>NC_056535.1:8819236-9550105 GCF_910596095.1 Thunnus maccoyii | reverse complement strand
TGTGTGTGGTGGGTGGGGGGGGGGGGGGGGGGGGGGGGGGGGGGGGGGGGCAAGGGCCAGAGCTTCTGCGTGAAGTTGCTGTTATTAATTTAATTTTGTTACTAATCTATTTTTGTCATATAGTCAAAGGGCTTAGTATTCATGTCAATAACAGAGCCCCAAAATTCCTACTGAAAAACTGAAGGAATAGCCTAAACATTCACTTTGAAGATGTCACAAGAAAGAAACCGTCATGACACCTTTTAAGTGAATGTTTATCCCCTCAGTTTATCTATAAGACTTTAGAGGGGCTGAGTACTCCATGCAATATGGGCCCTTCAACTCTGTGGGGAGAAATCCAAAAACCAAATGCAAAACAACAGCATTAGAAGCTCTGTCTAAGGGGCCTCTCAGAGGTGGTTCCTACATTGTTAAGCCTATTATCATAATTTTTTAAGAGAGAGAAGCTTGTGTAGGCTACAAATGTCCATCCCCATTAGATTAATGAGTATAGAAATTGGTCGATGGAGGGTGCTATTAAAGTTTGTGAACTGGAGACAGGTCACAGGTGAGGTCACAAATCATGATAAGGTCAATCTGTGCATGATTGTGACAAGTGCACATGTGTATGCAAAATGGAGCACCGCCGGACACTAAGTGGAGCAGCTAAAGGAAAGCAAAGAAAAGAAAAAGAAGCAAGGGAAGCAGATATTTCACATCAAGTTCCTTGCAATTCCAGTTTTTCAAAAACATTCAAACAAACAATGAGAATAATAACACTGCAGAGGCTCACAAGCCCACCGTTGGAGGTGGTTAGGGGGAATAGCCAGTTAGCAGCACTGTCAATGCTGTACCACCAGGGCTAATGTTGGTGGGTGAGGAGGAGCAGACTTGTTCTAAAGAAGAGGGCCAAAAGCAACACGTGTCACCTCCTGCTAGCATGGAGGATCAGCTACAGCCTCCTGAAAGAGAGCAAGGTGAGGCTTGGTTTGAAGCTGTTACTGACCCAACTTTGTGGGGGAACTCTCAAAGTGAGTGGGCCAAAGCAGTTCTTATTGACAGAGGAGTTAAAGTGTTCCACAATCGCCGTGCACATTATCCAGCCTCTGTAAAACAATAATTTGTTTTTCACAATGGTCACCGTGTCAAATTAGGCAATCATAGTGCCATAAATTCTTGCCATGTCTTGGCCGGGAGACTGGCAACACTACAAGTATGACCCCAACCAACCATCGTATGCTGCCTTATATGATCTTGTGCAAGTTCATAGGTCATCAGGGAGGAGGGTCAAGAAATTGTCAATAATGGCTACAGAAGCGCTATTTGTGAGTAGGGTCCAGCTGCAGCCTTGCAGACCCTACAAACCACGCCCCCTTCAAACCATGCCCATTATTATAATTTGTTAGCGGCAAAGTAAAGCAGCTGCAGAATCCAAACCACGCCTCCTCCAAAACATACCCACTTGTACACAACGCTACAGTGGCTGAGGAAGACAATAGATCATAGAAGATCAAAAATAAAATGAAAATGTTATTAAAGGTAGTAATTTCAGCAACTATGAAACAAAGAAATGAGGATAACCTAGTCTATGCGTTTGAGCCACAGCACTTTATGACTTTCAGCGCAAATTATGTTGTTTAATCAATGAATGAATGCAAACCAAAGGTGGCTTAGGAAAATATAATAATTGGGGAAAAAAAGTATTGATATAGGTATTTTTGCAACCATTCAGCAGAAATAATGAGGATAAGCTATGAATTGGGTTAGTCTAACTGCTAAAAATATATTTATACATAAATGTTGATAATTATGAACATCAAAATGTAGTTTATATACGTTTTATAATGTGAATAATTGAAAAACGTTTGCAAACTTCACATCATGGAATCATTAAAGTTTTAAACATGTGCATTTACTATAACTTGAAAACATTATTTTTTCGTCTCATTTCTGAATCTCACATTAGCCTATGTAGTTTAGTATGTTATTGATATGGGCTGAACACCCCTCCACAAATGATTATAATTAATAACTGTCTACTTTTTCATGCCACATTAGGGGGCCCACTAATGCGCTAAATCATTCACATTTATTATTTCATCATATTTCTGACAAGTCAACAGCACTAGGTGTCCACTACGAAACCTTTACAGGAATCTTCATGCACTCTGTGAATGTAAACTATAAGATATTCATTAACCATATTTGTTGAAGATTGACATTCTCTCCTGAGCTCAGTGTGCAGCCAAAATAAAGGTCATCACGTTTTGGGCACAGTCTATTCTGTGACCCTACCAGCTTACGAACCATATTTGGAGGTTCAACTTCCTTCACCTTCCTCCACATTTGTGCTGCGGCTGCAGCTGGATATACTTGCTATGTGTGATGCTGGCGGTCTTGTGTTCTGAGTGTAGACGCACAGTCGGAGCACTCGCTGCTTCTGCTGCTGCTTTGCTAAACGTGCTGCTCACACTACGCTTTCTGTGAAGACAGTGTAACATGTCTGACAGAACAGATACAGTTCAATACAGCTGTCTACACAGACCGAGTAACAACTTGTGTTTCATTCATTCACAAGTCAGAAGATTCTGTGCCAGTTGGAAGGTGGATCACAGAAATCAATAATTCCAAACAAATTGAAAAAAATCACAAATTGGTTGAGAAACAAGAGTAAATCCTTTTAAAACATATGAGAGCCTTTTATTGATTATATGAAAATCATTCCTCTCAAACAAACCAGACTGAGTGTGCCTCTGTGTAAATTAAAATGTTATTATGTAATTGTTTTATCACGCTACAATACAATAGGTCAAATTCCCCATTAACTCTCAACTGTTAACCATAATCTAAACATCCGTTTTGATTTCATTTTAATGTTTCACTCACACTTTATGCATCGAACCAAGACCATGTCCATGTTGAACATGTCTATTTTGGTTCATTTTATATGCATAACTATAGTGACTGTGTGTTGCACTGTGTCTAATTCGGATACTTCCGTTAGTACACTCCCATGTTGTATACTATGTACACTATGTGCTTGCTTGCCTAGTGCATGAAATTCGACAGGGCAGTTTGTCCCAAATCTAGCAAGGCCATTGTGCACTTACGGGAAATGATGATTGCAACATTTGACCACTTCTTCTTCTTCTCTTCTTTTTAATAGCAAATTGCAACTAGGTGGATCATTATCACAGAGCATTATATGTTATTATGTAAAATTTGACCACAATTGTCGCCCGCCAAAATATCACTTGATTTCAATTCAATTGAATTTTTAAAAATGAACGTGCTTTTACGGATTTACGCCGTCATTCTGCAATTGGAACAGCAGCGTCGTTGCTGACAGCACTAGCTCAGCTTCAACACACCTGACTGTGCTGTGACAAAATAATCTCAACTAACTAAATCATCTCCACTAACACTGTTCTCACAAAAATAACCTCATTGACAGAGAGATGTGGTAAATTATGCTATTCAGACTGTAATGTAGCGATAATAAAAAATTAATAAATAAAAAAAAATTTAATATAGACTGGTCTGTTCATTTTAACACATTTATATGGATTGAAATATGGTGATATCTGTACAAATAGAGCCCCAGAGGCAGCACTGTTGTTCTGTCCAGTAAAAACATGAAGTTTCACTTTAATGTTACATTCAGACAAATTAACATGGCAGCTACAATCGTTAAATTTCGTCTGTGAGACCAACATTTATCTTCCAAAAGGAATTACAAAATGCTACAGAGACATAAGAGCCAGCGGTAAATCATTAAAGAGCCACACAGATCAGTTCATTAGATCATGTTCTCCCCTGACGTCAGACGTTAACCAGCCAATCATCTTAGGAGTCGGGCTGCTAGCAGGACAGTCTCACCAGGCCAGCTGCAGCTCTTTACATGTCCGAAAACATCAGGTGTTATTTGGATAAACTGACCACATATTGGGAACCTATATGGTTACTTTCTCGTCTGAAAAAATATTAAAACTTAATAAATTGGCATATTAACAGTCCTACAGCAAAGATTACAACAGCTCCTAGCCTACTCTAAAATCTCCCCCTCCCCTTCGTCTACCTAGCTAATGTGGCGACCGTTGAGGTTGAGAAGTGTCCAGTGTTCCCCACGCAATTTTTCGACCTTTATGAGTACATCATCCGGGGATACTCATAGTTCACTGCATTTTGCCATACTTGTCAGTGTGAACATACTTACGCACTCAAAATAGCAATTGTAAGAAAAAAAGTAAGTAAACTGAGACACACTGTTGGGCTTTGAGAGTTGCCAAAATGCAGGTGACCTAAGCTCAACAGTGTCCCTGAATGCATCTGTTTAGATGCAGATGCAAGACTGAAGTTGTTGCTAACATGCTGCTTCACTACGCAGACTGTGCAGACATTGTATATGCAGCATCCCTCTTTCTCTTCACAATGTTTACATATGTACGCCAGAGAGCACTCTGTCATCCTATTGGTTAATGTCAAGGAACACGCCATAGGAGTTGTCAAACTAAGCAGGGAAATAAAAAAATTCTGACATGCTAGACTTTTTGTCGGGGTGTCGTGGGGCGTCCCAGACACCACATGTTTTTCTTCAATTATGTCACACTACAAGGGATAAAAATGCCCATTTGTCATTCCCGACATTCAAATTAGGGCTTGAAATTCGTCGGGGAAGAAAAAATTGTGTCAAAATCTGGCTGAATTTGTGTAGTCTGATCCCAGCATAAGGGACAGTGGGATTGGGGGCAAGACTTGAGTCTTAACAAATGAGAAGCTTATATGCATATTGCCCAATGGCCAACTGGTTGATAGAGAGTGGATTACATATTCCCCATCCAAAGGAAATATTTTCTGTTTTGCATGCAAGCTGTTTTCTACCAAACCACAAGCATTCATTACTGGCTACTGTGACTGGAAATACCCAGAGTGAGCAAGCAGTGAGCGAGCAGGAGAGAAGTGGAAAACATCTAGTCTGCATCCTGTATCATAGAGCCACAATAGCCACAGTGGACGCCGACCTTATAAAGCAAATCGATGGGGAGAAGCAGTACTGGAGAGAGGTGTTTAAGAGAGATGTCTCTGTCATCAAGTCCTTGGGGGAGAAGGGTCTCACATTTAGGGGACATGACAAATTGCTAGGTTCACTACACAATGGTAACTACTTGGGTATCTTAGAATTGTTGTCACAATTTGACCTTTTCTTGGCAGAGCATATGAGAAAATTTGGACAGATGGGTAGGCGCAGTGTTTTATATTTATCCTCAACAATTTGTGAGGAGTTCATAGAATCAATGGGAGAGAAAACTAAACAGGCAATTACAAAGGAATAACACAATGCTAAGTATTTCTCTGTATCAGTTGACTCGACCCCCAATTTATCTCATTAAGACCAGCTCACCTTTATATTTAGATTTGTGAGCAAAAGGGGCCATGTAGTGGAACGCTTTCTAGGATTTGAGCCCATCACTAGTCACACAGAGGAAAGCTTAGCAGACTGTCATTGGTGCACGATCTTGGACTATACTTGGCAAACTGCTGCAGACAATCGTATGTGAATGCAAGTATTATGTCTGTAAAATACAACGGATGGCAGGCGCATCTAAAGAAGAGGTTCACTATGTCCCCTGTGCTGCCCATTCTTTAAATCTGGTCAGAGTCAACAGTATTGAAGCCTGTAGCAATGTAGTTGGCAAATATTTTGACTTGTTGCAGTCTCTATATAAGTTGACCTCTGCTTCACCTGGGCGTATTGATCTAAATACCCGCCAGAGCTGCCTGCTGGCTCCATGAAAGCACTGTGGCAAAATTACCAGAGAGATACCAGAGAGGCACACAGAAAAAGGGACACTAGCTCTGAAGTGGCTGCACTCTGTGCGCAATTGGAGATGTTGGAGATGGCATTCATGGCCAAGTTTTGGGATACTGTATTATCAAGGTTTCGAGCAACTAGCGCTATTTTGCAGCGAAGTAGCCCTTGATACTGCAGTTAGGGTACTTGAACCGTTGTGTGATTTTGTCTTTTACAGACATGACAGTCATCACAGAAAGAGACACAAGACCTTTGCTGACAAGAGTGAAGAGCAGGATATTGAGCTTGATGGAGGTGTAGAGGCCAGGTAGAGACCTTCAGTGTTGCCATCGACACGCTTACTCAAAGCCTTGGACACTGTCTGGAGGCCTACGGGCACCTGTGCAGTTTGTTCAGTGTTGTTTGCTCTATGCGAAATCTGAGTCCAATGCCTCAGTAATTGAGAAGGCCAAAGTTCTGGCATCTGCATACCCATAGATGACAGCTTAGGAGATAAACGCAGCTCAGATCATTTATTAAGCCTGAAAATGATACAAGCCCAAAAGGACTGCTCCGAATAATTCTAGATTATGGCCTGCAATCTGTGTTTCCAAATGTTTATCTCTGACTTTGCCCGTCAGTAATTGCGAAGGGGAGCAGTCATTCTCTCTCCTGTCCAGGACTAAAAATGAACTGAGGACTAAGGTGATGCAAAAACGCCTCAAGGCACTTTCTCTCATGACAATTGAGAGCGAACTGACCAATACATTGGATTTTGATGATATCGTGGATGATTTCGCACAAAGTAGAGCCAGGAAAAAATGAAATGCATAAGGTAAGACTATTTTATGATTCATTTAGGCTTATAAAGTCTTCCTGTGTTTGTTATATGTGACACCATAGCTTGCTGTCAATTGTTTTTTGGGCTTTATTTTTCTTAATATTAGAGATGGCTGCTTATCTCTTATACATGGTTGAGAGCGGTGTATTTTGTTAATGTGCTGTTGGCTTTAATTGAGTGTACCTGCACTTGTAAGTCCTGTGTTGTTGAGATACAGGTGAATTTATTTCTAGTTATTGTGCAGTTGGCTTTGAGTGTTCCTGTGCTGTAAATCCTGTTGAGATGGAGGTGAATGTATGTCTTAGTTAATATGCTGTTGGCGTCAATTGTGTGTTTGTGCTCTGTAAATCCTGTTGAGTTACAGGTGATTTTAGTTATTGTGCTGTTGGCTGCAAGTCAGCGTACCTGCCCTGCCGGTGTTGGGGGGGTGGGGGTGTTCATGCCCAGGGGCCCATTGTCTCATAATCCACCTGAGGGTTTGGGTTAAAGCTCTCTATGAATGCAGTCCATGCTTTTTCCATATTAATAAAATTTACCCAACACCCTCTTCTGACTTCATCTTTCCAGTTTTTTAACTGTGATATCAGCTGTCTGGTCCACCCTGTCCATTGTCTTTTTTTCTTACGTCTGGAGCAGAACCCTGAAGTTACAGTTTCACTTAAATTCTCTGTTGCAGCTGTATTGAAAGCCAAAATACCAGAGAAGCACAGCATAGGAATCATAGCATTAGCATCACAACATGAATAGTAAATAAGCGTTTAGCTTAGAATATGGATAGAAAACCCCCAGGAACATGTTTTAGCGTCAGAGAGAAAAGGTGGGAGCACACTGGTAGTCTTAACAGTGCAAACAGACATTTTGAGACTACTGTGTTTTCATATAAGTCAAAGAGGAAACATGTTTCAGTTTTTCAGAAAGATCAGTGGAAAAAAACATCTACACTCTGAGAAACTAGTGGAGCAGAGGCTAACTAGGAGATGGGGCAGGAGTTTTGCTCTCGATTATGCTACAAGTAGCCTAACACAACATTGTAGAACTTGTGAGTTCTCCGTGTGTAATGATTTTAAATCTGTAGCAGCAGGCCACAGAAGCAGCGGAACTAATGGTTTCTCTATGTTTGATCCTCCCTTGTTCTGTCTCATCACTCTCTCCATACCTCACCTGCCAGGGAAATTTATGAGGACGCTGTTTCTCCACCCAACGTACCGGACAGGAGACATTTCGCAGGAAAACAAACCATTAATTTGGTAAATAAGGAAGTTTAGCACATTTGGATAATTAATTATAATAATGCATGCATACCTGTTGTTGTCATTGGTGTAAACAGTGAAACATTTACCAGTAGGCTATTTCTCCAAATTCATATTTATGTGTCAACTTAATGTGGATTCTCTCTGTTGTTGTGTTTTCATATGTCAGGGAGCTTGCTGCATGGTTGACAGTAATATAGCATGACAGTAAAGGAAATGCAATTTCTACAAACTAGAAACAGGCTTTAAGTAGCACTGTTACCATACCCTATTCACCAACTGAGTGCCACCGGCCGCACACCACACCATGCTCTCTGTAGTTATATGCTCAGCAGAAAACAAAGCATTCCCCTGCAAGCACTACAACTCATCATATTGTCATAAGTATATGTGCAATCTTAGAGCTTTAGTAGGCAAAATTAAATGTCACTTGTGTCACACTTGTGCACCACATACCACATAATACAATGCAGATATTATGTATTGAAATGTATATTGCTGATGTCTGATAGCTGCTATGTATGTTATCTGTGTTACTGTGCATTCAGCAATTGATTTTTTGTGTATCGTGGCATAAAGGCAAACAAAATCAAATTTACACACATATGAATTGCTTACATTACACTATTAAGTTATTCACATCCCCTGTGTGCAAACAGGACTACACCATACACACACACACACACACACACAGCCCATACATACATTAAGAGTCTATAGGAAGCTTGATACAAATGGTGCAGTGTTAGCAGCCAGTTAATATGCATGTATGTAGCTTTTATATTACATACACACATTATATACACACATACACATGCATGTGCACACCACAGGGCTCCTCTTTATCAGTGCTGCTCACATTGGCACAGACACATGCATTGCCAAGACTGCCAGGCTACGGCCATGCTAATGTAGCCTGTTAGTCTAACAAAGGCTCAGGTCAATAGAGCCTCCAGTAGCTAATTGCTTCAGAGAGATAAGTGAGTTTGACGACGCAGCAAGGAATGGCTCTGTGAGAGGAAGCAATGAGGGAAAAGATGTTAATGAATCCCCGTTCACTCCACCGTCAATATCGGCCCGTCACAGGCCTGCCGGCTGCTGCAAAATGAATATTAAAGACACTTTTGATTGTTTTCCCTTTTTTTTTTTGCTTGGTTTCATTGAATTTTAATGGGCTGTGTTGTGGTGTTTTGTCACATATTCTATGGTGGGTAAGAGACTGTAGCTAATGCAATTAATCCCCACACCATCACCTGACGGCAAACCAGCTGTGGTAGCCAATAAATTCACGTGACCATGTTGCACTATTCTAATGTGCTGCACCAGAATACTGAATGAAGGAGACTGACTGCATTATGTTCTTGAGTGAGCTGAATGGTAATAAAAGGCCTGAATACAATTAAATGGGGTGTGAATAATGTGTTTTTGAGAGCCTTTGTGCACACATCTGAGCACATTTGAGTAATTAGTCTATATCTCACTTTTTTGGGGGGGGGCTAGAAAGATTTGATCTCTTGAAGGAAACATTTTGGCTTGAGTTGATTTGTTTCCTCTGAAGTGACAGGCACAAGACCGGCGACTGCCATGCGGCACTGATAGCGCCGATCAGATCTTGTTAATCAGCTAATCTCCCTCTGACTTATATTAAATCAATGTCAGTTTCAGACAGCAGGAGTTGCAGCCCATTTCCTCTACAATGGCAAAGCTTTCTTTTCCTAGAGCTGACTCAAGTTGTCACACATCTCTTTGCCTCTGACAGACCTCATCTGAAGATTACGATTCTCACTGAACATGAATCCTGAACCCATATTTCCTGGATATGGCTGGAGGCTAATACAAATTGGACTTGACAAAAGATGATGCATAAGCCAAGACAACTGTGTTTCATCCCTTTATTTCTCCCTCTCTAGTGTGATGATAGACTATTGGAGGTGTTTGGTTTGACGATGCAAGTGGCCTCTCGGGAGCCACCCAGGCTTAGCGCATAAACAAAGACATACTTAAAATACTCTTCACACTCTCCCCCTCTCTCAAACACTATAGCTATACCTCTTTATCTCTGTTTTTTTCATTCAGGTATCTCATTGTTCTTCTATTTTCCATTCCCGCTCAAAACTGTCTATCCTCCTCTCATTAGCATGTTACTCTGCAGTCATTTCCTGCAAGCTGTTTGTTTGCTGTTTGTCTGTGGGTCCTGCCCTCTGGGTCCCACCAGTTGCTAACCCATGGAGATGAAAGCAACCAATCTCCATGGGACATTTGTGAGGTTAGACCCCTGCTGACACTACAGACATTTCCACTTCCAGTTCAAATCAAGATGGGGTTTTTTGGACTAAAGAATGTGTCTGTAAGCAATGTAAGTAATTCAAACAGTGAATATATTTCTTTTATTATTTTAAAGCCATCTGTTTACAAGGATGCAGAAACTTGAGGGTTTTTGTACAAAGAGCGGACAATGTATAGACCTTGGATATGTGTGATGCCTGCTAAATTTGCATGCTATGTAACATCTCATTAAAGGTGAATATGGTAATATGCAATCCCTTCAAGATACCTTGAGGCATCTTTGCAAGTTCAATCGCCTTCCTTCTCATAAATTGGCAAAGGCAGAGGAGTTCTACTGCAGGGTTGGTCAGCCCGCACAGCAGCTGTAAATGTATGTATGGTGCACTTTGTACATTTTCTTGTTAAATAATAGTGACCTGAAACAATGTGTGAATCTGTCCTAAGCACGCCTTCTCCGTGTCGTGATCTGAACTGTAACTGGAGCTGCAGCATCAAACCCCAGCCACCAGGGAGCAGCGCAGTGCAAATTGTTCTCAAATATTGATTCTGCTGCAGAGAGCAATGTAGGATGGAGGGAGCAGCGCAAGGCTCATCTACAGAACACCAAACCTCTTGGGGTGAGGGGGGGAGGCGAGATAGAGGGAAGGAGAGAGGGTTGGAGAGAGGGAGGAGAGGATCCCCTCAAATGGTTTGAATTTGCACAGCTCTGGAGACATTTTGCCTTATGTTGGCTGTAATTAAGGCTTGTCACTTTATCTGCTGATTCTTACACAGTTCTCACACATCAGTGTGTCTACATGGGTGTGAGTGAGAGGCTGGTGAAAGTGTTTTTAAAAAGTGAGTTTGTGACTGTCGGTGTAATCGCTTGTGTGCGAATGTGGCTGCAGAATGTCATCGTATCCCCACTCTAAATGGACCATTGTTGCTGAGACGCTGCTCAAGGAAAGAGGGCATTGTGGTGTGATTGGCCTAACTGCAGTGCTGCACCGTAGGCCTAAAAATATTCCATGTCAGTGGTCCCGAGAGAAGCCCAGTGCTATCCAGGCCTCTCAGTAATTAGAGAGTGGAGCTGCCTGCCACTGGTAGCCCCGCTGTCCCCAAGCTCCCTTTGGCTCAGAGCTCAGCACTGTAGCTGGAGAGGCAGCAGCTCGGCTCCCACAGATTTATCATAGCTCACAAAGCAGCATGTCTGAAAGCAGAGGCTCTCGTTCACAGAGGAGCAGCCCCCGGCGGGCTAACCCCTGGGCACACTGACCCAACACATTCACATATCAGAGAGTCAGACAGACACAGTTTGAGAAGGACCTGCACTTGGATGTGTGTCGACGAGAGAAAAAATGGATTTGGAAAGCGTGAGAGCAAAAAGCAGCACACTAACACAAACAGCTGAGAAATAAAGATACAGTGTGTGGGACAGGCCGAGTGAAAACTATTTTAACTGTGGCATCTTTTCTATGCTATGCATTGTGGTGGAAAAGAGAGAGGGGCACATGAGAGGGACAGAGAGATTCAAAGAAAAAAAGGGGAGTGTGAGACGGAGAATGGATAATGGACAGAGATAATTGAGAGATGTAAGATGGTTGTTTGGGTGCTACGCTATTGTACTCAGTGCAGTAATGATCAAACCCTGTAGGGGAAAAAAAAAACATGTTTGCAAAGGGTTGAACTCCCATTATCTGTGGCAATTATTTCAGTATATCTCACTGAAGCATTGATGTGGAGTGAGTTTCTGGGGGCAATCAATGGGCGATGTGTGTAAAAAAACATACTGTATCTCCTCATAAAGGTAGTTAAAAAGACTCCTTTTCATGTAATCATATTGCATTTGCAGTGATTTTAAAGGTGAATAACCTGAACATTTACGAAGAGAAAAAAGAAAACATTTCAAATAAAGTGAAATAAGAACATAAAGACAACTCATCCTCCTTGTTTGAACATTTTATGGGCCTCCTTTTAACAGTTAACATAAGAGATGTCACAGACTGAATAGAATAGATCAAAGATATATAACTTGAAGGCTGAGCTTGGAAATGTCATTGGGCAAAAATGAGACAGATGAATTACACTTTGCTAGTTCATATTGTACCAAGCTGTATGTAAGCTAGGCTCAATAATTGGAGCCATTTTAACCAATAACTACTCAGGAATAATGGGGCATGATACATACAGTATATTTATCTACTTCAAGTGTCAGACATTTTACAAAATGCTCACCTTCAATTTCATGTGACATCCACAGCCAATGATGGGAGATATCTAGAAAAACAAAACATTCCCAAACGGTTTCAACTAGTGCAAATATCTTACATGAATTTTTAATATGTTGTTATGATCCTACACTGCAATTCCTAATTAGAACTGCAAAATGACTCTTGCAAAACAGTCTTCATGGTAGTGACTTGACCCACAAGAGCAATTTGATGCTAATTTGCTATTTGCTAGTTATGAGCTGCTGTCGCTTCCATTTCTTCCAAATTGTCTCCACCATCTCCAGTATAAGCTCTACATATTGACAGCAGGTCTGGATTGTGTCCAGTAGCACTCTAAGCACAGCTTTTAGTTCACATCTCACACTCATCCACAAATGCTTTGTTGAAATATATTCTTTGAAATGCTTATTCAGTGTTTCAAATTGACCTTTTTTTGATCAATCCACACTTTGTCCATTATTGGAAAAGAGTCCATTTTGTCCAGATGTACCCTGGGTGTCCATGATTGTAGTCCATTGGTCTCAACAACCAGCATAGTGAATATGCTGTATGTTTGGCTCCACACAGCTGAGTGTACATAGTTTGTGATGAGTACATTTTATCCCATTGTTTTGTGATGGATAGCCTGACAGCAGTCCTTTCCTTGATATTTTCCCCATCGCACAGTAAATATGTGTAAGTCATCCATCCTTTCCACATGGAGAGCTTCAGGTTTCCTCGTGGCTCAGTGGCTCTCTTGCTATCGTGTGACCTAAAAAAGAAACAATACCACAGATAAGAGCCGAGAATCTGTGTCACAGAGACATGTAATTACATGGAGGGTCACTATGTCTACGCTTCACAGTCAATGAATGAATGTTTCAATTTGAAAGAACCAATCAGGGGTCAAATATTCCATTTTTTTATTTCTGGCTCTATGTCCTTTTTATTGGACTGAAAAGGTTTGTTTTCAGTTTATTGTGCTGAAAGATTGCAGGGACCAGCAGTGTCTCAACTGCTAAAGCCAGGGTTCATAGGTGTCTCAGAGCTGTAATGGTTTGTTTACACTTTTGCAGCAAGTTGAAGGCATATAATTGGAGATGTAAAGAGTTTGTTTCCCATCAACAAACCCTATCCCATGTGCATTTACAATCAACAAATATGCTCATATCTCAGTACTGCCAATCTAAATGTTTTCACACAAACTGAGACATATGAAATCTGACACGAGAAAATATGTATCTTAAGTTGTGGTGTCTTTGCTGTTCCTTGTTAAACAGTGTTCCGGTGCCTAGGCCAGGCAATCAATACAACTTTCTACAGCAAACCTACGCTGTGTGGGAGTGAAAGAGAGATGGACAGATACAGATCATCATGGTGAATGAGACGCTGAGGTGGTGAAAGGAGGTCATGGGTAGAAAGGGAGATGCAGGATAAAGAAGAGAGACACAGAGAGAGCGAGAGAGCGGGGCCATGCGAGCAGTTGCCAGGGAATCGATGTCTCAATGCAGCTATCTTCAGTGACATCTGCCACCAAGTCTCCAAGTAACTGCTCCCCGGTCCCAAAGCACCTTGCAAATGCACAATTAATGTCCACTGATGCAGTCAGCCATTGGCTCCTCATTCCTCTCTCAGCTGTTCGGCTAGTCAGACGGGGTGGGAGATAAAAAACAGAAAGAACGGGAGAGAAGAAGCAGAGAGATGGCAACATGCAGCAGAATCAGGATAATTGCACCTATCAGTCCCAGAGTTGGTGTTAGGCCCGGGGTCATTAATTCCTCTGCCTGTGACTGAGCCCAGCAGTGCCTCTGTTCCTCAGTCTATCCCACTCACCAATTTAATTATGACTCTTAATTGTAAAGCCTCTGTGGAAGGCCCCCGCCATAATGCATTCTAATGAATGCGACAGATGTTGGGCTGTTATGCCATCTCTCAAGCAATTACTCTTATGGTGCCTGTGCCGCTTCCCTCACAACTGTTTCTCTTTTTATATTTCACCTGTAAATAAACTGCACCTGCTCTATTCCACGACACGCACTCTGGCATGTATATACGCACACCCCAGTCGTCAGTCCCGCAAATTAACTTTCACACTTCAACAGCTTACAAAGGGCCATGAAGGACCCTCATTTAAATCAATTTATCTCATCTGAATAGCATCAGTGTACATGGCATCACACTGCGGTTGTGCAACTAACAGAGTGTACAGAGGTCTTGTGTTTTCTGCATCCATTGTTTCTTTCACCCTTGCTGGAGCAGATACAGTTATAGCAGATTAACAAATAAAGCTCACTTGGGGGCTTACTTGTTAATTAGCTCTGTATTGTGCCTGTAATTTTTATTGATGTTTGAAATTAGTACTTAAATTAGACTACACTCATTTGTGGGCATCTTGAAGATCCAAACTTTTGTTTACAAGATTATCTTTAATTTGTTTGGTAAGCACTTTCTTCTTATACACAATACAGTCATATAAAGTATGAAAAACAGGAATAAAAGTCATCTAGTTGAAAGTTTGTTTACCAGACACTAATTGAGGCAAGATATTTTCTCAGAAAAAAAAAATCAGTTCAATTGAAGATCAAGGTCAATTCTAGCTACATCAAATGTTACTCAAGCTGGAAGATGTTCAGTAATACATGTATTTATTCTTTCTGGACATCATGTGTTTCTCAAGGGAATTTTTGATGTGAACACTGATAAGGTTACTTGCTTTGTTGTTGCATATAAATTAGAAACCAGTCTTTATCAAAGACTCTACAATAATTGGAGTTGGCTGGATATAAATGTAGGTGTCACCATGCAAACAGAGAAAACAGCACAGGTAAAAAATGCAGGGAAAAAAGCGGCATGTGTGTGGTGCCATGTGTATAAAATGTACACACAATTGATCAGTAATTACGCTGATAGACACTGAAGAGAGATAGGCATGCAAACAGGCAGGTGGTTGTGCACACACATGTATACAAACACACAAATACAGACAGGCATCCTTCTCACCTTGGTGGTTTTGACTTTGTTGCCAGTGCTGCAGGACCAGCCAGTCAGGTCAGGCAAGACCTTACACTCCTCTCCATCCATACACGGCTGCATCTGGCACCACCATTTTTGGGCTACGATGGAGGCTGGAGTAGTGAATGGAGAGAAAAGACAGACAGCGGCTCACTGAATGGAAAATATAAGATTATGCAGAGCACTGTATAATGACAAAACACTAGACTAGATCAGACCAAAATAATGCTGGCGCAACACAGTATTTCAACAAAGTAAATGTTACAAGCGCTGTCCATGGTGCTGATCCTACTGCTTGGACTGCAGGAAAATCAGCACCATGGATCGCTCTTGTGACCAACGCTTTGGTTCTGTATCACTTTGTCACTGAGCAGTTATATGGGGGTTTTTCCTCTGTAATAAGATTACTGTGATTTTCCCAGTAGCTATAATATATAGCAGTTACCTTTTTTCAGTTTAATCAGATTATTGTAATCCCTTAACACAGGATCTTAAACCCTGCATGAAATAAGTATGTCTGCCATTCACGAGAAAAAAAGTAGACAGAATAGGAGAAATATGACCAGCATAAAGATTTCATTGTCATACCTTGGAAGCAATGACTAATCAAAGTCTCAAAAATCCTGAATAGAACTAATCAGATATGGCCACCTGTGCTGCTGCTGATCTTTTAAAAGGGCAGAGGTCTTTGAATTAGATATTTTCACGACTCCCAGAGGGGAATGTATGCATACTTTTTTGCATTTGTGCATGTGTGAGTATACACGTATTATTGAAAGTCACTTCCTATAACTTAGATGAAAACTGCTTCACCAAATGAGTATTATTCATTTTGCAAAATACAGAGAGCAAGAATAGAATTATGATGTACTGCTATCAATTAAAACATCAGTCTGCTCTCATGTATTTGAGACAAGAGACAAAATGTTGATCTACTGTATGATTTTTGCAGGGACAAAAGCCCTCTCTGAAACTACTCTCTGTGCAATTTCGTTGGGAAAACAAAACATGAAAAGTGCCTTTTGATTTTTTTTTTTACAGAAAATTCCTCTGTTGTATCTAAATCATGACAAAAAGTGATGATTTGCTGTATATATGTGTGCAAGAAAAGGGGTAAAATCCAGCTACAGAAATGGGCCAGATCTACATTTAATCCAGTATTAAACCCCAAAGTTTTCTCACTTCTTAGCAGCTGACACTCAAATCTTCTAGATCATCTGACCTACTATCTAAACAGGAGACAGCCCGACAGCTAAGAATAACTCAATTCCCTCTCTCCAAACTCATCATCTATCCATCCTCCTGTCTCAAGTGTGGACGCAGGGATGGATAAAAGAGTACACCCATTTCTCCAACTTCATTAAGTTGCTGGATTGATGGTGTTTATATAGGAATCTTGATCTCTGGTGACTCCTGTTTTCAACAAAAGGAGGGGGATGAGGTGGTATTGGCAGGAAAATGGGCTTTCAACTACATAATGCAAAAGAACACAGGCAAATCCTCTCAAGCATCATGTAGGAAGAAACAACGTGGATGAGAGGAAGAGAGGGAGGATAGGGAGGAGGACCAGGCTAAATAATAAGTGTTCACCAGGAAAACATCTTTGTTGTGTGGAAATGAGCAGTGAGGGGAACTGAGAGAGGCAGAAGACAAGGGTAAGAAGCTGTTTGAGGATGACTATTCAACAGAGAAAGAGTGAAGTAGCAGATTAAACAAAGAGAACAGAGAGAACGAGAGTAACGAACTGAAGCGGAGTGGAAAATAGGCAGCACAAATGCAACGACAGACAGGAAGACGTATAGGGAGAAGAGTGAAGCCACGCCAAGTTGCCAAGTCACCACAAAAAGAAAGAAAAAATTCTCACAGCTATCACAAAGCGTAATGTTGAACACACTGTTATGATGCATGAGTTCAGTGGCAGTAAGCGGTTCTAAAAACCAATGGCTGTGTAATGCTTGTTAATGTGGCCATTATGGTGTCGACGACGGTGCTTTGCACTGCGAGAGTGTTATTTAGAGCTAATGGGCATGGCCTTTGAGTGCTATTATGGAGTTAGCTTACCCCGCAGCTTATCTCATGCTATACTGAGAGGGCGGGGCGGGCGTGACACATGGGCACCTGCACGTCAAGTCAGAAAATGAACAGGGGCCGGTACATGGCCTGTGATGTCATGGTTAGTTCAGATGTTGGACAGCACTCAGAGACAGGTCTCAACAGGTCGATGATAAAAAGATTACAGAGGTACTTAGTCTGTGTGCAGCAGTTAATTCTGAGATCCTTGTCTCTGGGGCCATATTTTTCCTCACCCTACTAATAGTGAATGTGCAGACAAAGGTGTAAGGTGCTCGTTTTATTTGCCATAAAACTGTGGTGCCTTCAAGGTCAGCTACTGCTCAGAAAGACTGAAAAGTCTCTTTTTGCATGAGTGTTTCTGAAAGTAAAGCATTTGAATTCTATTTTAAATGAAAAGTTCAACATTTTGGGAAATACCCCTTTTGGCTGTCTTGTTGAGAGTTGGATAAAAAGATCGATACCACTCTCATGTCTGTACGGTAATTCTTTGGACAGAGCAAGGTTAGCTTTTTCAAGGTTTTCACAGTCATGCTAAGCTAAGCGCCTGCTGTAGTAGCTTCATATTTGGTATCAATCCTCTTGTCGAACTCTAAGCAAGAAATTAATACATGCATTTTCCAAAATATTCAACTATCCCTTTAATAACTTACTACATTATCTCACCAACACTTTTATCATGACTCATACACGAGTTGTTCATTATTCACACAATCACGCTGGCCAACACTTGATGAGCAGAAAATACTTGAACACCATTATTAGCTTAGTGACTTTTAAAATGATAGAGCTAATTTGACGACGACGGCTGTACACTTTGTCTCCATAGTCGTCCCTGTAACATTTTGATTATGTTATCCTACAAGTAAATGTGAAAATGAATCATTGCCAAGTTCTTGAAATAGAAAGAAGATGCATATTCTCCAGGAAAAATGTGCATAACATGTGGAGTACTTCTCAGCCTACCTCCTCCTAATTGCATCAGTCTCATTAAGAGTCTATATTTATATTCACAAAAGGTGCATATGCTAATTAAAAAGGTTTAAAGCTCAGTCAGGCATTTCATCACAGTTACTATCAGCTCATTACAACAGAATCTGCGCTCAAAATGGCTCCCTTTCAAGTTCTCTCAAACTTAAAGTGTGGGATCAGCTGAGGGCAAACGTCTAGACAGTGCTTTGCTTAAGGTGCAGGTGATTAGGCAACACAAGGGACTGAGGCTATGTTACTCCCCAGGTTCTCATCTAATCTCTGGGGTTCTCTAAATAGGGTCTGCGGAGGTTTCACACCATAAGGCTGCCTAAAGCTCTGTCTCTCCTCCTACTGATCACAACATGTCAATCTAACACTCACCTGGTAAATGTCACTCATCATTATGCCTATTGTGGTTACAGCTTTTTTTTTTGTGTGCGTGAGCAAATATATCAGCTGTATGAGCACTCATCCCAACACAGCTCCCGCTCATTTCTCCCTGCACTGCCGCCTGCATTGTCATTGTAATGTTTGTGACATCAAGTGGACAAAGTTGAAACTGCAGGTCCCCTCATCCACATGTTCACTCTGTGACTTTATAGGAACACGTAATTGATTGTTCAAACTCTTGTGACCACATATAAGCCTGTATGCCCAGTTAATGTAATACTTTTGTTCATGCAATGCCTCGTTACTGGCTCATTAACACTTTGACAATGCATGACGTGTTCCAGATCTGCAGGCATAACAAGTGTTTGTTGACCACCATGTAAAAACTTGATATTTTAGCACCAATTTGCTTGGGAGAAATTTGTCTAATTTTCACCAAAAGTCAACACAGTAAGTTCACAAACACCCTGCTCTCCTGGGGAAATGAAAAACAGGCTTAAATCAATCTGACATTAAGTGGTTGATTTTATCTCACACTATATTAACAATAATTATTCATCTGTGAATATACATAATTTCTCTTGAGAGCACACTAAGGCAGGATCAGCCCACTTTCTCTGCTTTCAAACAATAACACAGAAAATGTATTATTTCATGTGATGAATCTGAATAAGTCACAGAGTTCAAAGGGACTTCCTTCACCTCTAACCCTTTCATCTAAAGTAATTTGAGTCACATGATAAAGAAAAATAGGTTAGCCTGAAGTAATTCAATGAATACATATTCTATTGTATCATTCAAATGTAGACTGTTTGATGTAAGGCAGGGCATACAATAAGGCCACTCAGGCATGCATCTGTTAGAGTGTTTGCCCATTAATACTTTACAAAGGCACCGCCTGAACTCACTCAATGGAGCAACACAAACTGCAACAGGGAGTTTACTTTTACTTTGCATCTGTATGTGCCTGCGTGTCTATGCATTCTGCCCAGTGTCCACATATAGATGCCTTTGTGGGTTTTGTGTGTGTACATGTATGCAGTCCCCACTGTGAG
Organism: Thunnus maccoyii; assembly: GCF_910596095.1. Lineage (NCBI taxonomy): Eukaryota > Metazoa > Chordata > Actinopteri > Scombriformes > Scombridae > Thunnus > Thunnus maccoyii. Next base: position 9,530,270 of record NC_056535.1, on the reverse strand, counting down.
GTAAGTGTTAGTCATAAAAGCAGAATCACAAGCAGTCCCATGCCCTTGCTCCCAGGTCATTACTATTTAAAGGGAATATGATGCACCTTCGCACACACACACACAAGAAGTTGGGGCTGGACCCAGAGGTACAGATACCCTCAGGCATTGTAACTGTTCCACTCAGTGATCCTGGAGTGCAGAAGCAGTTGGAGAGAGGCATCCATCTCTTTCTACAATGATTTACTAACACACTGTATCTCTGTTGCCGGGGCTCACACAGCCATGCCAGCACACCCAGGTATGCATGACGAGAAAACACAAGTGGTGAGTGCGGCTGAAAAATTGTCAGAAATAGATTATACACGGTGAACAGTTGCACATACACACACACACACAGGAACAGAGACTGTCAAAATGACAAAAACATGACATTATAGAGCAGATATTACAGTAAACAACAGCAGGTTGATGTGCGCTGAAACACTTAACTAGATTTCTTTGCCCAGAAATGAAACACAGTTTGTCTTGGTTCACCATATCACACACCAAACTTAATCTACTCATCCATCGTTTTTATCAGGTCACTGTGCTCTCTGTCTTCCTCCACCAACAAATACACTTTAATGGCAGTGTTTGGGGAGAAATTTAAAGTTCTTTTTTACTGGTACAGCATCCCAGACACACATAAATGCAAGGTTTAAAGGTTATCCAAGTACATTTATCCAAGTGCCGTACTTAAATACTTACAATTTTGATGTAATATAATGAATATTTCTATTTTAAGCAAATTTCTACTGTTTACTACATTTATCTTATGGTTGCTGATACTAGTTACTTTGCAGATAAAAATGTATGATTAGTACATTTAATGTGACACATTGCTAAAGGTTTAATTATTCACTGGTATGTAAAGTTGTTCAATTCACATGGACCAGATACAATATTAAATTGCTACTTACAAGTTGTAAGGGGTAATGTTACTTTTTCTTTTCCACATCACTTTACGTTGTATTTTTACATTGTTGCTCTGATACTGACATTTACAGAAGTGAGGCATACTTGCTACATTACTGCAAATGTGCTCAACAACAAAGCAAGGGGCAAACCCCACGTTTTGTACATGAGGATAGTTTTGTTTCTGACACTGCACACAGTTGACTTTATTCCCTGTGAGTGCACACAAAAACAAACCATAACCAACTCTTTCCTAACAAACCCTATGAGCTTAACTACACTTGGCAGAACCCCAAAAACATTTTAGTCTATTCTGAATGCCTTTGCAGTGAAACCAAACAGGGAACACGCATTTTGTCAGAGACACTATCCACTAGTCCACTGGTTTGTTCTCTAAAATTTGCCCCCAAATGTTGAAATTATGCAACACAAACAAGTAGACCCTGTACATTTCTCCTGCAGAGCGTTCTTCAACACAGCTTGACCTCTTGACCTCTGCTTATTAGCTATTATCACTTCTACCCCTCAAAACTTTCTGCACTATGACTCAGACTCTCCCAAAACACCTTACCTTCACAGCACTAACTTTTCACTCTCACACACCAACACTACTAATTCAAAAAAGTTTTTTTTTTAAAAACAAAACAAAACAGAACAAAGAAGTATGTTTCATGATTACTGAAAAAAATCTAGGAAAAAATATTGTGATGAATAGAGTTCACTTGAAAAAAGTTAGGCTCACAGTAATGGGCCCCACCATGCAGCAGCCAGTAATGGGACCTGCTGCCATTTACTCCTCTTTCAGTCGGCATCAATAATGTAACTCCATTTACACTATGACTTTTCTACAAAAGCTGGCCTCTGAGAGGGGTTTGTCTCTTTCCATCAGTGCTGAAGGCTAAAAGGTGTGAGTAGCATGCGTGGATGTATGTGTGTGGATGTGTGTTTGTGTGTGTAAGACTGTGTTGTAAGAGGTGAGATCTTTTGTAACTGTGAACTCAGAGGTCAAGCATGACTCATGAGATAAGTGCTGCTGAGCACTGGATTTGGAAGTGAGAGGTGGTGAGACTCAGAGGTGAGATCTGAATAGGAAATTAGAAAACCTCATGACTAGTGTGATGGAGGAAATTAGGAGTTTGTGTGTCACGTATGTGTGTGTGTGTGTGTGTTTGTGAGGGAGGAAGAGTGGGAGCGTTTAAAACCATCAAAAAGAATTTATCATTGAATGACTTTCAGTCACGCACTCATCCTGTCGGTCTATTATCTTCTCATCAGTGTCATTCTTTCCTCTTAGAAGACCAAGTCTATACCAAAAAGTTTCACATGATTCCTTATTTACCCCAACTTTCATTACAAAGCCAATCATCTTTGCTATGGTTGCCTGATTTCATCATTATCAAGCGATTGTTCCCATCCAGGAACTCATCAAAGAGGTTAAACAACAAATCTTTTTTTATTGGGTGAAAATAGTGTTGAAATGAACTAGCAGGTATGTTTGTGATGGAGTCATTTGAATGGGAAAAGCACCGTCTACTGGCCACATGCAAGAATAGCAACGTGACTGGATGAAGTTTGAGAGACGGCTGATTTAGAGATAATGGGTCCCACAAAAATTATGCACACTTACATGCAAATACACAAGATTAGTTTGTTTTCTTTTCCTTATCAAATTAATACATTATACAACCAGACAACAAAGTATCTAAGAAAGTGTGCTGATGAATAAATAAATAATAGTTAATAATAGTTAATAATCGTTAACTAAGCAAATAATCAAATATACAAAACTCTAAACAGTATTAGGTATAACTAAATATTTATAGTTTCCTCAATGCAAACAACTTTCTATACTTAACTAAAATAACCTTTTTGCTTTTGTTTACCAATATAAATACAGTAAGTGTGCTTAATTTCATCCTGTAAGCATACTATATTATCTATCAATAGAAGTCAAACACAAAAGCTAGGACTAGGTGGCGGATGTGTTTGTTTATTTTTTCCCTTAAATAATTACCATATCATTCATTTACTGCATTAGGATGATAATATGCTGATACTATATTCTCATAAGAAATAAACAAACCAAAAATAGTGAATCTGATCAAGTTCCTGGTCTAAACAAATACATCACTTCATTTTGTCAACATATCTAATCAAAGTCTCTATTTGTGTGTGTTTATCAGTCATTCAGGTCTGTGTGAGTATAGATTCAGTTTCCACCCCACGGCTGACCTTAACAGTTTGAATAACCCTTCGGAGATTAACTGGCTTTACTCACATATGAGACAACTATGTATTTTCCTGTGGTAGGGGGCTAATACAGCGTGATTGGATCAGGTTGGCTGACTCTGTGTGCGTGTTTGTGATCTCAGTGGCGCGTCTGTGGATGATAGGGGTCAGTGACACTGCTTGTTTCTTGCAGGGAAGGAGCTCTCCGAGTAGACAAACGAGTAGAACAAAGGTCTATGAAAACATTCATCTGTCTATCATTTTTACCCTCACACATACCCAGCATGCATAAACACGCACAAACACACTTATACTTGTATATTCTTGCTGTGTATGTGTGAGCAAAATTCTATGAGTAATCAATTTAATTTGCTTTTGATAATTTTTCCTCAAAGCCCCCAATATTAAAACCCCAACTGTTACATCTTAACCTGTAAAAGAGATCAGAGGAAAATACTTTCTCTGTCACCATTTTTTATATAGTCAAGCGGCCCAACTAGATATGAAATGAAATGCTGTTCCAAATAAAATCAGGCTTTTAAAACTGCAGTTTAAATTTCCAGTCTTGAGGCCGAGGCAGTCTTAGCTGATAGCTGTTGTGTATTTGCTTCACCTTTCATATGGCACAGGGGAATAAGGAAGGCAAGGAGACACTGGTGACTGGGCTCCCATTACCTGCATTAGTGGCTTTGACCTTTCATGTTATGTGATCTCCTTGGGACATGATGAACCATAAACTGTTGGACTAGCAGGGCAGGGATGAGAAGCCTTACTTTGTCCCACAAATACATTTTAAAAGTACAATCTAAATCCTTTTCAAAGGTGCTCCAGAATATTTGTAGCCTTTTGAAATGTTAAAATTGAGTAGAACAGATTGATATGATTGCCATTAACAATCATGGTTAAAACATTTGTAGTCTAGGATTTGTTTTCTGGTATTTTTTTGTCTCATTTTCTCAGAGTCTCACCTCTTATGTGTTTCTTTTCCAAGTATAGAGTATAGAAAGGACAGGTGTATTTTTTCCGCTGTGTTTTGTATGTTTTTCCATCTGCTATTTAAAGAAACTTTGAATGGTCTAGTTCAGTTTGTGCTGGAAGAAGAACATTTACTCAACACAACAATTACAGTTTTAACACATAAAGCAACTGTAAAGATAAAGCCTATACACAATCCCTGCTATGGAACCATGCCTTTGTGTTATTAATATCTCAAAATTAATCTGCTAATGATTTGTTTTAGGTGTTTCATGAAGGAACTCTTAATGATGATTGAAAACACTTTCTAGCCTCTTTGACCCTGTCTGTCAGATTCACCAGTGCATCCATCAATACAAACACTAGTTGTGCGGGCAAACAGTGTCCAAACTCAAAAAACTTGATTTTAAATTGTTCTTGCCTGTCCAAAACATACCGTAGAGGTCAGGTGGAGTTGTGGAAGAAATGTGTGTAAAATGTCACACAGACATCTCGAGTATTTTTGTTTGACTTAATGGTGCAGCCATAAAAACATGACATTTTGGGTTTGGGTATTTCACTCACTATGTGTGTCATATGGACTTACTGAAGTGTTGGAACAAGCACCTACAGATTATTCTTTCATACAGTGTGGAAAAAATATTCTTTCTAACATTTAAAGGTTAAGTCAGGGCTCAAGACGATACTGCAGTTGCAGTTGAAGTAGGTGATGCGCCTGATACACAGACTGATGCTTTGCAGTTGACCAGTATAACCATACTGCTGGTCACTGTGCAGTTGCACTAGAATCACTGCGAGGTATGTGATTTGTTCAAGGTTCTCAAACACTGCGTAGTTGTGGTTTTCATTTAGGGATGTCAACAGTTAACCGTTAATCAGTTAACCACCGAGAATATTTTTGACCAGTTAATTTGGCGATCTGTAGGTTAATTTACATACACACTCTGCTAACAGCTAGACAATTATGTGTTCAGAACATCAGATATTCTTTTTGAATGGATAAAGTAGTGGTGTAAAACTGACTCCTACAGGGAGTGTTGCATTATGGGTTGTTTGTAGGCTTGATGTTGCTAGGCTAGCAAGTGTCTTAAAGTCTGTTTATAGTGAGTGTGTTAGAGTCAGTCAGCACTAAAAGTGTTTTATTAGTCCAGTTTAACCTGCAGGAGTTTCTGAAGGCTCATGTAATGTGTTTTTCTGCTACGGAGGAAATAAATTCATGATGAGTGAAAACAAGTCCAAAGTGTCTTCCAACATCTCTACAGCAGAAACGGAATATGTCAAGCTGCCAAATACCACTGTGACAGATGATAAGGAGCTCAAAAAGAAAAACAGGCGGTTGTATAAATGCTGACTGCCAGAGAAAATAATTTTTGACTTCTTCCAAGAGCCTGGTAGGAGAGTGTGTGAGTCTGTAACTATACTATGATGTAAATTATATTCAAAAAGGTAACGTTTACATTATTTTTCCAAAAACGGTTGTTGGAAAAGGGGGGTCGTCTTATAATCAGGGTCACCTTGTATTCAGGCCAATATGGTACTAGCACTATGCTGCCATGTCCGAGGATGGCTCCTCCTCCACAGCCAGAGATCACATCGCTGCTAGCTGGGGGGGAGAAAGTGTGATGTGCGCCGGTCCGAGGCCATCACCCAGTTGGTGTGCCAAATGATTGAGACAGACTGCCAATCGGTGTGGTATGTTATGCCATCAAGAGTTACTGTGACTAAAAGCATTGAAAACACTTTGAGGTGAGGAAGGATGAGCTAAAAGTCAAGCTAACCAGGGCAGACAAGCTAGCTCTGACCACAGACTGCTGGACAGCTCTCACAAATGAAAGCTACATCACAACTTTTCTTAAAAATTAATCAGTTAGTTATCGGTTAATGGGTGTCAGTCTGTCAAAAGCAAAATTAACCGAAACTGTCACCCCCATTTTCATTGCATAGTTTTATTACAGTTTGTATCTGCTACATCAGTTTTTCTTCACACAAATATAACTTGACATTTTTACAGAAAATAAAAATGCATACTGGCTCTTTATCCATTTCAGAGACATGACAGCCACTTGTGTGGATTCACTTGCTGTTTTTGGAAATGATGCTTCAAGCGAGACATAAAAAAAAAAAAACATAGGATCTGGATTATGGGGCTGCAAATAGTACACTGAGACATGAATATACATATTTGCACATACAAGCACACTGGGTTGTGAGGTTTTTACCTTCCACACAGGAGGGTCTGGCTCTGGTGGTGCCGGCGACCTGCCCGGGGAAACAGGAACACTTGACGGTTTGAGAGCGCTCTTCAATCTTATTCTTATTACAGCAGCGATGGACAGCCACAACCTCACATGTCCCCTGTTTCACCTGGTATGAGACTGAGACAGACAGAGAGAGAGAGACAGAGAGAGCGAGGGGAGACGGGGATTATTTGCTACAAATTCATAGACTTTTAGAGGGGCTTATTTGTATTTTGATGGTTTGTTGGCGCTAATATCAAGTTTAAATTCACATACATTTGTGATGCAAATAACAATAATATGTACACCTCGCCAGCCACTTTGAGGATTAAAGAAATCTGCTGAATTATTTACTTTTGTATAAAGTCTTCAATTTATTCCAGTCTCATATTCTTTGATTCATAAGTAAACACTCTTTAGCGAGACTTTGCTTTCATTTGCAGCCCAGTGCCCTCATTAACTTCGTCACAGAGGCAGCTCTGTTGTTGCCATTGTGTGCAGGAGAAGAGAAACAACGAGAGCAGGAAATGTTGAAAAAATATTATTTCTTTGGACTCCTTTCAGACAAAATAAACCATTTGATCTGAGCAAAGAAAAGACATGCACATTTTATCAGGGAGTCATGTGGTGGAGTAGAGAAACCCACTAATAGGATACATTTAAATCATTATGTGTTCTGGCCAGAACCCATCAGTGTTAAGTGGATATACACACATGTGGGTGTATACACTGTACATGTGTGTGGATAGCTGCACATCTGCACTTGTACTCACATATCTCTGTATTTCTGTTTATGTCTTTGTCTTTGTGTGTGTGTGTGTGTGTGTGTGTGTGTGTGTGTGTGTGTGTGTGTGTGTGTGTGTGTGTGTGCATGTTCCTGCTCCTTCCTGAAAGTCATAATTAATATGAGGATAATTGCTTTTCACCTGACACCTCCAACACACAAACAGCTTCTAATCTCCCTTGATTATCCTCACACTTCCCTGGAGACCTTGGTCCGGTTAATTATAACATTCTCTTGACAGTAATGGGACAGAAGGGCACGCTTAACTTAAAGTAAATTTTATCCAAAGCTTTCTGCCTAGTGGTATTTTAGTGTGTGTGTGTGTGTGTGTGTGTGTGTGTGTGTGTGTGTGTGTGTGTGTGTGTGTGATGTTGCTGAAACACTACACTTTTAATGAGAATTATTTCTGTTCAGGCAAATCGTTTATCTCTCCTTGCTCCTCTTCAGGGAATTGTTTTGTTGAATAGACCAGTCGCCGAGTGCTTAAAGATACGTGACTTCATACTGTTAAAGAAACTCACAGGGATAGTGATGTATGTAGCAGTTGATATCTTAACATCATCACATCTGTCTCATGTGTGGGTATTACAGGTTTTCATGTGTGAATAGGCTTATACTGTATGTTAATGTTTAGAAGTGTACACTGCCTACAGTGCCTGCTTATGTTATATTTTACTCAGCACATTAAACCCATGAATCTCTCAGGAGGAGGTTTTTTATTGCCACCTAAAGGAAAACACGCCGGCCACAAATGTTGGGTAAAATGTTTAGTAAATCTAATCTTTGCTTATGGCTTCTGAACGGATTCCAGGAGCCTTATCTTCGCTCCCAAAGCTTGTTGTGCACTCCTGAGAGTCTCTGGCACCGTTTCCCCGAGCACAGCAAACCCTGTTGGCGACATTACTACCTATAAGCCTCTTTACAGCCCTGGAAAAACCTTGGTTATACTGTACCATAAGCCCAGGTTTCATTTATGTACGTGACTTCACCCAGACTGCAAAACTTTTCATGCTCAGCCTGAATGAGCTTTGCAGGCAGACACAAAAGCGAGCACATAAACACACACACACACACACAGCTGCAAACACACAAACGCAGCACACACGGCGCACACACACATACTCTGTAGAGGGTTCCATTTCTGCAGGCCATGGCCCCTCTCATCCTTTCTGATTTAAAGTTTGTTTGTTCTCTTCTCCAGAGAGCACCATCAATGATCCCTGGCTCTCTGAGGGCGAACTATCATCCCTCCACTTTCATTTCCCTCACTCCTCTGTCTCAGGGTCTCCTGAGGCTGGAGCAGCTGCCGGATCCCCGTTGCACGCACGCGCGCACACACACACACACACACACACACACACACACACACACACACACACACACACACACACACACACACATATAAATGCTGATCAAAATCTATAATAGAAGAGAATAGAATAGAACTTGATGGGACAAGGACTGTCAGTGCAGCTTTATTATAACAAATAATCACAATTTCAGCATTGAGTAACAATGGAGGAAAAAAAATAAACAACTGTGACCAATAAGATAATGAATAAGGATATGCGCAGATGGAAAAAAGATGAAAGTCTAAATCAAACATCATCAAATTGCTTTGTTTTTAATCATACTTGTGCCCTCATTATCATTACTGAAAATGTATCGCGCTGTTTGGTGACTCGGCTGCCCCCATCTCAGAAATAGGCAGCTTGTTAGTGAGAAAGAGGGAGTCATACAGGAGGAGGAGTAGCAGTGTCACAGGCAACAGAGAGAACAAAGAGCGGCTCGCCTCCTGCTGGCATAATGAGGTCAGAAGGTTCACAGGTCTCCTCTCTTTATTGCCTACATCAGACCTGGGCCGAGGCTGTTTGTATTCTAAAACTGTAAAGCTCTGAGGGTGAGCAGCAATGGAAGTGGAGGATAAACCCACCTGAACTTCATTTATGCTCCTTTTTTGTGTCAGCTAAGCTTTGCAGGCTGATTTAAATCTTAATGAAGTATATATTAGAGTCTAGAAGGTAAATTCAGGATGGTGTAAGGTATATGAGGACAGTCTACATGCCTCAAAGTGTTTTGTGTTTTAAAGAAGACAGGAGGACTCTGTTGGGTTTTCTTGTGGTTTACTATTGCAGTTTAATGAAAAAAGAGAGTCCAAGGTGCTCTTCAAACAAATAATTTAAAAGGTTTTCTTTCATGGATAGTTAAAAAGGACATTCAAAACAACTTCAGTGTGTTTCAGATGTTGCCGGTGTGGCCTTCATCAGGGAGTAGCACAACAAACTGCGTGCAGAAACACATCTTTTATACTGATGATTTGTTGCCTTGAAACTATCATCAACTGAAGCAAAATGATGAGGGGAAAATGTAATAAAGATGTACTTCTTTTTGCAGTCAACTGAATATTTCCAAAAAGATTTTTTTAATCAAATGACCCCGTAATCACATCACCTCCTTTAGTCAGACAAATTAAGTCTAGGAATTAACTGAAGATTTCTTTAAAAAGTTTAGCATGACCAATAACCTTAAACTGAGTGTGCATGTTAAAGCCCCAACAAAGCTGTCAGCCTGCTCAAATGAGCTACTTTCAACATACATATCACATCATGAATCTCAAAATATGGATTTCTTTTACCACAATGTTTACAAAAAATCAAACATGTTGCAACATCAGAATACACAAGAGTCTGTTCTCTTTGTGGTTTTGCTGTCAATTTCATAAAAAACAGCAAAGCAAAGCAACAATTTGACTTCAGAAAAACTGACTTCAGTCCAGTGGTGAGATGGTAAGATTTCTATGAAGCATTATAGAACTGTGAGTAAAGGATAAAACCATGGAGTAAGCAGTAATAGAAGTTGTATATCAATGGCATTCTGACCTTCTTTTTTTTTTACTTTAATAACCGACAGCTGGCATTTTCTCCCATGCAGAGGAAAAGTTTGTCATGCCGCACCAATGATAATGTGCTGGAAAAGGTCAAAATACTAATGCTGATTATTAATTTCTGTGGAATATAGAGTGGGTGGAAACGTCAATATGTGCATGAAGTTATGTCTAAAGTGAATATGTTTGTTAGCCTGTAAGTGTGGGCCTGTTTCTAAGCACAAATACACACATTTGAAAGAGCTGCGTAGGTATGAATTATATGCCCTTGAATATCCAAGGTACTTAATCAATGAATAGAGGTTAGAGGGCCATACAGAGTTTACAGCCAAAATCTATTTAATCTAGGAGAAATAAACTCAAATCCACCCACTCTTGTTGCCCAGAAACAAGAAACTTATGTTAAGTATTGTTAGCACTTTTAGCGCAATATTTCCATGTATTGTTTGTGTTGTATTACAGTACACAGATGTAACTGGCGCTATTCAATAATAATTGTTACAATCAAATTGCTGCAAAAAATTACATGTGTGTGTTCTTTTAGAAAGAACTATTCATAAACATTTAATTGATTGTGCAACCATGCTGAATTGCAAAGAACATTGTCTACATGAGACCTATAAGAAGGGACCGGTGTGATTTTCTATAGTGCAAAAGTTAAGAAGTAAATAGAATTAAGTCAGCTGTGGCTAAAACCAACTTTGAATCAAAATGATACAAAACCACAACATGTCCCTAACATCAGAAAAGTGGTCTGGAGAGCAGATTGAAGTACGGCAGCTCAACTGTGAGGCCTCTCAGTTTTGTCACCCCTCCACCAGCCCCCATTCAGAGCGCTGCATCCTCTCACCCCTCATCCGCAGTCCGCCTTCAGCTACATACACATAATAACAGCGTATCTAATGTCTCAGTGTTGCCTTTAAACCGTTCTGTTATGGCCATCTCAATGTAATAGAGCCCTGTACACGCTGAGATGAAGACTTCTCAAGCATGGCTAAATGCTTCTATTCCTGCGGCGGGCAAAAGGGAGGTGGGAGGGGTGGCAACAGTAGCTGGGCAGCCAACAAACCAAGCTACCTTGAACTGATGGGTTATCCAGGCGATTGATGTATTCTGACAGACACAGGCGAGCAGGAGCATCATGCAATTTATCAAAAAGCTGTGTCTTTCCGCTGTCAATACCTGACAAGCATGTCCGCTGCTATGAAAGGCCAGATCTCAAGCAAATCTGTCGGAGGAGGCTTGCACCTAGAGCCAAAATTCCTAATGTTGTTTTATTTTGATCTCCAATCCCTCCTCCTTTCTTTCTCCATTTGCCCTCTTCCAGCTGTGAGTTCCTTCTTTGCCCTTCCTTACCCTCCTCCACTTTCCTCACTTGCTCCATCTCCTCCTCATCCTGGTCCTGCGCAGCCCATCAATCCTCCTGACATTATCAGTGTTTAACAGGCCCACATCAGGCCTCACCCGGCTTTATGCTAATTATCATAACAGGTCGCTGGTACGGCTGAGTACTCCTGCGTAATAAATCTATCCCCAATAAAACCTGCTCACTCAGACCTTGCCAGCATTGTTTTTTAAGGAGACATCTTATAAGCAGCGTAAGATAAGGACACAGAGGCTGGTGTACAGTATGCTCAAATATATGCATAGACACACACACAAGCGATGTCAACAATCTCAAGCAGGCATGACTATGACAGCAGCCCTTTTTATGCAGGAAGAGCTGGGTTTCTTATTCCTCACATGAGCTAAGGTGCATACAGGAGGTCCCACTAACAAATAGATGAAAAAAACTATCTTTCTGGGAATTTAAGAGATAATTTGTCATAAATGGTATGTTGGACTGGGGAATTTTTAAATGATGGAACAGGATTAGCGATTAATCCCAGATGCCGATAAATTGATTGGTTCGCTAAGCGTGCTATAATAAGCTGTGTAAAGTTGTCATACCCACTGTTAGTTTTGCATATGGAAGTATATCAGTTGTGCAAGGTAGTGACTAAACTGTTGGATTCAGATAATCACATTTCAAACATTCAAAAAAAAAGAAGAAGAAGGGCATAAGAGAATTTTAGTGCCAGGGATTTAATTGTCAAAATACAAGATAATGTTGTTCAGAAGCAGAACTTGAAGTGCACAGTCAATGATTTTACCAGCAAGAAAGTCTGATGTTTAAATAAGAAACGACACATACGGTTGAAGTGCGTAATTATTTGTATTGGATTACTTTGACACCTCTGCAATTTATTGTGTGACCTGCTTATGAATTGCTTAATTATTATGAAATGCAAAACTAAATGAATAGCAATTAAGATCTGATGGGGGTGCTAAAATATTTACTGCTGTGTGTTTGGTATTAGGTTTGAAAATTTCCCACACAGTTTTATTCTGTTTGTGAGAGGTCTAACTGTGAACATGGCAGTAAAAGTAATGAATACATTAGCTTATTTTTGTGAGTTGAATGTTTCGTTATTATACAGATCTGTTTAAGGCAAAGCTCTTACCTGTGCTACTATATGTAAATGATATGCATTCTGTTTGTGCCATTAACATTGAATGTTATGTGGGCCGCTGGGACTGAGAGAGAGAAGGACAGGGGTTATTTTGTCCTGGGTAACAGATTCCTATATCATGCCTGCACTCAACTACAGGCTCTATCTAGCATCTTTATGCTATTTGCTAATCAATGGCAGGTGATGAGGGCTATAAAATGTGAAAATATACATACAATCTCTTTATGTGTTTTTTTAAATCGTTTTATCATTATTGTTTGAAGATGTATTCAATACATTTGCCATCTATAGGTCAGATGAAACACAAAATAAACTGAGATAAACTGATTTTCAGACACTTTAAGCCTGGTGTGCATGGGCTGAAATTATTGAGACACCATGACTCTGCTGGAAAACCAAAAAGAACCAGATGTTATTTTTTCCACACTGATTTAAAGTGACAACTGTCAGTCATACCATATCTGCATGGTTAGTTGACATTCACTCCATCCATTCCCATTAAAGAATTGTTTTTGAGGTGAGTTTTTGTAAAATGAAAGATTGCCTCGGAGAATGACACTGAGTAAATGAGACTAAGATATAAAAACTAAAAAAAAAAACCCCACATACATCTAGCAGAGCATTTTTTGACCTCTAGAGCCATCATGTGGCTGCTAATGGTACATCAACAGCAACATGGATCAAACAAATGCCTAACTCACCTGCCAACAAAATAGCAGTAAAAACATTAAGTAGAAACATAGAAAACGTATCTAGCAGCCAATTATTTTTCAGCCTCAAACTGCTGTGTGTGTGTGTGTGTGTGTGTGTGTGTGTGTGTGTGTGTGTGTGTGTGTGTGTGTCATGTTAGTATTCACAGCCAACAAGTCCTAAACCTCCACCAATTAGAGTAAACCCTCTAATAAAAAGCGCCAGTCAGTTTGGAAGCAAGTCATCTTGTTCCACAGCAAGAGTGAAATAAGAAGGGGGTGGGCACCCATGCTGACCTTCACAATATACAGGGCCTGCAATTAGTAGTGTCCCTGCCGTAAGCAGGCTGCCTCCTCTCCATCAAAAGGAAACTAATACCATCACTCACTGCACAGACTGGATGCTGGTAGCATTTCGATGGCACATAAAGGTCACCTTGCAAAACACGAGCGGTGAGAGCAAAGAAACCAAGACATAATTAAGGAAATTGTCATAATTAAGTGTGAGGAAGAGGTGACTCGGGAGGTTGTCGCCAACAAGTCAGCGCACGATGCTGTGACTCAGCACAACTGTCCCTGTAGCCAGCCCTAATGAAATATTAATAAGACCGTGTTGGTCATTTTTTGGTTGGAGGTCTGCCTCGATGACTTATGGAAATTAAAGATAGAGAATAGATTTAGCTTGTGGGCCTCAATTAAGTCAGCTGTGGCTATGGTTTTCTATCTTTTTTCATGGATTTCTCAAAGAATAAGTGAAGCGGTGCCTTGGTTGAAAGGGGGACTGCAGAGCTATGCATATTAATGTAGGCACTGGCAATTATGGGCCTGAGGATTAGAAGCCTACATGGCCTCTTCTACATTAGACATACACCCTATTTTATAGCGACCCAAAACCACTAAGAATCAGACCGCTTGAGAACAATGGCTTTGAACTGCTGGATGTCTGCAACCACTCTGAATAGATCAGATCACACCCACACTGATCTATTTGTGTTGACAGCTCCTGACAGCTTAAGTGCCATTTGTATCTGTACGGGCTCGATCATTCAACAGGGGCGTGTTTGCATCCAAGCCCAAAATGAGGTCTTGTCTAGATTACATTCTGTCATACCGAGGGACAGAGCAAATTTTCCCTGCTTAGCCCCCTCCTCCAGGATCAGAATGGCTCAGTCAGTGGCAGCCTAAGGGAACATGTGTTGTACCTCTGCAGTGACAGCGTAATTAACCTCTTGTGGTGTTGGAGGTGGGGGTTCGGAGCAAGACCTGGTGTACCTGTCGGTCCTCGATGGTTACGGTTGCCAGCGGACACGGGGTCAACGCAGAGCATCACCAAGGCAACGAAGAAGGCCACCTGCAAAGGCCAAGCTGACCTCCTCAACAGTTTCATCCTGAGAGAGGGAAAGAGGAGAGAGAGCAATGAGGGAGCAAAAGGGGGAGAGGAGGACGAAGAGAGCATGAGAAGAGGTTAGAACCCCCCCCAAAAAAAGCAGCAAACAACAAGTTTTGCTTTTCGAACAAGAAGAAACAATGTGAGAGGTGAGCCGGCAAAGGTCAAAGGAAGAAAATGACAAGCTCGAGAGCAGAATAGACCTGAGGAAATTTTTCTTTCACTCCACACATAGAGTACAGTGTAGTCCATGTGGGTAAATAACCAGCAGCACCACTGTGCCACCAGCATCCTTTATGCCCATTAGTATTACATTAGGATTAACGCTTCCAATTTTCTTCCGGCAGCAGGAACAGACAGTTATGAAAAAATTGACTTTATGAGTCGTGAAAGGTTAACATTGAAAGAAAATTTATAATATGTGGTTTGGATGTTGTTAATGCTGAAATAACTACTCAATTTATTGCTTAGTCGATCAACAGAAAAACAGTTCAACAACAGTTGTGATGCCTGTTCCAGATGGGCTGCTTTTCTCTGTTTTAATCATCATGTATCTTTGGTGTTGAGACTGTTCGATGGACATTATTGTTAGTTGAGCTCTGAAAACTTGTGACGGGCATTTTATAGACTAAACAATGCATCGATTAAACATAAAAATAATCTACTGATTGACCGATAATGAACATATTGATTAGTTGTGGCGCTAGATGTATTTTTTATTGTTATATTTCCCGCCTTGGATTTCATCTCACCTGTTGGTTGTCTTTAATCTCTCTTCCACTGACTAGCTCCTCTACGGACAGGGTCTGCAGGCCATGGCTGCATTCACTCACACCTCAGCTCACCTCCTCCTCCTCCTCTTCGTCTTCTTCCTGCTTCTCCTCTTCCTCACCTCAACCAGAAGAAGCCCCTGGAGAGAGGAGGTACAAAGACATGCGGTCAGAGAGGCCAGTCTGCCCTGGGGTTCCTCAGTGGCCTCCGATGGCCTTGTATGAAGGTCTACACACTCACACTCACACATACATAGAAACACACACACACACACACACACGGGGGTAGAGATGTGAAGGCCTAGATTCTGTCAGATCCATTGTTTACAATAGGTTCACCTACCCCCAGGCTGAATGTGATCCCCACTCTAGACATCACACACAGCTTCGCCCTCTCTGTCTACCAAACACTAACAGATTCCTACATCCCCACATTTCCTCATACTCTATCACGCACATACACACACAGATGGACATAGACAGTAGACACTAAAGAGTGCACCTCACAAGGTAAAACTTAAATTGACTCCAAAATGGGTGTACATAAGAAAAACCCTCAGAATAGCCTCCCAGCTAAAACAGTCACCAGCCGCAAATCAGATGATCAAACCAGCCATAAACACAAGTTGAAGCTCTACACACACACATGCCAGCGCACACACAGACACACATATTTGCACACACAGTGTTTGCAAGGTAAATTCAAACAGTGTCGGATGACAGCAGGAGAGACTCTCCCTAATTACAGCTGAGTGACAGCCTCTGATGCATGTGCACTTCTGCACACTCACACTCACACACACACACACACACACACACACAAAGAGTAAATTACCATCCTGCCGTAAGAGTGTGTCAACACACCTCTCTTTACAAAAGGACTAACTCTGCAATCTAAATGAAAGACAACAGATTCACATTAATAACAAAATGTTCTCCCCTCCTCGAACCTTCATTATTCATCATGACTCATTGATATTCAGCTCAGTCCACTGTTATGTTCAGAAACTTCCTGGGAATGTGTCAGCTCCAACCAAGCCTGATACCTCTACTGAGCCATCAGTGTGGTGCCACTGCCCCCTAGTGGGGAACAAACCAACAACAACAGGCACTACTCAGTCAAAAGATCGAGAAGACATACCTCTGATACAAGAAGAAGAGACAGGGTTAATGAACAGAAGTACTGTTTGAATATGAAGTGTGACTATTAACAAAGATCAATATCAAGGAGTGACACAGGTCAGGAAGAGAAAGATGGGATGTCAAGTAAGAGACAACTGAAAGGACAGGACAGGAAATGTAAAGGGGATGATGGTGAAAGGTTATGGTAAAGAGAAAAAGTATGGATGGTAGAGGAATCAGATCATATACTGGATTATATATTATGTTAGTAGAATGATACACAGATACACTTTGCGTTAAGTAGGGGATGTGTTTGAATGTGTGTAAGGAGTGCCTCTTAAGTATATGCTTGTGCAGAGGAAGTGGAAAGCAAATGCAGAAACAGTGTCAGATCCATCCTCTACAACGGAGTGAAGTGACATGTACAGTATTTATATATTTGTGTATTAGCTAGATTTGCATTTGTGTGTTTATTTATTTGTGTGCAATGTGCATATTTGTTGATTTATTTGTGTGTGTGTGTGTGTGTGTGTGTGTGTGTGTGTGTGTGTGTGTGTGTGTGTGTGTGTGTGTGTGTGTCCATTCCTGTACAGTATGCAAGGTGCATGTGCTGTGTGTGCCGGAGTGATTAGGCATGCTGCATGGCAGCACAGTAGCCCATTTCTTATTCTCTTTTTAAAGGCTGGGCCATGGTGCGCATTTTTATCAGCTTTGTTCTCTGATACACTCATTAAAAGAGCACAATAGTGCATGTGTGTGTGTATGTGTGTGTATGTATGTGTGGTCTCCAGATGCAGCTCATTTTCGTCAAGACTTGAGGGACAAAGAGTCCCATCAGTCACAGTGATGTTGTCACCTCTGCTGGGTCTCAAGCTCACACACATGGATTGTGTGTATGAAACACAATTTCATACACACACACACACACATACACACACACACACACACACACACACACACACACACACACACACACATTTTTATACAAAGCATTCATGTCACCAAAAAGGCCCAAGTGTCCCTGGAGGCAATATGTTGAAGAAGGCAGAGGTGTGTGGGGGCTCAGCTGGTCATCATGGCTGTGAGGTGTCACTGGTTTTGGCAGCAGTAAGGACAGAAACACACACACAAACACACACATACACACACGCACACACACACACAATTTAAAAAAGAGTGCACAGACGTGATCAAGATTATCTGAGAACATCAAGTCTCACTCTTTCCAAAATTATCCCTACTCCTTTATCACCCTCTCCACCTCCTCTGTCTCTCTGTGTCTCTGTGGGCTGAGAGGCTGATTTGTGTCATTTCTTGCAATAATCACACAGGAGTGACACAGGGGGCTCATTGACATGCAATGAGACAATCCCACCTCGGCCACAAATACATCTGTGTGCCCTGCATCCAAACAGCAACATCTGTCAGCACTCTCCGAGCACATTCACACAATCGCAAAAACATGCACATGCACACATTAATTCGCAAAATTATGCGTGAACATAAAGTGTCAGTGACTTTATCTGCCAAATCAGGAAACATGAATGTTGCACATCAAAAATAAAACAGCATAACATTTTCTGCATGATGGAGATGTCACTGACACTCTGCTGTTAGTCAGTAACATGCAGTCACGGAGATTATATCATTTGTCAGGACAGTACAGGAAGTTCCCGTTCAGTAGAACTGAGCTCCTGCAAAGAATAGTAACTGCACCATTACTTGATAACCTCGGTGTCACCTGTTTAGTATGTAACAGTGTTTGTCTCTGGGCTTTTGTGAATATCTGTGGTTTATCTGTCTTAAATGGATGTGTTATCTCTCACTGGAGTAATTGCATTCCCTAACATGCTTTTTTTTTTATCAGATTTGATGACAAAAACAGAAATGAGATATGTATCTGTAAAAGTCTGTTTCAGACTTTTAGATAATAGACAATGTATGATATGGGCTTGACAATATAGATATAAATACTGTGGATTTTCCCATCATGAAGTCTTTGATTACCTGACCTACAGGGTCAAAGTTTGATTTTGGTCAATGATCATGAAAACTAACTTGGAACTCTGATTCTCGATACGCATGTTGGTCCTACAAAGAACAAATCCTATTTGTCAGGCAGGTGATCACCTACGCTTTCCCCATCAGTAAAAGATCTCCACTTGTAAACATGAAATGTCAAAACCCAAATGAACAGAATGCCATGAAATTGAGTAAAGATGTTTATACCGCCACAAGAATAATTCTTTTTCTCCTCTACATTTTAAGCTCAACTACTGACCAAACACTGCTGTGTTGTGTGATGCAATCAACACTGTTACTTATTTTGTCTCTCACACACACTCACATATCATGAATGTGCATCACAGTTAGACTGACATATTGGCTGGCCAATTCATTAGACCAATCGTGGCCTTTAGTTTAATATCAGATATTTAACACTGTCACATATACTGCCTGCTGGGTCATGTGGAGAGAGTGATTCTTCATGACCCCAGTTACATACAGTCTGTAAACCTGAAATTTAATTTTCCATGAAAATTTAATTTAGTCAGTTTCAGTGATTCAAGTCAGTAAAGCCTTGCAAAATAATTCTTCAAAGGCAGCGTTGTGTCCTGGAGTTTCTTCTTCTATTAATCATGTACAGTGATTAATAGAAAGCGTGTGCTGCAGTGTGCAACTAACACTGCCAAATTAATTTTGTCTGTTGCTTTGAGAAAAAAGTTTTGATGTCATGTGATGTTCAAAATTCTGTTTTGGCATCTTTTTTTTCAGAGTAAACTGACAAAACTGTTTTCTGCAAACTACTGAATACTTAATTAAGTAGATCCCAGATACTGGCATAAAAATATCAGTATATGGGTTTACATGGGTTCTGGTTGAGTTCCAGTGTGCATGTGTGGAAAATAGTAATGCAGTGAGATTGAAGAAGACCACACAAGAATCACACTAGTATCTCAGTATGCTGATTTTCTGTGCCCTAGACACAGACCAAGCAGACAAAAAGCATATCAGTGTAAAACAAAGTGCATCTCCCTAAGGCGGAAAGATATTGAAAATGAAACGGGCGAAAGCACAGAGCCCAGTGGAATCTTATGTGAAGCGTTTCAGATCTCTGCCGATATGCATGGTATTAACATTCAGTTAGGGTGTGTAATGTTCTGCTTCTATATATTTGTCTGCCTCCGACTCTAAACCATTACAGCATTCGGCTCCTCGCCATTTCCTCTGGGTCGCTGGGCAGATAGAGGTGTGCGCTCGAACACAAAAAACACACTTTCACACAGACACACACACACACACACAAACTTAAATTAACACACTAGTATGTATTCAGAAGCCAGAGGCCCTTACATTTTTCTATCCCCTTATGTTCACGCTGTTTTCCTGGTTCTTGTTTGTTCCTTCTTATGTCTCTCACTATTGGTCTCTACAGCATCCTTGCCTCCATATATCTGTGTTTCACTCTCTCTCTCTCTCTCTCTCTCTCTCTCTTTCTTGCATTCTTTCTCCCCTCCACTCCCTTTATCAATGTGCGGACGAGTATCTCTGCTTTCTTCTCTCCCACTGTTTTCTGTCTGCTACTGACAAAGTCAATACCGTCCAACTGCAAGTTCTAATCATATCGCACCAAATTTTCTTCTTTACCTTAAATGAACGCATCCCAGAGCATGATCGTGTACATGGATGCATGCGTGCGTGTGTGTGTGTGTGTGCGTGCATGTGTGTGTATGCATGTAAGAAATTGTGTGAATGTGCATGGGAGTTCCTCCGACTATGGCATTAGGCAGAGGCGGTGAAGTAGAAATCTTGGACATACTGCATGTGAGTCAGACCCATGACAGACAAACACGCTTAAACCAAACCACAGTTCTACATCCATATCAAACCAGACCGTTTCAAAAATTATACATGTTGTGAAATGTATTCTAATACAAATTGCGCATGCATAATTGTTGTTTTTTGTGAGTTTTATGACCATGTTTCTGCTGATTTTATACTACTACTAATGACACAACTTACTTACATATCACTGTATTTTGCATACGGTAGTTTAGTAACCCCTTTATGTAAATATGTGCTCCTAAACCAGCATGTATAAATATTTAAGTACAGTCTTGTATGACAGTGGCCATAACTGAGCACTATATGCTCCTATATAAGGTACACAGATGTTGTAAAATTTTATAACATATGATTCTCATACAGCAAAAGGTCAGAAGCCATCTGAGAAACAAATAATAACATTGCTATCCATCCATACCGCTACACACCTCCCTTACTGTATTGTACAATAAACCAACAAGCAATTAAATGGAGGATCCTCTATTTGGCGAAATGGTCAGGTGGGGAGAACAAGAGTAGAGAGATTTGTGAGTTTAAGTCTGAATTCAGGACCATTACCTGACTCTGCTATTGACTGCAGAGTTCAGAGAACGGCCTTGGCACTAAGGTACCATTACAGCTCAATTGATCTGCCTGCACTTAAGTCCAAATCCCACCTTGTCGTTTCAGGATCCAGTGACCACAAAATATGTGTGTGCTTGTGTGTGTGTGCATGTGCATGTCCACAACATGAATCTATTTTTTTTTTTGTCTTTCTTGTTTGGTGTTTTCCAAGGTTACTCTTTGTCCCCTTTGTCATTTTCTTTCCACCAACTCCACTCCATCTCTACTCAGCACCTCCTGAATCCCCCCACCCTCTCTCTCTCTGTCCTCCCCCACTTTCATGGAGTGCAAGTGCATGTTTCATGTCAGGAAGCTGGTATACACATACAAACACGTTAGCAGACTCATCCTATATTGACACACACATCTACATAATGTATACATTTGCACTCTCCAATACACAGGTCTGAATCTACCTATAATTTAATAAACACACAAAAATGTCCACATAAACACACAGCTATACAAAAAACTCCTACACAGTTTAAAAACAAGTCCATCACCCAAAAACGTGTACTATTTGTTTCATCGCCTATTTCAGTCTGCTTTTGCTGAATGTACTTGTCACATTCACACATTGCTTGCAAGTCTCATTAAAGTCTTTTAACAACCTCTTCCACTAAAATAGAGGAGGGGAAGAGGCAGATGTAGGCTGTTACTTGTTTTATGGAGGGGAAAAAAGCACAGACACTAACAGGCTAATAAACATTAGCTCCCTAACACAACAAGTCTGCGGCCATGGCCCGATCCCTGATTTCCTCTTTACAAGTATGTCGTTTAAATCCCAGACAGCCAGCATGAGCCGACATAGATCAGAGCAACCCTCCTCAGAGCCGCTGACAGACAGAGGCAGGACCCGGGCTGTAAATCCAGCACGCTCTAATAAAGCAATAAAAGGCCATTGAAAGTCAGTGTCCCTCAGCACTGGAAGATGGATAGAAAGGTGGAAAGCAAGGGAGACACTTTTAGATGACCGTACACACCCACACACATTTCCGGAAGAGTTTCCTCCCATCAACACAACCGAGACAAACTAGGTATCTGCAATATTGATGCCTTTCCCCTGTTGTAACTCCTCTTTTATTCTTGCTGGCTGCAGCTTGCTTTTGTGATAAAAAAGTGATTTAGAATGGTGAAGCGCAATCTTTATGTACTGTTATGCTCACTCAGTAAGCTCTCTGTCTCCACTACTGATCTGCCTTCCTCCTGGCAGATACGTTTCCCGCCAGAATGATTCCACACCAGCCCTTGTGCATGCAAGCACATGCGCACACACACACACTTAAACATTTTATTCAAACTATCATGTGCAAATGCAAATTTAAAGTTGCCTCTCACATCCTGGCTCTATTTGCTATCGGTGCCAAAGTAATAATACCAGACTTTCTTAGTATTAGCGTTGGGATTGTAATCATTCATGAGAATTTTAATCTTAACGCTGGTAACATTATAATTTTCCAGTAATGGGAAACCAAATCTTTTGTGTACATTGTGCTACTTTATTTTCTTTCTTCATCTTCCCTCTCTTCAATCTTTCACTGAGCCACTATTCTTTTCACCAGTTCCCATATTGCCCCCATGTTTTTCTTCTCTTTCCAACTTGTAGAAATGAAGTATCAAAAGGAGGAGAGAAGAGAAATAGTGAACCACAGTGGGGAGGAAAGGCAACAGCACGGCCTAGCCTAGTAATAGAACAGAGTTTTTACACACACACACACAAACACACACACACATACTCACTGATCCCTGCTCCTTTCTTTGTATTGCCAACCCTGACTGGACCCTTCCTCTGTGGCTGTTGGTATCGAATGTCAGCCCAGAGCCAAACAAAAGCAGGCCGAGGCCCTGACAGTGAGTCTCTCGAGAGCAGTGGCCATTCATTGTGCTTCGTGTTCAAATTATGATTAATGGAAAATGAACAACCTTGATGTGGAGCCTGCTTTGATTTTCTATGAGCTTCGGCTTCTCTGTAGTTGTAGCTACTCTTCTGGCCCAGAGAAAAGCAACAGACAAACTCTCACTGAAGATCAACTCTGGGCCGACTCTTAACACAACAGCTTTAAATCAATTGACACGCACGCAGATAAAGCTCACTCGCAGCTGCTTTCACAACCTCTGCTTCCCTCACAGAGAGAACTCACACGCTCTTTTGCTATCTCTACACATCTATATACACACAAACTCATATATGCAGACGAACCGACATCTTGATTATATCAGTCCCCTCTGCTGCTAATGACCAGCTTGCACGTAATTATATTAATTACTGTACGTGCCACGCCTGTCAACTGGCCAGCCAAAGGAAAGGGAGAGCTGGATAGAGATGAGGAAATAAGTAAAAGGTAAGGAAAGGCAGAAACCTGCAGAGGAAGTCAGACTGGAGAAAGGGAGAGAAGGAGGGAGAAAAGGAGAAAGAGAAAGAGAGAGAGGTCAGGAAAATGAAGTGTGAGAGAGCAAGAGAGAGACAAAGACAGAGAGCAGGGAGAGAGAGGAAGCCTGATCAATTGTTCATTTTACAAAGTCACTGAGACGTGTCAGCAGTGTCAATAAGTGAATTAATTTGTCTGTGGGGCTCCAGAGCATGACACCATATCACTCTGCTCCCCTGAGACAAGCAGGGCCTCTAACCCTCTCTCTCCTTCTCACACACACACACACACACACACACACATACACACACAAACACTCTCGCAGTCTTACAAAGCAAGTCCATACAAGGATCGTACACGATCAAAAACATTTCATACAAAGGTACTCACACTTGTACATGCATATTCCCACCTCACACACAAATACACAAACATTTGTTTTTATAATTTAGGAAGACTTTGCATTAACTTACTCTAACTTTTACCCTATTTACCCGATTTACCCTAACTTTAATGACAATCATTACATGAGGTAATTCAACCCAAACCACAAACAAAGTCCAAACTAATCCTCAAATCAAATGGTGTTCCTTGTGAGGACCAGCTTTTTGTTCCCAAATGGGAGGTAAGTCCTCATAATGTGACTATGTCAACTGTTCCCACAGTGTGATTAC
Organism: Thunnus maccoyii; assembly: GCF_910596095.1. NCBI lineage: Eukaryota > Metazoa > Chordata > Actinopteri > Scombriformes > Scombridae > Thunnus > Thunnus maccoyii. The sequence continues at coordinate 9,506,252 of NC_056535.1, read as the reverse complement.
GGTAATACAGTACATTAAAAAGTACATTCATTTGCAGACATGTGATTCACCTTCACTTTCATAAATTCAAATCAAACTAAAAGATATAGCTCGATGGCGCATCAAGAATTCTAAGTTATTTAATTGTTGATGAGATATGCACAAAAATGTTAAACCCTCTTCCTGGATGAATTACAATGAATATGAAATGACTCTAGATATATACACACATACATACATATACACACACACACATTCAACTCTATACATTTTGGCAGTGTGGATGTCACACACAAACACGGAAAATGATTCACCCTCATCCCAGCAGCCATCCCCAAGGGAGGCTATTGTCCGCTGGTGACTGACATCAGTCAGACAGTAAAAGGGACCCTCGACCACTGGCTGCCTGCTGTTTTCATTACAAAGCCATCACCTCCAGCATACACACAAACACACACACACATCTACTGCGCACACAATCACACACATTTACACACACTCACTCACTCCTCTGACAGATTTCCCCTCAGTCCTGACTACCCATACTCCTTTCTCTCACACATCCATAACCATCCTAACCAACCCTCATTCTCTCTTGCCCCTCTCTGTTGTTTCTCTCTTCCTCTCCTCCCCCATCCTTCCACCGTTTCCCCCTTTCATGCTCAGCATCCCACAGGGTTAAACCCTCGTCCTCCCCTCATGAGGCGCGGTGTTGTTTGAGGGCTGCTGTGATGACCGCCCCAGGCTCTGCCACCACCACACCGCTTCCTCGCAGCGGCTTCACAGTGGACCCACACTGTAGCGCATGCTGGGAGCTTTTCATAATCCCACAAACACACTAACACTCCCACACACTCACACTGTCGCTCACAGTTACTAGCACATCTGCCAGCTGCCAGAGGGGAGTGAACAGGGATGCACCGTCTCTTGCATAGACACACATAGATGGACACACAAACACATACACACACACACACACACACACACACACACATACACACACACACGAGTGGAAGCAGCAGATTGCATCCAAGGTGATAGATAGAGCACTGTGGGAAGGAACTGTGCCTGTTCAATTACAATCATTACTATCACTTAGGGAGATTTGTCATGGTCAAAGTGAGTTGGAGCTGTGGAGAAAATCACCTTGAGGCGGTGGTGTTATTTTCGGTTTTAGCAAAAGGGTTACAACGTCCTCTCCCAATTGAAAATGACTAAAATTAAACATAAATTAATTCATCTAAAATTCCAAACAGATGGGGTTTTTTTTATTTTAAAAAAAGTCCCTCAATGATAGGCAACATGACAGACTCTTAAAATGCACTTGGCACATAAAGAACAATAATTCACAAACCTGCAATCTGTCAATTACTTTCAAGCCATGAGAGCAGTAATTTTGAACGTGGCTGCTGTGTCTTTCACAGTCTTCTCTGGGCTGGACAGGGGAAGGCCATGTGGCAGTAGGAGCTGTCAGTCAAAGCAGGGCCTGTTAGATGGAATTAGAGAGTCTTGAGAGTGTGATGGCGGCACGCAGGTGACCAAGGCCTCTCTGTCACTGACTGACTGACTGACAGAGGGGAGAATGGAGGACAAGGAAAACACACAGCTGTGGAGCTCAAACATGAGACCTCCAATGTTCAGACAAGTTGGTCCCCACTTGTACAAAGTGACTGCTGCATGAAATTAAAACTGAACTTTAGAATTATCTTCCACACCTTTTAGGGTTGGATCAGCTGTGTGTTTAGTTTGTTTTATTGATATGTATGTAAAGTGATGTAGGCTGTGACTTTATATGTAGTTACGCATCGCTGTCCCATGATCCCTGTCTGTGAAGGGATAACGATGGTGTTATGTCAAATGTCTTCAGATAGAGAGCCAGGTAAACAGTTTAAGCACATTAATACATAAAGAATTACAGCAAAGTTCTTGTGTTTTGTTTTTTTTTTCAAAATTCTAAAAGGGTTTTAATACAATAACAGAATGTTGCTCATTTTAATACAGTGATCAATTATAGTTGTAAACAGAAACAAAGTCAAAGTGTATTTACTGAAGTGAATAGTTTCTAGTTTCTTGAGTCAGACTACACCAAAGGTAAAATCACTTTTATTTTGAGTATTCCAGCAGAGTACAATTCAATTTAGTAATGCATGTGGATTACATTATAGGTGCAACTACCCAATCCTTATGACAGTAAACTCATTGAAAGACTGCTGGGCCATATACACAATGGGATTTGTGTGAATCCATTAGCTACAGAGAAAAGTGGACAATGATTTTTGAATAATCCTACACACAGTTAATGAGGTATCACATGTTACCACTGTAGCCTGCCAGCAACATCTGAACTTTACCCTTTTTTACTAGGGGTCATGACCTCTGTCCAATTGTGGTTTTGCGGTAAGAAACAGCTACACGCTATGCAGAGGCATACAGAGGCAATACTCGCAGTCATTGATCTATTATCTCTCTCCTTCCTCTATTAGAGTCACGTCTTTCCTGCTTGAGAAAAGACAGTGGATTTTCTCTGAACCGGATTTCATGAGGATGAGTGAAGGCGTTATTGTCCACTGCTTCTGCATGACGCCTATTCATGTTCTCTGACTCAATACACCCAGAAACTGCCTGAGATGAAAAGCTGTCCAGGACACTGTCATTTACAAATGAGAGTCCTCTCTCCATCTTTCTGCCCATGACATGAAAGACTGCCTCTCCTCTCTTCTCTTCTCGTCTCTTTTCTCCTCTCCTCCTCCTCCTCCTCGCAGTCAGGAAGTATCCATTCATCACAGTCAGTCTGTTAATGCTAGTGTGTGTGGAGGTGATCTCCAATCTGTCGTGCTGCTGTCACCTCACCAGTCCTACATGCCTGATCCCTGCTTATTCATCTAGCATATCCCCCAGAACGCCTTTCACACACACACACACACACACACACACACACACACACACGCACACCATCATCATCATCTCACTTGTGCAGTGTTTTTCTCTCCCTCGCACATACACATACAGAACACACAAATACACAAGATCCCATTGTGCAGAGTTCCTTCTAGACACACACACAGGTCGTTTCATATATACGCAGTCTATCACACACACACACACACACGCATACACACAAACACACACACACAATCTTTTTCCCTCGCCTCATCTCACACAAATATTTTTTCTCTCTCTCCAGCTCATTTCTCTCGCCTCCCTTGCTCTCCCTTCTCCTTACAGCCATCCGTCGCCTCTCTGCTTGGCCATGTCCTCGTGCACAATCACAAATGCACACAATACATTCCCCCCTCATTCTCAGCCAGTCATCCTGAACAGCCCTCTGTGGGGTAAGTAGATAGGAGGCTGCTGAAACATGTAGAGCTGAACGGCCCTCTGAGGATGCCAACTGTCCCACCGCTGGGAGCTACCATAGGTGGGGGGGTGGGCGTGAGCCTGGAGTGGGGGAGTAATTGCCAAGTGTGTGAATTTTTGTGTGTGTGGATCTGTGAAAAGTGCAATGGGAGGGAAGGAGGATGGGTGTGAGGAGATGAGAAAGGGTGACAAAGATAGTGGAGAGGCCATCCACTATGGACAGGAAAAGCAACAGCGCCAGGCATCCGAGTGCCACCCTCATACAGGTGTGTGTGTGTGTGTGTGTGTGTGTGTGTGTGTGTGTGTGAGTGTGTGTGGAGGACGGTTGGGTGACAGGGGGTCAGGTTGGAGAGAGTAATCTCCTCAGGATTAAGAGTGCTGCACCTGTGTTAATGTGACTGTCAATGAGAATTAAGTCCTTGGACCGATCCTCTCCACCAGTCTCTCCTCTCTTGCCTCCTGTCCGCCCTGTCAAACTAATGACACCACTTTCTGTTGAGTGCCAGTGCCGCACGCTAAAACAATTGGGAAATAATTACACTCTCTCAATACAGTACAAATTGCAGAGCCGTGCAGCGGGACAGCGAGAGATATAAGAAGAGAGGGAGGGAAGGAGGGGATGGGAGAGGAGGGGTGGAGGCAAGGATGACTAACAATTACAACACGATAGGGGCTGGGTCTCATTACTGCGCCCATTAACATGCACCAAGTAATTTTCCCCTCTCAGTTTGTGTGTGTGCGCATGAGAGAGAGAGAGAGAGAGAGAGAGAGAGAGAGAGAGAGAGAGAGAGAGAGAGAGAGGGAGCGAGAGAGAAAGAGAGTGTGTCTGTGCGCGCTGAGAGTGTGCGTGTGCGCCCAATAGAGTGTGCCCATTAGGTTCTGCAACACACCTCCCTGCCTCCGTGCGCAATCTGCCCGGAGAACCCCCGGCGGCACCTCATTTCTCTCCCATATGTCTGAGCTCCGCGCGCTCTCCTCTCTATCCCCAGCCGATCACGATCCATGCAAAGCGATTAGAAGGCGCGTGAAAAGAGCCCGGTCAGCGGATCAGCCTCGCAGATCACTCAATAAGCACTACTAAGCAGCGCCGGGCTCCGACCGATCGCTTATTTAACCTCGCAGTGGTGAAACACTGCATCAATCTCACCTCAATCTTCCCTGCCTGCCCTCACCGAAAGCGTACGCGCGCTACACACGATCAGCGGAATTGATGCCCATTTGGATCGTCACATTATGTGTTCCATTTTTACGCATGGCAATCACGCGCGGAGAGGGAGCGGAGTCACCTGGAAGATCAGGGAGGTTTTCGCTGGAAATCCTGGTGTTCTTTTAAGAAATCGTTCCTCAGCAAAAATGTGTTCGCTGCGCTCTGAGCCAAGAAAATCAAAGTTGCTTTCAGCTCACCAGTCATTTAGTGAGCCAGGCAGCCAGTCACCACTCCTTCTCTCCCCTTCTCCCGATGGAAAATGCTCCACATCCCCACAGCCAAAGTCCCCCTCTGACCCCATCCTCGTTTCATTAGCCTATTGACCGCGCGCCATAAAAAGACATAGGCAATTCAAATGTGAATCTATACTAATTAAAGTGCTGAATTTTAATAAAAAAAACACCACCTTACCGAAATCTATAAACTCGATGGCATGTTCACAGGAAATTATAAAGGATCCAGGTGAGACAGTGGAGCTCTTTGCCACTTTCAGCTTCAACTCCACTGATTGTGTTCTCCAGACTCGGGGCAATCCTTATGAGCCTCCTGTCCAGTTCCCGGAGCCCGCGCCAAACAGACCGAAGCAGAGGTGAAGAGGGCCACTATCACGCCAGAGTACCAGCCCTCCGGAGCCGGGTGAGAACACCGAGCTCGCGCAATAGCGATGTGGTCCAATCTGCCATGATCTCGCCGCGTCCCATCTCAAAATCACACTGAGGAGAAAGTCATCAAAAGTGCGTAATTCCCCCCAAAAGACGCCGGTCTGGTGTTTTTGGCGAACACTCCACACAAGTTTATCCCCTGCGCGCTACTGTCACACAGAGGCGTTATAGTCGCCGGAGAGATGCTGATGAGAGTGATGGTATTGTGATGCAGGAGTGATAGTTGCGCTCCCGTCGCTCCTCCCGAGCAGGGATCGATTGGACATGAGAAATGCGATGCGAGCCCGTCTTCCCCATTCAGAACACGTGCAACAGCGCCCGCCCAGTTCACCAGCTCCCAAGTACACCCCCTCTTGCTCGCTGATGTCATGTAGTTTACAAGTAGCCTGGGCTTTTGGGGTGGAGGGGATGGGTGACGATTCTGTACCTATATGTCCAAGGAGAGATGGGATACATCCATTCACAGACTGCCAAGAGTTTATCCCAGCAAGTCATTTAGTCTCAACTTTTATAGTTTGTTTCTTTGCTTTTCTGTGTCAGTGACCTGAAATATGACAGCAGATTACGCACAGAACTGACAATTTATTCAGCTGGGCCAAATGAATGATCTGACCCTACATGGTCGATTTTGTTTCACCTTTTTAACGAAAAATAAGAAATTTAGAGTGTTTTGGGTGTAAGTGGTTTTGGTTAATCCCAAATGACATCAGTCTACCAACAGTTTATTTGTACACCGCACGGTTTAAGGTTGTCATAAATCTTACATGAATAGAGTCTTCTTAAGTTATGAGTAAGAAATGTGACTACAATATATATGAGCGTATTACTGATTTCTGTCCAAATTATTAGGATTTTGCCTAATAATGACCACAGGCTGGAGGCCACACCTTACCCATCAATTTTCACGCCATTGCTACAGGGTTGCAACTGGTGTGAGTGTTTTTGTGTGTGTGAGTTGAGGAGCGGCTCTAACAGTTCTGGACTGACTGACAGGTGCTATATTGTGCATGAGTCGATGACCCCTCCTCATCACATAATAGCCTACCTCACCTCTACACTTCGATTATGTTACAGACGGTGTGCGGATATCAATAGCCTACTTGGTTCTGTGCTCGGCCATACGCGCGGATGGTGTAAATCTAAACCCCCCCACCGAGATGTTAAACAGAATTTAATCACCGCCGCCTCTCCGTTACGCACCAGGAGACAGCCTATCAATTATTCCATCCCTAGAAAATTCTAGTGTGTTGATGGCGATTGATTGCTTTGCGCTGTATTTGCAGTCGTTAAGACTTAGAGGGGGTCGATGTCTGCTAACGACCCATGGTGAAGAGTATCCGATACATTCAGATGTCTTGCTTGTTGCCAGCATTGCTGGGCCATGCTATGGGCCGTGTCAGTGGAGGCATTTCCGTTGGAAGAGACGTGTCTTTTAACTTATCTAAGCAAAAGCGGCCATGCACCATGGAAATGCAAGGATTGCAACATGGAGCACACTTGCTGAACTCCGGGGTTTTGTGTGATTGTAATCACGAACAACCTTGTCAGGTACTGTCCTTAACCACTTTTGACCATTTTGCTAGCTGTGCATGTCGAGTGAGAAAGTGCTGTATGTTATTTTCACCGGATTAAGCTAGGCTTGAATCTATTACAAATCGATCTGTCTGACTTTTAACTGAGAACAGATTAGACATTGATTCGGTTTGCCAGGACTTTACATGGCATACCCAGTCCTTTGGTCTTAGAATATAGATATAAAAAAGAAAAGAAAAAAAGTTAAACTAAAATAGAAATCCTAGTTTCAGGACCATGGACAGTGCCAGACGCGCTGCACATAAATTCAGTACATTGGACAGCTCCAGACTGTCCTGTCACTGTGTTTCTCTGCGCGCCTACTGTGCTGTCAAGCAGCCAATCCAGTACGGAGACAAAACAGACAAAAGTAGTTTGACTGTGTAAAGCTTAAGTAAAAAGAAAAAAAACACCAGAAAGTTGATAAAACATAGCCTAATATATCCTGTCTGCACCGGCAAGTGGTTGTGTCTACAGTTCTGGACAAGTGCGTCTCAATAGGGGATCGGAGGCCTTGTATCTTAAAGTGAGACAGCTAATGGATGCAACAGCACATAGCACTTACTGTATCTCATCAATCTTTCCTCAGAGGGACCAGATAGTGTCAGATGAAACCACACCATAAACACTTTACTGGACTAGAAAGGGTGAAAGGTGTGAAATTTAATTTACTTCACTTATACTTAGCATTACATTTCCAGCTGCTGTTACAGAACCATCCGTTTTCTTAACATGTTTCACGGTACGTACCCGTTTCAGTGTCCAAGTCTTGAGAAGCAGAAATGGTTGAGTTAAAGTCGTCCTCGAATATTGTGGTATTGCGGAACAGGTAAGAGTAGCGGCTGAAGGCCTCTTGGCGTGTCGTGTGTCAGAGTCGCGGGGTTATAGGATCTCCTCCGGGATATATTCTCCCAATAATCATCGCGCAGGGGAGAAAAAAACATTAGGGAGATATCTGCTCATAAGTTGTGGAATATTTCTTCCTCCAAAATCGATATTCCTTCATTAATCCCTCTGAAAGATATTGTTTATCTGGTGTGTGGGTGGTGGGAGGGGGACGCTAGAAAAAGTGGCCAAGGTAAGATGAGCGGTTTGTAATTGATTCTTCTGAATTCAGTGGTGAGACGTGTTTGTTTTTTAAGATAAATTAGATTATGCTAATGATCGCGTTGCAAAACACGAAGAGAAATTGCTGTAAGATCAGCTTTAGACAATAATAAGGAAATAAAGCAAATATATGCTGGTGTGGAACACGTAGCTGTATAAATAATGGACCAGAACCTTCAGAATACGACTGCAGAAATGTCAGACTAACTAAAATAGGACACTAACAGTCAGACAAAGCAGCTGGTGGGGTATCGCACACTTTTTTCCCCCGAACTCGTAAAAACCACGACGCATAAACTTCCTTCAAATTTGAAAGTGTAAATCACGACCCAGGAGTGATCTAATGACTTTACTCACAGCTTGGTGACGAAACTTCAGGCTCCCTGAGCTAGTATGCCCTGACGCGTGTAAGGCTCTATTCTTCAGTTCATAAGGCCTGTGTTTTACCTACAAAGGTAAAAAAAAAAAAAAAAATCAACATTTCTGAGGGAAAACACACTATTACTCACGGCACGGCAAAATAATGCCGTCCAAGAATAGCTGATGGAGAACTTTGGTGTGGTAAACTTCCAGAGGACCCCAAATCAGGGCCTGAGGCAGTAAATGTGGGGCCTGTTTGTTAATGATAGAGAGAGAGAGATGCCAGCAACGCCGCTAATTACACAAGCACACATACGCTGCGCCCTGGCGGTCGGTGGAGCAAGTATAAGGTTAGACTGTGCTCCATCACGTCGACTACACCACATACAGAGGAGGGGGTGTTACACTTTGTACACCGTGATATGCTTCATAATTTAGGTAGAAGGGTGGAGTGGGTGTTGATTTTGGATACATTCAGCAGACAGGTTTGAACTAAAAAACAAGACTTGGTCATCGATTTGGAGCTGCCATGAAGGTTAATGAGAACAGACATCTTGGTTCATCTGCCTTTGATCCCCCCCGTGCATAGAGATTCTTCATTTCTTTACGAGGTCACTGGCAGTAACCTGAGCAGGGCCATAAATAGTGTCCATCCCAGACAGGCCCGGTGTCTGTCAATACTCAGAAAGTTCATACACTACATCCGCAAAGCTCAGGCAGAAACACGACTGCTGACACCAAACTTGTGGTATTGGAGAAAACACACTTGAAAAAAACATTGTGGTCCTATGACCCTTTTGGATATATTAGTGAATAAATTATTCTCTCTTCATACGGTGTTGGAACGCGTCTGACAGGCCCGATCACACAGCGGAGGATGAGGGTTTGGCCTCATGTGTGGTGTTGTACTGCCCCCGTGTGGCTGTGAAGCGTCACTGATAACTCGGGTAGTTTTTGAGGTCATCCAGATTTATTATGGTGACAGTAAAAACTGAACTGGTGCCCTTTTTGCGCAAGAGCCATTTCCCTCCTTAGACCTGAGCTCACTAAAATAATGAAACCCACAGCAAAGCGCTGTCTGGCATCAGCAAGAACTGGCAAGACAGAGACTACAGTTTTTTCCCTCCAAGGTCAGACTTCAAAAGATGATTGATTAAATTAAGATGAATTAAATCTCTGATGCCTAACATGGCCAGCACAGACTGGAGGACATGCTTCAGCATTTTTTAGAATTATTTATTTAAAAATATTACACAGCTTTTGAATATGAAATTGCCTAGAAGTCTAGAAAAGCCCTGACCAAAAAGGTCTGACTCAGTTCAACATGATTTCATTGATAAATAAAACATCAAGCTCACAGAGAGGCCAAGAAACATGAAAATGATCTTCTTAACTCTCAAAATACTCTTTTGCTTTGCACCAGACTAAATGCAAATTGTGCTCATTTCATTTCAGACCAATTAACAGCATTCAAAAGGCTTTAGGAAAAGGGATTGTAGCAGCACCCTCATCATTTGACCATACTGACAATGAATTTCCTTTGGTAAAATGCAAAGGAATTTATAATAAAACAGACATCAGTATCAATGGCATATTTCATAAAACCAATAAGACATACAATTAAATAATAACTGTGACAAATTATAAAAGAAAAACATGTAAACTGTAAATAAAGATGCAATAGTAACAGTTACATTTAAAAAGCTTGTGCAATATTTGTGATGTTCAGCTGACAAAAGCAACATTATTGTCATTAGGTTTTGTGTAACAATGGAGTGTTGGATTTTATCTATAAATACTTGAATGTATGTTTCACAATACTTAAAATTTGTTTAAAAGTGTCACTGTACAGGCATGCATACTAACATGAATACTGATACAAAAGAAAATGTCTCTTGACTTTCCATCTCTTATTGTTAGAGTTTTAAGTGTTTGTGATGAGCATAACTTAAAAAAAACTTAAAAGAAGGTATTCTGGATGTGCTCAGAAACTGCGATTGTCAACAGCTCTGACGAGTCTCGCGTCAAGGTGACACTGATCAAAGGTGACAAGATGTCGCATGTGAAGAGACGCCGAAACAGCTGCTCATTAGCTAACTTTGTCTGCATAGAATGAAGTAGACACAGCAGAGGTAATGAAGAAACATAGCAAACATCTTATCATTCCCCAGATGTTTCGACTGCACGCGGCTCGTCCTTTAACTGATTTGACACTAATAGAGCTGGTGGAAGCTATTCAAACCCGAGTTGTCCGCCATACTGCTTTCACTCATCCAGACCTATCAAAGCAGCGGACGGGCAGTTGACAAATACTCCCGACAGACCATCGACGTCCACTGGTGTATGTATAACTTTAAAATAGTCACAAAAAGTACACTGCAAATGTCAAGATGTCTTTTGGGCAGGTTCATGTTTGTAGCCAGGTGTGTATAATTTAAGGGTTCTTCAGTAGCCAGATGTTTGAACGCTCCCCACTCCCACTCCGAGAGACTCTAGAGTTCATCATGAAGGATACGACGCTGCCATTTGGGATGGTGTGTGACATAACTGGCTGCGTCCAGCACAAGGCGCATGAACTCCCCCACGTCAAAGGAGTAGTTGGTAAACTTTGGATGGTCCCCAAGGGTGGGATGGTGACCCTGAGAAAAGTGTTAGAGCAAAGTGTATACAGTAAATGGACATATAAAAGTGTGTGGAAACAAAAACATGGCAGCATATGAATGTGTGTGTTTGTGTTGTCAGGCTGTCCTTACAGTTAGATGGCAAGAGATAATATAAGAGAGAAATGAATTATGTGTGTTTGCTCTGCTTTGCCTATGATTGCTCACACACATAATTAAGTGCGTGTGTACGAGTGTAAGTGTGTGTGCGTGTTTATATGTGAGATAGGTGAGATGAATTGAGAAAGCTCATGCTGAGGTGTCGGGGAGCTAATGGCTGGTACGGGAGTTTCCCCTACCTTGTCCTGTGGGAGCACTTTGTCCGCTGTCTGCCAAGTCACGTATCGAATGCCCCGCAGCCGAGCCAAATCTCGATAGCAGCTCTCATCCTGACAATTATATCTGGGAGGGACAGATGCAGACACTTTATCTCTTGCTCTCCTAGGTGTGCCTCACTTTCACTCTCTCTTGCTCCATCTTTCTCTCGCGCACGTTCTATGTGCACTGTGGCTTTCTCTCGGTGTCACTCACCAAAATGCACAAACACTCCCACACATGCTCCTACAGGTACACATACAAACACGCACACACACATTCCAAGAAGTTTCCCTACCCAGGGTAGCCAGGTGTGATGAATGCCTGGTTAATTAGGCAGTATTTCACAGTCATACACCAAGTGGCTGAGGGGAACTTTGGGCACAGCGCTCTGCCAAACCCATCGCTCTCCCTGCTCCCCTCTCTTTCTGTCTTTCACACACACTCACACACACACGCACAGGCAAACACAAAGTGTCACTCACAGCTCAAAGACGACAGCCCAGTCGGGGAGGAAGAGGAGGTGTGTAAGACCCGCCCCATGCATCCCTATAAAGATGTCAGAGTTGTGGGTGATCCTCAACTGCTCCAGGAAGGGAACATCCCTAAAGGACGGAGGGAGTCATGCATCAATCATCTTCACTGAGTAAACACTGTCACCATTACACAATTTCAAAAGCTACACACTTTCTGTATTCTTACGCAGCACCGCTCCTGACCAATGCTGCATTGAATAGTTCCTGTAGTAATGTGGCAAACACTCTATAACTCACTTGTATTTGTAGTCCACCACATTGACCTCCAGTAGTGGCACAGTCTTGAGGGCATTTACAAGCTGTAATAACAATAGAAGGATGAGTTCTTTGATCAATGGGAGAGCAAACAAATATGGGCAGTGACCATATAAATCACAAGCCTTTTTTACTCATACTGTTTATAGCAAATAAGATTTTAAATAGGCACTTAACAGAGGCAGGCAGTAAATCAATGGCGGGAAGGAGGGGCAGAGGGAGTGGGAGGGTTGTATAGAGTGAAGAAACAGAAAGAGACAAGAAGAGGGGAAGAGGAAAATGGGGAGACAGAAAAAAGGAAAGGGAGGACAGGTGGCAGAACATGATGAAGGGAAAAGAAGAAGTGCTTGAAAGAAAGAGACAGAAGCAGGGAAGGAGGAAGGGAGGGAGGTGCTTGACTCACCTCCACTTGGTTTAATATCCTTCTGTATTCTGTGCTGCGAGCCAGCAGGGTGACACGAACACGCCCCTCCTGAAAACAGCAATGCACCCAATAATCAATCAGACAAGGACAGAAAAGATACGCGTCTGGGAAAACATGATGCTCATTCAAAATAACTTAAAGGCTTCTACTTCAAAGGTTTCTTTTATATGGCACAGAGGAACAGATAAATTAGGTAAAATCACATTACATGAATAATTTTTTTAAGTGGAATCAAAGAGGGTCTTTTCTGATATGCTCTTATTAGTTTATACAGTGCATACATTCATCTTCTTATTCTATATTCTTCTACTGCCACCTTGTGTCCTGAAAGAGTATTTAGATTTTTTGGAGGTATCATCATTTGTGCAATAAATGTTGTAACAAAGGGCAGTAAAATATAAGCATTGTAACTTCACTATCCTTAAGTCAAAGTAATGACAATTACAACAAAGTACAACTCCTCTGAACACAACAAACCAACCAAACCACAACAACTTAATACAGGCAGTGAGCATATTTGTATGTATTCAGCACAACCTAATTTTTCATCTTCTGCTTAAAGAAGTATTGAAAATTATGCCATTCTGAACAGAGCCAGACCAGAGCAAATTATGAGTAAGGGGAGATAGGAGGAAAGAGTGGTGAGGGCAGATGAATAGGACACAATAGAGGAGAGCAGCAGTGCGAGTCTCTAGCTGTGCCATTAATCTAGGGATGAAAGGAGGAGCCGGGGAGAGGGTCAGGGCCGAGAACACCTCTCATTCAGTCACCAGCTATCGCTAGCAGCCCTGTGTCTCACTAAAAACACTTTTAGCATATTTCCAGTGAGGGTCATGAATACCCAATGAGCTGATTCACAAGAAGGAAGAAGTCATCGGACTTTGCTGGTCATAAAGATACTAGGGCAGTACCTGACTCAGAATTTTTGTCAGTGGATTTGGCTGTTCAATACAAAGATTAGACTATTTGTTCCTTTTTTTCATATAGACTATCTGGTGATCAGAAAATCCACTGGCATGAGTTTCAGTGATGATTTCAACCACAGTAAAATAGTTAAATGCAACAGAGTCATGGGAACATATTTTTGAGCATTTAAGAATAAATAAAAGGCAGCTACATATGATGCAAGATTTGAATTGCGGCCTATTTGAATTGCTAACATATAATGTCGGGCTACCATATGTATTTGTTGGAATAATGAGACAGGTAGCACACATGTATTTCTTCTCTTATATTTCAAATTCTTAAAAACTATTTGTTATTTAATTCATTTGATTTATTTTCAGTTTTATTTTATTTTCATTACAAACAAATGTGTATTGAATAAACAAACAAAATAGTTTAAAATAAATTCACGGCACTGCCTGTTATGAAATACTGTAACTGACATCTCTTCTTCAACAGGATAGGCCTACTTCTTTATTTCTCTTTAAACATCAAAACTAATAAATACATCCAAATAAGAATAATAACCAAATTAAATTATTTAAGAATGTAATTATTTTTTAGGTGAAAAAAATAAAAACAGTAGGCATGAAAATTTTAAATAAATTCAAAGCATTGTCCGCTTTGAAATAATAACTTCTGGTCTTATTAGGCTACTGTATTTAATCCAAAGTGTAAATGAATAAATAAATGAATTAAACACTTGCAGTTTAAGATTTGATTGACAAAAAAAAACAAAAAAAAAACACAACTGCTTGACTTGAAGAATGTCAGTCGACTGAGGGTTCTCCGACAGATGATTCGACTGATCGACTGTCAGGGGGCTTCCCTAAAAGATAAAGTCAAGCACTTCAAACCTGTGTTCATAAAACAGCTGTGAGGAGTGCTAGAGCATTATATATGTTGGAGATGAATAAGGAGGTGAATGAATGGCTGTGAGAGTCAAGTGTGCATGTATGTACAGTACTTGTGCATGTATTCTTTCAGAAACTAGTAAGCTACACATATCAGTGAGGAGTTTATTGTATTAGTGAGATCACCTACATTAATGTCTGATTTTAGCCAGTGTAGGGACTTGGTTCTCTATCCCTAAGTCTGCTATTCACTATAAAATTTACTGTGAAAACCTGATCTCAGCTTCAAAATTGCAAGGACAGTGAGATCAGTTTCCAAACTCCAAACTCCACATCCAAAATACAAACTATAGTATTTTCTTCTGATAACATGATTAAATCTGTTCATAAAAATTACTTTAAAAAATATTTATCAGGTAATATTATCAGGTGTTGTGTCCAGCTGTTGAAATAGACCAAATTAGACGATATTCAGCTGGGTTATGTGTTCATGACAACTGCTTCAAAAGTAGCCATGTAGCATCCTGGTGGTCAAGTGATTCATAGTTGGCAGTTTTAATCTTCTGTCACCTGGTCCATGCCAAATTTGAAGTACATTAGGATCACCAGTCTAAAACTTGATTGGTGGTTAAACAAGAATCTGTTGATTCATACAGTATCAAAATGGCTCTTCCTTGGCCTGATCCTTGGCTTGGTCTGGCCTCTGTCAGAACTTAACATGTCGTACTTGATGAGAGATTTTCAAAGAGATTTCAGAAGGATTTCATCAACATATGAAAATGTAATTTTGGTATTGGATTCCAAAAATGTCCCCACTGTGAGCTCATGTTCACTGCTCACTTTAAAAAAAAAGATTCCTTTATATTACTAAGCTGTATAAAGTCTTACCACAGAAATATAATGACTTTTGTGGATAAATAACTGGAATATGAATAAATGACTTTAATGTATTAAGTTGCAATCAACAAGGATCATAATGCTTGGCTAAGGCATTGCCAGATTCAGACAGAATAGTAGAACAGTAGACTTAGATTTGACTGTAATGATCTGAAAAATCTGAATAAAAGGCACTCGATCAAAAACCATGTAATCAAAAAATTCAAGTATGAACACACTAAGGACGCCCCCTGTGACAATCATGAATCCTGTGGTACGAGTCTGGCCGGGGACTTTGGTTGATTGTAATTATCTGTAAACTGTCTATAAAGGTATAAAATGCCCAAAAACAATCAAATGAAAAAAAATCCTGAACCCGATAGCTGTCATCTTACTATTTCCTCTAGTGAGCATGTTAAAGGATAGGTTCACATTTTTGTAAGTTTGTCTTTAATCCTCACATATGCATTAAAACAGTTTTTTTCTTGCTATAATCCCTCCACCTGTTTATACTGGCCATTAAAAGATCCCTTCTGACATAATTCCAGTACAATTATTGGGGGACAAAAAAGGGACAGAAAGCAAAAAAACTGGTCAAAATAATGCAACCCCTCTTGACCACACACTGGCTTCACTAACTGATGTCTACATATCTACTTTGGTGGAAAAGCAGCATGTCGGAAGAATTATTGCTGCTGTTCCCTGACCGGGAATCAAACCCAGGCCGCGGTGGCAAAAGTGCCAAATCCTAACCACTAGACCACCAGGGAAATGTAGCACAACATGGGGCTTGTATGACAACATTAGGGTCATTCTTAGGATGAACTGTTTTTCATATGTTTAAGTTAACTGACCAAAAAGTACATACAAGGATGTTACTGCCCACCATTTCCAGTGCAGTGATTTGAACTTACAGAGACTTGAAACTTAAGGTATATAATCTATTATATATCTATTGATTTGTTTGTCAAAGTTCTGTTCTCACTCTGTACCAGTTGCCCCTTTCACTCATGCTATTTTGGTACATGTGTTAAAGAACACTAAATAAACATACTTGCAGGCTTTCTCTGCTGGTCTACTGCTTAGGTTTTGGAGCTTTCACTAACGTAGTCTGAGTTTTAATCCCTTGAATCCCTAAATTGTGGGCTGAATTTAAAATATATTGTTACACAATATACCATTAACAGATTGATCTGTTTAAAAGTGTGTACTTAAATGAAAAATACAATACCAAAGGAAAATAGTGTCAAGCGGTCTAACCCACACTCAAGCCTAAGTGGGGGGTTTCAATATGAATAAAAAGTGTTTCAAAAGGTTGGAAATTTGTATGTTGAAAACAAATGCATTGTAAAGTGTTCCCTGAACAAGAATCGAACCCGGGGCCACAGGAGTGAGCACACTGAATCCGAACCACTGGTGACCACGGATGACCTGCTCTGCTTTGCTTTTAGAGTACCACTAAGTCTTACATGGACTGTAGTTTAGTCATTGAATTGTGTCTGTTCTATAGATAGAGAATGTGAGGACTAGCATGTTTACAAGTATTCTAAGTGTAAAACTTTTCCAGGAAGTATCTATCTATCTATCAATCAATCTATCTATCTAGTTTGTTTACTCAACAATAGTTAAATCATAACCTTCCATTTCATTCTTATCATAATAGGTCTGTTAATGTGTCTGTGACTGATGAGTGTTTGTGTTCCCACTACTTTGTCTTCCATTTATCCGTCACCCAAACATGCATTCCTGCATACGTTGGTGTACTGTTTACATTCTCACACAGCTAACAAGCTCCCTGGTGGTCTAGTGGTTAGGATTCGGCGCTCTCACCGCCGCGGCCCGGGTTCGATTCCCGGTCAGGGAACGCTCACTTTATGTATACTGTAAACTGGGAGTCTGTGAAGGTGAATGATGATCACCTGCTTGATAGCAGATATAATCACTTCAGGCTTGTTTCAGTCTGTGTACCACAACTTTCCATGACTCACACTTGGATACATGTCCATGCCACTTATGACTGATGTTAATGGTGTGGCTGGTTATGTTTGGGAATATCATAAAACATACACCAACAACAAGGAAACTACTTTGGAAAAGAGGAGAAGTTGCAACCATCACTGACAGAAACATACTAACAACAACAAGAGTTAAATCATAACCTTCCTTTTCGTGTGTTTTGGTGAGGGCTGAGAAAACGGCAGGTGATATGTTTGTGTTCCCACTACCTTTTCTGTCTTCCATTTAATACATATGGGTGACCTGTTTATCCGTCACCCAAACATGCATTCCTGCATACGTTGGTGTACTGTTTACATTCTCACATCCCTAACAAGCTCCCTGGTGGTCTAGTGGTTAGGATTCGGCGCTCTCACCGCCGCGGCCCGGGTTCGATTCCCGGTCAGGGAATGCTCACTTTATGTATACTGTAAACTGGGAGTCTGTGAAGGTGAATGATGATCAGCTGCTTGATAGCAGATATAATCACTTCAGGCTTGTTTCAGTCTGTGTACCACAACCTTCCATGACTCACACTTAGATACATGTCCATGCCACTTATGACTGATGTTAATGGTGTGGCTGGTTATGTTTGGGAATATCATAAAACATACACCAACAACAAGGAAACTACTTTGGAAAAGAGGAGAAGTTGCAACCATCACTGACAGAAACATACTAACAACAACAAGAGTTAAATCATAACCTTCCTTTTTGTGTGTTTTGGTGAGGACTGAGAAAACGGCAGGTGATGTACATGCATCATGTCTTTGCCATTTCAATGTATACATACATTATGACAGGAATGTGCCGAGTGCTAGACAAGAGACAGTGAGGCATCATGCAAGGACAGGAGAGCCAGGATATTCAACAAATGCTGATAGCAGAAACAATGATGAAATTCATCAAAACACCCCTACTTGACAATGATGCATTATTGACAAGAGTACTACAGAACATTTACAAAGACTGGAAACAATCATGATGAAAAGTTCCCTGACCGGGAATCGAACCCGGGCCGCGGCGGTGAGAGCGCCGAATCCTAACCACTAGACCACCAGGGACCCACATGAACAAAACAAACCACCTTCTGCCTGAAAGCAGCATGGCCATTCATGGGTGAACATTTGTGAAGGAACCATACCAGTAGTTTTACATGTTTAAGATAATTGACCAGGAGAGCATACAATTAATGTTTCTGCAGACCATTTTCCAATCCTGTGATTTCTTCCCTTCATCACAAACTGGCCAGTAGCTGACATATTTTGCTCTGGATAAAAGCAATATTATTATCATATACAGAATTATTCATTCATTCATTACACATATGTACTTACTCCAGTTCAGACCAGTGCCAGAGCTTATCCCAATGTTTACTATGCAGAGGGTTAAGATGATGCCTTGGAAAGGTTGTCAGTGATGGTCAATTTATACAAATTCACAAAAAAATGTTATTTTTTTTATTTCTTACACTGTTGTTGCTGTTGGTTAGTATTGTTGTGATGATTAAACTGATAAAGAATGAATAAACTAAACCAGGATTAATGATTGTTAGCAGTGATGAGTGTTTGTGTTCCCACTACTTTGTCTTCCATTTAATACATATGGGTGACCTGTTTATCCGTCACCCAAACATGCATTCCTGCATACGTTGGTGTACTGTTTACATTCTCACACAGCTAACAAGCTCCCTGGTGGTCTAGTGGTTAGGATTCGGCGCTCTCACCGCCGCGGCCCGGGTTCGATTCCCGGTCAGGGAACGCTCACTTTATGTATACTGCAAACTGAGAGTCTATGAAGGTGAATGATGATCAGCTGCTTGACAGCAGATATAATCACTTCAGGCTTGTTTCAGTCTGTGTACCACAACCTTCCATGACTCACACTTGGATACATGTCCATGCCACTTATGACTGATGTTAATGGTGTGGCTGGTTATGTTTGGGAATATCATAAAACATACACCAACAACAAGGAAACTACTTTGGAAAAGAGGAGAAGTTGCAACCATCACTGACAGAAACATACTAACAACAACAAGAGTTAAATCATAACCTTCCTTTTCGTGTGTTTTGGTGAGGGCTGAGAAAACGGCAGGTGATGTACATGCATCATGTCTTTGCCATTTCAATGTATACATACATTATGACAGGAATGTGCCGAGTGCTAGACAAGAGACAGTGAGGCATCATGCAAGGACAGGAGAGCCAGGATATTCAACAAATGCTGATAGCAGAAACAATGATGAAATTAATCAAAACACCCCTACTTGACAATGATGCATTATTGACAAGAGTACTGCAGAACATTTACAAAGACTGGAAACAATCATGATGAAAAGTTCCCTGACCGGGAATCGAACCCGGGCCGCGGCGGTGAGAGCGCCGAATCCTAACCACTAGACCACCAGGGACCCACATGAACAAGATGAACCACCTTCTGCCTGAAAGCAGCATGGCCATTCATGGGTGAACATTTGTGAAGGAACCATACCAGTAGTTTTACATGTTTAAGATAATTGACCAGGAGAGCATACAATTAATGTTTCTGCAGACCATTTTCCAATCCTGTGATTTCTTCTCTTCATCGCAAACTGGCCAGTAGCTGACATATTTTGCTCTGGATAAAAGCAATATTATTATCATATACAGAATTATTCATTCATTCATTACACATATGTACTTACTCCAGTTCAGACCAGTGCCAGAGCTTATCCCAATGTTTACTATGCAGAGGGTTAAGATGATGCCTTGGAAAGGTTGTCAGTGATGGTCAATTTATACAAATTCACAAAAAAATGTTATTTTTTTTATTTCTTACACTGTTGTTGCTGTTGGTTAGTATTGTTGTGATGATTAAACTGATAAAGAATGAATAAACTAAACCAGGATTAATGATTGTTAGCAGTGATGAGTGTTTGTGTTCCCACTACTTTGTCTTCCATTTAATACATATGGGTGACCTGTTTATCCGTCACCCAAACATGCATTCCTGCATACGTTGGTGTACTGTTTACATTCTCACACAGCTAACAAGCTCCCTGGTGGTCTAGTGGTTAGGATTCGGCGCTCTCACCGCCGCGGCCCGGGTTCGATTCCCGGTCAGGGAACGCTCACTTTATGTATACTGCAAACTGAGAGTCTATGAAGGTGAATGATGATCAGCTGCTTGACAGCAGATATAATCACTTCAGGCTTGTTTCAGTCTGTGTACCACAACCTTCCATGACTCACACTTGGATACATGTCCATGCCACTTATGACTGATGTTAATGGTGTGGCTGGTTATGTTTGGGAATATCATAAAACATACACCAACAACAAGGAAACTACTTTGGAAAAGAGGAGAAGTTGCAACCATCACTGACAGAAACATACTAACAACAACAAGAGTTAAATCATAACCTTCCTTTTCGTGTGTTTTGGTGAGGGCTGAGAAAACGGCAGGTGATGTACATGCATCATGTCTTTGCCATTTCAATGTATACATACATTATGACAGGAATGTGCCGAGTGCTAGACAAGAGACAGTGAGGCATCATGCAAGGACAGGACAGCCAGGATATTCAACAAATGCTGATAGCAGAAACAATGATGAAATTCATCAAAACACCCCTACTTGACAATGATGCATTATTGACAAGAGTACTGCAGAACATTTACAAAGACTGGAAACAATCATGATGAAAAGTTCCCTGACCGGGAATCGAACCCGGGCCGCGGCGGTGAGAGCGCCGAATCCTAACCACTAGACCACCAGGGACCCACATGAACAAGATGAACCACCTTCTGCCTGAAAGCAGCATGGCCATTCATGGGTGAACATTTGTGAAGGAACCATACCAGTAGTTTTACATGTTTAAGATAATTGACCAGGAGAGCATACAATTAATGTTTCTGCAGACCATTTTCCAATCCTGTGATTTCTTCTCTTCATCGCAAACTGACCAGTAGCTGACATATTTTGCTCTGGATAAAAGCAATATTATTATCATATACAGAATTATTCATTCATTCATTACACATATGTACTTACTCCAGTTCAGACCAGTGCCAGAGCTTATCCCAATGTTTACTATGTAGAGGGTTAAGATGATGCCTTGGAAAGGTTGTCAGTGATGGTCAATTTATACAAATTCACAAAAAAAATGTTTTTTTTATTTCTTACACTGTTGTTGCTGTTGGTTAGTATTGTTGTGATGATTAAACTGATAAAGAATGAATAAACTAAACCAGGATTAATGATTGTTAGCAGTGATGAGTGTTTGTGTTCCCACTACTTTTTCTATGTTTTCCATTTAATACATATGGGTGACCTGTTTATCCGTCACCCAAACATGCATTCCTGCATACGTTGGTGTACTGTTTACATTCTCACACAGCTAACAAGCTCCCTGGTGGTCTAGTGGTTAGGATTCGGCGCTCTCACCGCCGCGGCCCGGGTTCGATTCCCGGTCAGGGAACGCTCACTTTATGTATACTGTAAACTGAGAGTCTGTGAAGGTGAATGATGATCAGCTGCTTGATAGCAGATATAATCACTTCAGGCTTGTTTCAGTCTGTGTACCACAACCTTCCATGACTCACACTTAGATACATGTCCATGCCACTTATGACTGATGTTAATGGTGTGGCTGGTTATGTTTGGGAATATCATAAAACATACACCAACAACAAGGAAACTCCTTTGGAAAAGAGAAGTTGCAACCATCACTGACAGAAACATACTAACAACAACAATAGTTAAATCATAACCTTCCTTTTTGTGTGTTTTGGTGAGGACTGAGAAAACGGCAGGTGATGTACATGCATCATGTCTTTGCCATTTCAATGTATACATACATTATGACAGGAATGTGCCGAGTGCTAGACAAGAGACAGTGAGGCATCATGCAAGGACAGGAGAGCCAGGATATTCAACAAATGCTGATAGCAGAAACAATGATGAAATTCATCAAAACACCCCTACTTGACAATGATGCATTATTGACAAGAGTACTACAGAACATTTACAAAGACTGGAAACAATCATGATGAAAAGTTCCCTGACCGGGAATCGAACCCGGGCCGCGGCGGTGAGAGCGCCGAATCCTAACCACTAGACCACCAGGGACCCACATGAACAAAATAAACCACCTTCTGCCTGAAAGCAGCATGGCCATTCATGGGTGAACATTTGTGAAGGAACCATACCAGTAGTTTTACATGTTTAAGCTAATTGACCAGGGGTCCGTTTCACAAAGCAGGTTCAACAAACTCTGAGTCTAATCCTGAACTCTGAGTTGATCTACTCTGAGATAGGAAACTCTGAGTTTCCGGTTCCAGAACAGCTGATTTGAGTCAGTTTATTCAACTCGGGATAGTTTCACCTGGAGTTAAGCGCGTGCACCACAACTATAAAAAGCCAGCATCAATGGAGCCCCGATTCAACGAGTCACCATGGCAACGAGGAAGAGGAGGGCTGCGTTTTTCACCCCACTAGAACTAGAAATCGTAATGCGATAATACAGCAAGTTTGAACATGTTTTCAAAAAGAAGTGCAACACCGCTGCAGCTGCAAAAGAGAGGGAGACGGCCTGGGAGAACATCGCTGCTCAGGTCAATGCGTAAGTTTAAATGTAGTCCTTTGCAATCACAATAATATTACAGAGGAAAACTGCTTGATTGGTCGCCTATTAATTTATTTCATTTAGGTCGAATCCCGCAAGGGAGAAGCGCACTTGGCAGCAGTTTAGGATGAAATATAAAAACATTGTTCAAACAGGTGAGACCTCAGCATAATCTCATGGGGGAACCTCATTTTGATCATGTTTTACATTGTAAAGTAAATATTAAGTGGCTGTTTGACTGTGCAGTTGTTTTATCCCCAACATAATGCTGGTTTCACACACATAAATGTCTTCTCATCTACATCATGTTCTGTTAAATAATTAATCCTATTTAAACTAACACAGACTTCTACTCAGCCAACAGAAAGAAGGCAGATGTCCGTAAAACGGGTGGTGGTCCAGCACCGCCACCTCTAAAGGAGGCAGAGGAGCTGGCCCTAAGCCAGACTATAGGAAGGCCAGTGGCTGGCCCCGACACTGTACAAAAAACTTCCGTTTGCAAAGAAACGCAGCGCAACACACAATATCTGCTGGGATGTGAGAGCATGACTACGATTGGTAATGTTGCAAATGTAAGGACGGATTAGGTTGTGTATGTAGATGATGGACTGTGACGTGAAACGGTACCGCTCAAAAAGATAATTGTCTGGAAATGCTAGAACATCTATGCGCGGTCTGATAACCATCTCTCAACGAATATTTAATTCTCTGCGCAGTAATGCTGCACCGTCATCCACGGGATCGTTATCAAAAGGACATGCCATGTTAGTGAAAAAGTCGCCACCTACTGCGCCTAATGGATTTCTAATATACTGACTCTGATTTTTTTAATGATTTTTTTAAATGACAGACGGCAGAACTAGGCTACGCCAAAACTCGCCTGCTGACTGAATGAATGAGGAAATCAAATGGAGTGTGTGGCTCTGAAAGAGGGCGGAGACTGAGAGAAACTCGAGGTTCACTGAGAAAAACCTGGTCCCGACCAGGTTAGGTTCATAGAGTCTGTTACTACAGTAACTGACCAAGAGCTTAAGTTACCTCTCTCTCTGAAACAGGCTAGAGTTACCCCTCTTTCTCTGGTTTGAGTTACCTCCCTTTTTGAAACGGAAAACTCAGAGTTTCCCTCATTTCAGGGTTAACAGACTCTGAGTTTTCACTAAACCTGCTTTGTGAAACGGACCCCAGGAGAGCATACAATTAATGTTTCTGCAGACCATTTTCCAATCCTGTGATTTCTTCCCTTCATCGCAAACTAGCCAGTAGCTGACATATTTTGCTCTGGATAAAAGCAATATTATTATCATATACAGAATTATTCATTCATTCATTACACATATGTACTTACTCCAGTTCAGACCAGTGCCAGAGCTTATCCCAATGTTTACTATGCAGAGGGTTAAGATGATGCCTTGGAAAGGTTGTCAGTGATGGTCAATTTATACAAATTCACAAAAAAATGTTGTTTTTTTTATTTCTTACACTGTTGTTGCTGTTGGTTAGTATTGTTGTGATGATTAAACTGATAAAGAATGAATAAACTAAACCAGGATTAATGATTGTTAGCAGTGATGAGTGTTTGTGTTCCCACTACCTTTTCTATGTCTTCCATTTAATACATATGGGTGACCTGTTTATCCGTCACCCAAACATGCATTCCTGCATACGTTGGTGTTCTGTTTATATTCTCACACAGTTAACAAGCTCCCTGGTGGTCTAGTGGTTAGGATTCGGCGCTCTCACCGCCGCGGCCCGGGTTCGATTCCCGGTCAGGGAACGCTCACTTTATGTATACTGTAAACTGGGAGTCTGTGAAGGTGAATGATGATCAGCTGCTTGACAGCAGATATAATCACTTCAGGCTTGTTTCAGTCTGTGTACCACAACCTTCCATGACTCACACTTAGATACATGTCCATGCCACTTATGACTGATGTTAATGGTGTGGCTGGTTATGTTTGGGAATATCATAAAACATACACCAACAACAAGGAAACTACTTTGGAAAAGAGGAGAAGTTGCAACCATCACTGACAGAAACATACTAACAACAACAATAGTTAAATCATAACCTTCCTTTTTGTGTGTTTTGGTGAGGGCTGAGAAAACGGCAGGTGATGTACATGCATCATGTCTTTGCCATTTCAATGTATACATACATTATGACAGGAATGTGCCGAGTGCTAGACAAGAGACAGTGAGGCATCATGCAAGGACAGGAGAGCCAGGATATTCAACAAATGCTGATAGCAGAAACAATGATGAAATTAATCAAAACATCCCTACTTGACAATGATGCATTATTGACAAGAGTACTGCAGAATATTTACAAAGACTGGAAACAATCATGATGAAAAGTTCCCTGACCGGGAATCGAACCCGGGCCGCGGCGGTGAGAGCGCCGAATCCTAACCACTAGACCACCAGGGACCCACATGAACAAAATAAACCACCTTCTGCCTGAAAGCAGCATGGCCATTCATGGGTGAACATTTGTGAAGGAACCATACCAGTAGTTTTACATGTTTAAGATAATTGACCAGGAGAGCATACAATTAATGTTTCTGCAGACCATTTTCCAATCCTGTGATTTCTTCTCTTCATCGCAAACTGACCAGTAGCTGACATATTTTGCTCTGGATAAAAGCAATATTATTATCATATACAGAATTATTCATTCATTCATTACGCATATGTACTAAATCCAGTTCAGACCAGTACCAGAGCTTATCCCAATGTTTACTAAGCAGAGGGTTAAGATGATGCCTTGGAAAGGTTGTCAGTGATGGTCAATTTATACAAATTCACAAAAAAAATGTTTTTTTTATTTCTTACACTGTTGTTGCTGTTGGTTAGTATTGTTGTGATGATTAAACTGATAAAGAATGAATAAACTAAACCAGGATTAATGATTGTTAGCAGTGATGAGTGTTTGTGTTCCCACTACTTTTTCTATGTTTTCCATTTAATACATATGGGTGACCTGTTTATCCGTCACCCAAACATGCATTCCTGCATACGTTGGTGTTCTGTTTATATTCTCACACAGCTAACAAGCTCCCTGGTGGTCTAGTGGTTAGGATTCGGCGCTCTCACCGCCGCGGCCCGGGTTCGATTCCCGGTCAGGGAACGCTCACTTTATGTATACTGTAAACTGAGAGTCTATGAAGGTGAATGATGATCAGCTGCTTGATAGCAGATATAATCACTTCAGGCTTGTTTCAGTCTGTGTACCACAACTTTCCATGACTCACACTTAGATACATGTCCATGCCACTTATGACTGATGTTAATGGTGTGGCTGGTTATGTTTGGGAATATCATAAAACATACACCAACAACAAGGAAACTACTTTGGAAAAGAGAAGTTGCAACCAACACTGACAGAAACATACTAACAACAACAATAGTTAAATCATAACCTTCCTTTTTGTGTGTTTTGGTGAGGACTGAGAAAACGGCAGGTGATGTACATGCATCATGTCTTTGCCATTTCAATGTATACATACATTATGACAGGAATGTGCCGAGTGCTAGACAAGAGACAGAGAGGCATCATGCAAGGACAGGAGAGCCAGGATATTCAACAAATGCTGATAGCAGAAACAATGATGAAATTCATCAAAACACCCCTACTTGACAATGATGCATTATTGACAAGAGTACTGCAGAACATTTACAAAGACTGGAAACAATCATGATGAAAAGTTCCCTGACCGGGAATCGAACCCGGGCCGCGGCGGTGAGAGCGCCGAATCCTAACCACTAGACCACCAGGGACCTATATGAACAAAATAAACCACCTTCTGCCTGAAAGCAGCATGGCCATTCATGGGTGAACATTTGTGAAGGAACCATACCAGTAGTTTTACATGTTTAAGCTAATTGACCAGGGGTCCGTTTCACAAAGCAGGTTCAACAAACTCTGAGTCTAATCCTGAACTCTGAGTTGATCTACTCTGAGATAGGAAACTCTGAGTTTCCGGTTCCAGAACAGCTGATTTGAGTCAGTTTATTCAACTCGGGATAGTTTCACCTGGAGTTAAGCGCGTGCACCACAACTATAAAAAGCCAGCATCAATGGAGCCCCGATTCAACGAGTCACCATGGCAACGAGGAAGAGGAGGGCTGCGTTTTTCACCCCACTAGAACTAGAAATCGTAATGCGATAATACAGCAAGTTTGAACATGTTTTCAAAAAGAAGTGCAACACCGCTGCAGCTGCAAAAGAGAGGGAGACGGCCTGGGAGAACATCGCTGCTCAGGTCAATGCGTAAGTTTAAATGTAGTCCTTTGCAATCACAATAATATTACAGAGGAAAACTGCTTGATTGGTCGCCTATTAATTTATTTCATTTAGGTCGAATCCCGCAAGGGAGAAGCGCACTTGGCAGCAGTTTAGGATGAAATATAAAAACATTGTTCAAACAGGTGAGACCTCAGCATAATCTCATGGGGGAACCTCATTTTGATCATGTTTTACATTGTAAAGTAAATATTAAGTGGCTGTTTGACTGTGCAGTTGTTTTATCCCCAACATAATGCTGGTTTCACACACATAAATGTCTTCTCATCTACATCATGTTCTGTTAAATAATTAATCCTATTTAAACTAACACAGACTTCTACTCAGCCAACAGAAAGAAGGCAGATGTCCGTAAAACGGGTGGTGGTCCAGCACCGCCACCTCTAAAGGAGGCAGAGGAGCTGGCCCTAAGCCAGACTATAGGAAGGCCAGTGGCTGGCCCCGACACTGTACAAAAAACTTCCGTTTGCAAAGAAACGCAGCGCAACACACAATATCTGCTGGGATGTGAGAGCATGACTACGATTGGTAATGTTGCAAATGTAAGGACGGATTAGGTTGTGTATGTAGATGATGGACTGTGACGTGAAACGGTACCGCTCAAAAAGATAATTGTCTGGAAATGCTAGAACATCTATGCGCGGTCTGATAACCATCTCTCAACGAATATTTAATTCTCTGCGCAGTAATGCTGCACCGTCATCCACGGGATCGTTATCAAAAGGACATGCCATGTTAGTGAAAAAGTCGCCACCTACTGCGCCTAATGGATTTCTAATATACTGACTCTGATTTTTTTAATGATTTTTTTAAATGACAGACGGCAGAACTAGGCTACGCCAAAACTCGCCTGCTGACTGAATGAATGAGGAAATCAAATGGAGTGTGTGGCTCTGAAAGAGGGCGGAGACTGAGAGAAACTCGAGGTTCACTGAGAAAAACCTGGTCCCGACCAGGTTAGGTTCATAGAGTCTGTTACTACAGTAACTGACCAAGAGCTTAAGTTACCTCTCTCTCTGAAACAGGCTAGAGTTACCCCTCTTTCTCTGGTTTGAGTTACCTCCCTTTTTGAAACGGAAAACTCAGAGTTTCCCTCATTTCAGGGTTAACAGACTCTGAGTTTTCACTAAACCTGCTTTGTGAAACGGACCCCAGGAGAGCATACAATTAATGTTTCTGCAGACCATTTTCCAATCCTGTGATTTCTTCCCTTCATCGCAAACTAGCCAGTAGCTGACATATTTTGCTCTGGATAAAAGCAATATTATTATCATATACAGAATTATTCATTCATTCATTACACATATGTACTTACTCCAGTTCAGACCAGTGCCAGAGCTTATCCCAATGTTTACTATGCAGAGGGTTAAGATGATGCCTTGGAAAGGTTGTCAGTGATGGTCAATTTATACAAATTCACAAAAAAATGTTGTTTTTTTTATTTCTTACACTGTTGTTGCTGTTGGTTAGTATTGTTGTGATGATTAAACTGATAAAGAATGAATAAACTAAACCAGGATTAATGATTGTTAGCAGTGATGAGTGTTTGTGTTCCCACTACCTTTTCTATGTCTTCCATTTAATACATATGGGTGACCTGTTTATCCGTCACCCAAACATGCATTCCTGCATACGTTGGTGTTCTGTTTATATTCTCACACAGTTAACAAGCTCCCTGGTGGTCTAGTGGTTAGGATTCGGCGCTCTCACCGCCGCGGCCCGGGTTCGATTCCCGGTCAGGGAATGCTCACTTTATGTATACTGTAAACTGGGAGTCTGTGAAGGTGAATGATGATCAGCTGCTTGACAGCAGATATAATCACTTCAGGCTTGTTTCAGTCTGTGTACCACAACCTTCCATGACTCACACTTAGATACATGTCCATGCCACTTATGACTGATGTTAATGGTGTGGCTGGTTATGTTTGGGAATATCATAAAACATACACCAACAACAAGGAAACTACTTTGGAAAAGAGGAGAAGTTGCAACCATCACTGACAGAAACATACTAACAACAACAAGAGTTAAATCATAACCTTCCTTTTTGTGTGTTTTGGTGAGGGCTGAGAAAACGGCAGGTGATGTACATGCATCATGTCTTTGCCATTTCAATGTATACATACATTATGACAGGAATGTGCCGAGTGCTAGACAAGAGACAGTGAGGCATCATGCAAGGACAGGAGAGCCAGGATATTCAACAAATGCTGATAGCAGAAACAATGATGAAATTAATCAAAACATCCCTACTTGACAATGATGCATTATTGACAAGAGTACTGCAGAATATTTACAAAGACTGGAAACAATCATGATGAAAAGTTCCCTGACCGGGAATCGAACCCGGGCCGCGGTGGTGAGAGCGCCGAATCCTAACCACTAGACCACCAGGGACCCACATGAACAAAATAAACCACCGTCTGCCTGAAAGCAGCATGGCCATTCATGGGTGAACATTTGTGAAGGAACCATACCAGTAGTTTTACATGTTTAAGATAATTGACCAGGAGAGCATACAATTAATGTTTCTGCAGACCATTTTCCAATCCTGTGATTTCTTCTCTTCATCGCAAACTGACCAGTAGCTGACATATTTTGCTCTGGATAAAAGCAATATTATTATCATATACAGAATTATTCATTCATTCATTACGCATATGTACTAAATCCAGTTCAGACCAGTACCAGAGCTTATCCCAATGTTTACTAAGCAGAGGGTTAAGATGATGCCTTGGAAAGGTTGTCAGTGATGGTCAATTTATACAAATTCACAAAAAAAATGTTTTTTTTATTTCTTACACTGTTGTTGCTGTTGGTTAGTATTGTTGTGATGATTAAACTGATAAAGAATGAATAAACTAAACCAGGATTAATGATTGTTAGCAGTGATGAGTGTTTGTGTTCCCACTACTTTTTCTATGTTTTCCATTTAATACATATGGGTGACCTGTTTATCCGTCACCCAAACATGCATTCCTGCATACGTTGGTGTTCTGTTTACATTCTCACACAGCTAACAAGCTCCCTGGTGGTCTAGTGGTTAGGATTCGGCGCTCTCACCGCCGCGGCCCGGGTTCGATTCCCGGTCAGGGAACGCTCACTTTATGTATACTGTAAACTGAGAGTCTATGAAGGTGAATGATGATCAGCTGCTTGATAGCAGATATAATCACTTCAGGCTTGTTTCAGTCTGTGTACCACAACTTTCCATGACTCACACTTAGATACATGTCCATGCCACTTATGACTGATGTTAATGGTGTGGCTGGTTATGTTTGGGAATATCATAAAACATACACCAACAACAAGGAAACTACTTTGGAAAAGAGAAGTTGCAACCAACACTGACAGAAACATACTAACAACAACAATAGTTAAATCATAACCTTCCTTTTTGTGTGTTTTGGTGAGGACTGAGAAAACGGCAGGTGATGTACATGCATCATGTCTTTGCCATTTCAATGTATACATACATTATGACAGGAATGTGCCGAGTGCTAGACAAGAGACAGTGAGGCATCATGCAAGGACAGGAGAGCCAGGATATTCAACAAATGCTGATAGCAGAAACAATGATGAAATTCATCAAAACACCCCTACTTGACAATGATGCATTATTGACAAGAGTACTGCAGAACATTTACAAAGACTGGAAACAATCATGATGAAAAGTTCCCTGACCGGGAATCGAACCCGGGCCGCGGCGGTGAGAGCGCCGAATCCTAACCACTAGACCACCAGGGACCTATATGAACAAAATAAACCACCTTCTGCCTGAAAGCAGCATGGCCATTCATGGGTGAACATTTGTGAAGGAACCATACCAGTAGTTTTACATGTTTAAGATAATTGACCAGGAGAGCATACAATTAATGTTTCTGCAGACCATTTTCCAATCCTGTGATTTCTTCCCTTCATCGCAAACTGACCAGTAGCTGACGTATTTTGCTCTGGATAAAAGCAATATTATTATCATATACAGAATTATTCACTCATTCATTACACATATGTACTTACTCCAGTTCAGACCAGTACCAGAGCTTATCCCAATGTTTACTATGCAGAGGGTTAAGATGATGCCTTGGAAAGGTTGTCAGTGATGGTCAATTTATACAAATTCACAAAAAAAATGTTTTTTTTATTTCTTACACTGTTGTTGCTGTTGGTTAGTATTGTTGTGATGATTAAACTGATAAAGAATGAATAAACTAAACCAGGATTAATGATTGTTAGCAGTGATGAGTGTTTGTGTTCCCACTACTTTTTCTATGTTTTCCATTTAATACATATGGGTGACCTGTTTATCCGTCACCCAAACATGCATTCCTGCATACGTTGGTGTACTGTTTACATTCTCACACAGCTAACAAGCTCCCTGGTGGTCTAGTGGTTAGGATTCGGCGCTCTCACCGCCGCGGCCCGGGTTCGATTCCCGGTCAGGGAACGCTCACTTTATGTATACTGTAAACTGGGAGTCTGTGAAGGTGAATGATGATCAGCTGCTTGATAGCAGATATAATCACTTCAGGCTTGTTTCAGTCTGTGTACCACAACCTTCCATGACTCACACTTAGATACATGTCCATGCCACTTATGACTGATTGTTCATTGTATGGCTGCTTGGGAATATCATAATTCATGAAACATACACCAACAACAAGAAAACTGCTTTGGCAAAGAGGAGAATTTGACACCAACATTGACAGAAACATACTAAACAAGATACTTGCATAACACCTCAACCTGCAGCCTCAAAAATTACCATGAGATTAATCAAGTATGCTATATTATTATCAGATGTCAATCAGTGATTTCTACAAGACGTTCTTCCTACCTTGGGTCTATTCTGCGGGATGTTCAGCCGATGTAGGACATGTTGAGAGAACGCCCGAAACATCCCTTCGCTGTAGCAATCCGAGATCTGCCATCAACATACAACAGAAATAATACACAATAACACACACGTGCACAATTCAATTTATTTTTCACCCATTCTATTGAAAACATTGTACCAAAATAACTATTTTGTTATACTTTGTGTATGGAAATATGAAAACAATAAATATACTTTTATAAATCTACTCACTGATTTGAAATGAAGTGAAAGCGAATTGAATCTTGCCACATCAGTGCAATGTACTGGGTTGTGATGAAAAACTGAGAATCTGGCAATTGTAAACTAATTTCCTATTCTCTCTGGGATAAATATCATATGAGCCTCAGCATTTCTCAAATTTCGGAATCTCTCGTATACTCTGCTGCAAAGCAGATGTAAATAAGAGCACATGAATATAAACATGACATGTGCCGCAGGGGCAATCAAAAGCATCGGCTTGAGGCTGACCTATCAATATTTCACACCTCAAGGCTAGAACCACGGGACAACGCACATTTACATGGTATCATCTTTATAGTAATCTCCTTGAAATTATCATTTAAATAACATAAGCACTTGCTGAGCTGTTGAATACATCACATAAATATTTGACCTGAACTGCATGTTTATGACTAAACCGGATATTAGTGTGTGTGTGTGTGTTTGTGGGGAGGAAACATCAATGAATGCCAAAAAAAGCCATCACAAAATGTGAGATAAAATCATAAGACACAAATAAGCCAATACTGAAAGTATGGGACACTTTGTTCAATTTGTTAAAAGCAAATATAAAACCGTTAAGTAATGATTTGCAGCTACACACAGATACACATACACGTGACAAATAACTTACGAGAGGCGTGTTGTAAAAGAGGCCATATCTCATTCTTGGGAGGAGGGAGAAGAAGGCATCTTTGAAACACACCTATGGACAAGTGTGAATAGGTTAATAAATAAGTTGCTATATAAGCAGTGTACAGCACAGCACAGACATCAGTTTGTGGATGTAGTTTATGTGTGGCGTCATTTCTCATGGGAAAAATCAACCCAGTCCCAGTCTACAACAAAACTGTAGAAGCTTTTATTGACTGATCGAGTACCATTAATACACAGCTAATTTCTTTGTCACTTCTAAACAAGAATACTTGAGTAAGTGATCAGTTCAACACCTGGTGATGAGGTTAAGTTGTACCTACCCTTTTAGAGTCATAGGTCTTCAGGTGGATGATGTCATAATCTGAGAAGGCCTTCCATGTTTCACTGAACAGATCTCCATAACCATAAAAACTCTAGTAAAAGACGTAAAGAAGAAAAGAATAAATGTTGATTAATGTTCACACTGAAATGAAAAAAGCAATGAAATCAAAATCAGCTATAGCCTTTAGCACTGCCAGAGTCTGTCATCTATTTTCAAACTCTGTTGGGTATGGCTGTATTTTTCTTAAGTTTTAGTTTCATCTGTTATCATACTATTATCTGACAGTTTGCCCCTGTTTGGACTGCAGTGTGCAGTTTCTGAAGAAAGGTCACTGTTTTCCTTCTCATTCAGTTTTTCTCTCCCTCCCCTCTCTTTCCTTTTTCCTCTTCACTTCTGTGCACAGTGGAGGGAACAATGGGCCGGAAAAGGCTCTCTGTAAATATTCTGTTTTTCAACTGGTGCTTCCTCTTTATGTCTTCATCAGGCATGGGCACCACTGACTTGTTCAATGAAAACAACTCTAACTGACTCTAGTATACACACTGTGGAAAAACTACTGTCTGGTTTTAAAGCTGGGCTGGCATATATGGGTCAGATCTCAGGTTTGGGACACTGTTCACAAATTTTCTTTTAAGTTTAGGGTTAGGGTCTTGTTTCTGTCTTGGTCTCACCCATAATGGTCTTTCATCTCAACAGATAGTAGAAAAAATCAGCATCAGTCTGACAAGTTGTTTAATAAATGTGTATTTATTTATTTATAAAATTTCTAGAAGAGGAGGAGAGAGACAGGAGCTAAATCAGCATGTTTCAGATAGAGGCTGAACTAAAGGGCTGCGTAAAGGGTCAGTGAATATATTTTTTGAGATTTTTTTCACTGTAAATCATGTAAAATATTCCAGTAGAGCCCCAGATCAAAAATATAGATCGGTAAATGTGCATAATATGTCCCCTTTAAATAAACAACAAATTAGGGATCATTGATTTCTCCCCTTCCCCCAACAACTCTAGTGGGAGGTATCATGTACCCACCGTGTCCCACATGATAATGTTGATATCTGAGCTGAAGGAGTTGTTAATGTGTTGGGAGATGTAGAGGTTGACAAAGTCACAGAAATGGTGGTACATGTTCACACCTGTTGAACAAAACACACAATTATTATTCTAATAATGTCACAACTGAAATTGTAAAATACGTGAACTATGAACATCAGACTGTCTTGAGACTGCAATATAAAAGAATCTCACTATAAAGGAAGGAATCTCTGTATGTATGTGTGTCCTTCACGTATCTTGACAACCGTTCATCATATCGACTTCATACTTGGCAGCTGTAATGCTGAGGACCTAAGGAAGTGCAGTGTCGAATTTGGTGCAATTTGGACACACACATGTTCAATATCAATACATTTTGAATAAACAAGCGAACAGTGAGGCATTCCGCTCTGCAGTAGCAGGGCAGGCCTTCAGGGCTCTGTGACTGCAAGTCATGAGCACAAACTTGTCAGCTTCCCGACTCATTTTAAGAAAGACGAGAAAAAAAGAGAGAGAGATGGCAAGCAAGATGAGAGCACGAGTGAGCGACAGAGAGACAGCTCTGGTGAGGAGAAACAACGGTGGAAAGCTTTCTCTGTGAGAGAGAAAGCCTGTGAATGACAGAAATACAACGTTTTTTTCTGATTGTTTCACAGCAGTTACGTTCTAAAGCACAAATAAACAACTCAACGGGCGATTTACTGTGGAGGCAGACGCTCTTAGTTTCTGTTTCATTTTCCTCCTCTGTGTTTCTTTTCATTCATTCAGTTTATTACATCCAACTAATGAAGCAGTAAATACAAAGAACAAGAGGACAAATCTGTGTTGTTTTTTTCTCATGTGTGAATGCTTTGTTTCAAGCACAGCAGCTGAGGAGCACACACGAGCGAAAGAGAGAGAGAGAGAGAGGGAGAGAGAGAGAGAGAGAGAGAGAGAGAGTGTGTGGTGGAGCAAGGAGAACATTTTTAACATGGCATGCTCTAAAAAATGAAAAGTAGACAGCGAAAATAGAGCTTTTAATCAAGAATAGACAGACTCTTAGTCTACTTCCCACGGGCAGTTCAAAACCAGTGTGTCTCATACAAGCACAAATCTTTTGAGCAAACATACCAACTCAAATGATTCGAACTGCAGTCACAGAAAATATATGATCTTAGAGCCCAATATGATCGATCCACATTATTTTAGGATGCATGTTTTTTCAAAAGCTCTCTTATGTATTTTATTTTTAAATGGGGCCTTCATTATACTTGAAATGAGAAAAGATTCACTTGCAGTGCTTAACAGCTGTGCATAATAGAATGTTAGTTTCTTTCATGCTGTATGTGTATTCATTCACAACTCACATCAACAGTATTAATTTTTCTACGCGTTGAAGCCAGAGCTGGGCAAAATGGCCTATAAATAATATTGCGATATTTTTTAGGCTATGTCATAATACACAATATATATCCGATATTTTGAAATCTCTAAACTATTTTAAACTACTAAAATAGTACACCACTAAATAAACTGCTGTTACAATAAAATTAAATGAAGTACTCTTATAACAGCTTGTCTCGGGCCAGAAGCGTTGATGTAGCTGCTGTCAAAAACAACAACAGTTAGCGGTTAGAGGAAAGTTAAACCGTCACCTGTCAAAAACACACGACTCACCTACATATATCGCACACACTCGCCCAGGAGAGTGGTCTGGATGGGCGGGCGAGTGTGTCTGACATAGATATGTGAGGGGGTTTTTTTGTGTGTGTGTCTGTGAGAGAGAGAGAGAGCCAAAGGAGAGAGCAAGAGAAACAAACCGTCAAAACGAGTCTCATGTGGGCAGCTAAAAAAATATGTGGCAATTTGGGATCAGTGTTCGTGATATAGTCACTTACTACAATCCACGTAGAACAAGCCGCGATACATCGAGTATACTCGATATATCGCCCACCCCTAGTTCAAACAGCAATACTGGAGGCCAAGTAATCACACTCTCGATACACTCTCGATCTAGCAACTTTCCAACTTTTTAAAAGGTGTCCCTTCTGGTGGAATAGATAGGTTGCAGGAACTATGTTTACAGTAATGTAGTGTTTAGCCTCAAAC
The DNA here is from genome assembly GCF_910596095.1 of Thunnus maccoyii. Taxonomy (NCBI): domain Eukaryota; kingdom Metazoa; phylum Chordata; class Actinopteri; order Scombriformes; family Scombridae; genus Thunnus; species Thunnus maccoyii. The sequence goes on along the minus strand of NC_056535.1, from coordinate 9,470,040 downwards.
AAGTTAAACGTGAACACTTGTAAAAGCTGCAAATATAGTGTTCATTTATTAAGGTAATGAGGATAAAGGTTTGGGCTACTTGTTGAGATTGCAGGGGTTTCAACTGAGACACATGTATCTCTGTTGCTTACCAGCATCCAGTTTCATGAAAACAGTAGGTTTTTCAATGATGATGTCACAGTGTCCATCCTGTATGGGATGAAAGTCCAGCTCTGTGTATGTCTGGAGCTCTGCATACCTACAAAAATCATCAGTGGGAGAGTGATAGTTCATTAGGTCTGATCTTGATTGATAATGTGATGATATCTTGGATGAGACCTATTGGTGCTTTCATTCAACAGTTAAATTCAGGTAGTGGTGAGTTTTTTTTGACTCTGAGAATATGTAATAGCCAACTTGAGGCATTTATTGTTCATTACAAAGTGTTAAAAGGCCTTTTTCAGAGGGAATTTTGATATGTCACATTAGGAAAAAAACAGGTGTAAATGATAAAATGAATGATGCCTGAATTCCATTTTGCTGCTTTGGTTTCAGATTCCTGGTATTGTGCGTGCTGGATCACTGTCACAATGTCATGGTTTACTGGGACACTTATTAATGTCATTAGTAACACCTGTGCTTTTCCTACTATGACAAGTCAAAATTTGTGTTGTGAAAAAGGTCTATTGTGATGCATCCTTCAAATCCATGAAAGCTGGTCCCAACTCCATCATTTTCTTCTTCAAATATTGTTCAAAGTGCAAGTAATATGATTAAATTCATCAAACTAAACAAATTGGAAGACTTGTGACCTAGCAGGCACAGCATTCACCATACAGGAAGTGGTGAAACTCTGAATTGCTGTATTAGGTGAACGTTATGCACGAGAATCTACATAAACTACCTCATTTGCTTTCTCTACGCTAGTCTATTTTAGTCACTGCAGCACCAATCTCTTCACAAATAAAGAAAAAAAATAACACAAGTCAAACCTAGAATCTTCTCATCTGTAGTCAGACGCATTATCCATTACGCCAATGGCAAATCACAGTCACATCATTTTACTTGCTCATTAGTTGGAGACGGATAGTTTATAAGGGTTAATATTGACAGAAGTAATGATATTTTGGGTGTATCTACTGGTTCTTCCACGGTTCCAAGTGGGAGTAACATTAATTTCATCAAACTAAATTAATTTGAAGATTTGTGTCCTGACACAATATCCACTATACAGGAAGCTAACTGGCTGACAATCACAGACTGTTTATAAAGAAGGATGTAGTGAGGTGTGACATCACGTAGTGGTTTGCATTGGAGCCGGTTTGAAGCCCAGAGTTGCTGCTTATGATCGGCGCCATCTTTTCCATTTGGAGCCAGGACCTTCTAAATAAGGAGTGGGGGGTGTTGCCTTTCACACTCTGGAAACACTACCTCGGACCAAAGCTAACACTAGCTTACTAGGAACACTAACTGGTGCACACTTAGGCTAACATTTGCTACTTCAGCTAAATTGTGCTGACAGGACAGGTATCTTAATCAAGTAACATGAAATTCACCAAAATATTGCAACAATAGTTCAACCCAGTGCGAGTCCCGGAGCCGGGGAGAGCAGTAGGTGAGCGAACTGTCAATCACGACTATCAATCAACGACCACACCATAGACATCAAAGCAACAATAAGTCTTCAAAACTTATTAACATAGCAAGCATTTCCAAAATAATAAGTTGACGCTTTATGAATGGGAGTCAATTAGAGCCACAGATCTTTTGGAGCCAGCATTTAGCAGCCGTCGGTGGCACTGGATACTGGATACTTCCGCATTGGCTTCAGCCTGAAGCCTTGGTAGTTGCCGGTTGCTGACAATACAGGGCCCTTTAATTCAAATGACATTATCCTGTTAAGTGTAGACTTTTCCATTTCAATGCTGCAGGCATGCCTGAATGACGGAATTGTTCGATCGTTCTAGTCTATTGTGGTCACTGCAGAACCCCTCTATCCTCGAATGAGAAAAAAACATTACTCGAGCCAGCCAGGAGTCGAACCTAGAATCTTCTGATCCGTAGTCAGACGCGTTATCCATTGCGCCACTGGCCCTCTGACAATACACCTGCTTTACATGGGTCATTACGTGGAGAGGGCTAGTTCAATGGGCTTGATATTGGCTGATATTTTGGGTGAGCCTACTGTTGCTATAACAATTTCAGTAAGGGGTGGGCCATATAGTCAATGAGACTTAAGAAAATAAAAGGTGTGGCTACAGTAGTCCACTTAGAAGCATTTCATTGTTCATTTCAAACTGTCAGAAAATGTCTGAGGATTTTAACACTTGATTGTAACACATCCCTAAAAGCAGGAAAGCTAGTCCCAATGCCATCATTTTCTTTTCAAATATGGATAAAGCTGTGAGTAGCATAATTTAATTCATCAAACTACATGTCCTAACAGGTGTAACATTCACTATACAAGCTGACAGAACCAGCCTCTTTGCTTCAAAAGACACTAGGGTGCTGGGGCTGGCTTTCCAATTTCAATGCTTCAGTCTGTGTAATGGAATTACTTTTCAAGTACCTGAAAAAGGGTGGAATTTTAGCAAATGCAATACATTTAAATTTAACAACTCAAAATCTTACACAAACTATTGACAAAATGCTATTAGTAATCAACAAGAAACAGAACATGTTTGATAATTAGAATATAACATTCTTAATTGCACATTATGAGCAAAGTTTTGCATATGTTGTCCACTTCACTCACTTTGCTCTAGTCTGTTGTAGTTACTGCACCATCATTTTCTCCACAAATGAGAGAAAAAAAAAAGCATCGAGCCAGCCAGGAGTCGAACCTAGAATCTTCTGATCCGTAGTCAGACGCGTTATCCATTGCGCCACTGGCCCACTACCAGCCATGTGCTTTTCACAAAACATAAGCACGGGGCACAAACTCCACCCCCTCACATTCCTAACTATCCTTGCATCCCCCCTTCCCTTTTAGCGCTTCCCTTTGAGAAGGAGCAGTGTCTTTCACTACCTTCAAAAGTGATATGATCACAACAAGAGCGACTTGAAATGCTGTAATATTTAAGTGGAGCAGATTAAACTGAATTATTTGAATGAAAGAAAACATACCTATATGCTCTGGTCTATGAGTCACATTTTATCTATAATTTTAGCTGTTAGGTGAAGAGTGACATCATTAGTTCTGTCTACCACCTCAAAGCAAGTGTCACTAGTGTGAGTTTTGTATCCTTCAGCATTCAGCTCCACTGTTCTGCTTATAATGGAGAAATAGCTTTCCCGACTCAAAGTAAACATGACAAATACTTATTTTCCAGGCAGGCAGGGAGGCTGTTCAGGACATTAATACCAACAGAAGCCTATTCAGCATAATTCTGGCAACACAGTGCACAGAGTTTATCGGTGTGGGAGAAAAGCACCTCCTAGTGATGATCTGTGTTACTACATCCTTTAAGTCCCATCCTGCCACACACATGCCAAACATGCCAAAAGTTCTATTAAAGGGTATAGCATCTCCCTGGTGGTCTAGTGGTTAGGATTCGGCGCTCTCACCGCCGCGGCCCGGGTTCGATTCCCGGTCAGGGAACATAATTTTTGGGCCTCTTTACTAACCAAAATAATATCAAAAAGTAAACAAAGGTGACTATTCTTTTAAAAACAGAGCTAAAATCAAATCATTTTATATACTTATTGGGGGACATGTTGCAGTTCTCAACATCATTCGCACAGACGTTTAAAAGCAGGTCATTCATCAAACAGTGCCTCCACATAAAACCATTGTTTTATATAATCAGTCCCATTAGGAGTGATACATTATACATGGGTAACCTATGGGTGCATATCAAACATTCGAAAAATATGTCCTCTGACTGCTATCTGTAAGTCCCTGGTGGTCTAGTGGTTAGGATTCGGCGCTCTCACCGCCGCGGCCCGGGTTCGATTCCCGGTCAGGGAATGTGCTTTTAGCCTCTTAACAATTAAGCTCATGCCAAAATTATACCATTTGGTGAAGCACAGTAACTGGGTGCTGAGTGCATGGATGTGTGTGTCCTGCCTCACCAAGATTGCAAGGGGCTCTTGTGCTCTCCCTCAGTAGCAAGTGCTTGCTTGTTGAGTCTGCAACGACCACCAATCTCACCCCTCTGGATGAAGTCTTCCTTGTATCTGCAGCATAATCACGAGTGAGTTTCAAGACACTCTCATCAGTATTGGTGTGATGCTTTTTTTATGGACATGTCACTTTGAAATATACTGACCTCTCATGACCTCTTCGCGGTTTCCGCAAGTCCAGGTAAAGGTTAGTTGCCTTGCAGAATCGAGTGTGACTACTGCATTTTAATGATGAGTCCCCCTGGAAACATTTTCAGATTTGAAACATTTGGTATAAGTAATAGTCATGAACACTGGACCTTGGAGATTGTGAGAACGGTGTCTGTAGTATATTCTTTCTAAAATACTGCTTTTGAACTACAAATCATGTTCAAGCCCATTGTCTGTGGACTCTTTTGTTTAACATTGTGTCTGCTTCTACCTGTTGTTTCTTCCTGTTGACTCAGTAGGCCCATGGGAACTAAGGAAATGAGTGGACTTACTGGTTTGCTGGCCTTGCAGAGTGTTTTGAGCTCAGTGAGGCGCTCCTTGACATAGCCGAAATCAGCCTGCTTCCAGAAAAGCTCCTGGGCTGCCTCCAGTGAATGAGCCCTAACAGAGCAGAGACTTATGCAAATCAACAAAGCCAAAACCATAATGGTACATCAATGATGCATGCTATGAATGAGCACATTTTTACTTTGAACTGTGGTTTAATAAGTTAAATACCAATGAATAAAAGACTACAATTATTTGTGATATTGACACATCATGGATGGAGGGATAAATGAAGAATTATGTAAACATTATGTACAACATTAAGCATTATATCATTATTCAGGAGGATAAACTGAGAACATAAACTGTGTTAGAATAAGATGTGAGGAGCAGTACCATCCAGAGTCAGCTTTGGTACAGACAGGATAGCTAAAGCGCTTCTCTGGATCACAGTTCTTCTCATAACCCCAACAAGCAGACAAATCCAGTAGTGCATCCTGTTATGAAAACAAGGGTGAATATAGAAGTATGTGTGTGCGTGGGAGAGAGAGAGAGAAATGGGGTGGGGAGTCAAGTAAAAATGTACCATTTCTTTTGATCTTTGTAATGGAATTAAAATTCAATTAAAACTAAGGAACAAAACTGTAACATGCAATGAATGCTAAAACTGTAGGGAGTTTGGTTTGACAATTTGAGTTTAACTGACAATGAAACAAATGCAGATTTTGTGGATACACAGAGCTATTTTCATGAGCCCTGACAGCCAAATTGGACCAAAAACATATTTGCTGATCCTTTTAACAAGCTAACTAACAGTGATGGAGATACAACATAGATCAAAATAATGCATCCCATCAGTTTTAAATAATAATAAGGATTTGAACATATGATTTTTTCCTAATATGTGTGATTGTAATTGTTACTCCAAAGTAAATCCAACACATCAACAACAACAAAATTAAGAAATCCAGTATATTTTCAAACAAGCTACACAAGTGCAAGAGAAAAAAACATTCTGATATTTTAGATATACATATATATATATACATATATATATATATATATATATACACAGTATATATCTATATATGGCAGGCATCTGTGAAGCTAAGGACAATCTTTTGTGTCTTGCTGTTGACTTCATGAAATTTCATAGTTCCAAACTGCAACTGAGTGCAATCTGCATTTGATAATGTGCTGCCAATTCTGACAAATCATAAAGAAACCACCCTACCCACAACTAAAGACTTTTCAACTAACTCATAAATCAAATCTTTAGGCACTTAACACTTAATTGACAAAATGCTTTGTTTTGTTTACCAAAGAGCTTTTCCTCACTCAATGTCAACACAGCTAAAGAGTCAAACAAATTTTGCACACTGAGAAAATATTTGCACACTGCATAGTTGACAGAGTGCATATCTTACTTTAAAAGGGCAGAGTGGGTCCAGGCGGCATTGCTTGGCGACCCTCTTGTTGTTGTAGAGGAAATAGGGTACGTGCTCTGGCGGCAGGGAGATCCTGCTGTAGTTGAACAGCGATGCTGGTGGTTTGTGGCTGGTTTTCTCAGCCCTCTCAGTGGTGACCACAGTGGAAGAAAAAACTATGCCCAGCGCTACCAAGAGCAGCATAGTCAGAATTACACAGACATGTGAGATAGCCGTCTCTCTTCACAGAACTCTGAGGGGGAAAAAAGGAAAGGAGAGACAGAGACACAGACTCAGACTTGCACTCTGTAATCTTGGTTGAAAGCCACACCACAGTATACAAGCATGTGGGCACAAGCAAGTGTGTGGGAAATTCGCTCCAGGCGGATCCGAGTTCCACATAAGGAAAGGTCCTGTTGCAGGAAGTATTAGTAACCTTTTTCCGTCTGTTGTCCGAGCAATCATAACTGAGGCTGAAGGTCCACATAAAAACTACAGGCTTGCAGTGATGTGACCTGTGCAGCTCCAGGTGGCCTAACCAGTATTAACACAAAACACAGACTGTCATATTTCCATGATCCATGATATCTTGTTAGATGCTTAAGAGCACAATAATTTTGAACTTTCTTCACTTCCAAATGTTCAGTGAATATTTAAGTGTCATTTCTGTTACCACACTGTGCTGTATAAAAAGGCTCCGAAGTCCCCGCACCTGTGTAACAATAGGTGGTATGATAGTCATTAATCACATATTCTCATGAAGTTCACTTCAAATAACGGTGCTGCATTAAAACTGCGACCTCATCTATTGAATACTTTGGGAGTAACTAAGTTAAATGCGGAAACACGTGTCTATTGGTTGTATAAGTCTTAGCTAATTATTAGTTTAACGCTAACTGCTTATGTTTGGGGTTTTTTCTTTTTCTTTTTCTTTTTCACAAGCCCTGAGTTACCCAAAAGTCCCCTGAAACCCTTGACTTTCTTTTTGTTGCACATAGGCTCTGGGAAAAGAGGCAAACTAAATTTTAGCTCGCTAATGAGCTGCGTTAAATGTAGCTATGAAACTTTTAGCTAGCGTCAATTAACCTACAGCGTCAGTTGCTTTAAGATAACGTTACAGAGACTTCTGAAGACCTGCGGGATAAAATCTTCAGACGGAGGAGACTTAGAGGTAATAACGCGTTACTTACTCTTTTCCTTTGACAGGGGGTGAAATATGAAAAAATCTTTTCACGTTACTTCATGGAGGCTCATGTCTGAAATGTTTTATGTGGTGGCTAACATGTAGCGTTAACGTTAGTTATATTGACAAAGACCCTTAACGCTCATTAAACTGCACCGCTGTGGCAGCAAAAGAACTGGACAGGAAAAAATATTTTCCGTTTTCGCGGTACAAAAACCTGCAGCAGACACTAAACTCGCTTTCAGTTGTCGTCTAAATAAGGTTGGTACGAGTTTACGGGGGAGGCAGTTTACCTGGATACACAGCCTGCTAGTCTCCAGACTGAAGCGCTGATGTTGCCGGTGGTCGCCATAACACCGGAAATCTTATACCGGCATGTAATATATACCGACAGCCACAAGGTGGCGCAGTGTTCCACACTTGGTACTCATCTGGGCTCTCCAAGCTCTATTTCATACATCACTTTTAAGTAAATCCTTTATAAATCTTTTAAAACATCAATACAAGATGCATCATTTATTGATTAGATCATAAACTGGATTCAAAGACTTTATCAGGAAGAAAAAAACAAATTTGATTTATTAAATGTTTTCCCTTACACCTGTTCCTCACAATTTTGGAAGTACATTATATGTGTTTTAATTAAATCAATCACATTTTACAAGTATGGCTTGTCTTGAGTAAAATTACAAAGTAGTCAACTGGATGAAATTGTTTAAAACACAGTGATTTATTTGAAGAGTATTGTGTAGCGTTTCTAAAATGTATTTAGTATGAATTCTATGAAAATCAGTTTCTCATGAGTGATTCCACACAATTTAAATTAATAATGACAAGTATTTCTCACCACTCAAATAGATGTTTATTCATTTACATATTTATACAGTTTAAAATCCAATCTTCAGGATTTCAATCACAGACTACTCTCAGGTTTACGCCACATTTTGTGATCTTTAAGGAGTTATGAACAAAACATAAATTTCTCTGTACAATATTTTTATATATTTCGTAAAGTATTCTGATGATGTATTAAGAAGGATGAATTTGTATAGTGCAAAACCCTTCACCATCTCCTACAGTTAAAAACTGTCTATACAATACCATGTCAAAGGTTTAATTGTGGGAAATTATGTCTAAAGTTTGTACTAAGTCCCAAAGATTTCAAATGGAACACCTGAATTAGACTGCAGCTATCCTTCATACTGATTCTGTAATATGCATTGTAGATTATGCATAATCCCAACGTCCCCACTTAAATAGAGTACATGATAATTAATTAAAATAAAATAATATATAAAGATAGATGAATTTTCTTTCGACAGTGATGAAACTTAAATTCTCTGCCCAATCTTTTTTAGTGAATGCATGTGGTGGTCAACTGGTTTCTTTGTGAGTATCCCAGAAAAAAACTAAGTACAATAATCTAGTTTATTTCTGGTTCTGTAGCAGTTCATCAATCTGTGTTTTGTACATGTTCTTCACATCTTCAAGGTCCAGTCTCAGCTCCTCTGCCTCTTCAGCCTTTTCTCCGTACATCTGCAGGATAGTGTTGTGCCTCTGCTCAAGATCCTGAAATCCAAAGACACACAAATTTGAAGAACCTCTACAAATACAATACCTCTGGAGAGGAAAGTTCAGTCAAGCCTTACTATTCACAATTCATGCACTGGCATGATTTGTGTGCATCAACATGTATTTCCTTATAGGGCCCCTCACCTTGAGCTGAATTTTCAACTTGGGGATCTCCTTCACCTTCTCCTCCATCTCATCGTTTTGATTGGTGAGTCGAACCAGCTCTTCCGCCATCACAGAACGACTCCTCTCCAGACCAGAGATCTCAAGCTAAGACGACGGAGGAAAACAAAGTTGTGTAGTAAAAACCTGGTACAAAACTGCCTTTTATTGCAGGACTTAACAATGTTTTTGTCTGTCAAAATGTACATTTTGCAGTTGATACATGTTGTTTTTACACTTATTTACCACTGCAATTAAAAAGTTTAAATCAGAAGAAAACAGTTCAAGATTTGGCCAATTGCCAGTCTGTTAACAGGTGGTGCTGACATGTAGCAGAACCATCAAACTAATCATTAAAGTCTTAAATCTTCTCAGTAATTAGCTGTATTTTGGTTTGTTCTTAATTGTTACCTGCAGCTGTGCTATTTCCCCTTCTCTCAGTTTGAGTTGAGACTGGAGGTTCTCTATGATGCTGGAGCCTCCAGAGAGCCTGGCGGCCTCATACAAGTTGGTCCCGCTCATCGACATAGACATGGTCATGGTGCCCAGCGAGTGGTCTAAAGAGTCATCCTGTGGAAAGAACAACACAAAGTGTAGGACCAGTCAGGCTACACAAATGCAATCATCTGCAAACTTATCTTCATTTCTAGATTTTAACATTTTTATTATATTGCATATATAAATAATAACCAGTGCTATAAGGAAAGCAGTGTGTACCTGGGAAAGAATAGAAGTGTGCAGACCAGCATTGTCCACCCCACTGATGGAGCTAGAGCGGGACAGTGAAGGTGTGGAAGAGGCTGGAGGCTCTCCTACAGAGTGGGTCATGGCTTTCCGCTCCTTATGAGGAAAAATTAGAAAACTCTTAGTGAACAGAATTAAAACATCTTAAATCAATAAATTATGATTAAATCTAACAGACTAAAGATAAAAATTTGTTGTAAATATTCTCTAAAATTCTCCTAAACCTTTTCCTTGAGTGCCTCTTGTGCTAAATAGCATTTCTTCTTCTCTTGCTCCACCTTCATCTTCTCCATTTCTAGTTGATTGGCAAGCAGCAGCTGGTAGATGACACAAAAAAAGATGTACATGAGGAAGTTGTTTCATAGAGGACAGCAATAACAAGAGGATAGAGCATTATGCTACCTTTTCTTTCTTCGCTTCTTCCAGCATTCGACTGTGTTCTCCTCGCAGATTCTCCAATTCAACATGCTCCCTACACATTGAGATAACAGGCAAGAAGTCACTACAAAGAGTCAACCAGTGGAAAACCTCTGTGAGATACTTGTAATCAAATGAAAGAAAAACAGTTTAAAACATAATGACAATCCTCTATGAGCTTTTTGACTGAAGAAGGAGCTGCATGGCTCCTCAAGCACTCAGGAACTTGATACTACATTTCCTTAAATAGATTTTCAGGAAGCTCTTTGCTGTGTGCTCTGAGGATTTTTGTCATATCAAGACATATTTTTATTCATTTGTCATACAATGCACCATGCATAATTACCCCCTTTCAGAAAGAGATTAAAAAAAAAATTCCGAGCCAGCCAGGAGTCGAACCTAGAATCTTCTGATCCGTAGTCAGACGCGTTATCCATTGCGCCACTGGCCCAGCCACATTAAACAGCCTTCTCACAAAAGAAAACCTCAAAGGCCACGTGCTTATGCATGACTACTTCTCACAGGGTGGCTCCCCCTGTCCTCTGCTTCACAACGTGCCTCACAAATGGGTTTATTTTAAAACAAAGGAAGCATTAGCATCACAAAAAGACATGTGGTGACTAAATATTCCTGAACACCTCCATCAGTTTTATCCTACCCAGAAAGACTATAAAATTGATTTTCTAGACTTGTATCTTTTAACCTCCAGCCAAAGTTACATATTAGTCAAACTGCTTGGTACAGGTCTAATGAAGACTGCAGTATGTTTTTAAACTCTTTCCCTTGAAAGCAATAGGCAGGTTTATACATGATCAAAAGCTGACTGCAGATCACAAACCACATATAAAGATAGATTGAGTGTGGAGGGCTGTGATTTTTTCTTCTTGAGTTGTTTGGTATAAAATTATATCCAACTTAATGTTGCATGCTGTCTGGGGAAAGATAGCTAAACAGTGTTAACAGAGCAAAAAATTTTATCGACACTCCGCTACATTTCGCGTGGATGTGCAATCAGAAGGAGGAAATTTTAGAGTCAAAACCTAGGCAACAGAAAAGAAATTAATACAGCATAAAATTACTTGTTGTCTGCTTATGCTTCAAAATGAGATGTCTGAAACTATCAAAAAAAATGACACAAAAACCCTTTTCCTAAACTTGAGTAGAAGAAAACTCCTGTTTGCAGTCTGCTACACAGTACTTAGCTACTCCACTCTGTCCCTGCAACACACTTCCTTGGTCTACTTGGTGGACGCAGCACTTTCACCACAACAGTCTGAGTTTAACTCCCAGGCAGGGAGATGTGCTACTTAGTCTCCTTGACACATTTGAGAGAAGGACGATATTGACTGGCCATTATTTGATGCCGTCACTCACAAGTTATAGATTACAATCAGTATTCTATACACTGTAAAGAATGACTGTGCAGGTAATAAGTCCCTGACAATGAAATCAGACAAAATTAGTTTAAAATTAGTTTCAACTGTCATTTAGTAGGGACTCCTTCAGCATTTGAAAGCTATAGCTTGCACACACAGCCCCATTCATTCGACCCCCCACATCCCACTGGCATAAACACAGAAACATTGAGAACAGACACTATACTGTATGTGATAGTTGATGGGTGGATGTACATTATCACTCATAACCTAATAGGCCAAAGTTTTTAGTTGTACTTTGTTACCTGCTGCTCTCATCTTCCAATTTCTCTCTCTTGTTCTTCTCGGCCTCCGTCTGCGCCAGGAGTCGAGCCTTCTCCTGGCGGAGCAGGGAATTCTGGGACTCAACAGAGGCCAGCTGGGACTTGATGGACAGCAGTTCTTCTGTTGCTGAACGTTCTTTCTCCACGGCGACAGCCAGCTGCGCCTGGGCATCCACTGTTGAAAAGAGAAGGGGATAGAAGGAAGAGTGAAAAAAGATGTAAAGGTTTTTGCTCATTTTGTGCTATACTGTATTTGGGGACTTTTTTACCTATTCAGTAAAACTCCTGCCTCTTACCTAACCTATCGGAGATGTTCTTCTCCAGTTTTTCCCAGGATGCTGTTTGTCCACCCAGTGAGGCCTGTAAGTTCTCAATTTGTCGCAGTAGAGGCCGTGTTGCCGAGGTAACGCTCTGACTAAGCTCTTGGTTCCTAGTCTCTGCCTCCTGGAGCCTCTGTGGAAGACGGCAAGAAAAAGATGGAGTGCATGAAACAAATCCTGTTCCTGACGGAATGACGGTTGTTTTTGCATCTTGTCAAAAAGCTTCCTTGGTAGGACATATATTTATATTACCTGCTGCAGCTCGCTGATCTCCTCCCTCAAATAATCTTCTTTCCTCGCCTGCTGTTGCTCAGCTCTCTGCAGGGCCAGCCTCAAGTCAGCCACCTGTACACATTAGAAAGAGCTGATGAAGGAATGTCCTCATAAAGTGTCCAGTAATGAATTGCAATGTCAACTGCAGGAAATTCAGACCCTCATAATCAAGAATATGCTATAAATATTCACTATATCTCTCGGCCCTAGTTGTATCACATAGATAGTGATATTGTGAATGAAAGCAGGTGCTGCTGAACAAACAAATTACACACTGTCAACTATGTGTTTCTCAGTGAGTGAAATTTCAACCATGAACACAGTACTGCCTGCACTATAGCAAATCAGTTACAAATAGTAGCTGCACCACTGATTCATATTTGAGGATTGAGGTTTATTAAGGCTGCACCAAATCCTACTGTGCATGTTACATTAATTTACACTACTAGTGCGGTGCCCGTTCAAAACAAGCCTGTTCAGAACAGGCTGATTGCTTGGCTGCTTCAACGCATATAAAAACGAATACTGTTGATGTGAGGTGTGAATGAGTACCAACAACATGAAATAAACTATATTCTATTAAAAACAGAAGTGTCTATAATGTGAATTCCTGGATATTAAATGTTCATCTGCAATCTTCTGTAGTGGTCCCAGTAATATTTGTCGTTAAAGTGTGCTGAAGTAGCATGTCACATGACATGGTTAAGCTACATTTGAGTCAAAAAAAAAAAAAAAAGTTTATAAATGCAGTTGTAAGAACAATATTTTCCATTCGTATCTTGGGATGTTTGATTCGAAAAAGAACTTATTTTAATTATAACTATTCTAATTATCTGTTAACTCCTGTTCTTTCATCTGTTTCACTCTGTGGATGTCTCTTGTTTTTCACTCTGAATTGAGTGTTTTGTCAGAGTGAAGGTTATTTGAGGTGCTTTAACTGTGCGCTCTCCCTCATGCCTCTATTGGCCTTTTTTCCGCCTCTCTCCCAGTCAATGATCATGGAGGCTGCAGTGGTTGTAAATGAAGGTTGTAACAGCATTTTGGGTGCAAATTCAAGAGGCTTATCTCCACCCAGTTACTGCAGTTAGTTAAAAACAAGTACACCTAGAGAGCAGCCGCCCCACATTAAACTGATATAACAGCCTGCATGAGTCGAATGTTTTACCTGCAAGACTCATGTTTTAAGGCTTCAGTTATAAGATCCAAAAACTCCACATAGCGTCTCTCCTGCCGGTTGCTGACAGCGCTGTCAGCCGGAGAGTCGATCACACTGGACAGTAGAGGAGGAGATGCAGAGATGCTGGTATGTGTCTGTTTAAACAGGAGTTTAGCTGACTTTGCAGCATTTAACACCGGAGCTGAGAGCATCAGAGCTCGGAGCAGAAACACAGTCGTTCTGCTGTTCTTCGCTACCATTATCTCATGCCGATTTATTTTGAAAGAGCAACACCCAATGAGGAAACTCCCAACACTGCCGGCTGACCAATGGCGTAACTTCATCACTCACTCACAGACAACCGCAGTTATAGGGCTGGTCTGTGGTCGGTCCAGCCAAAAATAAAATACATAACAGAGAGCTTTTGAAAAAATGTGCATCCTCAAATAATGTGGATCGATCATATTGGGCTCTTAGATCATTTATTTTCTGTGGCTTCAGTTTGGATCATTTGAGTTGGTATATTTGCTCAAAAGATTTGTGTTTATATGAGACACACTGGTTTAAAACTGCCCGTGGGAAGTAGACTAAGAGTCTGTTCATTCTTGATTAAAAGCTCCGTTTTCACTGTCTACTTTTTTTTTTTTTTTTTTAGAGCATGCCACTTAAAAAAAACTTTTCTTGAGCTGAGCTGAAACACTACAGACCACTGATCGGTCAGTCATTTATCTCATTCACGGGCTTTCCGTTTCAGAGAAAGCTTTCCACTGCTTTCTGTCTCTCTCTCTCTCTCTCTCCTTTCAATTCAATGGGCTTTATTGGCATGAAAGTTGGTGTGTGTCTACAGCATGAGCCATTGTTACCTGGTTGGCCAGGGCCTCCTGCTGCATCCTGCCCTCCTCCTGGGCCTTCTCAAGAGCCAGGCTGAGCTGCTCCTTGGCCTGTGTTTCCCTGCTCAGGGCTGCTTCTTCAACCTCACTGGCTCTGCTGGCATTAGCCTTGTGAAGTTCTGCCAGCTCCCTAACAACATATGTTAAACATCACCATCACCATCATGAGAAGATTACAGTGCAGTCCACAAGTGACTGTGAAACATTATTTGTTGTTTTGGCTGTGTACTCAATCATCCTAGATTTGAAATGAAACAAATACAGTGGGGTTACAGTGCAATTTTTTAACCTTCATGAGTGTTTGACAGTATTTACATGCACATCTGCTTACCCAGTCCCTCAGTTTTTAGAAAATGCAGCACTGTAATGATCTTAAACATGCTATAGCCAAATTAGTTTTATGACCAAACAGTGGAATGATTTTTTGGTCTGATCTCTTGGAAAGAGTAACACCAACTATTTAATATTATGACATTATTTAAGTTATGTTAATTTGTCCAATGACCTTCCATAAAAACAGCTACAGTTCCTACGCTGTTCACCCAAACTCTCAAATTAAACATGAGAGTCAACATTTCAACCTCATGTTCATCATTTCGTCTCAAATCCAACAAGCAGTACAAAACAATAAATGAGTATATTTCCAAATATTTACAGCCTGCACTGTATATTCTCTCAACTATGAAATTATATCATGAAATTTGAATGAGAATACAATACAACAGCTGGCCTGTGTGGTTAGATTTACAGCAAGAGCTTTGGTCCTTATATGGTATTCATTATCAATAATAGCAGGGTGTGCCGGTGTTTACTTGTAAGAGTTGTCCAGAGCAGCCTGGAGACTCCTGTTCTTCTCCTGCAGCTCCTCAGAGTCTGTCTGCAGCCTGCTCAGCTCCTTCTCCTGCCGCTCCACCACACCGTTCAGCTTCTTGATGTTGTCCCTGTGCTGTTTCTCCACCTCCTCCTTCCCATCCAGAACCTAAATACACAAAACACAGACAGAAAGGCAGCCATGATTATACAAAACATAGCTATTAGAGTTAATTATACAGATAGGCTTAAAAAATTTACGTAATCATGAAAAGCAACTAACGATCGAGTCTTTGGGGAAAAAACTAATTAACTCTAGGCCCCCAAAATAATAAATTGAATGGTCTGAATCTTTCTACAGGTTTAGATGATGGAAGACAAAGAGATAACTAATGAATAGAGGCAATAATAGAATTAATATTAATAAATACACAGATATTTAAAGGCCTTAAATTCTTCAGCTTTCCTGAACGATATGGGACACTGCGAGAAAACAAGGTGTTTTATCATGTTTTTGTCAACAAATATAGTCTTTGTTATGAGATGTCATTAATTATATGTATACTATCAGTCAACTCCATCCATCATCATGTTACACCTGAAAGTCTACCATAATCCTCAAGATAACCAGCACCGGCAGCAATAACATGAGGTGTGTATTTGGGTGTCAATTAGCAAAGACAGTAACTGATACAGAAAATGACTGCTACTGCCCAGACTGCCCTCATCTTCAAACCTCAAAAGTAAAAGTGCTTAAATGGTGGTTTTGTATTAACTCCTGACCTGCTGCAGGTGCCTGAGCTCTTCCTCCTGCTCCTTGACTTTCTTCTGTTGCTTGTTGATCTTTGTGTCACTCTCCTTCTCCTTCACACGCAGTTTCTTGATGATGTTGCTGTGCTGCAGCTGCTGCTTGGACAACTTTTCACCTACAAGTCATATAAAGTGAAACAGACACCTTATCAGCTACTTTAGGTAAAGTTAAAAACAGATGCTGAGGCAATACCCATTACATCTGTGCAGTGTGCTCCTTCAAAATTGCTATGTGCATGATTTCTTGAGTCCCGATACATTGTTTGTCAATTTTGCAAATTACTGGTGGTCTGCTCTCTTTATTGAGAAAAAAGGTCGACCCTGGGATTTTGAAATTATGGTGGTAACATTTTTCTGTTAATTTATTCATTACAAACCCAGACTAGTCATTCAGGGTTTAGTGTTGTCCCGTAAAATTGATAAGCTTGCGTGAGGTCTCTTCTTACTCTTTTTGCACATTTTCCATCAATTCAGACAAAGGTCAAAGCTTTGAAAGTGCCGTTCACTTACAGAATGAAATAAAACAGGTAACTGAAATATGCTGGGGCACCAGTTATTGTGGGACAGCTTCTCTTTTGTGTACTGTATATCCTCTTGGTACAACCTGTCTTTTAGCCTTCAGGCATACAGTTTAACAAGTGTTTTTCAAATATAAGCGTCAAGTACCCTTCACCTGGTAGGCTTTTTTTAAACAAACGCCTATTACAAATATATTTCTTAGGGCCATCGCCCACGATGATGCAACTTTTTGAGAAGTTGGATATAGTGAAAGCAGCTGTTGTACTATGCAAAATAGAGTGTACTGGCTTTAAGTCAAACATTTTCTTGACTGTACAGCCTGTCTATAGTGGAAGTGTGTGGCAACTTACCCTCTTCCAGCAGCCCTCTGATCTGCTCTTCCTTCTCTTTAATGATCT
Source organism: Thunnus maccoyii (assembly GCF_910596095.1). Classification (NCBI taxonomy): domain Eukaryota; kingdom Metazoa; phylum Chordata; class Actinopteri; order Scombriformes; family Scombridae; genus Thunnus; species Thunnus maccoyii. Next base: position 9,453,079 of record NC_056535.1, on the reverse strand, counting down.
CCATTGTATCACTGGAGTTTAGTCTTGTAGAGAGCTCCTCTCGCAAGCCCTTTATCTCCTGTTGCATAGAAAAATGGACATGTTAGATTTTGGATTTGAGCATCTAAATGGATAAATTAGGGTTTGTTGTAAAAAAAAAAATCATTAAGACATTTTTATAGCTCTTGGAAAACTATGTTATCTCAACTTATTTGATGGGAGATGGAGAAAGTAGAGCCTCAATATCTGAGTTACCTTCTTGGCTATGTCTCTTTCTTTGCAGGCCAGCTGAGCCTTCCTCTCTGCATCTGCTATGCGCTGGGTGAACTCATCCTTAAGCGACTGAACAGTGGAGCTCTCCTCCTTCAGGCTTATCACTTCACTGAAAGATGCACAGACTCATTAGTGTAAAAGCTCATTGTCATAAATCCATAGAGCCTCAAGGCCAAGACAGCTTTTGAAAATCAATAAAAGTAGATAATTTCATGCATTTAACAGTCAGAGACTTCATGAAAACATCCCTTGAAATTTTCAGCGGTATTTATACAGTATACTGTAGTGACAAAGTCCACCAAATCAAATACTGCCTTCTCTCTGAGGAAATAAATGTAAAATGAAATCCAACAACATATTCAACAGCACTGAAGATGTGTTCAGAGACACTGCAAATACAATTTTTGGCATAATCAGATGAGATGAGTCAAATATCTTTCTCATATTTGAAAAGTAATTACATCTGGTCATGCAGATGAGTATCGTGCAGGTTGAAAATGATTACATAGTTACATGAATGTATATAAATAAAAGCTATTTGAGACTTTATTGTAGCTTAACTTAAGATTGACAAACTCAAGATTGTTTTTGATTGACATTTTAAATATAGTGATATGCTGTCGGCAAAGCCTCACCTGACCTGGATGTCAGCGAGAACATGAGTCTCAAAACAGCTTTCTTATAAAGGTTATTTACAGTGCTACTGTGAAACCAGCGTGTGTGCCAGATACTCACTCTTTGAGATTGTCACAGTCCTCCTCCAGTCTAGCCTTGTCTTTGCTGACTGCCAACAGCTGAGACTCTCTCTTCTCAAGGCGGCCTGACAGCTCATCAATGACCTACAACATGCACGCAATATTTTTTGTGTTTACAACAGCAGTTACACAGAAAAGCCTAAAAATATTGCACGTACTCATAAGGAAAACAGTATGGAAATGTTTAAATATACAGTATAATTTATACCAACTACTTTTTAGCAGAGTATAACATAATTGTGGGATCTTTAAGGGCAATATTGATATTTAAGCGGACCAAAATCTTGACAATATATTGGGGGGTATTTTTTATGCTACTGGACAGGGACAACACAACATATCCAAGGAGAAAATACATTACAGTTCCTTTTCAATTAAATAACTGTCTAGACAAGCAAGAATGTACATGATGGCATGAAATGACATTAGAGTCCAGCAAAGCAATTTACTTCTGATTTGCATGTTGAGGAAAGCACTGTGCATGTTGGTTTACATGTGTTTGTTGTGACTTTTTTAATGTATAAATGTTGCTTTTTGTTCACCTCAAAGTTTTAAATTATTTTTAAAGTAACAAGTAAAAGCTGAAATAAATGGCCTAACAATTTTTGTGTGTTATTGCATATACACAACACATCCTTCATGTTTGTTTATCAAAATGTTGTGGCAAAGACATGTACTGAAGGTAGGCCATTTCACATTCTGCACAGTATCATATAATGACCAACACAGCAGGCTTATACCTTTTCTCAGCCAACCCTACTACCCTCTGATATATCAGTTATGTCAGTCTACTTTTCTGCTAAATGACATAATAAACAAACCTTTACAATTGATACTACCAGCCACATATGAATACAGTACCAGCTGTTACCTTTTGAAGCTCCAGAATCTGAAATGTTGATACACTTTTCATCTCCTCTGTGATTGGTGGAGTGAGCTGTTCGTCTGCTTTGGAGGTGGGATCAGACAGAGTGACATTAGCCTCAGATTCCTGTTCCTGCTCTGTCAACTCTTCAGGCTGCTCACTATTCACAGGTGTCGCACTCCGTCCACTCTCCTCCATCTCATCCAGTGACTGTTCCCTCATGGTTTCAGTGAAGCCCTCTTCCTCCTCCTCTTCTTCTTCCTCCACCTCTCCTTCCTTCTCCACCACTCTGTCTTCCTGCTTCTGACATACAGCTGATGATACAACTGTTAAAGGTGCAGGGCCTGACGTGACGGACGCTAGTGTCCGACTGCCAGGGATCTCATCATCTGAGTTAACCTCACTGACGCTCCGGCTATCCAGTGACTGCACACTGAATGAATCAATGCGCTCAAATGCATCTGAGGAGGAGCCGCAGCTCTCCGTGAGTTTGGGGTAGTCCTCCAGACGAGGGAAATCTCCACAGGTGGAGGCAGTGAGAAGCTGGAAGGAGCCCTGCATTAAGTGCAGGCCACCCTTTCCTTCCCCTGTCTCTTGTCTGGAGCTAGCTGAGCTCTCACTCAACACACTCTCATGGTCCAGCACTTCAATGTCACTGGTGGTAGAGGTTCCTGAGGAGAAGGCGCTGACTGGAGGGGAGGGGGTATCGTTTTGACGGTCCTCAACCTTTGAGTCTTTTTGCTCTAGGAGTACTTCCTTAGAGGACTGGGGGGGTGATGGATCAGAAGGGGTAGAGCTTTTAGGTTCAGAGTTGACAGCAGAAGGTTCAGAGGGCTCTGCGGCACTCTGATCAACCTGGTGTTCTGACGGAGTCTGTGGCTGCTCTGTTTTTGAGTCCACAGAATCTGTAGAGCCAACATCTGTTTTTACTCTGCTCGTATTGGTCGTTTTGCTGTCAGGGTTACAAGGAAGATCACTGCAAGCAGAAACAGGAGAAACTGGCTGCAAGAGGACAGTGTCAGGATAAGGAGTTTCTGGCAAAGACTCAGACTCCATGGGCTGGCCGTCAGCAACTGTCTGATTCTCATGACTCTTATCAGCAGATCCTGACTTTTGGGAGTCCACATCTATTTGGACCACAGCCTCTTTGCTTTTCTTTTCCTTCTCCTGAGGCCGCCTTTGGGACTTAGCGGGGGGTACAGACACTACCTGGGCTTTGGTGACACTTGGTGCATCTCCAGGTGACAGAAAGGCACTGAAAAAGTTTTCGGATTCATCCACAACTGTGCGGGTGACTGGAGTAGTAATGGCCTCAGAGGAGGGAGGGGGAGTGATGGTCTTTTCTTCAGGTGGTGCTTCCCACTGCGTCATTCCCCATCCTCCACTTAGTGACAGCTTTCCAGGTATTGTGACATCTGGCAGAAGAGAAAGAAATCCTCTTTCATCTTAGAAGCGGTTGTAGAACTTAAACATACATTTGCATAGACAACATAAGCTGTCTCCACTATATGTTATATTACTTACCATCGAAGGGCATTACAGTTGTGTCTCCCCATTGGTCCCCCTCTTCTTTGATGTCCAGAACTCGGTCGATTGATTTCTGAGCTGTTGTTAAAGCTTGTTTAGCGAAGCTGGACAGGTGAGATGCGTTGAACCAACTCATGTTGACTATGAAGCTAGCTAGCTAACGATACCAGCAAGTTCAGAGACTGCTCAACGGATCTGATAGCTAACAGGGAGTTCGGCGTCACCACACAAAACACAGCCACTTTAACTGTCTCTGCATGTTTCAGTATCAGCGATAACCTGGTATGAACAATATTTAGCTATTTCAAAATTAGTTCTGTCCAGAAAGGCTTCGTTGACAGCTAGCTACCACCTAGCTAGTTAGCATAAGGTTAGTGTACAGGGGCGGCATCAATCCCAGATACAGTAACAGCTCGCAAACTGGCCAGCTGGTACCCAAAATCGCATAATCTCTACAAGTCAATCGTGTAGAAATATAGGCATCTCTAACACCGAATCCTGAGCTCTACCACAACTATCAAAGCAAACGTATTCTTATAAATAACATATGCTTTTCTCGGCTTCTTTGCTCGGTCGTCATCGTTTGTTTTGGTCGCTCTCAACTTGTAGCCCAGCTAGCATTAGCCTGCTCACCACTTCCTTTCCACGTCGCACCATGACGTCATGATCCAGTCTGACTGACTAGACTTGGGCCTGAAATGCTGAACCAGTCTGTTCAAACAAATCACTCAAAATCCACACAACTCTATTTAAAATGTTCAAGATTTAAGTTAACCCTTCCAATTACAGTGCACATACATTATTAATTAAATGTGTTTATATTGTTTTTTTAGATGTTAGCCAATACCTAAAAAGTATGTATTGAAACATGTAAAGAAGGGCCCCTATAGCAAAAATCTTATACAGTGCAGCCTCTCAACAGGTTCAGTGAATATTATTTCACTCTTCCAAATACATTTACATACATACAGTAAACAGAAACAGTGCTTTGTAAGAAAAAGGTTTTATTCCAGTTCACACATCATTATCAGTGTCTCTTGATGACCACTTCAGTGGTTACTGCAACCAAAAACATCTGTGTTGGAATAAATAAATACTCAATATATTCAAAACTATAACAAGTACAGAGTAATCTTTTCCAAACTAAGCATTGCTTGGCTCTTTGTTTGCAGCTTCAGAGCAGGCTTCAGGTTTTCAGGTTGTAGTGCAGATTAACACATTAATGCAGAAATCTTAAACATTTGCAAACAATGCATCACCAAAACATGAAAAGATGTTAAGTATGATTTGGCTTTTCAGTGCAAAACATAAATACAATGAAATTAGCTACAATCATTTACACTGTGACTGAACACATTGTAAACTGTTCTAGTTTTTAGGCCATTTCAAAGATTCTGAATCAAGTCATGGTTGGCCAAGAAACAAGAATGACATCAACCAGTTGTGGGAGTGCTTGAGTTTGTCCTATGAGGTAAAGCAGAGTCTGAACAACATGGTCTGGGGTGTGGTGACATCAGCTACAGCCAGCTCTTGTCCGTCAGTCAGCCCCAGCTCTGGAAAAAACATGTTCATAACATAAGTGAGTCAGCATATTCACAATATAACCATCTGACTGAATCAGAGTGTTTGCAGCGCCATTTCTAGGGTTGATATTCAGTAAAGAAAGCACCTCACCTGTGAGAGTTTTGCAAAGGTTTGGCCGCGTCCTCTGTTCAATTGAAGCGACAGACTGTGAAAAAAAATACCAATTGAATGTTAGCCAAAATCAAAACTTATATAATTGCATTAAGTGAAAACACAAAAAACCTATGAAACCAGCGGTTAATTACCTGTAAATATAAGGTTTTGTTCTTTCCTTCCACCGTTGCCGTAATAGCAGGTGATTTCATTTGTCTGAAAAAATTAATTACAATTGGTTGTTGAAGACAATCAAGATATGATTGTAAACAGGAATCAAGTGGATTAGTTATAGTGTAGTAAATGGTAATAAATCATAATGAGGGAGGCAAACTTACAATGAGGCACTTTCAGTCAGGTAGTCCAACATTTCCTGGAGTTTGGAGGATGGAGAAAAGTGCATGTCCAGAGGTACTTGGCTGCAGGCTGAACAGTTTTCCTGCATCAGGAGTAAACACAAACACACCTTATAAAAAAAGGCATCTTGATCACTATAATAAACATGAACTGTCCATTCAGGGACAAACCTTTCGTTCTGCCTCGAAAGTGTATGTGTACAGGCCGTCAACATCATTGAAGACCATGTAGTTATTCAGAGGTATATAGGCACTGCCAATGCAAAAGGTGACGTCATGAGGATTAGTGAAATGCATGTGCAGTTTGAACAAATATTAACTTTGTGCATATTGCTGCCAAGCACAGCCCACAAACTCACCTTGATGCTATTTTGAAAACCTCTGTTGCGCAAGCAGCTGGTCATTTAAATAAGAAAAAAACAGTTATTTCCTTATTGGCATTTCAGTTTACGGAAAGTCAGTATACTCTGTGCTGGCTGGAAATTATTAACTCTTATATGGCAAGGCATACAATCTTTCATAAAGGCATCAGGTCGACAAGTCTCTTGTAAAACACCTTAACACATAATCTTAGTTACTTACCAGCTATTACAGCATTTGTAGACGCTACAGCTGGGATTATCCTCTTTACAACACCTGAAACATAGGATAAATATACAGGATATAGAAAATATATGTTCTCCTGATATTTTTCCTTCCCAACCTTAACCCTAATAATGGACAGTCAATGAAAGATCACAAAAAGACATAATGTTTTACAGACAGACTAGGAAAGAGGTTCTTTAAGACGGCGACAGTTTGCTCTGTTTTGTGTACTCTGGCTCAACTCCCAGAGGAGCAGAAAGGAAGCTAAGAAAAGTAGCAGTGTTCTGGTGATGACAGATAGATGTGCTATGCATGCTCACCCTGGGTAAGTCTGTATGTGACTCCTGTTATGTTGAACTCTGCTGCCCTCTCCAGAGATCTCTGGTACACCCACTGGATGTGCTCTGGGTCATCTCCATCGAGGGCCACACCGTCTAACCCACACACACAAACAAAAACAAAGGGTTTACTCTTTTGTTTCACAGGTCTTGCAACTCAAAGGGGATTTGTCATGTCTCAAAGTAACTTCAAGAGAGATTTTATACCTCCAAAGGGTGTCTCTTTAGGCCACAGCAACATGCGGACATACTCAACGCAATGTTCTGGCAAACGGGGCATGGAGGCTATTGTACACATGGGGAAGTTGATCTACAAAGACAGGTGTATTTTAGAAACAACAAACTGACCAGGAACTGTTTCTGTGAGAGCAAACCAATATGGCAGTAATTACCACTAAGCGATCAGGTTGATTTATGACAAAAGGCTCCCTTACCTGAGGAGGGTAAAGCTCAAGTGTGCAGTCAATGCAGGCAGTCATGCCAGGAAGAATGACTCTGGCATTGCCCTTAAAGCCCTCTGTCCCACCATCAATTAGAGGAATGATGGAACCTGGGTCCAGGACACCATCTTCATACACCAACAAAGACAGCTGCACAGAAAGACAAAAGGATTTCAGATGATTAGATATACAAGAAATACGCAAAGACAATTTAGTAAAGACAAATACTGTCAAAAAAATGTCACAAAAATTGCAATGAAGACGGATAACTTACCAGCATACCATTCATCCACCTCCTGGCAACTATAGAGTCCAGTCCACAGACAATTATGTGAAATTCTAGACAAAACAGAAGGATGAGCAAATTTAGACTTAATTTCTGATAATGACACAGTCTAAGTCCCATGGCACAATATTTCATAATACAAAAACATGATGATATGCATCATGGAGCCAAATAATGAATCACAATATTATTTAAATCTTAACAATTGGCTATGTGAGTTGTGTGTAGTGAGAATGAAGAGTTGCAGTGCAGTGTTCTCCCAATAACAAGCAAAATGCATTTAGATACAAAGTGAGGTCTCTTGTTGACTGCTGCAGTGGCTTTTTAAGTCTTTGTCAACAAGCAGCGACTCTGTATTCAGACTCCTCTTTCTCTACATTAACAAAGTCGTACAACTAGGAAAACCCTAAATTTTCACTCAAGTTGAAACATTTGCAGCAAACAAGGAATTTTCATGTGTCGTCATAGTTTATTTGGAGTCAAACATAATGAAGGTATTTTGAGTGTATCAAACTGTAAGCCCTGTGCTATGCATTGAACAAAACTGTAAGCAGACTGTATCAGTCCAACCGTATCAACCAGACATAAACAAAAGGTCATAAAGATACTTACGTCTGTAGAATGTTTCATCTAAGTCTTGAATTTTCTTAAAATGTCTGTCCAGACATTAAGGAGAAGTTCATGTTTGGACAGGATGTTCACTTGATTTCAGAGCTTCAGAAGATTAAGTATGGTGTTTATGTCTACGTTGGGGAATAGCTGGTGCAACAAATTTCCTGTTTTGTTTTCACAATTTGAACAATGCTGTCACATGCTATGGCGGGGCTACCTTGTTCTTTACATTTGGGTTGTTGATATAGTGTTTTGAATAAATATATTTGAGTTTAGTATCTAAGATATTGCAATGTTTTTTTTAAACCACTAAGACATAATGTCTTACGATCAAAAGGATACGGGACTACACAGCATCCAGGTACACGGCTGTTGATAAAATCGGCTGCAACGTCCGCCTTGGGTCGACCCACATCTTTTGGCCTTTTCAACATGACACACACATTAACAGAAAGTAAATACTTGCTTCAAACATTATACTGGTCAGAATTTTCAACATAATTAATTCCATCATTGTACTGACCTGAAAAGGAACTGTCGATTCAGGTTAGAAACATCAATGGTGTCCATGTCGACAACATGAATGTTGTGAAAACCTGATAAAGCCTGAGCCACAACAGGGATAAAAACAAAGAGCAAAATGTTGACAATTAACTCCAACTTATACCTATACAATCTATAAAATACTCCTCATAAAAGTGATCATACCAGGTCTTTAAGAAGCTCACATCCCAGACCACCAGCACCAATGACCAGGATTTTGCAGGTTTGTAGCATAAACTGTAAAGACTGTGGTGACAGGTGATAAAGGCAATTACATATTAGAATAATACATGACAGCATAGATCAAGCAGCAAAAGCAAGCTTGATATCACACCGCTTCCTGTAATGTTACCTCTGTGCTGGGTTCAAAGTCAGGATGCGTGAAGGGGCCTGATCTTTCCAGAAACTTTTTGATATGGTTCCATCGCCCTTCCCATTCACAGGTGTGTCCACTGCCTCCATCAACCACCATCCTGTAGACAACGACATCTACGTTTAGGATCTATCAGCAGCAGCACCTCTGACTGATTATTTAATGGTAGATGGCATGCATAATACTGTCACAGAAATACCATGCAAACATTTAACTCAATCCAGACCTCAACTGAATACTGTGATTAACTTTTAGACCGTAAGGGTATTATTTACACTTAACAGCAGATCATGCAATAATTAAAGAGGTTAAAGAAACCAAATAGGACTAACGTTACTGTATTCATATTCACTGTTTTGATGTTGGGCCCTATGCACTCTATCGCGTTTTTCGTAAATTACATATATCTGACAGGTGAGTGTTTCTGATCTTTCTGGCATTTTGTGGGTTATCTATTCTCTTGACCAGACAGCTCAAAGTACCTGGGTTAAGTGAATAGCTAACATGTCAACAGTGAAAAGGTATAGTGAAGCCCTCTCCCTTTGTATTGAAATTAATCATACAACATAATATTCACTGTATAGATATGTTAGCTACTCACGCCCAACTAAACAGTATTTTTGCCTATGGCCTAGCTGTTAACCTCATGTACTTTGTTTATATTAGGTTATCTTCTTCAGCTAACTAGCTAACGTTAACCTTCCTCCTGTCTAGTAACCTCAAACCTTCCGCCACTTCTACCAATTCATCACTAACTTCTCAGTCAGCTCCACTACTCTCCTTCTTTTCTTCTCCCTAAAAAGAGAGAATAAAAGAAGGTTCATTCATGCTGTGCTTTCGTAGGTTAATGAGATTTGAAAGCATCTTTCGGGGTAGTTAATAACTGTGTTTCCTCGGCAGCTACTTACGGCTCGTCCGTGTCCGCCATGTTTGAATACTTATGTGCCTTCAAGTCCCGAACTTAGCCGTAGTAAATACAATATTTCTATAATGTCAAACGTAGATTTGTACTGTCACAAAGGTAGATTTGGGCGCGATTTAATGTTGAGACCAGAAAACCTACGGCGTTATGCAGCTACAAGGTGAAAAGGACAAAGGCATAAAAGCTAACTTAGCGTTATATATGTAGTTTTAGTTGAGTTTAAATATTTCCGATAGTCTTGAAGGCAACATTGTTAACAGTCCACTGCAATTACACCAAAGATCCAACAGGTGGCAGCATTTACCCTCTAAGTCTGTACGGCTCAGGTATACAGCGCATCTATCACTGTGGTACCTATTGTAAACTACAATATATCAAACCGTATTTGTGTCATACATATCAGTTGTCAAAGAGTTTTATTTGGCACAGTTGTCCAAATGTTTTTCCTGCAAGAAGAGTTTTGCCTTTCTTAAAAATGTATGACATTGGAGCAGTATCCTAAATTTAATAGTGACAAACAGTTAAATTGACTCTACTAGTAATTACTCTATAATTACTCTGCTCTGTGTGGTTCAGCCCTATAACTTTAGCAATTATCTATAAAAACACTTAACAGTCAAGGGGAGACAGAAAGAGAGAGGATGGCCCATTATAGTTGAATAAACCTGTTTCAAGAGCAGAAATTAATCAAATTCTCCCGATTGGCTTGGATGCAAACTGTAACTGGATTAATAATTCAATCCTATGGTGCACAGCATTTCTACTTGTGTTGTTATTATATATTTTACTAATAACAAACATCAGAACAAACTGCATGAAACTGGACTACGTTACAGATTCATTACTTTGCTTTCATTGTGAATTGCTGCATGAGGCACTTGGCATGAATAAGACATGAAACTGAGATCCTGTTATTAAGTTTAACTACTTCACAAGTGAGGACAAGTCTCTCAAGTATCTGATTTACTGTGTCCACATTGTGCTAATGAATCTCAATGATTAATCTCTCATTATAGAATGATTAATAAACCTTAGATGGGCCTCTATGCATTTTAAGAGACTCGCCTGTGGGCACAAGAATGCAATTAATCCATCTGTCCACACCCCCTCTAATGTTAAAGGCGATGTAGAGTGTATACCTTTTGCAGAGGTCACCAAAGATCTGCCTAATGTGTGCACTGTTAGCCTGCTCTCAAATTATTTGACACTGATATAGGACTGAGTGTGTCTGCGTGTGTGTGTGTGTGTGTGCAGGACATAGAGCTTTTTCTCTCAGAGTTTCAGTGATTTGAATGGTTTGATGGAGCATCAAGATTTTTTTTTCTGATTTTAATGAGATGTTCCGAATGACAGCCTCTGAAAACTGATAACTAAAAATAACTGCTGCGGCCATGTCCTTCATAGCTGACTGCCTGCCATCTCAGCCCTCCTCTCTCTCTCTCTCTCTCTCTTTCTATTTGTTCTGTCTATCTTGTCCACATTCATTTAACCTCAGCTATGCTCACATGTTAAACAGTAGGGAAATGTGATGACATTTCATTAAAAAAAAAGATGGAAGATGGAAGCCCAGAAGACACTTCAAAATAATTTTAATGATGAATGAGGCCCAATGCTGTGGAGGTATCATTGCTCATGGGCACTTCAGTAGGAATCATTTTTAGGTTGAAACTAACTTACCTCTATTATTATGCCTCCAGCATTATTTTTTCATTACTATCTTATGATGTTGGATGTACACTGGCTCTAAATTAGGACAGCTGAGGACTAGAAGTCAAAATATGTTCCAGTACTGACACATTTTTATAGATTCCATTGAAATGCCATCTGTCATTCCCCCACCTTAAGCAGGGACATTCTGAATGTCACTGCCGTGCCTTTGAAGTGACCCAGCTCTCTGCCATCCATCACAGCCAACTAACGTGTCCATGCAGAGATTGAAGAGTCCACAGATGAATAGACCATTACTTGAAATACTTGATCATACTATAGCAGACTATCAGTCATGTGACACCTAGCTTGGAAGAGAAACCTCTGATGATCCGCACATACTTTGTGTTTCTCCTCATCTTGCTCCCCCAGTTTTCAGAAAACCGAGGAAGGAATCTTGTTTTCTCTTTGCACATTTCCGTTACACGCTTTGACATGAGCATCAGGGTTTGTCAGCTTTATCTCCATATCCATTTGCCCATTTGATGGCTTTCTGTCAGGATGTCCAAAGTGGTGTTGATTGTGCTAATGATAATGTGTCACAGCGATATGTCCCATGTTAGGCGCAGGGCCCGGTGCTGCCAGCCAGAAGACAAGGAGACGCTACAGGCTGATGTTGTGTTGTGCTGTAGTAAAGTGATTGATGACTCTCTCTGTTGTGGTGCTTTGATTAAGACCCCAGTGATTTATCGCCACTGCTCGCAATGTAATTAGACTCTATATATACACTCAACAAAACAGTGTTGTCTTGCTATATGATCCCAATATGTGTGTGTGTGTGTGTGTGTGTGTGTGTGTGTGTGTGTGTGTGTGTGTGTGTGTGTGTGTGTGTGTGTGTGTGTGTGTGTGTGTGTGTGCACGTGTACACAAGTGTGTTATCTTCATAATTGTGATGGTGTACATCTAAATGCTTCTCAAGTCTGTCTGAATAGATTCCCGGGAAAGAACCTTCCTTCTGTTCACTTTTTTTGTATTGAAGCAGGAAATGTGTTGCATGTGAGGTATTTATTAAATTATTTAATACGTGATGGATGTGTTTACCTTTAACTGAAATTGCCTCGAGTACATTCACTTCACAATTGCAGAGAAGATTATTTGCTGTGAAAATGTATCCAGGTTGTGCTTCATGGTTCAGGGCTGTGGGTTTTGCTTTGTCTCAGTCTCTTTAGTTTGACAGAAAAAGAAGAAGAAGAAGAAGAAGAAGAAGAAGAGGGAAGATAGCAGGTAGATAACAGAAACCATTACAGCAAGAGTCAATCTAAAATGTTTTCATTTCATTTTCAAAGTAACCGCTGATGATGGGCAAAAGATCAGGCTTTGTTCAGATTTTTCCCAATGAAGACCATTTAACTATATATATATATATATATATATATATATATATATATATGTGTGTGTGTGTTTGTGTGTATAGAATATATATATAGTTTTTTCATTGCTACTTGTAAAGAATATAATTTTTTCCTTTAATGGAGTATCATGGCAACTACAGGTTCCCACTGTTAGTGTCACCATTGCATCAATTGTCTGAAAGTGAATTGGTTGGACCAGGGCTGTTGCAACATCACCAAGGTGTTCAACAACACAATCCATCTTCCTAGCGTGAGGGGTGTGGCGTCATTGCTAGTTTGCACTTTGTACTTCCTGTTTCGGATGGGCAGAGCCCCACAGACGATTTGTGCTCGGCACTTCCTGCCTACAGGGGTGGAGGACTCGCCGTGACCTTGCAGCACATAGTTTTTTTCCCGCTGTTTGGTCCCTAAGAGCTTTTCTAAGATGGAGGGAAAAATTAAGATTTGGGCCAAAAAATACAGATCACGTGGGGTCTTTGAAGCAAGTGGTCATACAAGGCTGAGTGATAGGTAATTCAATGTAGTCAGGCTGAAAAATGCAGCCACTGCATTGAGTACAAGTATTATTTCACATCAATACTATTTCATTAACTTAATTTTAAAGGCGACATACCTTATAGGCTCATGAAGGCTGTATAGTTAGCTTTAAGTTACAGTCAAATCAGTTCATATTTGTGCTATTGGCCAGGTAGTCAATAATATTTTCACTGTATACTGACAGCTGTATGTTAAACATGCAGAAAAAATATGACCGCAGCTTTAAAGGTGTAGTATGTAAAATTTAGTGGCATATCAGAATGGAGTTGTCAGAAATGGGATATAATATTTATAAGTATGTATTAATAGGTGTCTAATCACCTGAAAATAAGAACTGTTGTGTTTTCGTTACTTTAGAATGAGCCCTTTATATCTGCATAGGGAGAGGGTCCTCTTCAATGGATGTATAAAGAGAACTGGATACAGGAAGAGCACCTGGCTTTAAAGCCAATTTGACATAGTGGCCAAACCATGTCATTACGTCACGTGAAGCTGTTGGGCCCAAAAAGACTTCAGTTGGTTGCAATCTGCAACCTCACCGCTATATATCACTAAATCCTACAGACTGGTCCTTTAAAAGACAGAAAAGTCCAACATGGACATTGTTTACATTAAAAGACTCAACCAAACGGAGTTTGTCAACGTTCCCCAGCATAGACAGACATGATTACATAGAGGGTGAAAAAGCTGAGTAAGAAAAACAATAAACTGCAGTTGGATGTCCTATCTGAGTCCAACAAAAACTAATGGATGAACATCTCTGATTTCAAGATGTTGGTGTCAATATTAAAGTCCCCCTCCACTTACTTACAAGCATTTACCCAAGCATGATTTTGTGACATCACAAGTAGTTGGAAAGCCAGTCATGGTCCATTATGCAACACATACACTGAGAATGCACTGAAGTAGGAGACATCATGTGTCTCGCAGTTCAACTTTACATTCTGGATTTTTCGATGAGGTAGAAGGAGTAGTTGTTATTTTATTATTTTTCAAGGTCATTGAACTTTTTCCACAGCCCCTCAGTTCAGCCTGTTTCTATCTGAAACAGGCCATTTTAGCTCCTGTCTCTTTAAGGCCCCCCTCCTGATGAGTCTGCTCTGTTCTGATGGAGGCTACATAAACAAACAGTAGTAGTAGGATTACTCTTCTTTTTCTTGTTATTTACCCAAAATGGAAACTTCTCAAATACATTTGTAACTGTTCAAGCCCCAATCCCATCCAAAATATGCAAGTGGACCACATGAACAACACATGGAACAACCATAGCTACAAAGGCCATGGAACAGACGGATGTTTGTGGGCATGTTTGAACAATCTTATGTCATCACAAGGAGGAAGTAGAGGTAACGCTGCAAACAAGGCGTTCAGGCTGAAGCCTGGGCTTTTGACTTGCAGGTGGTATTTTTACATATGTTCACCTCAAGTTTTGGAACTTTGACCACATTTAACATAGACATCCAACATCATAACAGTATAAAAATAACTGAAAATCACATAAAGCATGTTATGTCCCCTTTAAGTTTGACAGCTACACTACCAGGAGATTTGCTTTTATTGTCACTAGCTTATAGCTACAGTTCCATAAAGGGATATATGGACTGATGGAAGAGCTAGTTTTTGTTTTTGTTAATTTTGGCACTAAAACTTGTTTACATATAATGCTCAGGCCGGTCAAATGTCACAAGACAAACAATTGAATGTCCCCATGGACCCATGTCCCCACTGTGCTGATCTTTATCAGGTTAGTGTTATTATCAACTATGATATATTCCTCCTACCAGACGTCCATCTTTGGGAGAGGCTCACTCACCGTGTCTTTCAAGGACAGCAGAGAAATCACTTGCGGGATAATCTTAAGTCAGTCGAACGGAAATTTCCCTCCAGCTATTTCAACAGCGTTTATTCCTGCTTGCGCTTCCTATTTCCTGTCCTCCTCAGCATGCTTCCTGCTCTGCCATTCCTACTGTTCCTCCATCACTATTGTCCCCTCCTCGCTGCATTGTGGAGACAACATCCAGTCTGTCAGCAGTCACCCAAGAATTTCCTCACAAGAGTAAAACACCCCCAGGATTCAAATGACAAACAACAAATACTTCAAGGTTCAGATTTTCCGTCCAAGAAGGAAATAGAATCTGACAGAGAAGGTACATGTCCAAATGAAGGCTTCCTTTTTCCTAAAAATTTACTGTGTAGCATTTCATTCAGTGGCATCAGTTGTGACCCTGTTGCCGAACAGTTAGCTTAAGTGCCATTCTGATGTCATATTAGGGCCATAACCATAAACCTGAACAAGTGTCCCTTTTTCATTGCAGGAAATATGATTTTCTTCTTCCATCAAAGCCTCAAACCTCCCATATATCCAATACATTTTGGGGTGACAAAGTGATGATCAGGTCAACTAAGTTCTCACGTGTGTTTATGCATGACAAGTTCCACACCTATGAACAGCCGTGATTTACAACAAAGAATCTACCGTGTTTTGTATGTAATGTTCACACCCAAAAGTTTAACCCCCAGGGAGCCCTGCATTTTATGTTCTCCTCTTTCCTCTGCAGAGCATGGGGCAGGGTGGAGCTTTAGGAAGTGGGGTATATCCTTCCTCTCCACTGAGAACATGACTGAGGAGAGAGGCTGGAGGCTCGGATGGCCGGGGCTCCGAACCAGTGATAGGACCACTGTTACCGCTAGAGGCTAGCAGCTTATCTTCTCTGTCAGTGGATTCTCACAAGTAATATTCATATGAAACAGTCACAGGAGATAAAGCATCTTGAGATCTTTCAGTATCCCCGTTAAAGTAACAGTGCTTTTGGCAACATGGCAGCTTTTAGAGTTAAATTGCCTGTGAGATTTGCACTGTTAAAGTGACACCTCAAAGAAAGGATGCTGTGCTGTCATAACAACTTCATTGCAGCAATATGTGTGCAAATGCATTTTAATCCTGTAGTTCTCACTGGCTGAATCGTTACAGTGAGATATAGATGTTCCATCCGCTGAAACACTGACTCATTTTAAATGCACTCTTAATGGTACTTGAGATCGACTATATCATCTAATGAAAAGAGTAGTAACATTTTTATTCATTTTTTCACTTAGATTTATACAAAGTGGTTGAACATAATCATAACTGCAGAGACTGTTAGCTGAGCTGAACAGTATGTACAATATTACTCATGTTGACATATCACACATTAATGAATCATAAGATTATTCATGTGTTTTTTCCTCTTGACTTTTAATCTTCATGGTGGCGACACATCTGCATGCAACCTGCATTGTGAAGAGTCATAATTTAATCCATGAATGCACTGATGAATTTATCACCACATAAAACAACCATAATGACAATATGATGTGACCACTTGCTTGTTAAACATCTCTGAGTGGTGGAGATACTTCAGCCAGTATCACTCAAATGACATAGCAAGAGTAACAGTCAGTATGTTACTCTTGTCAAAGGATATACCAGTTTTGTACAACTTGGGTCTTATTTATATGCACCATCACACATATTTTTATAAATATATAAATATGTGTGATAGGGCAAGAAACAAGAGCTGTCAAATGATCACACAGGTTTTAAACAAACTCCCAGTTTAGCCAAACTTCTCTATTGCGAGAGAAAACAAATGCAAATAATAAATTAGCTAAATGGCAAAAACAAGAAACATAGTGGATCATTTAGCAGATAATAGGTCAGATAGTTCCTTCAGGATTTGGTGGAGACCAAACAGAGCCAAAGGGAGTATTTGAATATTGGACTTACTTACGTCAAGTGGACACAAAGACAATAAATCCAAATGAATGCTAACATTAATCTGTCCTATCAATAAGGTGATAATATGTCAGTTCACAGCTTGTTGCACTGCTCGCAAGTAGCCAAAAAAACAGTGATGTAGGTTTGAAGACATCTTTTCTGGTTCAACTTTGACCCACTGTTCTTGAGTTGGTTGTGCATGCACACATTTTTCCTGTGCCAGTTTTACCTCCAAACAAAGTGTTTGAGATAAGCTGCCTGAGCTCTGTCAAATTGTCTGACTGCTTGTGTTTCTTGCCTAGTTTGACTACATTGTAGCAATCTGTGTTCCCAGATCTCAGCAATCACTCTGGTGAGTACGAGCGTTATCATGACTGATAGAAAGGATGGCAAAAACTATAAAAGTAAGACCCAAGTTGTAATTATTCTTTAACCATGAGGAAAATTCATACACAACTTGATTCAGCTGTGTTTGACGACGTAACACTGACTCCCCCAACTGAGGATGCAAGCAACCAGCCAGTGTTGAGCTCAGTGCTCTCCCCAACCTGCCGTTATGAATTCATTAGTGTGCAACTAAAATGAGATCCTGATTAAAAACAATTTGATATTGAGGTGGGGGCCAAATAATGTTTAGAAGCTCCAGTGGGGCTGTTAAGTGAAGTGATGAACGTCACATGACTCAGTATACGGAATAATACTACAGAAAGACAGAAACACACACACACACACACATGTTTTAAACAGTTACAATTGTATGTTGCACACATCCTTTCTCGGTCCAGGCCAGTTGAGGCCACACACCAAACAAAGGATTACTCTCTCTCTCTCTCTCTCTCTCTCTCTCTCTCTCTCTCTCTCTCGCTCTCCTGCCTGAAGTGATGACTCGTATGTCACTGTCTCCCAGCATCACCCTGAGTGATTGCCAGTCCCGACACCCGCCTGCTTGTACCACTAACACACCCAAATGCCCAGGAAATTAAATGCTCCGCCAAGGTAATAAAGAGAGTAAATCCTGGTTGTGTTCTCTGCTGACGACGGGGGTGTTGTGGGGGCAGGTATTACTATATTAAGCCCAAGCAGAAGGGATCACAGCCCAGCACTCCCTCATTACACCCCATCTAGTGGGAATTTACTGCTTTTCCAAAATCAACTTCCCCACAGCTGCAGTCTGAGCCTGTGTTGTGTGTGGGGCCGTGGGCCGGACCGTTCACGTTTGGGCACAACAAATCTGAGTTACTGAAATGCATGTCCACCTATTCACATCATAGTAAGTCATCTGAGATAGTCTGGTCTGAATTTGTCTACCACACAAGAATGTCAGGGCCATGATAATGGATACGTTTTTTTTTAAAAAGAAGAAGAAGAACAGTGAGTTTTAAAGCTTAGCTAGCTTTTAGAGTGATGAGAGTGAGCCAGAACAGTACAGTTGCAGCCATACAACCAAAAAACAATTAGCTGAAAGACACTAAAATTCTCCATAGAGTTGGGGTGAACTACAGTTAGGTAATAATTATCAGTTCACCAAAAGCAACGCCTTTGACATTGTCAATTCATCCACTATTATTATAAAAAAAAATTGATTAGAGCAGCTTTATAAACTTTTTGGACTTCCCTCTTAGTAATATACTGTATATTTTTTATAATAAGCATCACATCCCTACACCTCTGCCTGTTGACTACTGACTAATGAAGCAGTATGAACAGCTTGCACAGTGACTGCAACAAACATGATGAAACCATTCATGTCGAACTGGTTTTCCCTCCTGATAACAGCTGCCAGGGAACAGATTAATAATGAAGTAGAAAATGAGATTATGCTGAGTCATTAAGTTTATAACTCTCTGTAGAAGTAGATAATGGCTCTGCTACTGATCATAATTGTTGGTGCAAAGTCACCAGAATGCTTGATTATAAATGAAGTCCTTGAAATCTCCCACTTCTGGGAGTTGTTTTTTACTGAGAGTGCAAAGTCAGTTTATGAGTTACCAACAGTTGTTTGTCTCTTAAAAGAAAAAGGAGTAAACAACACAAAAAAAACTTAGCGGCAGAAACAGACAACTCACTTCTGCCCTTAAGATAAGACCAGAACCAACACATTTTTATAATAAAAGGTGCTAAATTATTCGCAATCTGTACTTTCCTTTAATTTCATTCTCTAAAATTAGAAAAAGGAGTTACTGAAATACACCATGACTTTGATTTTTGTTGTTTGTATGTCATGTCATGTAGACTTAATTTGCACTCATTGCCACTTCACTAAATGCATGTTAAGGTGATTGAGTCAAAGACTGTAAAAGTCTCCCACCAGGTCTTTATCCCATTTCCACAACAAACTCATTGTGGGCACTGGTATGTAAAACAAAACTGGCACTTTTTTACACACACAACCACATTAATGTCACTGCAAACACTTGCTAAACAGCTTAAGGTGGGGCCTCAGCTGGTTTGCTGATGTATCTATTTGTGTTTTACACATTGTCTGCCTACAGTCAATTGATCTGGCTGTTTTCTTATTGAAGTAATTTATTGGCACAGCAGGGGATAAATGGTTGTCATTAGCTTTAAGCGATACTTTCAACAAATTAATTTACCTTGCAGGATGGAAATTCAGTTTAGGCCTTAACAGTTTGAACAAATAATGAAGATGCATTTGGGAATGCACATGTTTAAAACAGTTGGGCACTAATTCACACTCACTCTTAAACATATTACTATACTGTAAGGCAGCTGCAGTCAAAAATGTACTGTATGTGTTTTGGGGAAAGTTGCATGTTATTTTAAAACCAAATGCAATTGCATTGCTGACAGATTGTACTTTAGTAGTTTTCTTTATGAACTGTCGCACACCACCCACAGGCAAATATCTGTGAAGTCTTCAATCACAGTTGTCAAGATGAGGATTTCGCATGTGGGATTTTGATGGAGGATCAATACAACTCCATCATGGCTCAGCTGTCCTCTCACTGCTAAACACAAACCATTCACCACTTTATGAGGTTCATGGACAAACTAAATCCAACACACATTGAGAATCCAGGGAGTTAAGATATAGACATTAAACGAGAAGGGGCGCTTCTGTTTTGTACACTTGGGATGTGCTCACATACACTACCCAGGTTGTGATATTTTCTGCTCAATCTGCTCCAAAATATCTCCAGCATATGAAGCCTGGTGTACAGCTATTATTATTTCCATGTCACTACAGTAGCTTGAATTTAGTGAGTGTTGAACTAATGTAACCTTTGTTGCTGTGTATTTTAAAGCATTCAGTCAGGAAATAAAACAGAATACTGTCCCTGCCTTGATGGTGAGAATGGTGAGAAATCAAATAAGAGCAGGTGCTCCAATGCCATATTTTTCATTATGTGATAATGTAAGGTGTATATCTGTGAGTGCAGCCCCCTCTTGAAATATGGGGACCCCTAAGCTACTGTTTGATAAGAGTCATATATTTGTCTTAGTTATATTCTTCCCATGGTGATGCTGAGGTTGAAAAATTACACCATGTGTTACAAGGCAAAGCGATAAAAACATAAATGCGGGTAAAAAAGGAAAAGATCATTGTTTATTGTGGTTTTGGAATTTTCATATTCCCTGAAACCAGTAAGGTAAACAAAGATATCCCTCAAGGCCTCCAGGATAGTTTATATGAAACATATATAAAATCCTCTCTGATGGGAGGCCACTTCTGCCTGTGGGCCCAGTCTCAGGTGGATTAGCACAAAATAGGCTTTATATAGATGTCTCCCAATTCAAAGCCTACAGCCATATACTGCAGCTCCACTGCAACCCCACAAAGAAGCAACGACTTCTGTTATCATTTCTTAGGAAGAGGTGAAAAACAGGAAAAAAACTGTAGCAATTGAGAGAAGAAAAGAGCAGCAAAAGAGAAAGTTGCTGACAGGGGCCGAACAACAATCATACCCATGTATTTTTGAAAAAGGGGGAGAAATGTTGAAGGGTGGGCTGCCATCTGTCTTCTGTGAACGAAGTAGTACTGAACGCTGGCTTTTAAACACATGCTCGACTGATCACACACACATTAGATTACTGAGCGTATGTGCTGAGGTGAGATGTTCCTGTGAAAGGCTTGTGACTCACAGGAGGTGTTGGGATTTACACACAAGATCCAATCAGTTGGATGTTAACCAGATAGAGCATTGTTATAATATGCTTTAAAACCTCTCACTAACTCTCATTAGCCCAGAAATTAGCATAGACTTGTGGTAATTCAAATGCATATAATATAACACTGATAATTATACATATAGCTTGTCTATGATCAGAGAATGTATTTCTGTGATATTAACATGATGAGACATAAAGGTAAGGGGAATATTTGTATCATCATCATGTTTGGTGCTAGTCAGTTTTATATTCTGCTTTTAATTATAATTCTTCATTCTTAGACTTTCATTCAGTCTCCCACCTCAAATAATTAAAAGCAGTATTTTCAATATATTTTCTATATCAAGGAAAATCATAGCTCTACATGGTGCAATTTGTCATCACAAAATCCCTTGGGTCTGTTTAATCTGAAATACAAACAGCCACTTTTGTAGTCCTGTAAAATTGTTATTCTGGCTAATTACATTTGCTGACAAAGTGTAAACTAAATGTTGACATGATGTATTGTAGCCCGCCAAATCCCCCCCACCTCCAACCCCCATGCATCACAGTGATTAAATAGCTTTAGAGGTATCAACAACATTCACCAATCTCTTGTCTGCCAGGAGTGAAAGTCAATGACATTATGTCTATTTATGTATTTTGATTAATTGATAGGAATTGCCTTTTCAGTGCGCATCTCCCTGGCGCTTACAGGAGTAGCTGTTGGCCGTCATTACCATAATCATGTTAGTGTTTGGCTCTGCCCTTGTAGTGGCTCTGTCCCATTATAATTCCACACAGTAATGGATGCACATCGTAGATGAGATTGTGACAGCCTTGTCCTCTGCAGGTTAGGACACTGGTCACAGCCACACAAAACAAAATCTGTTCCTTTAATCTTATCAAATGTAATACTTCAAATTTGAGAACACTTTATTGATGAAAATGTCTGTTTATGTGCACCCTTTTAGCCCTTAAGTTGCTGAGGCAGAGCCCACTAGTGAGAATATGCCTGTCTTATGATTTACGTTATGCACCGCTGACAGTCTCTGCAGGGAGCACAGCAACTCTGCTGTTAGCTTGCTGCTATCTATCTGACTGAGACATCTCCTGTTCCATCTCAGCGGCCACCTAAAGCTTCATTTCCCCGCCTGTCACCGTCCTCCCCGCTTACTGTCTGCCGCAAGGACGCACGATTTGATAAAAGCCACTCCACCACATATTACATCTCATTTCACTGACACTAGTTGTGCACCAGCATTGTAAGACCCAAGCAGACCTTACCCCTTGACCTCACCTTATGAGAGTAATGAAAAGTGCAGCTGTGGATAAATGTAGGCCACCTCCCTGTACACACACACACACACACACACATTCACACTTCCCAAAGACAAGAAGGAAAATGCTGACAGGTGTTGCTGCTAAAAGGAGCAAGGGTTTGTTTAGCATAATAAGCATGTGTCCATCCTGAGGAGAAAAGGAATCCAATAGTGAGGTTTGCCCCAAGGATGATATCTCCCGTTTTATGACCTGTTTATGTCTGTGTTAGCACAAACTTTGTAATGGAGCTAATAAAATGTGCATAGTGCTTGAAGGTACAGATTGTCTCACAGTGGGAACCTATAGCTGCTACAATTGAAAGAGCAATGATGCTTGTACTTCCTGGGTGTTATTTTTATCTTTTTCATTTTCATACATTCTGCAACACAATTCACAAAATAGTCCTTTTTGATTGTGAAGCTTTTGTAGCTACATTTTGAAATAATACAACAGCAAACATTTCAAAACATTCTGCCTTTTAACATGATGATATCCACAACCAATGCCAAGGTTAAGTTAGGTTAATGTGGGATGAGGATACAGTCTGCAGATACAGAGAGCACTAGAGAGACAAAAATGATGATAATAACAGCTGTGCTTCATGACAGGCTGCTGGCTAACTCAGCTCATTGACAGCAGTACCATTTGAATACATCTAGTTAATCTAATCAGCCACATTTCATTGGCTGAGTCTGATCTCTTGGTTCTATTGCAACAATCTATTTCACAATAACAGTCAGATATGTTTTGCTACAACTCAATATTTTGGGTTGAATTTGGCTTCACTACAGGGGAACCAAACTTAATTGAATAAAACATGACAAAAATGAATGCTCCAAATTATTTTGTCTGGTGGTCTCGCTATGACCTCAGCTGTGCTTCACCTTCAGGTTGTCATTAGAGCAAAATGAAAAAACATATTTTTCAACCCATACACACACACACACACACACACGATATAAACAAATATTTCAACATTTACACACTCAACACTTAAAAAGACACTTTCTCTACAGCAATATATCTTCATTACCTACTTAAGCTTAAAGTGGCTCCATTACCTGACATTTAAATCTCTGTTATTGCACTGGCGCCACAGTGCTGAATTCATAAACCAATACGACACAGCAGATCAAGGAAACGAGTGTGGGTATTACAGACAATGGCCACTGGGTCAATGAGGGGTGAGGGGAGAAAGTGAGTCCCAAGAGACGGAGCAAGAGGGATTTTCACTGCACCAAATAATGACAACTCAGGCAATATAACCCTGCCAATGTGTTGCGAAGACAGTAACGATCGGTTGTGGTTCATTGTATCAAAGCTGATCTTTTTGACCTCTAGGTTGCCATGGAAACACATCGTTCCTTGGAGTGATAGCTGCTGATCAACATCAGCTGACAGTGTCTAGAATGACACCCATCACCTGGGGCAGATATTACTTATAGATAATGTTATTATAAGTGTCCTCTCGCTCTTCTCACTAAGAGACAGACGAGCACACATAATAAAGGTCTCTACAGGTCAACGTCTTTTTCATTATCACAGGTTGAACCACACCACTGGACTGCAGCAGTGTTGTGACCTATGCATCATGGTCGTGATAAATCGCACAATCAGATATACATACTGAAGCATATTCCACACTTTGGTGGTTTTAGCAGCTTCTATAAATAAAAATTGACCGTGTTGTTTGTGCTGATGTTGGTAGAAAAGTGTATGAAGCATCCTCCCCCCCGCCTCTTGCCACACCCTTCATCTCCCTGAGGCTCACCATGCATGAGAATACACGAGAGCCCGGCTGAAACCACCTCAGCAAAATGTCTGACCAGAGACAGGACAGCTAGACCGCTCCTGTCCCTTGAGTGTGTTTCACTTTGTGTGTGTGACAGACATAAAAAGAGAAATAAAGGACAGGAAAACAAGAGAGTGAACGCTTGAAGATGTTACTAAGGATAAAAGAGAAAGAGAGGAGAAGGGGGGAAAAAGTATTGTGAAATGTGTTCAAATAAGCCTCTACATCCAGCCACACAGTAACAGCTTTCTATAGGGTCACCTTGTGCTCGCAGAGTGGACATCAATGTTCTCTAGGGGGGTATTGTCCTGCCAAAGGAAAGTTCACATTGACCTGAAGTGAATCTGAGCATCACTTGGCACGACATACATTCAGAGAAGACACAATAACACACACGCATATAGAGAAAAGAGGAGTTGTTTGGAGTTATGAATAAATGGAAGGACCTGGAATAAGATAGTATTTAAAATTGCTTAAGGATAAATGTTAATACTTTACAACAGACCAGAGTGAGGAATGAATCAGAAATGATATATTTCATTAATCATTAACTAGTCATTCCTGAATAACTCAGAGTGGAGGACTTCATTCAAGATAATGATTAGTTACTAGAGAACAGACTGGGAGTTTCTAGTTTAATGAATCATTAGGTAATGTTTAGTTTATAAATATCTGTGAATGATGACATAGTGACCACTTTTTTCATGAGTCAGTAGTTTTTTTTTTTGGAGTCTCACACATACAGTACTGTTCTGCTGCTGTAAGTACTCACTAGTGCCACCAAATTGGTGGCTGAAAGTTGTCGCCAACAAATACGCAATTTACGCCCATTTGAGTAACATTTAATAAAAACTATAGTGCCCAGCTGTTTTAGGAATTTATTCATATATTTTTCAAATTAAAGTATGTTGTCATATAGGCGTATAGGCTTTTGGCTGGCAGCCACACACAGGGTAGGGAAGTTAGAAAGTATTGACAGATGAACTTCCTCATTGTTGGTTTTGGTCTTTTGATGGGATTTGTTAACAATAACAAAATTATAGAATGTCGCCTTTGAGATATGTTATTGAATGGTTTTATCTCCTGTACATGGATTACATACATGAAGCCAAACATACAGAAGAATAATCTACATCATCTACAATCACTGTCACAGAGTTGATGTACAGTGCTGAATTGCACAGTGTGAGTAAGAATAAGTGCACAAAAACAGCACAATGATCCAGAGCAGAAGCCTAGTACACTTTGTATAGTTTTAAAAACTTTTAATGAAATTACCTTCCATACATAAAAATCTTTTTATTTCTGATTTAAACCAATAGATAGTCAAACTTATGATTTGATCACTATGACAGCACGTGTTGCATGACATAAACAGTGTGTCACATCTCAAAACATGCATGTCCAGTGAGATGAATGAGCTCTGACATCATTGCAAAGATGACCAAAATTCTCATCTTATTTTAATGTATATCTTCTATTTCCTGTCTGTCAGTGACCCATCTTGATTAGAAAGAGCTCAATTATTCCAAAACAAAAGCCTAGTGGAGACACAAAAGGGGAGGTTGTGGCGCTGGCTGTTGATATTGTTCTATCAGACAGCTCGAAGGGAGGAAGTCCTCTGTCTGAGCTGCCAGGCCTGGCTGTTTTTTGGGCGGGGGGGTCCTGGGGATAAGAGACCGCCCTGTTATCTTTGTGTAAAAGGTCACACAGGTCTGGCGGAAGAAGCAAAAGCAACAACCATCTGCGTTTTCCACACACTCTGGTGCAGCTATCTCGACCAGCGAGAGTCAGGCTGAATGAACACACATGCACAGACATCACATCGCTCACTCATATCTGCGCACGCGGGCAGTATGATGAAAGATGCATTGTCAGAAGAAGTAGGAAAACCCCCAGATATGTTTTTCTTCTTGTGATATGTGCATGAGTATCATTGTTTTCCTAACGCACACAATTTATGCACATGCTATTGCTTGGGAAAGAATAGTACTGATTTATAAGAGGTTTGACTTCTGGTTTGCGTTGTGCAGAATGCCATGTTTTTCGTTCATGTGGCAAACCCTAAAGGCCAATATTTCATTTTGCAACTATGAAGTATCACAAAGCTATAAATGCTTTAGCTCTACACAATGACAGACACATTTTAGCTTTGTATATGGGTTTAAATAATAATAATAAATAATTTCTTCTGTTGCATGCTGGTACATAAGTCATACAGTGTGCTTACACCTACAGCTAAACTTGCGTGAGATTATATAAAAGCTTTGCCAAAGACGTGTGTTTCACTAACAGGAGTATCTGCATCCTCCCAGTCTCCTTTGGCTAAGAAATATGAAAACACTCACAGGAAGAGTAAATTCTGGCTCGGGGCTTTTTCACGATCCTATTGTTTTCCCTCTAGATCTTTTAGTGCCGTACACAATCAGAGTGTTTTTAGGGCATAGCACACACTCGTGCTTTATGTATCTTCGTATGTATGCATGTGCAGCACACACCTGCATCAACACACACTCTCACTCATGACACACACAGCTTACACTCACAGAGCAGACCCCGTACAGGGAATTCATGCCACGAGGGACCTGAGTGTTCAAGGCTATTAAAATGATAAACAAAAACATACTGCAGAGATAGGAAATATATAATGCAGTAAAAACCTGGAGAGACACACACCACACATGTCTCACAATGAAAGGCCACTACAGAGCTCATTAATCCATGACACCAAAAGCCAATATATAATGTTTTGACTCTGCTATTGTGCTTTATTTGGACATTAATGCTTCTTTTTTTATAGGGCGCCTTGAGATTTTTTATTTTGAACAAGTAAATCATTGTTTTTACAGTGCAGCTTGGAGGATTGTCTCTGCAGCAATAGAGACAAAGAATAACAAAATCGTCCGTTATCAGAGTCTGACCTACTCTCTGGGCTTCAGGCTAATTAACGGCAGTGTGACAGCTATTGTGTCGTAGCCATGGCCTTTTACTACAGAGCAATAATACTTTGTTTTTTGGTAATGGAGCAGTGCTGCCACTTTATCTTAGAGTAGGCTAGACTGAACATAAACAGCTCTGCTGAAATGACAACTTAATATAACTTAATAAGCCGCTGATACACCCCTCAGTCATTTCACAATTAATAATAGAACACCATTATTTGGATAACTTATGTGTTATTTTACAAAAGTGCTTACATGTGGGAAAAATCAAAACATTGTGGTGACAACAGCACAATGTCAATAATATACTTTGAATGTTTGAATGTAATGTTATGTGTCTTTATTATTCAAATTGCAACAGTGATACAGGCCATTCATTGATTTTTGTCAGTTCCGAAGGCCTTGTGGGGAATTAAACCTGTATTTGCTGCTTTTTGATGAAGTGCTGACTTCCACGGTCCACCTGTTTACTGCAAAGCTCTGCTGTGTGTGCATGTGTGTGTGTGTATATGCAAAGGCAGTCACTGGGGGTGGTGGGAAGGAGTCCTGGTTTTCTATTGTTGGGAGAGTGGAGTATTATTGCTGACAACAGGGTTTTCTTATTTCACTCAGGTAACACAAAACTATTTTTATGTATAAAGACACCTGAGTTTCTTGGGCATTGGCGGTTGATGGTGGTTCTGTTTAATAATGCATATTTATCTTTTCACAGTTCTTTGTCAAAAACAACCAAACTCCATTAATCCTAAAGAAAATATCTGCGCTCTTCAGTTTTCTGACATTTTAATAAAGTCTGTTGTCCTGTTATATACATATCGTCTGGTCTGAAGTCTCTTAATCAGAATCTAAAGCTCGGGGCAAACACACAAGTCTCAGAAGACCGCTGCGGTCTTTACTGGTTGGGAATCAATAAAATATGTCAATAGTGATTCGATCCATTACAGCAGTCAAACACTTTGCCATCCAATTACAAAGGTGTTGGGGTCACTTTTAAAGAGTGAAAGACCTCTACCTGATTGTACTTGAGTACCACATAAATCAATACCTGAACTTAATACACTACAGCTAGCTTGCATAACGGCATGATTAAGTGCTTTCTTTTCTTAGAAATGAATTCTGCAGCAAACCTGCCACTTACATACATTAATGAATCACATGAACACATGGTGCCATAATGGGGCAAAAAACCAATGCATATGCTTTCCAGTAATCGGCAGCATTAAAGTGCAATGTCACATGTCAGTAGGGAATAAAAACACTCAGCACATCCATTCAGTCCGATGGTCAGTGGCTGGCAAAGCAGGTGTTATGGATTGTCTCAGCTCTGGGAACAAGTTGCTGACCCCTTTCCCTGATCCCTTTCCTGTTTGGCGTGGTGTGCAGCTGAGTGGAGGGGAGATAGAGTCGGTTTGTTCTCTGCTACTACAGCATGTTTTTCCTAATATCGCCATTCCCCCTTTCTCCTCTAGTCAAGTCGTTGTTCCAGGTGGGGTGACAGAGCACAGCACACAGCTACAGGCAGTCCAGGAAATTTGTGTCCTCCGTCCAAAAACATGTTTTGACCGTCTGTGCCACATCTGGAGGGATATTTACTCCGAAAGCCATTCTTTTCTGCAGCCACATGACACAATACTCTTGACAGGTTCTATTTGCACACCCTGCAAAAGCAAAACATATTTTGCACAACTGAAACTAAAAAAAAAAAAGGTCAGATGTAGCAATTGTGAATAGAATACTCATGAGAGAAGCCCATTTGGCACTGCCAAAAGACCAGACGAGAGCTATCTTTAGTCATCCAACTCAAAAACAAAAGGTTGCTTTATGGCAGCTATAAATGTGCTACTACTGACACATTAGAAAATTGTCTTGGCTTCAACACTCCATAACAGTTATTACAGTATCACATTGTAACAAGTGCAAGCAAAACAACTGAGTCACACTGATTTAATTGTTTTGGTGTAGCTTATTGCAAAATACATTACTCAGCATCCTATTTGCTCAAATAAACAGCCTAATTACTGCAGTAAACATAATGGTTGCATCTTCAACACAAATTATTTCATATTTAATAGCCTCTTCAGTGGCATGCTTAATAATTCATAAATTGTATCATTTTTATTGTATCACATTTATTCTTTAATGAGATCACCCTCATGCAAGTGCAAAGATAACATGAGCTGATTATGACATGCACACTCTCCAATCCCCTCTTTGAGACTGATGGATCTTTGCACCTGCAGCAGAGCTTAATCCTCCCCGCATCAAACCATCTGGAATGGGAATTTTGCTGTGTGTATAACGTATGAGTCTGTATGCTACTGCAGCAATCAGGACCAGAGCCCTGTGGCGATACAGCACAGCTGATTCTTTTATTGCACTTCTCTATTCGATCACTATCCACTTCAACTCTGCTGTAAAAATCCCAGAGGTCTGTTGCATTGTTTGACCTTCAAGTGTGCAGAAGAGAAGGGGGAAAAAGAGGTGGAATATTCCCATCTCAATGTGTGGGCGTTTAACCAGCAATGGGGGCTGTCAAATCAAAGAGCCCAAGTGGGCGACAATCCCAGCCTCCCCCTGTGTTGCACAAGGTGTCTCTGTCCTTGAAAGCCCGCCATGAGTCCCACACTGAAGCTGGTGAAAGTTTGTCTGTTCCTCGAACCATCAGGCTCCGCACAGTACCAGTCAATCAGTTCTGTTGGAGGTTACTTAAGGGGTTAACATCGCCAACCTTTCCCATCTGTTGCTAAGGAAGTGTTGCCTGTTGTGCAGGAAACAGGGAGAGCGGTTTCCTGTTATGAAGAGAGGTTTTAAAGGGTTGCATTCATTCAATCATGCAACAGATGCCGGGCCAGGAAGCCCAGCCAATAGCAAAAGCTTTGGTGTCCTAGAGAAACTGTTTTTGGAAACTGCTTTTAGGAACTTTTCTATGCACCGTTCTGTTTCAGGAAATAATCCATGGGCAAAACATGCTGGGGAAAACAGTGAGAGGGATCTGTGCTTGATTTTGGAATAGATGATATATCCTCTCCATACATGATCATTACAAGCTTGAAGAGATATGCCATGACACAGTTCAATAGTTATGTAACTGTGCAGGTCTTAACTTTCCAACTGTTGTATGGTGTAAATCAGTGCAGGGACATGTACCAGCGACCAAAAAATGACCAGATTAGATTTGAGCAAATGTTTTTTGTGTGTGTGTGTGTAAAAACAGTAGATTTAAAGCTGCCCATCTTGACAATGAAACACTGAAAATGAATACTGGATTATTCTTTCAGTCTCATATTCATAGTACTCAGACTGATTGGGTTTGGTCTCCATAAACTCTTCACTGCTGCCGAATATGGCACCGTTGTAAACATCCGTGGAGCGGGGTCCTGACACAAAACATAAACAGATGTGAATATGTGCAAAAACTTCCGCAGTAGCTGAGATATAATGCTGTGCAGTGCAAAACTGAAACACATAGCTAGAGAGTGGGTTTGGTTTGCGCTCCATGTCCGCGCTGTAGTCCTGCCTCAGGAAGCGCCAAGTAGCACCTCCCGTTTCCACACAGGAGCGCACCAGTTTACCGTAGCATCAGCACTGGAGATGCACGCCGACCGAAGACACAGCTGCTAGTCTGCGAACAGAGGCGTCTTCTGCAAGTAGACTTCCACTGGAGAAAAATTTAGACGACATGTCCTGCAACTCTCCCTTTACAACTTGATTTTTCCCCCCCGCAATGTGTTTGTATTTGGATTAAGTTTTCACGTCATTTGGAGGGACACGGTCGGTATGGGGGCAATGAGGATAACTGTCGCTTCCCGTGGATGATGATTTCCCACGATGAACGCAGGTTTGTGGTAAATCATTTATGATTTTGTCAGGAGAGTGCAAACTTTAAATGTTTTACTGCAAATAAAGTAGAGCGAGACTGTTTGTGTGTTTGTGTGTGTATGTGTGCGTAAGAGAGGGGGGTAAAGGGTTAATTTCTGAAATTGATTAATTCTGTCTGAAAACATACCGTATTTCTCATCATTGTTAGGCCTATCTTTCACATATTTTAAGGTACAAACTGAAATCTAATGCGACTTAAAGCAGCCTATTGAAGTGTTTGCAGTCAATTACTCCATCTGAACAATGACTAATCAACAGATCAATAGATTGATCATATAATACTGCAATTTTAATGGAAATAAACCTGCTAGTTTTCACATAACCACAAATTTCGTGAGATGAATTCCATATAAAGAAATTTGGAGTCACTTTAAATCCACAGCTACAGATTAAGATGAGTCCCAGTAAAGTTGCTTTCAGTGGAGGTCTCTACTGGGAAAATGTTCTGTTCTGGGATTAGTATTAGTGTTAGAATTAGGATTATAATCTATGTCTGCGAGGGTGGACAGAGCCATTGTTCTATACAGAAGGTCACCTGTCCTGCAAATTCTGTCATGCAAATGAATTAATTTTAAATGAAAGAAGTTTAGAAATGTTCCTTATTTGTGGTTGGACGTCTGGTATTTGTCAAAGGAGATCTTTAACAATAAAATCTATTCTACATCCTCATCACTTTAGATTTTGTTGTTTTAGCTTGACGGGTGACATTTCATGATGAGGACACAGTGAAATCATATCCTGAGAGTTTGGCATGGCCAAGGTCCCAGTGTCTATCTCTTCCTTTGTTTTTCAAACATTTGTTTTAATTGAATTCTTGTTGCATAATTCATATCCTGTTGTGTGCAGTTGGGTGCTTTGTCAGACTGAGACCCTTGTTTTCTCTCCCAGTTTTATTGTTCTTTGACGCACTCAAAGGACCTTTTCAGCAAAAAAAATGTGTGTGTGTGCCTACATGTGTGTATGTGTCTGTGTGAGGCAGCATGAGTATGTTTCGTGAGAATCGGGGAAGAATGACGAGAAGGAAGTCCATTTGTGTTGTGAAAATGTGTACTCCTAGAGAGGTTCATGGAGTGATGGGGGGCCATGCTGTTAATGTTCTTCCCCCCGTGGACATCCTGTGTGGAGTCCTTCAAGGGAGGCTCTCCTGGATGAGTTAATGAAACCTAGAATTCTTAAAAGAAAGAGCATAGGGACATTCATACACAAACATTGTGGGCATAAAGTGATATATGGCAATGAATGGCAGTGTCTCACAAAAATTACACATTCAGACTTATGTCTAAAGAAAAAGCGAGAGACAGGCAGACGCACTGGCAGAAAGAGAGAGAGCATTGCGAACACAGAGATAGCCAGAGTGCACACAGGGTTTAATAGGATGTGCGTCAGGGCAGGTACTAAATAACAGGAAGAGACAAGGGGTGTACACACTTTGTTAAGTACGGGTGTGTTTCATGACAATTCTAAATATCATAAGCAGTGCTCTTTAATGACTTCACAATTTTTGACACTTAACTAAATGTTGAGCAAAAAGCAGTGTCTAAATGAGGACAGAATTAAGCTGCTTTTATATTTCCATTTCAATGTACATAACAAATTTTGTGGAGTATGAAGAACACATCATTTTTAAAGCTTTTAAATACAATGAACCAATCAGTTGTTAAATCCGATCCTGTTATAAGCCTCCAACCTGCATGTGTCATTTCCCAGACAGGGAGATGTTATTGTTCCTCCTCTAAGTACCCTGTGGCTCTGTTGTTTTTCCTGCTGATAATGTCCCCTGCAACATTCTGCATGTCACTGACTACTGTACAGGACTGGGCTTCCTCTTTGCATGCTATACAGGAACAGTATCCACATTTGTATCCTTGTAGTATGTTGTATGTAGTCAGTTTTTTAAAAAGCATTTAAGAAAACAAAATTTCATTTATGTAACTTCAACAGCTTTTTCATTATCTTCTACTCTCTTTGCACAGATTTTCAAAATCCACTGCAAGTCCCTCGACCAAAGGTTCGCAGTCATCTGACCATCAAAGTGCAGTCCAAGCTGATGTCAAGGCCTTGTCCCCCGGTCCCTGGTCCAAAACCTCCTGTCGCCCCCAAGCCTAGACCCCTGTATGAGCCTCACCCACAGGGGGAGCTGTGTTCCCCACAGATCCTCAGTAACGGAGACCTGGCTCACTCTGACAGGGAGACGGAAGATCTACATGAGATGGTTGAGGAGAGCCAGGACAATGAGGAGAAAAGTGAGGAAGAGGATGGGGTTAATGACATAGTAGAAGGAGAAATAGAGGGCGAAACAGAAAACGCAGAGATATTGAATGATAATGATGGTGACAGAGACAGCATTGGCTCTGAAGACACAGTCAAAGCAGATGATGGTTCCACTGTAGACACTACTGAGGATGAAAGCACTGACAATAACTTGAACCAGCCTGAAGATGGCAATCACACAGAGGATGAGAATACACCTTCACTTCCTCCAACTGAAACGGAGGATGAAGCAGGAAAGGAAGAGGAAGAGGAGGAACCGGGTTCTAGTGAAAAGACTGAAATACCCTGTGATCTTCCAGGATACTCAGATGAACATGTAGAAGAACAAAACCTTGATCAAACACAGTCGCTCAGTCAGGGTGATAAGGTCAATGATACTGGACTTAATGAAGCGGACAATGAACAAAGTGAAGACTGTGACTTACTCACAGATGAGACTGAGCTGGAAGCTGAAGGATTTGCATTTGGATTCAGTGTGCTTCCAACTGTAACTGAGGAGTATCCCTACGATGTGATTGGCCCCACAGATGATGCAAGTGATACATGTGAGTCATGTGACCAAGCTGAAACCGAGGTGTGGCAACCGGAACGTGCCACCAAGGACGTCTCTGGCTGTTTTCGATTCACATCCAGCACTGAGGATGTGTTCGGGCCTTACTCAGTCATTGAAGCTCTTCCAACAAATATGACTGGCACTGCTGACCCCGAGTGGGCCCAGGATGATACTGATGACAAACCGTCAAATGAACTGCAAACGCCAGGTGCTTCCAACCAGGAACCTTATTATGTGTCATCAGATGACGTGGACAAGCTAGAGGATAAGCAAGACCTCTCTGAACAGGCTGACAAAGACAAAGCAAAGGACGGCGAGTCAGCAGATGAGTATGCTGACATTGACGATTCCCTCTGCCCTAAAGATGATGATGAGCAAGTGGAGTGTGTCTCATCGGAGGATTACGTTGAGATAGGAGATGAGGAAGAAGAGGAAGAAACGGAAAAGAGACACATTAAAGGAAAAAGTGCAAAAGAGAGAACAGCTAAACGTGAGCAGGCTTTCCTCAGCCACAGAAAAAGCTGCCAGCCTCGTCTCAGGTTGTGCAACATCACAGTGCCAGTAGACCTGGACCTGGGCCGCACCCCCGAGCTCACAAACAGGGTAGTTTTTGCCCACACCACTGAGGCCTTTGAAGAAGACATTGAGGAACTGGACTGCCATATTGTGCCTTATTATGAGGACACAGAGTCAGACAGTGAGGAGCATATATACGAAGAGGCCGGGTTTGACTCAGAAGGGGAGAACTTTGTGACACTAGATAGGAAGACTATTGTCACTCGATCACGCTCTTATTCTGGGAAAGTTCCGGGTTATGTCCCAGAGACTGTGCCAGAGGAGACAGGGACAGAGTACCAGAATCATGACTACTGCACAGTGGCCTTGGATAAGAACGGTGAACCACTCAGCCATTCACAGCAGCCTGGGGTTAACTGTTTGATCCCGTCTATGAAGTCTCGCCACTTCTTGTTGTACTCACGTTCTGCTGAGGGTGCAGATTTGTCATTGACCACTCCCACAGAGGATAACCAATCTCTAAAGGATGAGATCAGGATGAAGAGGAGAGATGACACTCTTTCCCTTCCATGTGTCATAACTTCTTCTGGAAGCTTCTCCCAGCGTAGTCATCAATCATCCAGTGGTGTTTCCACGCCAACCTCTCTGGTGGACATCCCTCCACCCTTTGAACTGGCATACATCACCAAAAGACCAGTCACAAAGAGTTCCCCATCCCTTTTGATCCAGCATGAACCCAATGACCAACTTAAGAAGAAGAAATCCTCCTTCAAGCGCTTTCTGGCGCTCAAGTTCAAAAGGAAGACAGATTCAAAAGGTTTTAGTGATGGAAGTGTCCGCTCTTCACGTTCTTCCTCTGAGTCCAGCCACCACGGCCCAGTGAGAGTCATAGAGCTTGACCGTAGAAGCACAGGCAGCTCTCCTCAGCTCCAGTCGCACATGGTGAACCCTCAGCAGCGACCCACAGACCTGCCATCCGCCTTTGTCCTCTATAATGACCAGCAGAGGAGGAAAGGTGATCCCAAAGCTTATGGCAGGGGCGTTTCTAGAGTTGAGTCCTTTGAGGAGAGGTCTCGTCGCTCTGCCATGCCTCTACCTTTAACCAAGCCCCGCTCCATCTCATTCCCCAGTGCTGACACTTCAGACTACGAAAACATCCCAGCAATGAACTCAGACTATGAGAACATCCAGATCCCAGGCAGACCAACCAGATCCCACACTGTGACTGAGTTTTTTGAGGGTTCAAACCGCACAACAGCTCCCTGCAATGAGAATGACGGCTATGTGGATATGAACAGTTTCCCTGGGATTGACAGCAAACACCAGACATTTAAAGAAGACACTGAAAGGTATAGTAAAAGCTCACTGAATTTAAAATGGTTTTGTGCCATCCCAAGCAAACCTTAAAGGGTCGGTTTACCTATATTACAAAAAAACATGTTTTACTTCACCTAGCCATTTAGATAGTATGGTTTTATTGTCCAGATTTTGAGAGAGTTGTCTGAGATTTCTGCCGCAAATCCACAATGGAGGACTCATTTAAATTACATTTATAGACCTTCACCCAAATGGTGGATATGAATGGAATTTTGTTTGTGGTGCTCACAGCATTAAAAAGTTACAGTTATTCTGGATAATACTCAGACCACACTGTGAACAGTTTTCACTGGAACTACCTTCTACTGAAGAAATAGTCCCAGTGAAGACTGTTAACAGCTCAAAAACAGCTCAAAATGTGGGCAAATAAAACCAAAACTATTTGCATGGCAACATATCACAAACCTGGGTGAACTGATCCTTTAACACAAAATTATTCATCAGCATCATCCATTATTAGTGATTGCATACCTTTTAATTAATGACCCTAAAATGTGTCTTTATTTATGATTACATATGGTGCTTCAGCTAATCATCTTATGTATGCCAGGATTTAATTCTAGATACAAAGCATATATCCTATATGTTCACCTGTTGTTTATCCTGTAGTGTAGTGAGAATGTTTATCACTGGAACCACTCCGCTGAGTTGTCAGGCCAGGACCTAACCACTCAGAAGTGCAATCTTGACCTCTCAACAGCTGACAGATATTCTTACACTGTATCTCAAATGAGCAGCGGTCACCTGGCTGAGTAGAATCGGATCTCCCTCTTGTAAGAGAGTGTTCAGTGTGAGATGAGCAGCCTGCCGTGTCAGGCATCACTGACTTTGGGAAGATGGACAATGCTTGTGGGAGAGCTTACTCCTGTGTTTCATTTGGTGGATTTAGAGGTCACATCTGGTGCTGCTGCCTCCTATGCAGGTTTGAGGTGATAGAACAGGTAATGGCAATTGGGTAGCTCACTGAGCACAGGTTATCCACATTATAGAAAGTCATTATGGGGTGCAATTAAAAGTGAAAGAGTATGGGGTGTCGACGACAAGAGAGCTCCTTTCACACAAGGAGGTGGAGAGAGATGAGGAAAAGGTGAGAGAACAAGGAGAGGGGGTGTGTTAATAGAAGCAGCAGAAGAGTAAAAGAAAACAAAGAGTAGAGTGATGTAAATGAGGGGGAGGGGGAAGCAAGAACAAGAGAAAGGAGCAAGAGCAGTTCTGGTGTAATTGCTCTCCTGTACCTGACACTTATGGTTAAGTTTAGGAGGGTTTTTATTAAAGTAGCTCTCTCCCGAGTGCTTCTCTGTCATTGGACCCTTGAGGGGCTGCAGGATTTACTGCAGTGTGTGATAGAGTGAGGAATCACTGCGGTCAGACTGTACCAAATTACCCCAGCTTGTGCCACAGATTCAGCCACTACGGGCCACAGTCTTTCCCCAGTCTTAATAAAATAGTTGTGTTTGATGACCTGTGTGTAGTCAAAGAGACAAGTCATTACCAAGAGCTCCCTAAAAGGCTTAAGATAATATCGGGGTAGAATGCCTCTACCTCAATTTATTTTTATTTCTTATGGTGCCCTTTCTTTTATAATTCATGTGCAGCTTACTGTTTTTTATTTTACAATGTCTTGTGGCTACTGTCTTTCATAACTATTTGCCAATGTAGAAGAGTGTTCAGCATATCATTTATACAACTTTTCACACACATCCAGCCTGTAGTTACCTCTCCTGTAGACATTTTGTGCAGCAGACACTATACTATGATTTCCCTGCTGATTATTTCCAGTTAACTTCAAACTTTAAACATATCTAAGCATTTGAAAACCCTTCCATTTCCCAGACAATCGTCCCTCAGTGTGGTCTCTTTTTCTCCCAGTGATGTTATCGATGTGGCTTATTGTGTGGTGGAGGTCTCTCACCACTCACAATGATGCAAAGGGCCTATCTGTCCTGTCACCTCGACTTCACCGCATTTCCCCGGAGAGGCTTCTGTTGCCAGGGCCACTCTTTCGTGTGTCTATATGGGGATGGTTTATGTTTATTTGAGTGTGAGTGCGTATATGTGTGTGTACATCCAAGATCTTAGTCGGGTGTGTAGTCAGTGTCGGTGTTTATCCCTGACTTTGTGTGTACATCTCGCACCAAGCTCTGTTCAAAGCTTGACATTGCTGCCGTCCCAGGCTGCCTAGCTGATGATGACAGTGATTTATTGAGAACACATTCAACAGTCAACATGGTTGTGGACCCACAAAGAAAAAGTAGATTTTTGTGTTGAGGAAAATGACCGAATGGCCCCAGAGCATTGCTATAGTGGCAGACATGCTTTCAAAGAACTTACAAAGCTGCTATGCCACAGACCTGGCTTGTTTCCAGTTGTGTGATTAATGCATAACACTATTCAGACACTACTTCAGCACAAGCAAAGAGACATGTTCATTAGCAAGCTACCATAATGTACAGTGGAAAAAGAATAGGCACGCTAATGATTCATCCCAAAGCCTAGCCAAGGTATTTGTCTGTAAGTGTGTATGTACATGCGTATATGTGCATGTTCACTTAGTTGCTGCTTTATAAAGATGAAGCTCCTGCTGAGAATGCAGTCTCAGCAGCATTGTCCTTGCCAAGTAGCAGCGTAGCAACACAATGAGGAGAAAAACAATCATTTTAGCAACGAAAGCCCAGGATTTGTGATTGTGTTCAACTTAGAGACCATTAAGTGTGAACTTTAAGCAGTTCCAGGTGGACTCACAACAACAATGGAGATGTGTTTCTGTCCCTATGCAGTGCTAGCTAGTGGTGTGGTCTGTAAGGTGGCGCTAATGCATGCAGTATTGTACATCTCTAGCTTACCCTTTGGTGTTATTTCGCTCCAAACAGTTGAGCATGAACTTCTTCAGAGTGATGACAAAGCCCTGCCATGGCCTCTAAAACAGCTCCCCCACCCACTGTTATGTTAGTGTTAGTAGTGATGAGGGAGCCATCTTAAGTACATTGTTGTACTGGGTGGTGGCTGTGTGCTGTGTGGCGAGGTGGTGGACAGGGTGTGTCGTTGGCTCGCCAGGCCTGGTGCCAGGCGCTCTGAGGTCATTGCCAGGTCATCCCCAGGGAGGAAGTGTCCAGCCTAGGAGCTTCCCACCAGCCTGTTTACAGGAAATGCAGGACGAGGGTGGGGCTCTGGCGGGAGGCGGGGAGGTGGAGACAGGGTAAGACAGATAGGATGAAGGGGGGAGTAGGGGGTCACCATAGTGAGGCGGAGGTTCCCAGACTCTCCCTTGAATAACAAGATGAGGTGTGGTCATGTCAGGAATGCCAGGTCTGCTGTTATTGTTGCGCCAGTTTTTTCAGGTATGCCTCTCGTTTCATACACCCATCACACCACAAAGTACAGGATGAGTCAACTGCAAGCAAGTAAGCAAAGGTTATAACACTGTTATATGCATATGTGACCCTGAATCACACTGTCACATGATACATGGTTATTATTATCCAAAGCCATCCTCTATCATATCACAGGTATAGGGGCAGTAGCAGTCAGAGCACCAGCATCTTCACAAATCACTTCATCACAACAGCAGCAGCAGCAGCACAACAGCCATAGGCAACATAGATATATGCTTTATTGTCATTGCATATTAAAACACAACACAACTTAGTTCGGCAGCAATCTACTCCACTTATCAGCATAAAAAAACATGTAATCATCATCACTAAAAGCAGCAAACAATTTAAAACTGCTCCCATTTTCTTAATCCCCCATCAGTATCCCAATCTTCTATAGTTAGCAGGCTAATGAACCTCTTCGGCTGCGCCTATTTCCTGTAATAGTGCCATTACAAGTGGAAAAAGGCCTGTCTGATGGTGCCTAATATATATTTTAATACTCAATGTTTAGCTCAATTGAATTACATATTACAGGCATCATTGAATTCACAGGGCATTGGTGGAGTATAGGTCTTTTTACAGAGAGTCATTGTGTCCTCCTCTGAATTTGACACAGTAGATTTAACTTTGTGGTGTTATAAAAGACGTTGCAATCGGCTTGCATAATAGCATTGCCTTAATGGACTTGTTAAAGGGATTTACGTATTGCCTTATTACAATATCAAATATTTGTAAGTTTAAATATGGTGGATTTGGGATTTGATTGTGGAAAATGGGCTTGGCAGGGAAAGAAATAATTTGAACTTTCAGCAAGAGCAACATGAAAAATAAGTTTTCTGTCCAAGAGAAATGAAATTAAAGAAATTATTCTATTAGTCTTTTCTGGTAGACATCATGAATTGGTCACAACCCTCCCTTACAGCAGAAAAGGTGCATTTTCAGAGATTGCAATATTGATGTTTTAGGGTGAAAAGGTGAAGGTGAGAATCCCAGGCAGAGAGTTTCTGTTGGACATATGAAGGAATTCCCCTCACTCGCACAATAAATCAGCTTAAGAATGAGTTCAAAGAAGACCCATCCCTGCTGTTCACTTTCCCACCCAACATCACCCAGGAGCCCAAGCCAGGTTGACCCGTCTACTCTGAGGTCAACCATGAGTAATGGCCCATAGGTGCTTTCTTCAGCCCACACAATAGGTTAGGTTAGGTTGTTTGTATGTGTGTGTGTGTGTGTGTGTGTGTGTGTGTGGTGCAGTGTGAACCTTATGAAGTATGAGCATGTCTGAATAGAGATGAAGTCCTGCGGGTAACTCTGTTAACCTCTGATCCTTCCTCCCCGAGCCTTCTACTTTCTGTACACACAGATGATTTTTGTGTGTGTGTGTGTGCGCGCATGCATGCGTATGTGCGTGCGTGTGTGTGTGTGTAAAGAAGTGAGAGTTTGTCTGAACAGTAGGTGTGCAAGTGCAAATGTATCAAATTGTCTGCTTAATATATTTTCCTCCCAAAAAATGCTGACCTTAAATTTCTGATATCATTTTGTTTTTTGGTGTATTTTTCTTATTCCAGTGGCAAATTAGACAAATAAAATTAAATTAGTCAAATTAAATAATGTAATATTTTGCCTCAGCAGTGGAGTTTAGGGTAGTGTTTAGAGGTGACAGTCTCAGAGCTGTCCCTTAGCTGCTTTATAGCTGCTTTTAGATTGTTATCCACTTATCATCCTGATAATGTGAATTTTGTCAAACATACTGATGGGCCTTAATGGG
Organism: Thunnus maccoyii; assembly: GCF_910596095.1. Taxonomy (NCBI): domain Eukaryota; kingdom Metazoa; phylum Chordata; class Actinopteri; order Scombriformes; family Scombridae; genus Thunnus; species Thunnus maccoyii. The sequence goes on along the minus strand of NC_056535.1, from coordinate 9,412,290 downwards.
CCAGAGGACATTAATAATTACCACAGGTAGCATTTAAAGGGATTACATGAGAACTGACCTACATCGTGTCCCCCTCAGGTAGAGTGGCACACTAAAGGATTACCAGTGTACATACACAACTGTGCCATCTGTGATGAGAATGAATCAGGAAAGGGATTACAGTGTGCCACTGGAGAACTCCATATGAGGACTGGAAATGTTCAGAGACTCACACAGGAAAAGCAAAAATATATATTTAAAGGAGAAATAGTCATCCCCAGGCATATGGGTTATTGCTCACTGTTTAGGAAAAATGTGGCGGGAAAGATACTGTGCAATGTCTTTTCACTGTAAATGTGCAATTTTGAATTTCTGTCCTTAAAGCACTGCCACTGAAGACATGCTTTAGTGTAGATGCTATGAAATATATCCATATTTCTGATATTTGAGTACCCTGTGCTGCTTTGCTGTACTCATACTGTCTTCCTTCCCTGGTCTTGTTCTTGGCAGTGCCTACACAGAGCCTTTCCCGCTGAACCCGGTACCTGCTGGGCTGTCAGTTGAGGAGGACCACGGGCGTACCTCAGAAGAGGAAGAGGGGGTTGGAGAGCAAAGTTATGACCGACAGGTGAGTTATGGGACACAGAGACAAATGAAACAAGGGTAGAGAGCATTGCTCATTCTGTCCTCTGAGCAACTGGGCCAGCAAATCAACATGATGAGCAAAAACGCTGCAAGGATCCTAATGAATGTTTTATCGTGTTAACAGGCTTTAGTTTGGAATTTTAAATATTTAAGACATGCAGGTGATTTAAACAAAAATGACACCATGCCATGAAATAAAATGAATGAACAAGAGAACCTAAATGCAATTACTGAGCACTGTCCTATGTGAGGATGCATTACAAACACTGTGGCTCACATTCAACAGCTTATATGGCCAATATTGCTGATCAGATGTTGCTCAGTGAGTGATCCATTTAACATTTGGGAGTTAATATACAGTACGTGAACAGCTCTTTCTGATACACTGCTGTGCTAGCTGAAATGCATCACCTCAAACTCCCCAGACTTCCTTACAGTAAAAGGCAGCCATTTTACAGTAATTCGAAGATGGACCCCACCCGTCCTGCTACCACAATAATATCAGGCCCTGCTCCCATCACGTGACATGCATTTCCTTGTTTTCTTCTTCTTCAAAGAAAAAACACAATAAATGAGAGAAAAACAGAGCGGAAGAAGGCCAGAGAGACTTGAATTGCCCCCCAGGAACAGTTCAGTTTAATGGAAGTGTGTTTTGGTTTTATTTTAAGGAAATGAGCATCAATGTGCTTTGAATGCAGTATTTGTGAAATGCCCCACATAGGAAAAAATAACTGACAAAGTGAAGGAGCTTTGCCGGTAAACCCCTAAATGGCTTCAATGTTATGTTTTGGCTCGGATGTTTTGAGGCCTGTGATTAGCCTCTAAATCAATGGGCAGCACTGTTGTCACCACACACGCAGTCTCTCATACATAATGCATCTGAATTTAAAAGTGAGAAAGCCTTCATGTCTATGCCGCACTGTAATGAAATAATCAGTCTTATGTTGACAGCAGATATATAAAAAAAAAAAATTTTTTGCTTTTTTTGCCAGTCTCCTTGGCTGCTGCATAGCTGTTCCTATTAATGTTTGAGAGGAATAAGTGCCCACAGAGAGCCTTTAAACATTAGCTGTGTTCATTCATCTCCCACTGTTCTCTCTCCCTATCACGCAGATTGATGGGCGATCCCGAGCGTTCTACGTCGCAAAAGAGCTCGTTGACTCAGAGAGACTGTGAGTATCTACACTCGAGGGGTTTTCCCCGTTTACACTGTCCTCCTGCTGCATGTCACCACACATAAAAATGCTGCATCCAAATCTGATATTTTGCCTTTTCATGCCCGTATGTCTGCTGCTCTTCCTTTCAACTGTATCTCTCCTGCTCCTAAGCTAATTCATCGAGCTGCGTGCAGAATAACTGACAGCCAATTACACACTAGCCTTGCCCTTGTCCTGCTTCACACTTAACCCTTCCTCTGATGTTGTTTTCTCAACATGCATAATTGAAATAATTTAATGACTCTTGTAGAAAGATTAACATTATTGTGGTAAAGGTGACAAATTCCCTTTCACAGTTAAATTACATTCTCTCTTCTTGTTTTCCAGACACGTCAGTGCCCTCAAGTACCTTCAAGAGGTAGGAAAAACTTTCACTGCCACACCACAAGCGTGTCACATTAGCTTATTCTTAAAATGTCTCTTGGTTTAAGGCCTATTAAACTTTCTTGGAAACCTACTGATAACATCATATCCTGTGTGTCTGCTCCCCAGTCTCTGTCTCCTTCTTCTCCTCCCTCCCCTGTTGTAAAGCTCTGTTCAGGTTTATCAATGTTGTTGCAGCAAGATCTACTTCCTGGTCTTGACAAAGTTGACATGTTGTACTCTGGTGCGGTCAGTTGTAAGATGACGCAGCGTGTGTACACCAGGCGCTCGCTGATGCTGTCCTTATATCCTTACTCCACTGATATGTATACTCAGATACTCAAGCAACTCGCCTGGCAATCTGCCACCTCAAGGTCATGAAAAGGCTGTTGGGGCCTTTTATATTGTTATACTGAATGCCATAAAATGGAGATTTTTTTCTCTCACTAGTGTAACGAGTGTAGTTAATGCAGGACAGGGGATTTAAAGGTGAGCTGTGGTAAGCCTCTAGAGGTCAACCATGCATCACAGCCAACTGTTGCCATCTTTTTCCATCATTTCCCACTCACCGCCTGTCAAAACAAGCCCACATCCCTGCAGAGTTAGGAACAAAGATGGATTTACCAAAAAGACCACATGAAATGAAACCATTGATACTGAAACAGTTTAAAACAATGATTACATTTTGATCAAAAAGAAAAGTCATACGGGAAAGGTGAGCTAGGCAACACCTTCGCAAGAACAGCGTAGAAGAGTTGCTATTAAGGTGATGGTTGCCAGTACAGATCTGACAGGTAGAGTCATTGAACCCAGAGAAGCCCATCAGTCAGCCTGTACCTTATAACCTTGAGTAAGGTCATAACCTGAATTTCTCATGTGTGCCCCTGCACGTTGATTTATGAAAGCCTGCTATGAGTACAAAAGCAGCCGCTTTGTGTAATGTGTCATTTGATGCCATTAAACAGCAATAATGCAAATATTATACAATGGACCTCTCTAATGATCATAAACCTGCAATCTCATCATGATACCCTATTAAACTAATTAGCTGCTGTGTGCCAAAGTACAGACAGAAACATATGCTGCAAGTCAGTGTGGGCATCAATGCTTCAAAGGTGACATTTTGACAGTCATTTCCAAGTGTAGCCTGAACTGTTAGATCTCTTTTTTCTGTGTTAGTGGTCTGTTTTCACAATTTTTTCTCACTTTTCTTCAGTGTTAGCATACCATTTAATTGAATCTTTTTTCCACCTTTCAAAGGTGACATTGAAGGCTTTTTCATTATGCTGTTGCATAATGCATAGGTACAGTGTTTTACACGCTCTTGTTATTCTTCAAACTTCAAACTGTTATGTATCTAGATATTAGTTACTGTTTGTTGCAGACTGATGTCATAATTAGCGTGAAATTGAGTAATTCAGCTGGGACAGCGCAACCTGCAAAAACACACAGTTTGGGGGGAAAAAACAAGCGTTATGTGAGAGGCACATGAGCTGTTGTTCCATTGTTTGATAAGAAAACAAGAATGCAAAGAATTTCCAGATCCTGTCCCCACATAGGAAGAGAGGCCATGCTCCTCTTCTGAAGGACTTTCCCCTATAACAACTTCAACATATGAGATTCAGACTTATTATTTTTTCTTGTTTGTGACCCGTGACCCCCAAACAGATTCTCTCTGCTGAGTTATGACTGAGCCTGACTGGCTGCTCAACCAACTGCTTAACGTTGCTTCTTGACCTGCCTTACGTGAGGAAAATAGGGATAAGGTGGAGAGTGGCCTGGCGAAATTGAGAGTAAAGCTCCTCTCATTCATGGATCTGAGTGTGTATGCGCATGTATGTCAGTGTGACCTGGGAGACAGTGTCAGCCAGAGCCGTTAAAGTAGCCGTTCTTCTCCCCCGGCAGACATGATGAATGTTAACTCATACAAGATCGATTGTGCATGATGAACGGCATGTTCTGGAGCGCCCAGTGTCACCACATTATCTCACAGCCAACTGGGACGTCTTTATTTGTTTTATGTCTGTGCTTTACTCATAACTAGAATAGATGGGCTCCAGACACTTATCCCTTACAGACACACCATGGCTTTACGTATGTTGTTAGTTTGCCCAACAGCTTTGCCCACAGAGAAAAAAGATTTTTTAAAGCATGTTGACACCTCCTGACAATTCAGCTACTTTCATTTATATTTTGTCTTCATTTCCTGAGTAGATAAATAACCTCTCCTCTGGTTCTTCACTCCCATGTGCCATAACTCCTCATATTAGTCCTCTTAGTCACTGACACTGCAGCTATTAATGCCTGTTGCTTATGTTTTATGTGTGCTGAATGGACTTGAATTCACTGTGTTTCAGTGGATTTTTTCACTCTTGTCTGAAGAGAAATGAAAAGTGGGGATTGTACAAAACAGCATGGTGGAGTACCAAGGTCACTATTACACCTGGTGGTGTAACTCTTGTGCAGGCAGTGCCGCCTTTCCTGAATGCCTGGACAGAGCCCAAAGTGGTGGGGAGTCATTGAGGTGATACGAAGGGAGGGTGGCAGGAAGGATGTTTAGGAGGATCTGACCTTCCTTCCTTCCATTTTTCTCCCCCTGTTCATTTCTCGTTCCTCTATGCCTTTCATTTCTCCTGCCCTGCTTCCCTTCTTTCTTCCACCCTCACAACCCTTTCCTCTATTCCTCTCTCTTTTTCTAACCCACACCTCATCCCCACTCTCATCTCATCTCTTTTTTCTCTTGTGTAGGACTTCAGGTCAGCAGTGGCTGAGGCAGTGGGTGAGGAAGGAGAGCCGGTCCTGGAGGAGCAGAGGTTGGAGGAGATATTGGGTGTGCTCCCTCAGGTCTACACCCTCCACAGCAGCATCCTCACTGAGCTGGAGGAACACATTAGTCAGTGGTAAGAAACACCAGAGACATTACTGATATTTGTGCTGTGGCTTACTCTTGTACAGTACAGCTGATGCTCAGTTTTCATATAATTTAATACAGTTGTATATAGCCAGAACCCACACACATATGAATTGCTGAAACTATGACAGACTAATGACATGGATTCCCTTCTGATGTTACAATAATTACTCTACACTATCTTAAAACTGCTTTATAATGCACAGCAGATTGGCGTAATAATTAGAGAAATCATTCTTCAACCAAAAGGCCATGCATTTTGCATGGCAGCCATCACCACTGCACTGAAGCGCCTTTGACTTACTACTAAGTTTTGGTATTCTATTCTGTACTTGATCCTGCAAAAGATAGATTTCTGTATTATGGAGATTAAAGACCTCAAAAATGAAAATATCACAAAAGAATGCTGCATCTCTGAGATGGTGCAGATTATTCTTTCTTATCTAAAACATCAGTAGTGATGTTCACCCTCACCTTTTCTTTATAGACTAAACATTTTGTACCGGTGTTTCACAATTATGAAGGGACATAAGATAAGAGATCATGATGAAATGCAGTCACAACAAAGTATACTCACACACCTGGAATGCACTGCACATCACAGACTTACTTTATTTAACAGTGTAAGTTTTTTTTTCCTTTTAAAACACATACACCACTTTGTAAATGTGCACTAAGTGTTTAAAGAGAATGATACTTAATCTCTGACTTTCCTGTCTGTTTAGGGAGGAGAGCCAAAGGATGGTAGATGTGATCCTTTCACGTCGTGAGGACTTTGGGGTATTTGACACCTATATCTCTGAGTATGATCGCAGCATGTCCTTACTGGATGAGAGCTGCAGGAACAACCCGGCCTTCGCCGGCATCGTCAAGAAATTTGAGGTAAAATGTTGGACAGACTAGACTAGAACTTGACCACATAAAGGGAGCTCTTAATTGTGTCTCATGGCAACACTTAGCCTTTTTGTACAATGCCAACTTTTTTTCGTCTTATCATTTTACCGAGCATTCAGAGCACCACATGACACCAAATGATCCTCTTAAAAGGGGAACTGGAGGAAATATTTTGGCAGTCACATATTCAAATCTCAGGCTCAGTTTCCATATTTGTGATGGGAAAGTGAAGCCTTGTGGGGGTTTCTAGGGAGCAGAGATCAAACCTAGTGTTTCCCCTGGTGCTCACTCAGTAGCTCTCAACTTAGATTTTGTCACCCAGCTTCCAGGGGGAGATGATGGCCTTTCTAAAACCCTCTCTACCCGAACCTCTCCATGGAACTCACTTTTCCACTGTCATGCTCGCTTATTTTATATCCATTTCATACCAAATACTCATTCTTTGTCGTGGCGTAGCGTGGATATCTTCATCCTTGACACAGACAGTGAAGTGGGAATAGGGTGAAGAGATCAAAATTCATCCGAGGCCCTTTCTAACAACAGGGCAGTGGACCACTTTTGATCAACACTTTATCTTTATTTTTAAAGGGAATGTGTGTAGTCTGAGCTGGTAACAATAAGAACATTGACTACTTTTAATTAAAAGACAGGATATTAAGAGAGCCTATAGATAAGACCACAGACATACAATAATAGATTTCTCATTTCCAGTGCCGGTCTATAGAATTGATTCACCGTTTACAGAGTTAAAACCACTGTGTGGCAGCATGCAGGTCACCTTGGATAGGTGACCTATTTTTGTTTGGTAATTTAAGAGTTTTTTGTGTAATTTTGTGTATGTTAAAGTTCAGGTTTTACAAAGTTACCTGTTCAACTCAGCACCTTTTTTACCCAAATTTACTAATTACCAGTTCTGTTGTACTTTGATTTGTTGCTAGTGGCTGACACAATGGTTCCAGGCGTTTCTAGTCTGATAAGAAAATCAAACGGACAAGGCACCAACTGTCTCTGCTCATGAATATTCAGCAGCAGCTGCCCCTTCCAAAAAAACTTTGGCTCTGCCAGACTTTAGTTGAGCTAATGTAAACAGAAAACAGAGGAGGTGAGATTGAGACTCTAGGCCATTGCCATGTACCTTAAACACTAGTTTTCTTGTATTTTACAGCATGCTTTCATGCTTGGTTTATGTCGGCTAATCATTTAGCCCATGATAACCTTGATCAAAGTCAATAATGTGTCTGTTCATTTTAGCCTCATGAAGTTGATATTAGTCACTTTTTTCATTATAAACCACTAATTGCTACCTGCAGAAGCTATAAATGCATTGACCTGCAAAGGAAGGCAAAAGCATGAAGGGAAATGATCTTATCTAAGGACACACATTTATTTTTTCTGCCGAAAGGTTGGTTTGTATAAAAAGTGGGCTTGTTTCTTCTTGCTCCCCATTCTTGTCCATTTAAAGACTGTGATTCATCTTACAAAATTAACACCCAGCGGCATATTCAATAACCTTTTCTCAGTCCAATGGCAGATTCACCACACCTGCCACCACATATGTACACTGCATATTGTATTTATATTTCCCATATTGCATATAAGCCTGTAACCTAGGGTCTGTCCTCCCCATCTTCCCATACCAGGGCACTCCGTGTGTGTGTGTGTGTGTGTGTGTGTGTGTGTGTGTGTGTGTGTGTGTGTGTGTGTGTGTGTGTGTGTGTGATGGATGTTGTGCTGTATCAGAGCACTGTCTTGGGACCTGCATGGTGTGTGTGACCCCACTGTAATGAGAGAGAAAGAGGGCCGAGGGATCTTACAGGTCATGGGATACACTATACCTACCACTGAGAGGGACAACGGTCATTTATCTGTTGGCTGTGCAACACTTCACAAGTCGTTATATTTCATTGGAGTGCAAATACTTATTTGAACATTTTCAGTAACTGCTTGCAGCTATTTTTGTGAATTTAAAAATGTTCATTCCTCATCTATCGCAGCCATTATCTTCTCTTTCTTCCTTTTTCAAATCTTCGGTCCTTGCCTTCTTAAACGCCTCTCTTTCCTCTCCACCATCCTGCTCCCTTGCCTTTATTGCTACAAGCCAAAGTCCAGCACTATAAGTGGTAGTAATTTCATTGCGGATGTGGTGATGACAGAGATGAAGTAGCCACAGAGCCTGATCAGATCAGTGCTAGACCCTTACAGGATTAAAGCCTCCTCTCCACAGCTACTTGCTTGTTTACTGCACCGTCTATGAACATTGGCCAACACAGTGTGGTGTGTGTGTGTGAAAGTGTTTGCGTCTCTGTGTGTTTGTATCTGATTGTTTTGCAGGGGCATGTCCATACACAAATTGCGTGGATCTCGTGAAACTGATTTAATGAAATCTCTTTCCAAACCACTCCAGCTTGGATTTATATTCATGTCATGGCCTGTGTTTGTGCAAAGCGTGTGTGTTTTCTCTTGTGCAAGAAGCCCAGGAGGAGGCTGTGCAGCAGGTGGACAGAGAGCGATAGACGGAGAGAGCGATGGAGTGAATTCCTTGTAAAGGCAGCTGGGCAATGAGGCAGACAGAAGCTAATTAGAGAAGCAGCCTCCTTTACAACTCCCCAATTAGATCAGTTGTGTGTGCGCGGGTAGCAAATCAGCTGGCTGTGACTGAGCCTGAAAGGTGTGTTTGTTTGTCCGTGCATGTGTGTTTGTGTGCACCTATGTGTCTAACTCCCAGCACGAGGCATCGCACTCCCTCCTCTCTCTTTCTCCATTTGGCTCGCTCACCCAAACAAACCACATGCTAATTATCATCTCTGGCACGCCTCAGAAAGCCACTTCCTCTGAACAAGTGTCAATTGGATGACAATTTACAAGCGACACTTGAGGAGAGAGGATGTTCTGAAGCCAAGCGGGCTTAATAATGGAGAGCTGGTTATTATTGTACTCAATGCATTATGCAGTGATGAAGAGAGAGGTGGAAAGAGAAAGGGGTGGAGGAGGAAGATAGATGGGAGGCAGAAAAGTGAGAGAAACTCAAACTGATGTGTGGAAGATATATGGAAAAGGACAGAAAAGCAAGTGATATACAAACAAAAAGAGAAAGTGTGAATTCATGGAGGTTTGTTCATGAAAAAACGGTATCAACTCTGTTTTTCTTTGACTTTATATTACAGAGTGTGATAATGAAGACAAAGAGTGGTTTGTTGAACCCACATCCCATCCCTTACCCTTAATAGGCCTAGTCAGTGTTATCTCACTAGCCCAAGGTCTGTGTGTGTATGTTTGTGTTTGTATCTGTGTGAGTGTGTGTGTGTGTGTGTGTGTGTGTGTGTGTGTGTGTGTGTGTGTGTTTGTGTGTGTGTGTGTGCGTGTGTATTCAGTGTAAATAAGATGAAGATGCTGTTTCCTGCAGAGTGCTATCTGTGCCTCTCTAATGAAGGATAGGACTTCATTAGATTAGAAAAGACCTGTGTGTGTGTGTGTGTGTGTGTGTGTGTGCGTGTGTGTGTGTGTGTGTGTGTGTGTGTGTGTGTGTGTGTGTGTGTGTGTGTGTGTGTGTGTGTGTGTGTGTGTGTGTGTTCCCTGTTCCCCGTTGCTCCTCTACCGCTCAGGGCATAAATACCTGTCAGAGACAATTAGATCCTGATTGATTTTCTAAAGCTCTCTTTGATTGTGCCAATTTCTGTCCCCTTTCACCTGCAAATGACTGTTCTGAGAAGAAGAATGGGAGTTGCTCAGGTTTTTTTGTGTGCCAGAAAAATGTGTGAAGGTCGGCCTGACCGACAGTGTTCCCTTGGTCACTTCTGACCTTGACTTGCAGCTTCAATTATAGGGTTAGAGGACATACAGTAGTGGTGGTTTTCTGCGTGCGGTGCAGGGACACCCAGTGGTTCCTTGGTGGGTCATCACAAAGAGGAAGAGTTTAATTTTAATATAATTTCATATAGCAGAAATGATAAGATTTCCATGGTGTATAAAGTTAAATAATTAAATAACTGAGCACTAATAAAATTCTTCTCATACAGGATCCCTGAGACTAAATCTGCCACCCATATACTAATGTGTGCATTTCAGATCATGTTATTAAATATTTGACAGCCTTAGATGAACATATTATATTAAATATTACGGTGTGTCCCTGCTCAAGTTTGTGTTAAAGTTTAGCACATATTCCACACAAATGAAAAAATCTAACTAGTGTCAGTGGTGTGTGTATTTGTGTGTGTGCAGACAAGAAGCCCAGAAGATGCTGAAGTCCCGCTGAAACACCAGCTGCTGCAGGTTATAGTGAGAGTCCTCCAATATCGCATGCTTCTCACAGGTAACACATAAGCATACACTCATGCACATAATCTTTAAAGTGAGCCTGTAATTTTGCCTTAACTGCAGCCACTGTAGCCACAAGTAACAATGAATGCCAACAGACAACAAACAGTAGTGTAGGAGTATCACACAGAGAGGCTTCACAACGTCCGCAAACGGACTCAGTAATGTCAGTAACTCCGCAATATCTATCCTCAGTTAGATAACATTAGCTAACATTAGCCACCAAAAGCTACTGGTCATACCAGACCAAGTGGAATTGTAGTCACAAAAAAAAGAAATGGTCTCACTTTAAAGGACTTTTCGAGTCCATATGAACACTGAAAGGGGTTTTCCTCGCTGTAATCATTCCCCTTCAAATGTGCTGTAAGTAATGGGGTCATTTTGTGCAAAAATGCATTTAAAAGTTGATCTGAAGCTTATATGAGGCTTCAGCAGTCTTAGTTAGTCATATCAAGTGGATATCTGACACATTTACAGTCTTTTTAGCATCAAATTCCCTCTTTGTGTTTCCTTGGACAGTGTTTCCCTGTAGAGCTGCAGTAACAAAAAGAGGGACTTTGGCACTAAAAAGACTGTAACGTTGAAAGATATCTACTTGATTTGACTCATTTGGATGACTGAAGCTTAATTTTAGCCTCAGATAAACTTTTAAATACATTTTAAAGAAGGAGGCTTGTGGATTTTGGCCCCCATCACTTATGATTATGGTCAGTATGTACAGGTGGAATGATCATGGCAAGAAAAACATGTTTCAATGTTCATTGAAGGGCACCTGACAGTTGTTTTAAGACAGACTTGAAAAAGTGTGAACCTGTCCTTTAATATTCACCAATTCAAGAGAAGATTAGCTTAATGCTGAGAATTAGCCTCGTGCAGTGAACAAGCAGACTTTACAATTTAAAAAATTGTCACCATTTTTCTTAGTAAGCATTGACTTGTATTTAAACAATCCATTTCAGCACCATATTTTCATGTCTTGACTATTTTTTCTGCATCTTCTCCAGATTACCTGAACAACCTCTCCCCTGACTCTAAAGAATACGAGGACACACAAGGTAAACCTGCAGAATGGAGCTCTGTGATATTCATAACCTGAGCCACAGTAGTGATGTTTTTTCAGCTAGTGAAAGACAAACTGACACACACTGCAGCTGCTCAACATGCATCACAGCCTAGTTGTTGAGATACAGCCACTGAGTGTGTCTTTATTGAAACCAGTTACGCATAAATCTCTCTTTCTTTCTCTGTTTGTGTTGCAGCTGCCTTGGTGATCGTGTCTGAGGTGGCAGATCAGGCCAATGACAATCTGAAACAGGGGGTGAGTTTACTCTGGATACAGCCCATGTGTTTGTTACATTCAGAGTGTTTAGCTCCTGTTGAGTTTGACTTAGTCACAGCACAGCGCTGCCATTATTTAGACGCTTCTTTATAGTCCACTTGGCAATGAAAGGGCAATTTTCAGATGGACATCAAGCGTGAAGAATTAGACAGCTGAAGTTTTCTTGCGTATGAATCCCTCTTCTAAATGACATGATGGAGTGAAGGAGAGGTCTATCACTCCCTGGCGACGGCCTCCGCAGCTTGTTGATTAACGCAAGGGGCGAGGAAAGTTGATGTCATCAGAAAGTCCCAGGTGTATCGTTACAAAGGGAGCAGTGTAAGGGTGGACATGACTTACACTCCTCCTCAAACATGAGCAGCTCATGGAGATAATTCACAAACCCTCCCCCCACTGTCACTACTCACTGTCAAGATCCCCATTGCCTCTCTTTTGGATCGCCTCCTCTGTTTATCACACTCTCTTTTTTTTCTCTTTAATGCACACACACAGGCTGACAGACAGTGGAAACACAGGCTCCCTCTATCTCTGTATCCCCCTATTCAGTTTTCAGTATCACATCCCTTTCCGCCCCCCTCTCTTTCATTCACATACAAACAGGGACGGTTTCATTCTCTGTTTCTTCCCTTGTCCATCGCTGGATAATCACCCTCCATCTCTTTGCTCTCTCCTCCACCTCAGGAGAACTTGCTGCGTCTGGTCCACATAGAGTACAGCATGAAAGGCAAGAGGGACCTCCTGAAGCACGGAAGGGTAAGTGTCTGGCCAGCATTACAGTTTCAGTATTAAATCATAGCAACACGTTATTATGTAATGATATCTGATGACCAGTCCCTATTGACCTTCACAGGATCTAAGAAACACATAATTAATGAAAGCAGCAATTTGACGGCCTAACATGCTTTTCTGATGTTTCAATTCTTTTGGCAGATGTTTGTCAAAGAGGGCACTCTTATGAAGGTCTCAAGGAAAAGCCGGCAGCCCCGACATTTATTTCTGGTAATAATCTTCTTTCCTTACCACAGTAATTTTATCATATCAGACACATTACAAGACATTAAAGCCAGTGTTTAACCCTTTAAAGTACTGTTTTCATCTATTCCCATGTAGTTCTGAAGTAACAGGTTGACACTTTCATAAATATGCTTATTCACTTTCTTGCCAAGAGTTACTTGAGAAAATTGATACTGCTCTCATGTATATTAAAGCAAAAACTAGGGCCAGCAGCTCAGGTTAGCATAAAGACTGGAAGCAGAGGGAAACAGCTAGACTGACTCTGTCCAAAGATCACTAATTAACAACTTATATCTTATTTGTGGAGCTTTAAGTGCTTTCCCATTTCCTGACTGGTCGCAGTGACTTCTTGTAATAATAATATAATAATAATAAAATTTGTTTATATAGCACTTTTCAAAAACAAGTTTAAAAAGTGCTTCACAGACATAAAAACAAAATACACAATGCAATTACATATCAAAAAGTTACAAGGCAATAAGAAATGGAAACAAAGGTAACAGACCAGTAGTTTCTGTTTGCTGCTAGGCAACCTCAAGGTGAGGGTTTTTATATGGATTAAACAAACAAAATATAATGTGTTAATCAGTGAGCTTTAGAGTTGCTGGGAGGCAGATTTTGTTACCTTCACACAGAGCTAGGCTAGCTGTTTCCCTCTGTTTCCAGTCTTGATGCTAAGCTAAGTTAACCACCTGCTAGCTGTAGTTTGATATTTAACAGATGTGACATTGATCTTCTCATCTAACTCTGGGCAAATAATAATATATTTCTGTATTTCCCAAAACGTCAAACTATTAATTTAAAGTTGTTAAAACTGACACTGTATTTTGTACCAGCGTGGTCCAACTCTTCATTAAAGTTATATGATGTTTACACTGAGTGAATTCAAACCAATGACTCCATACGTCTTGAGCATCATTTTACACACATTTCCCCATAATTTAGCCTCATATATTTGGTAACTTTGGACACTTTTGGATCTCCACTACAGTTTAAACTTTGTATGACATTATGCTTTTAAATCATTGTTACATCTATGACTTTACATGGTCCACTGCAGGAGAGAAGGCATCTGCTTTATCATTGTATCGATGGTGAAAACAAAGCTAGCATGGTCTGCAAAAATATGGGGGAATGTTGGGCGGAGGTCAGTCTGGGAGGTGGTGAGGTTGGGAGGGGCACAAGGCCAAGGCTGTAAGACCTCCACTAGGCACCACACCCATCCAGCAAGGGCCTCCCTCTCCACTCTTCTCCTCTCCTCTTCTCCCCTCTCAGGACTTGTTTTCCAGGGCCCCGCTTCCTTACAGGATGTTTGGTGTGGGTCACTGGATGCTGGCTTCCTGTGTATTGGGAGGGGACTGACAGCAAAGTGAAGGCCAGACAGCCTGTAGAATGCAGGGAGGAGGAGGTGGAGGAGGTTGAAGGGGTGTGGGGGTGTTAGACAAACACATAACGTGAAATAGAGAAGCCCACTCTATTGTTTCATGTGCAATCAGTGCTGTCTCATGTTATGAATTATGCTTAAGCTACAAATCCGCAGGAGCAGCATTTATGACTTTGTCTTATACTGCTTGATCCAAATAGAATACAATGTGAAGATACTTATCTTTTTTTATTTTGCTTAATTCCATCATTCTTCTAAACAAGACTTCAGTTGAGCAATAGCTAAAAGGGATTGGTGGTTGATACCTCTAAGCTATTAGAGTTATATAGCCATTGGCTTCCTAGAAGTGGACAGCTTCAGTGGGTCAGGTGTTATTTATGGGCTTTTAAGGAAAAAGAATCCAAACAACAGTGAAGATGAAAGCCATCACTCACCTCAGCGGCAGAGAGAATGGCAACCTTGTTCACAAGCCTGGGCTCAAAGAAGAAAAGAAAGCAGGCCGAATGAGTCAGTGAAGGGATTAGAAAGATGAAGATGGAGATCCAGAAAGCTGCCCGAGGAAAGAGAGACTGAGTGAAAGAGGCAGGTGAGGGTGGTGAAGGGTTAGTGGATGGATGAAATGAGATGTTACTCCTGAAAAAGTAAAATGTCTACATGTTGTGTCTCATCTGGGAAAGTCGTTTGTGAAGTCTGTTGGCACTCAGCCGGGTTTCCGTGGAAGGAATCTTCGAGTAAATGAGCAGCGCAGGGTGGAGTGGACAAATTGCGGTGGCTGCGGCCCAGAGGTCGCAGGCGGGGCTCAGGCTTGGCTATCATGCGCTGTTTTGTCTCCAGCCAGTTAGCCAGTGAACCCGTAACTGCGGCTGTTTGTGTTGTTGTTGTTGTGGTGAAGGTGGCCGGTTCCACCCAGTCCTGGTTCTCAGTGTAGCCTGAGAAGGCTGGGAGAGCGAGGGGAGGCCTGGAGCCCGGAGCAGGGTGGAGAATTCCTGGATGCTGCCTTTACGGCCCCAGCGGATGTTTAGAGCACACATTAGGTGTGACCAATGATGTCATCTCTTTTGTCTGGGAAGAAATGAAATACCTCTCATAACACAATGGACTCTCGGCGTGTTCAAGGGATCACAATACTTTTGGTCTGACAAGCAAATAAACACGTTTAACGCCTTAGTTTGTTGTGTGCATACATGGGAAATTGGGCTTGCATAGACATTTGTGAGCTCTGTGAAAGGAAACGCAATTGAAACAGTTAAGCCCAGAAAGTTGCTTTGAAGAAAGAAAGGATAAACAAAGAGCTTTGTGCTGCAATTTGAGATATTTCTTTTAAGGTAACACCACCACCTTGTGGTGATCAGGAGGTATTACATTCTGAACAGCTGAGAATTGAGGTGTCACTCACTCTTTAATTATTTCACGTTGTCATTAACCTACTATGTTATGCTTTGAAAAACTAAATAAATGAATGAATAACTAATAATAAATATTTTGTCTCTCTGTCTGTGTCCTCCATCAGATGAATGATATAATGCTGTACACCTACCCACAGCAAGATGGGAAATACAGGCTTAAGAATACTTTATCTCTGTCTGGGATGAAGGTACATTGACTTTTAACCTCTGACATTCTCACCTCATCTCCAGTTTATTTGTCCACAAGGTTTGTTGACTGAGCTGTGATGTGTTTTTGCCCCTCACACACATACAGGTGAGCAAACCTGTCCTAGACAACGTGCTGAACTGTCTTAGGATTGAGGTGTCTGACATCACCATTACACTCTCTGCCAGGTGAGCATCTGACTGCCAAAACACTAAAATGCATGTATTTGTTTAATGACTGGTACAATTTCTTCTTTTCGCCTGAAAATGACTGTGGATGCTTTGGGTATGATTGTCTGTCTGTGCCTGTTCTCAGCTCGGTTGGAGAGAGGGAGGACTGGTTCCACACACTGAGTCGAGCCATAGCCGACCATGCTGCAGGACTCTGTACATTTGGTGGACCCTGTAGTGAGGTCGGAAAAAGAAGTTACACTCTGAAAATAACAAAGCTTTTTTGTTTAAGGTGGTTTACAAAATTCCTGCATCAACTAAAAGAGGCAGAAGACTTAATCGGTGGATGACGGTCATTAGTTTTTGGTATAAACTAAAAATTAACAGAAATAATCTATTTACTGGAGCAAACAATAATTGTATTACTGTAAAATAGTGATTCACCCTAATTACTGCAAACACCAACAGCATAACTGAAACTAAAAGTAATATTAAGGTGTGTTTTGTAAAACCCAGCTTTGTTCTTGGTGTCTTCAAATGTCATACATCAGATTCTAACACGTCAACATCATCTCGACCTTGTCCCAACAGGCCCGTGAAAAGTTGTGGATGGCCCTGGGTGAGGCTGCTCCCGTACTGGTGCCAGTGTCTCATGTAATGATGTGCATGAACTGTACATCTGACTTCAGCCTCACGCTCAGACGACACCATTGCAACGCCTGTGGCAAGGTCAGACACTACTTTGACTCATTTGTGATCACTCTTTAATACAGTTTTGTTTTTGCATAAGAGATGGTCAAGTTTTAGGAGATTATTGACCTAAGTAGTATTTATTTATGGTGCCATTAGTCAAATCTCACTACGACGACATCAAATGAACCCCACTGAAAATGGATGCAGTCCATGGTTTTGTAAATTTTCTTTGTATTCTGTCTCTTTGAGCAGGTGGTGTGCCGGGCTTGTTCCAGGAACAGATACCCACTAAAGTACCTCAAAGACCGGGTGGCCAAAGTGTGTGACCACTGCTATGCCGAGCTCAGGAAAAGAGGTGAATCTCAGCTTTCTGTATGAGAGGAGTACTTGAATAAATGGAGGGGATACAGCAAGAACATTGTTATCTTTGATTTCTTCCTCTTTGACATGATTTTAACTCTCTGTGTGTGTGTGTGTGTGTTTGTTTGTCTGTAGGTGGCAGTGTGTCAGGGGCGTGCGGTAATTCCAGTCCTCGGACTCACCGGGCTAGTCGTCCCCTCTCTGCTGTCTTCCAAAGCCTGCAGCCTCCGAGTCTGTGGAAGAGCAGGAAGAGCACCTCCTCTCTCAACCAGGTGACGAGTCTTTCTTCCCCCAAATATGGCAGCTTGTTTACTTGATTTTGAGCACAATCCATCATATACAGTTATTTACTTTCCAGGTGCAAATATGATTCTGCAATGTTTCAACAAGGCCAGTGATATCATATTGAAGTATAGTCGTTGGTTGGAATGAAAACATGCTAATTTTTAGCACATACCTTAACTGCTACTCTCATATGTTGTACATTACACACTTTATGTAAGTAAATAATGTTCCCTGACCGGGAATCGAACCCGGGCCGCGGCGGTGAGAGCGCCGAATCCTAACCACTAGACCACCAGGGAGCTGTACATGAGCGTGTCAAGCTTGTCTACTGGAATGTCTGGCATTTATGACAACTGATCAGATGGAGATATTAGGGTGTAATGCACAAAAGCTGCCAGTAGGGTTTGCTATATACTTTTTTTACCAATCTGCTTACCTTCAGGGGTTAGACAAATCATCAGGAGTGTAATGCTCCTGTAATAAAAGATTAGATTTGAGTAGATGGTTATTTTGTAGTTTGTGGTTCCTCAGGTGTCGCTTGGCGTGGAGGGTTCAACCATGAGTGGTAGCCTACAGCGCCGGAAGAAGAGCAAGAGGAAGTGGAAGCGGCTATGGTTCCTCCTCAAAGACAAGGTGCTCTACACCTTCACAGCCCGTGAGGTGAGGGGGCACAGAGTCTCCCACACCAGCCCCAAAACACTCAAACACTCTCATGATCACTCAATCACAGACGCACAACCTTTGTCTATCCTTCTTCTTCACATCTGGTCCAAATTTCATACAGAACTATTTAATGGCTATATTTCCACTTTTCAACTTTTCCTCCTGGCCAGACTTGTAGACTTTATGCAACTAATCAAGGGACTCTCTGTGCTCTCTCTTTCTCTTTACAAGTATGCATCTGAATGTTGCACAGCTTTGTTCTTCTTAACGCATGAAACATTTGTTATTCACATATTGCTGCTGACAGCAAGATTGGTGTTTTTTAACTTACATATCTGTGCTCGACATCTTCCCTCTGGTTTCTTCAGGATAAAGTGGCTTCAGAGAGTCTACCTCTGCAAGGCTTCACCATCAAGCTGACTGAGAGGCCCGAGGGAGAGGAAAGCAGCAACGTGTTCCATCTCTACCACAAGAAGACCCTCTACTACACCTTCAGGGCCGATGATCAACACACTGCACGCAGGTCAGCATCACTCAACTGAGATTTTTATTTCTACCTTCCATTTAATACCTACTAAAAGCACATTCCCTAACCGGGAATCGAACACTGTTTACTTGATTTTGAGCACAATCCACCATACACAATTATTTACTTTCCAGTTGCAAATATGATTCTGTAATGTTTCAACAAGGCCAGTGGCATCATATTGAAGTGTAATCGTTGGTTGGAATGAAAACATGCACATTTTTAGCACATACAACAACTGCTACTCTAATATGTTGTACATTACACACTTTATGTAAGTAAATAATGTTCCCTGACCGGGAATCGAACCCGGGCCGCGGCGGTGAGAGCGCCGAATCCTAACCACTAGACCACCAGGGAGCTATATGGTGCAGGTTTAGGCATGTTTGTTATGTGTGACAGCAGGCAGGGAGGCTACATTGTCCTGTGTGTTATACAACAATGTGCCCTAATAGTGCAACTTCCTCACACTCCCGTACAAGTTGTATATCTTGCAGAAGACAGCTGTCCGAAGTGGTAGTCAAAGTGCTTCCATGAGTGTTGATATTATTTATTTTGGTTTATTTGTCTGTTTGTTTTTTACAACCTAAAATAAAATTACTGCAGTTGTAATTCCATGATCTGGTCGCGTATGTTGAAGTTTGCAAAGCTTTTGCATTTTGTTGTTTTTAAGGTTCTTGTGTATATTCAACACAAGAACCTTAAAAATGTTAAACATGTTAAACTGAGAGAAGGGAAAATTAAAATCATTAAAGATGACAACATGCTTTAGTATAGCATTGTTTTGATCACAAGTGGCTTTCCCAGACTGTAACCAATCACCCTTGTTTATCTCTGCAAACTTAATCTTACTTCAAAGAGAAACAGAATACAAAATATAAAAGGAGAGTAAAGTGTGCAAACAACAAAACATTGGTTTATAAAATCAAGAAAAAGAAACAAATGGGTTTTAAGATGCTTTTTAAAGGTGTGTACTGATATGGCTTATCTGAGACTTTGCAGGAAGCTGAAGGTGCAAGTAGAAAATATGTTAGTAATGTAATATTTCTATGTCATTTATCTTAATACAGCACTTAACAAAAGTGCTCTAAACTGTGCAAAAGGGAGCTGTATTTTTTAATGCTGGATGTAAGTACTAATTTTCATTAAGTTGGGGAACTTGCAAAAGATGTATTAGAGTGTATTAGAAAGAGTCAAGCTTAAAAGACACTGGATCCTTCGTTCCACATAATGCAACCATTAGCTCTTTATCTGTCCTCCATTTCCACATCTTTCAAACTCAACCCCAGTTTGTAATTCAAGCTTTCCAGTAAAAATGGTTATCTCCAAGCCCAAGATAAACCCAGAGGACAGAAGAAGTAGTACTCCCTGTGATTAGTAAATCAACACTAACATGCTTTGTTGCGTTAAAAAGTCTAAAGATCCTTTTCCTTGTATTTCAGATGGGTCAATGCCATGGAGGAGGCTACTGTTTTATAGCACCTGCTCAGTTAAATGAACAAGCCCTGCTGTCCATGACTGCTACAACTCCTCTACGGAGAACAACATAGCTACCTGCTGTATCTGAAGTCACACCATCCATCAGGATATGTCACGTCTTGCCTGTTGCGGAATATTATATGAGAATTTAATCACCAGAGGAATCTTAGACAAGCCTGCCACCTAATGGTAGGGAGGTAAAAGTGGAGAGAGTCTGAAGGATGCAACTACTGTATGTGGAGAGAAGTGAAAACCTCTTGTTGGAGTATAATCTATCACCAGAAAACCTTTTGGCTCACAATGCGCTGATCCAGCAGAGTTCACAGGAGCCTTCACTTTTCAGGAGCAACTCGGATACATCAAATGCTTCATCTAAGAAAATTTTATACCTTCTGTTTCACCTTTTTTAGGTGGGCCATCCCACAAAAGCTTGCTCTCCAAGTCTGCAACTTTTCCAACTTTGCTGTATTACGGTTTTACCTGAGTTTCCACTGGATTATTAAACCACTCTTTTTGTCCTGCAGGAGAACATCATGTTCTCCATTTTCATACACGAGACACTTTCAGCCTGTGTCCTGTGATGGATATAACATCACTTAGCAAAAATATCAAAAACAAACCTTTGCTCCATAGTAGTATTAGCAGCTAGTAAAAAGGAAAATAATTCACCATTTTAGAATATCTTAAGAGATGTTTGGTATTCTGAATATATATTGTGAAGTATACACTGCAGATATCGAAGTGAATTATATGATGTATTTGTAT
This sequence comes from Thunnus maccoyii, assembly GCF_910596095.1. NCBI lineage: Eukaryota > Metazoa > Chordata > Actinopteri > Scombriformes > Scombridae > Thunnus > Thunnus maccoyii. The sequence continues at coordinate 9,391,693 of NC_056535.1, read as the reverse complement.
AGAAATGGTGTTTCATGATGTTCTGAGTGAGAGGTCATTTTAACCATCACAGTGTGTGTACATTATATTTCTTGTGAAGTTTTACACAGTGTTACAAAGCTATGGAATGACCCTCAGCATGCCAACCACTCAATAGTATTTCTATAATGATGAACACTTTCAAACGTACTTTGTATTTGAATCTGTAGGTTTTGAAATCTTTTTAAAAAATTTGTTACACATTTCTAAAGTGCCAATTTATTTCTTCCAGTTGAATGCAGTGCAATTTGCAATTGATGATGAATGTGCCTGAAATGAAATTGTACTCCTCGTTTGTTTATCACAGTACTGTACTACTGTCATTTCTCCAGAAGAGACCTTGGTAACATTTGCTTTTTATCTACTCTTATATCCTTTAACCTTCTAGTATTTTGAACAATTCAGTTACAGCCCAGTAACATAAGAATATACTATAGTGCCATTTTTATTAATGCCTTCATTCTGTATATACACTGCTGGATAAAATCATACTTTAACTACTCTGACTTGTTGGAAACTGCTGAAAAAAAAGCCATTGTCAAACTACCTATAACCTTTCAGTGTCAGAGTCATCTGAGCCGCTCATGGAAACTCATCACAGTTTCATTCGTTACTTAACTTCTAACAGGATCAAACATCCACACTTTTTCTTAAATAACATGATGTGCTCCATTCAGAATGCAGCTGTACTAAATGTGCTTCTTCATGCCGTCAAACTGGATTATTTCGAAAGCACACTTGTGTTCATCAATCACTGTTCAGTTTTTCTACCTGTTTCTTATTGATTTCTTATTGGCTATAGTGTTATTATGGATTGTACCTCTTGCATATAGTGCATTGTAAATGTAAATGTTTATGTATATAGATACATATAAAAATAAACTTCCTTAAAATTTTACACAATGTGTACGTCCAGACAACATATATACTACACTGCCTTTCTTTAAATATGAATCTGTTTCTTCATTATGAATTATTCAAGATAAACTGAACGGACAAAATAACATGAACACCTGTATTATGACACCTGTATTATGATACCCATTCAAATACAATAGCCCCTGTATATATAGCACTTCTGTGAAGTGCTATGTTCCTTTTTTGTTGAGACTATGTCATAAGCTTCATCTATATGATAAATATAAGGCTGTAGTTTGTTAAACTTGATTGCATTTTATCATCTGTCTCTCTATCCAACACCTCTATCTACTTGTGTATGGGGTGATAGAAAAATCGGAACATCTTAAAATATGATGCAATACAGTACAGCGAAAATGCTCACTCAAAATTGCCGTGGAGTTCAATCAGTTCCTGTCTGTATAACTATAGCTATAATTATGAGCTTCAGTCAAAGCAGTATTTATTGCAGGGTTTTTGCTTTGAATTGTATTAGCACAACATGAACAGGTGTTCATGTTGTGCTTATTTCCTGTCGGTGATAAATACAAAACACTGTTCCTGTGTGTCTCTGCTGTTAATGGTACTGGTAAACACAGTATAGAGCCATATCTCTTTTATCCAGCAGGGGACAGCAGTATATCATGGCAGATCTCAGATCTTTGTTGGACTGAATCAGACATGCTGATGACTCAAACTTCGCAGTTCCTCCTGCTGCATAACTGTGAACCAACACACAATAGGTGTGAGGGTGTTTAAGTTTAGAGAGAAAATAATTATGATGAAAATTTCACTTGTATAGTTAAGTTAGTACTGCAATATATTGTAATATAATATATATACATATATATATATATATATATATATATATATATCAATTAATCAATACTGATAGAAAATTAATAGAAAATCAAAGTATTAGAGAGAGAATGAGAAAAACAGGATGTCTGATTATTATTTGCATAGTGTGATGTGTATCATCCAGATTTCTTCTCTTATGCAGCGGTTACACTGAGTCTTTCACAATTTAAGCAGTGACACCTGAGTGACAGTAATGATTTAAATTCACTTGACTCTGGACATGATGTAGCTGGTTTGTAGTGAATTTATCGAACTTGATTTTTAGAATACATTTGCAAAACCCTTGTGAGCACTTCTTATTTTGATAGCTATTTTTTGATGTTATCAGTTGGAAAAAGTCTGGGAAGAGAGGGTGACTTTGAGTGGTTACAGAAACATGCAGTCAACAAGTTCCCAATCCTCATCTTGCAACAAGCAGTGTTATGTCCATTAATAGCTACAGGCCATGGAGTAAGTCTCCAAACCCTTATCTATTGTGATGTCAGGAGGCTTCAGAGCCTCTTGTCAGCCTAAGATGCCCCCACTAAAACCAAGAAATACTTAATGTGCATCAATCAAGCTAAATCAGAATTTGACAATACTGCATGCTGTCATTCTCACTACATTGATTGGCTCAAGGGTTGCACTTTAATTTGAGGTCAAATTAATGTGACCTATTTCTATAACCCAGAGGGATTACACATCATTACTGCTAACTGTTAAATTGTTGCACATGTAATTTGGCCAAATATAAAGTACACCACTGTCAGTTCAAACCATAATCAACTTTTCCTTTCTCCAGGCTTCTCATTTCCCAGCCACAGCCAGACTGCTGGGTAACACAGCCTGACTCAGATAAGTCAATTAGTTATACCGAGTTCTACAGAGCCAAAACAACCAAGTCAGACAGCGGTGGACCATGACCAGGAAAGATGGCATAAATATTTAAAGACAAAGAAACAGCACAAAACATTTTGGCCTATTTCTTTTTCAACATCTGCAATATTAATGACTGAGAATGAACTAGAGCAGGCCTGATGTGAGAGCTTACAGCGAAGAAAAGAAAAAGCATGTGGCTTTAATTTATCAGCCAGCACAGGTCCTTTGATAATTCAAAACAGGCATTTGATTTGCTCATTATGATCCATCTTGATAATAAGGAACTGAGATAAGAAGAGACATAGAAGGAAAGAGAGGAGGATGTTTTCCGAGGAGAGTGTTACTGGATGCAGGGATCAAGACTAAAAGATCATTTCCAATTAGATGTGTAAAGATGAAGTGATTGCACGTCAGTCAGAAAGTAGGCAGAACAGAAAATAGGAAGATTGGGGTTGCTCTAGATACATGATCCCACGAGTGTCACTGACCCAATATTAACTCGTATTAACAAAAGAAAGAGAGAGAAGTGAGAAAGGCATTAAAAGCAGGGAAAGTTGTTCATTCCCGTCAAGCACCTGAAAGTTAAAGACACCTTGTTCCACATCTCGTCTTCACGGGAGCATGAACGCAGCCACACAGTCTCTCCCACACATGCAAACACATTCAGAAAACCTTAGTACCCGGAGAGTCAGAGATGCAAAGAGTGATTACATAAGTGCCTGCATGCTCGAATCAATAGCCTTCCATTCCTGTAGCCTCGGCAAAACATAAGAAACCTCTAAAAATAGGGAAAGGAAAGCTCTTCTTTGTACACACTCGGAAAGTTTCAAATCCACATCCAGAAGGCCAATAAACTCAATAGAGAGGGTCTGTAGTGCACTGCCAAAACGCCAATCCTATGTAGGCAAGAATGTTCAGAATTTGTAAAATAGATAACGGATGACGTAGGCAAAGTGAAAGAGTGAGGTGAGAGTTGATTGGAAAAATTGATTAATGTTTCAATTATATTTTAAATCATATTTATGCTGGAATGTCAAAGGGACCATTCTGCTCTGGCTGAGTAGTCTACATTGACAACAAGTCTAACACAGAGCCAGTGTGAGCAGTTTAGCAACTTTCCATTCTGTAATCTCAAAACACTGTAGACAGACACACCTGACCAAACTGTGAGGTAAAGGTACTTCTGAAGAGGAAGTGTTCCATCTGCTCTTTGTTCTTGTCTGAAGCTAATTCACTCAATAGAGGATAAGTAAGCAGCTGAGTACACTTAATGTACACAAGAATATGTACAAAAGCCCTGTTGATATTCAGGCTGTGTGTGTTATCTGCTCTGGTGGCGCAACATCTTTAAACTAGAGACAACACAAACACTTGTAGATGTGCTGTTGGAATTCTTATCACCACTGGAGTGTAAAGTCAGTTTGACAGTGGCTAAAAGAGGAAAGCATGGTTACGCTGTTCTTATAGATAAACCACCATATAACACAATGTTTTTCCTCCTTCATGTCGCCATGTATGGACTAAGCCAACCCCATTTCTGTCTAAAAAAGTGATCTGGTTTACCACAAGGCCATTTGAAAGAAGAAACTGTTGAACTTCTCTTTCTCTAAGAGCATGCAGTTCCCAGCATTGAAACATGAAAAAGGCGTACAGCAAAGAAGAGGGGGCGAGTGTAAGATGAAGAACTGAAAAAAAAAAGCTAGAAGAGAGAGAGGGAGAGAGAAATGAGGACAGATAGAGAAAGGCAGATTTAGTCTGTGGCATGTCTCTTGATGAAAGGACCGTTTCTCTCCTTTTTTAGGGATTGTTTTTTCATCCCTCCCTCCCTCCCTCCCTCTCTCTCTGTTCCTCTCATTACTCACTATGATGTTTGCCCTGGCACCGCTGGGATGGCAGAAATGGCCATCACAACAGGAACCGTCTGGGTCCAGTGCACACATACAAGTCTAATTCACACAGTAACTATGAACCTAGTAGTTTTATACACTGTCTACTGTGTCATGTTGTGTTTCACAGCGAAATTGCATAACCCATTGAGACGCAACAAGTCAAGATTATCCCGTCTGAAGTGAACAAACTGGTTAAACCACAAGACGTACTTCTTATAGCAGACAATGTTGTCTCTAATTATAACTTTAAAACTGGTTATTTCGCAATCCTAGGTGTTAGTAAGAAATGAGCTTTATCACCATCACATATCTTGTGACATCAGTAAACCCTCTGACCTACTTTTCCTACTTCAGAGGGTGATGATGATGAGAAAATCTTTTGCTCGTGCTTGGGACAGAATCTTACTTCCCCAGTTTGATGTAGTTCCTGTTGAACCACAATGCAAGACACATACAGGGAGGGGTAGTAGAAGTGCAAATCCACTGGATATCAGTTAAGAAAGCCAGAGGCAGTTTTTTTATTTGATGGGAGGAGCAGACAGAGCTGACTGATCAAAAGTCTGTGATAGTTTTATTGGGTGGAATATTTATTTACAACTGCTGGTGCAGCATGAGGTCATTGGTGAAGATAGCTAGTTTTCCAGGAAGTGAAAGTCAAGGAAAAAGTCATGTTTTGCTGCCATAGGACTTAAGATTTTTTATGCATGTTAAAGAAGATTTCAGCAAGGATTAAAGCAAGGAAGGATTTGTGAGCCTGAAAAGTTGTCCAGGAGGAAATGTGTAGAATGTATTGAATTAAGTATTATATGAATACTTAAAAACTTCTTTACGCCTGAAATCAGGCGCAGTTCTGGAGAACTGTAACCCTTGTTACAGTCACCACCACTATAATGGATAACTCGCTAACATGATGAATCTTTGGAATAAGCGTAATGTTCTTTGTTACAACCACAAATTATATTTTAGAGAAATTACTCAATTTAAATACATGCATGGTTGCAAATTTGTGTCTAGTTGCCAATGTTCTCTGTGTAAAATCCTTTGTCCTTCAGTTGTATTCCCATAAGCCAAATGTTTGTGGTGGTGATGAGGTGATGAGTAACTCCTTGGTTTTACTCCGTAATCTTATCAGCATTCAGCTGATCACAAACTCTATACATCATTGTTATACTCTTTTCAGAGCTATAAATAGCCCTTTAGGAGCTGAGACAGACTGTCTAAATTTACTGGTCCGTTCCCTCTTATAGTGCTACAGTTTTGGTGGGTGGGAGCTGATGACTCAGCACCATGTGGATGTCTTTGCTTTGTGTGGGAGAGGACCGAGTGTGAGTGTGGAGGTGCTGTGGGCAGGGCCAATATGGAAATGCACGGCTGCTTGGATCAGCCCACTGACTATGTTTTCTCTAAACCTGTGTGTGTGTGTGTGTGTGTGTGTGTGTGTGTGTGTGTGTGTGTGTGCGCGCGCGTGCGTGTGTGCATGAGTGCATGTAACAAAGAGGCAGATGGAAAAATATATCAGCACATTGCACACACATTGCTTTGATTTTCTGGTTTGTTAATTCTGCTGCCAAATTCACATTTTTTAATGGTGGGAAAATTTGTTGGGAGACATTTAAGAGTCACTAAGTGTGTAACTGCAGAGCTTAACAATCACTTCCTTGTTTTGCTTGTCAACCCAGTGATACACTGATGCAGGGGCAGGGCAAGGTCAGAGGTGGAATGTAACTAAGTACATCTCAAGTACTGTATGTAAGTTCAATTTTGAGGTATTCGTGCTTGAGTATTTCCATTATACTTCTACTCCAAAACATTTTGGAGGCAAATGTCCTTTTTACTCCACTACATTTATCTGACAGCTTTAGTTACTAGTTAATTTGCAGATTCAGATTCTTAATACTAAATATAATCAACTAATAAATTCTGATGTATTTATTAAGCTAATGCAATAAAACACATAGCTAAAATTAGCTCCACTTTTACCAGCTGCAACATTAGTGATGCTTAAACATTAATGCATTAAAATTATAATCCATTAACATAATATATATTACTTTTTCTTTTGGTAGTTGAAGTATAATTTGTTTACAATACTGTTTTTGAATTTTTGAATGCGGGACTTTGATTTGAGTGGTCCTACTGTGGTACTTGCCATAAAAAATCTGAGTACTTTCTCTCCCACAGGTCAAGGTGTTGCAGGTTACAGGGTTTTTCATGGGTCCACTGGGTTAGCTGTCTCCAGTGTTAAATATCATATATCCAGTGTTGTCAGTCCGGTCCTGCCAGTGGCAGAATGAAGTGTAAATAGATACAATACAGAGCATTTGACAGTAAACAGTATGTATGAGTTTTCTATAAGGCGTGTTTGCTGTAGTTTCACATGTGTGTCTCTGGGAAGTCACCTGGTTGACGTCACACATTCACTCCTCTGCACCGCGCGCTGCCATGGAGCCGCAGTCGAGCCAAGCAGGCAGAGAGACGAGAGCCTGAGTGAACTGCAGGCGACTTACACACGTCTTTAAACAACATTCAACACTTTCAAGTCGAAACTCCGGAAGAATTGTGGTTCATAACCCAAACCGGTACAAACCCGCGACCAAAAGACACTTTCCAGCTCAGCGGAAGAGGTAAGTCACAGTTTTTAGTGAAACGGTTAAACTTGTTCGCGGTTTGGAAAACTTGAGCTCGGTGTGTGACAGTTGAGGCAGCACTGACATGCTCTGCTTCGATATTGTTTCTGCTGATGTTTAGTTTCACAGAGAAGTAAAGCTCGACTGTAAACCCCGGTTGGCATCAGTAGTAGTTAGTAGTAGTTGGTCAGGACTGTCTGGCTGAGGCTGTCGCGGAATGCCTGCGTCCCTTTCTCGCTGTGTTCAGCTGTAGTTACGTAAGTTAAGTTAAGCCATGTTTCAGTAACATACTTGTAGAAATGTGACAAAACTCTCCTTGTTTTGCAATGGAGAAACAGCATTCAGTAAAACACTGCAAAGCGAGTTTGTGTGCTCTATAAATTCCTTTAGCGAAGTGTTGTAGCCTATGGCAACGGCAGGGTCTGTGTCAGCTAACTTAGTGGAAAATATAAAACGTTGGAGTTCATTATCATGCTAATGACCACCAGCATGAAAAACTTCAGAAAATCATTCATTTGAGCCCATTAACCCGTTAAAAGACGGTTTCGTATTATAGTCATACACTAGAGGACAAATCAGCTCCGTTAAATCGCTATCTTGCCTCAAAATTTTCTTTGAAAGCCAAGGGACAGCTTAAATTAAATCCCTTAATCATTAACATGAGCAGGCTTACAAATGTTTATATGTGACATTTCCCTTTAAAGACACATATTCCAGGGTGTTGTACACAATGGGACAACATGTCTCTTACTAGGGATAGGTAAACTGACAAAATATGCAGCAAAGTCCCACAAATTGTATACAGAAATGAACTTGTAGTGACTATTTATCAGATATGATTCACATCATTATGATTCACTGCACATCAATCAAAATGGTAACATAACTTAATTTCTGTCACGTTCAAAGGTGGATAAGCTGAGTTTTTAGCGGACTTTACTCGCATTAAATCTCAGGTTCCAGTCTTTGGTTTCTGGTCTGGTTTGACGGAAAGCTGTCGGTGTCATGGTCACTACGAACACAATACAAACAGCAGCACTTGGCTCATTGTGGTCTTACTTGTAGTGGAGCTGGTTTGCGTTGTTCACCTGAGACTAAAGGTCATGACTTTGAAATGTCAAAGGTCCTTTCCTCATTGCACCCAGGTTTAGCAAGTGGAATAGCACGTCGTCGTCTCACTGATACATGTGACTTATTTTTGTTTCCACATATACATCATTCTCATTGTGTTCTACATGTGGTATGTTTTTCAATCATTCACTTCACAGATTAAAGGTGACAAAGGATGGTATGCGATGGCAGTGTTTAATTAAAGGGAAGTGTCTGTGTGAAGATTAGCCCACATTCTTATGGCAGTAAACAACTCAGTCATCTGAATCCGCAGTAGCTGACATGAACTGTCGGCTCCCCAGCCATATGTAACACACAATCCTATTTTGAAATATTCCTACTTCTGCTTGCAAAAGTCTTGTGTCACACACACTACAGAACAATTCTGTATTTGTGGCAAGATTCTGTGTCCTGTTGTTATCTTCTAGAGGCAGTGCAGCTTCGTAAGCGCAGGTAACACTATCTGCCTGCAGTTACTGGTGTGTCAATATTGGCTCGTGGCATCATGAGCTGCTTGGAGGACACGGTTGGGACATCTGCTCAGTGAGGAATCGCCAGTGCAGCACTGATCTTTGAATAGTACAATACACACATGATTTAGACAATGTTTAGACTGATATTAAACTATTCGTGTGTATGAATTATTCATTTTGAGACAGAATGATTGAGTCTGTTAAGCTTTGAATAGGTTTGACAAATGAAAAGTCAAAAACCATCAACTTGGCGTTGAGTATTAAACCAGTATACTTTTATGTAGAAGTGAGTATCAAAACTGTCAAGTACAGAAAGTTGATATCAGTAGTTAGTTTATTTTAATGAGATATTTTCTGATTTAAATGATAATTCAGTACATTTTCTACTTTATCTTTTACCATGCAAACTTGTATGTGCTGTTTGTGATGAAACACTGAATTTCCAACAACATTAAGGGCTATTACTGTGTGTGTGCACTTTGATTTATGCCTTATAAAACTCCCCATAAATACCAACACTATCTACACCACAACACTTTTGTCATGATGTATTCTCTGTCATAACTCTTCCTCATGAGAACATCTGCTGTAATGCATAATGACACACACAGACAAGATACACACACACACGCACAAAATGTTTAGCACAAATTTGCTAAATCAGCATTGAGTGATGATAGTTTAGCTCATCATATCCTTGGTCTCTTATTGCTCTCTCTCTCTCTCTCTCTCTCTCTCTCTCTCTCTCTCTCGCTCTCTCTCCCCACATCATGGTATCCTGCTTGGCTCTCCCTGCTCGGATGCTATTTTGTCTGTCTTATGTTAACCAAGGCTTTGTGAACTGTGAGCCGGGCAGAAATGGACACCGCTCTTAATGCATGTGGAGAGAATACACACACACACACACACACACACACACACACACACACAGCGGCAGGATTCATTCCTTGCTGGTATAGCAGGTTTGACGCCGTGCCAAAGAGCTCAGTGATACTCAGGACGAAGGGAGGGAGAATCAGAAAAGGTAATCTCTCCATGACAAGTTCACTGAAGTGTGTGCGTGTATGTTCATGGGTACTGCTTTACTTTATTAGCTGCTTGTATTGATTTGCTCAGAAGTCAATTCCAGACACAAAGAGAAATTATAACATCCAGTATCGCTGGAATAAATGTATCACAACACCATTTGTTTGTTTTTGACCTTGAACCAGCAACCTCAGCTCTGGTCTCATTCTGTATCAAACCTTTCTCACTTTCCCGCCTGTCCTACTTTGACCTGATCCCTAGATCTGTGTGTGTGTGTGTGTGTGTGTGTGTGTGTGTGTGTGTGTGTGTGTGTGTGTGTGTGTATGAGAGAGAGAGAGAGAGAGAGAGAGCATTTACAGTACAGAAGGTCAGCTAAATGCTTATTTATTGCCTGTAGGTGTAGGTGTCTCTGTAATATGCTGTATGTTGACATAACCAGTGTGTATGCTTCTGTGTGTGTGGGGGGGAGGTGTTGGGTGTTAGACATTAACCTTGGTTAGTGAAAGAAAGGAAGGCTTTGATTCTTTCAAACCATTCTCCACTGAAATTCATTAAAGGCTGCTTTGTTCAAGGTTATTAGTGTGTGTGTGTGTGTGTGTGTGTGTGTGTGTGTAAGTACACTTAAAGACGGTGTTAATGTGGTAATAATACATGCCACTGTGCCTCAGTGAAAGACTTGAGGATTAAAGAAAGTTTTTGACAAACATTAACACCACATTTTTGTTTCTGCAGTAAAGGAAAATTATGTGTTTTTTTGTTTGCATATCAAAATTGGGAGTGAAAAAAAGTGATTAGCTAGGTTCAAAAGTTGCCTTATCCCATGTTATTACCTCCACCAAGGAGGAGGTTGTATTTTTGGTGCCCCTTCATATCCGTTGAGACCAATCCCATTCCCAACGTCTTAATTAGTTTTTTGATGTTCCAACCATTTTCTCTAATAATTCTTGAAGGTAAAAACGTGCAGTTGCAACCAAATTTTACGTTTACATTTTCTTCATTAAGCACACGTTTTGTTTTCCAAAGTGACGTACAAATGAGGTACAGTCCAAGATATAGAAGATCAATGTGAAGCCATTTAGAAGAAGCACCTCAACAGTCAGTTCCACATTCCACCAAGTACCACAAGACTTGCAGGTGCTTGAAGTAACATGTAAGCGCCCAGCAGAAAACATCCAGATGAAAATAAAAAAATTCAAAAAATGTTATTAGAAAAACAAAATTAGAGGACTGCGCAGCCTTGACAGGGGTACAGTTTGTACTCTCTGGGGGCTTTCTAGTTTATTTATACAAAGCTAGGAAAGCAATATTCCTGTAGGCGCATACTATCGACAGTGATATTACACTTAGGAACAGCACCTTTCCATGATCACTGTTTAATTTCCAGTGTGGAGGTTTAATTTTTCCTTTGAGGTATCATAAAGAGCAGTTTCATGGTGCAATAGATGTTTACACACATAACCACACACCAGGTTGTTAGCTTTAGGCGCGAGTGTGGCCTGGCTGACTCTCACGGTGCAGGTTCATTATAATCGTGTGGAGCGTGTTTGTTGAGCTCTAATTTGTTAGGCGAACGACTGGCCCAGCTCCATCCAGTCAGCTTGTTCTTGGTCTGTTTTGGACCTTTGTGCCTTCAACTTTGTGTGTTGACTGCAAAGTCTCTTTAAGTAACTGTAAAAGGAACACAAAGTGGGACAACAGGAGAACCAAATTTGTGTTTTTCTTCCTTCACATTTTCCCCATATTCCCTGATATTGGTTACAGAACATAAAGTTAACAGTACAGGACTGTGTCAGCTACTTTTTGGTTTTGCTTGAAAACACCTTTAGGGTAGCATCAAGTGAGCCAGAAACCTCCAAACCTGACATACTCTCACAGTGGTTTGTATGGCATCTCATAACTGACAGCTCTATTTTAGTAATGTTAGGTAACTTTGAAATTGCTATGACATGCATGTGTTTAGGTTTTGCAAGACTGGGATTTTCAGAACAGGTTTGATCTGTTACCTGCATCCCAGTTTTAATCTTCTGGCTTTATTTAGCTTTCTGTCAGGCCAGTTTTCATCGCTCCAGGTCTTCTTCTGTCGCTGAAGCAGACATTATTTGCAAGTGAAGATATACTTCTAATGCTGCTGTATTTAGGGAGGTATAAGCTTCCGGTAAAGAAAGGCCATTTTCCCAACAGACATTTTGTCTCGTCATAATAGGTAAAGCACTGGTGTTACAAATAAAAGTTCAAGTTCCCCAGTAAGCTATTATGCTGTGACAGAGAGCCAGCATGCAAAATACCACGACTCTGAAACCAAAGCAACCAGATAAAATTCAGCCATCTTTTTTTTTTTTTTTTTTTATTTACAGCTGTGCTTTTCCTGCTGTGACATGTCAAAATGTTCTCTGTGCAAAAGGCCTATTGGTGCTAAATCAGTAGAATTTAAACCAGGGCATTTAAAGAAAAGCACAAGTGGCTGCTTTCTTTATGACATTTTAAGGGTCCTGGTCTTGTTGTGCACACTGGACTACAATGAGTACTAGGACACTTAATGACACTTACTGTAATTGTGTAATCATTAATGTTATTTGGTACAACTTCCTGCCACAAGTCAAAATCTCGGCTGTGGAAAAGGTTTATTGCTCAGGTTTAGGTTGAAGTGCCTTTCATTTTTAATGTCTTCAATTGATATTGACACATTTCTGTTTTCTTGGCTGTGTAGTCCAACACATATTGGATTTGGAATAAAAGAAATGGCGGTCAGTGCTGACTCTCAGCTTTAATTTGAAGAGGGTTTACATTCACATCAGATGAGCAGTCTAAGAATCATTTGTGTTTTGATAGAGATCTTCAATTTTAAAGGACAGAAAGTAGTTTGGCAAGTTACCATAAACTTAATTGAAGTCATCAGGAATATTTGGTTCCTTTGAAGTCACAGATTGTGTGAAATTTATAACATGGTGCTAGATGAAAAGACAGGATCATCAAAATTATTACCACAGGCTGTTTTTATGACCGACATTTTGATTCATCAAAGCAGGAAAAGCAGATGAGCCAGTTCCAGTGTTCTGGTATTGTGCCTTCTCACTCACTGACATGACGTACTGAGACAATTAATGGGTTGTAGCTATTGTTAATGTTATAATTTACAACTGTTCTTTTCCTGATTTGACAAGTCAAAATGTCTGCTGTGGAAAGGTTCCATTTATTCTGAGGATGACATGAATATGTGTACCAAATTTCACGGCAGTCTATCCAATAGTTGTTGTTACATTTCAGTCAGAACCATGAACATCCACCTCATAATGGTGCTAGAGGAAAGGTCAGGGAATCGCCAAAGTCGTTAGGGGACCATGAATGTCTATACAAAGTATCATGGCAATCCATCCAGTAATTGATTAGATATTTCAGCCTGGACCTAAGTGGTGGACCGACCAACCGACAGGCTGACTGTCATTGACCTGGAGCCATACCACTAGCATGGCTAAAATGCTACAAGTACTACACTGTTCACCCAAATGTAAACAGAGACAAAAAAAGAAAAATATATAATTATCCTAAGAGGGTACTGTAAATCTGCCTCGTCATAATCATGTAGCAAAATGATGGCCTAGTAGTTCAAGGAAGAATTCACCGTTCATCATCCAGATGATTAGGGTTCAAGCCTGTGGCGTCAGACATTCTCACTGTACAATAAATGTATTTGCAGGCAGTTTTACAGCTGACTATTAAAGAGAACTTCCCTACGGGGATTAATAAAATCAACTTCAATTCTGCTTGTAGCGGAATTTAAGTGCTGTCACTAATAGCACAAAAGATGTGTATAACACTATAATTCTTGTTTATTGTGTAAAGGAAACTTCCGTCATTCTCTGTGTTATTGTCCCTGTCTTAGTTGTAAAGAAGCTCCCCAACCTGCTAGACCTGCTTGATCACTGCTTCCACTAAATGACATATCCACCAATTTACTGCATACCAAACCTTTGACTTGTTTGTGGTGAGTCACTGAGCATGACTTTGATGATAGTCTATCTCATGTAGACAGTCACGCATCTCTGCCTCTATCATTGTGTTTAATGCATGTAGCGTAATAGAAAATTGGATTTACGTCATTACAACTAAGGGGTATTTTCCTCGTATGTTTATCAACTTATTTTATTAGCTAATTTATGAAACATAGGATTCTGTTGTCCAGTTCATCACAGGATTAACTGTTCTAGGAATACATTTTATAATTGCCATCATTAAACATCTCTAAATGAATTGCACTCAAAGCTATAGCTGCAACAATTAGTCGATTTAATCTATTGGTAGATCAACAAAACTGAATGATTTTATTCATTCTTTTAAGCAAAAATGCAAAAACTTTACTGGTATCAACTTCTTAAATATGATGCTTTTTTGTCATTCATGGTAGTAAACTGAATATTTTTAACCCTACTCAAAAGCACATAGTTATGGGAATAGGCGTACTCCTCAAGCTGATGTGACAGAAGACAAGAGATTTATATGTCAGGTCAAGTGGCATTTAATGGTATGTTCTCTTGTCATGTTTTCCGCATACTGTGCCTTCTTCCTGTTAGTGTCTGATTTATGAATTCTTTTGTGTTGTACAAAGCTAACAAATACACCACCAGCAGCTTTACATTTACTGGTACTTTGCAGAACTTTCAGTTGAGGACAAAAGCTAAAGACTGTCTTAAGAGTAAATAAAGAGCTCCTTGAGGACACACACACACACACACACACACACACACACACACACACACACACACGCTATCCAACTTCCTGGAAATCGACTTCATTGTGGCTGGATGTAGTGAAGGCAAATCTGGTTCTATCATTGAGTCTGATTTCTTCTCATGTCCACTGGCCTGCCTTCCAGTGTGTTGTCTATCTTTTTTTCTTTTCCTCTCTCTCTTGCTTTTTTCCTCTACCCACCCCTTCCCCAATTGCATGTGCTCATTTTTTCCACTCTCTCTGGGGAAACAAAGCTCTCTTTTTCAATGTAGCAATGTGTGTGTGTGTGTGTGTGTGTGTGTGTGTGTGTGTACATAAGAGAGAGAGTGTGTGTGTGTGTAAAATTAAGAGGAAATTGGAAATGGACTGTGAAAAAGTCTATATTTTTAATGTGTATTTGCGTGTGTCAAACTCCATGACTTTGATTAATATAGTTTTTGTAGGTGTGTGTGCTTGTGTGTGTGTCTGTCTGTCTGTGTGTGTGTGCATGTGGGGGCAGTATTTTGAGAGCTCTAATAGTTTCTCAACCCTCCTGACCTCACTCAGAAACAGTCGCTTGTTTAGGAGTCCTCAGATCCCCAGCAGGCTCGCAGGGTCAGTCAAAGCCTCCAGCAGCAACGACAGATGTGTTGTTCTCAACCCAACGGAGACACTGCTTAAAGTACATTAACTTCTGTTACACAGACTGTGTTTTCACATCTGTATGGATGCTTATTTTCTGCCAAAGAGGACAGCTGGAGATTCACTATTTCCAAAATATACCATTCTAACAGATGGAAAAGATAGCAAAGATATGCATTCTCTGTTGCTGTAGCTTTATCTCTTAAGTAAATATTTTGACAAGGTTTCCTGTTTTTTTCCTAGGACTCTTCTGCATACCTACACACTTTCTATAAGCACATATGGGACTCTGTAGCCTTCCATCCATTTACACATTATGTACTTCTGTAAATTCATAACCTCTCATATCCTTCAATGTATACATTTATTTTGAGTATGCTGATAATCTTCTCATTACAGTGGTCCCAATTGTCTGCAAACATCCTTAAAGTTTTTCTCATATAATTTATCTTGACCCCACTTAAGCCTGGGCAGGGATTTGTGATTTTTGAATAATACAGGGTGACTTGATGGCTCTATCCATCTTTCCTCTAATGACATTGAATTGGAAACTGTAAATAGAAAAAGTTAAATTGACTGTTGATATTTTCATGCCTGTAAGCTAGCTAGTAATTAATATGGACTATATCCATATTTATCAGAATTATTAATCAAATCAAGTGTACATTGAATAATCACCGACTGCAAAAAATGAATAAAGAAAGCTGATTTTACGGCCATTGCTGGATTATCCGATAAAATCGGTGCTATATATAGAATTAACTCTTCAAAGGCTGACTACTTGCTCAGCTCTTGCTCATCAACATGCAGATGGTGTTTGATGCAATGATTCAATTAACTTGACACAACTATATTTTACTGTGTTTCATGCATGAAATCTGAGGCACAGTTTATAAGATGTATGAAATAGTGAAATCCATCCTTCCTTCCATCCATTATTTAATGTGATTTAATAATTTAAATTAATCTTACATTATTCCATTTAATTTACTTACATTCTATTATATGTTTTAATTTATTTGTTAATTGCATTACTATATATTGATTAATGTTTAATTCACATTCACTGACACAGACCAGTCACCTGTCAGCCAATCACTATGGACACTGTAATTAAGTTAATTCACATAGCTTAGGACTTCTCTCAGTTCGGTAGTAAAAGTTGCTCCCTGTAGCTTTGCAAATTGGTCTTAGGAGGAATTTAGGTTCTTTGAATACAGCCACAGCTCCTGAGTGAGTGGTTTCTCAGGATTTATATTCAGCTGCACACAAATAGAGCACATTCACACCTGAGACCTGCCCAGTGTGGGTACACCTACCTCTTGCAGCAGCTCCCTCAGGGGATTTAAGAAAAACACATTTGAATGTTAAAATAGGAGCTCTCCACTTCCCCCAAAACTCTTCAACTGCAGTAACAGGTTGTATAAGAACATAATGCTTTCTCTCTACATAATTCTGCATTTAAAGTTTCATTCAGAAGACAAATTAAAATGTGATCTGAATGCAACCAGAGCTCAAAGTAGCTATAGTATATCTTTGTTGACTGAGCAGCATACATGTAAATACTGTATATCACAGCATGTACTGGTTCAGTCACTCAACACCTCATAATGCATGACATTCATTATGAGGAAAAGAGACCACAAACATAATGTGTCTCCCTATGAATGATAAATAATTTAAGCAGAAACAGGGAGGCTATAGTCCTGCCCAGGAGTTTCATGTACACAGTCATGCTCAGGCTTAAGAGAATGACATGTCTCTGTGCATTTTACTTTTAGAGATTACTGCCCAGAAATGCCACTTCATAAATCAGATAAACATTAGTGTACTTAAAATGTGATACTGTATTCCTCAAATCACAGGCCTACCGTCTCTGACATTACTATTAGGCCATGATTATGTTAATAGGGCAGGAGACTAAAGCTATACGAGATCAAGTTAAGGAACTTAAAGGCTCACAAAAAGTGCTGTGTGGAAATTCTTTGAGGAATTCTGTGGGATTTTATTGCAGCTTTGGGAATAAGAATGTAGGCTAATATACCCTCTGGGTCCTGCTAGTCTGTGACGTAGCATCTGTGTGACTTGATAACATGAAAGGTTCAGTAAGTGTTTGTTAATACAGATCCCTTATACAACATGAGGCTCGACTGCTTCCCCCTAAATTCAGAAAACTTAACCCTTTGTAATCTTTGTTATTACAAGACCCCTTGAAGGGCTTTCAGCTATTGTTTTCACAGTAAGGCTGTTTAGTATTATTGAATTGATTCTACTAAACACTCTGAAAACACAGGACAAGAGTGTGTAAGATTATTCTTTTGGCATTTTTCTCTTACTGGATGGTGATAGTGTAAGAGACCAACAAGATTTCAGCATTTTCATTATTTTAATGTTCACATATACAGGAACATATAAACAAACTCAGACCCCCTTTTCAACAATTACTATACACTACTGTCTATACTATGCTATTTGTGGTTATACAGCAATGTTACCTGCCACAAAGAGAGTGCTCACAACTTGATCTTTTGCACATTTTCTCATGTTGTAAAAATGCGTGTGTGTGTTTGTTTATTTATTTCAAACAATTAAAAGTTTGATAATTGTATCTGTGAAGAAAATGTTAATTAACACAGTGCTGTATTCTGAGACTCCACTGCATGCTTTTATAATTACTCAGGGATGTCTAAATGGGACCTGGCCCCGGTCAGCTGGTTAGATTAAGAATGACTCTAAAAAGACTGTCGAACCCCACAAGAATCACTTTAAGAGGAAGTATATGAAACATATACAAAACAGTGCTGAACAAAATTGTCCGTGAAGCAATTCAGCTTGAATGAAGCAAGTGGGTGGGCACTTATGCAAGCTGTGTTTTCTGTTTCGGTTCAGTTCACTTCTGAGTGTAGAATTGAATTTTTCGTTTTGGTATGAAAGCGTAATTTTCTAGGAATGGGAAATCTGTGAATTAATGTATTTCAACACAACAAAAATATCAAGAGTATGAATACTTTTATAAAAGATTTCAAGATGGTACTTCATCCTTGTCAGCATAATAGATAATAGTTATAATATAATAGTAATAGTTCTCAGATGTGGCCTTCAGACATTTTGTTGTATTAGATTAAAAAGGATTTTTTTTTACAGACATTATCCCTGAAAACAAAGAAAACAAAACTACGATGAATACGATGAAGGGTCAGTGAGGTCCACAAAAACAGAGCAATAGAATGGTGAAAGTGTTTGGACCAACCATGAAGTTCACCCCTATACTAATAGAAATGTAATACTAAAACCTAAACAAACAAAGCTGCAAAAACAAGACTACCAGTACCTCATCCTATAATATAAAACAGTTCTGCATATTGGTCTACTTACAACCAGCAAGAAAGGCTGGTGCTAGTGTTGGCAATTTGTGGTGTTTTGCTTATAGAAGAATCTTTACAAGAATGACTCAAACACAAATGTATACAGCCAACTAAGTAGAGACAATTGGAGACTGGTGATAGACAAATAGGATAAAAATCTATAATACATGTTTTAAAAAATCACCACAAAATAAATGTGAAAATAGTAACATGGCTCCGAGGTTTATCTTTTAGTCTGTTTGTCCTTCTTAACACTGACTTTTTGTTTTTCTTGGAAATGTAGCCCTTTTGATTTTCTGTTTCTCTAATTCCCTCATCCTGCTCTCATGAGCACATTTGGGATTATCACTCTTTCTTTTTTCCCCTTCATAACTGGCAGGTAGTTTCCAAAGTTGTGTCGTGAGTTGGAAACTTCTACTTCCCCTCTTGTTCCCATCTGAGGACGCTGTTAGCCACTAACTCTCTTCCTTCTTGTTTTGAGTGCAGGACTTGAGCAATCCAAGTGCAAGATGAACATGTGTCTGTGTGAGAAGTTCTAACTGCCAGTCTGTCTTTGTTGTAGGAAGCTTAGGTGAGAGGTCACCATGGCGCCCTTCCTGCGCATCGCCTTCAATGCTTATGATGTGGGTGCTCTGCCTCCTCTGTCTGACCCTCCCATCTGCGCGATCAAGATGAAGGAGTCTGTCAACACAGGTATGTACAGATGCATGAGCGCATGTAAGCAATTCATCTAGACAGGGGAGTGGCACAATAAGTAAGGCCAGGCGCCCATCTGCTGGGCTTTAAAGTCCACAAGCAAAACACTGACTCTCTACCAACTCCAGGTGCGTTGTATTACAGCCATCCTTTTGTAGTGACTTCCTCAAGAGAGAAAAAGTAAAAGACAAACATTTTGTTCTCCAGTGGCTGATCCTAATCTTCTTTCACAGAGCGAGGAAAGACTTTGGTCCAGAGGAAGCCCACCATGTATCCAGCTTGGAAGTCCAGTTTTGATGCTCACATCTATGAGGGACGTGTCCTAGAAGTTGTCCTCATGCAGAGCACTGAGGAGCCATTGGCCAAGGCTACGGTTGGCGTGTCTGTACTAGCAGAGCGTTGCAAGAAGTCCAAGACCAGTGGCCGTGCTGAGTTCTGGGTGGACCTGCAACCTTCTGGGAGGATCCAGATGGCTGTGCAGTTCTTCCTGGAGGACAGTGATGCAGGTAAAACTGCTGGATCTTAAAGGCCCTGACTGTTTATGAGTAAATAAACAACCATCAAGGTTGAAGTTTAAAAAAATCCATAAATATTATTTATATAGAGTTGAGCAGTCAAAAAGCTGATGGGCTTCATCAGGGCTCTGTGGGTGTGGTTTGATCAGATTTTATTGATGGTGGCGTAGCAACTAAAGCAAGCACCCTTATCAACTGTCATCACCTTTAGAGTCAAATATTTCTAACTCCTGTTTATGTGAAATATGTCATCACCTTTTTCCAACCAATCCCAGCGCAGTTCAAACCTATGAGAAAAGCACAGACAAAAAAGAAATCTCTCATGTGAAATAAATAAAGTGCTTTGGCAGAAAGTTTGAGTTCTTGTAAGAGTAGCTGATTTCTTAAAGTAAGTTGATTAAGGAAATATGTTTACAGGGCCTTTAAAACAATGTTCCCTGACCGGGAATCGAACCCGGGCCGCGGCGGTGAGAGCGCCGAATCCTAACCACTAGACCACCAGGGACTGGTGCTTTCCATGAAAGAGGATAGTCTGCGGGCTACAGTTGTCGGGGAAAAAACCCCTTCCCCCTTCCCCCTTCCCTCTTCCCCCTTCCCCCTCCCCTCTCCCCTCTCTGCTCTCCCTCTCCCATGTAGACCCACAGAAAATAAGCTGCTCCAGCTTTGACATGTAATGCCCTCTACTGGCAGCAAGGATCCTCCATCTAATGCTAATCTCCATGCATTTGCTACACACACCCACAGCATATCATTTTAATTACTGTTGGTCTTGCAGAGGAGTGTGGAGTTGCCATGCGCTGGAACTACTGCCCTGCAATAAACTTCCTACCCCAAGCTGTCAATGGTTATTGCTTAATCTGCATGCCATCTCACATTGAGCTTTTCAGCTGACTGCAGGTGTGGCCATCTAGGCAGTGTTACAGTGACTCAAGGTCATGAAGGAAATTGGCCTCAGGACTTGCCTTACTGCTAAGATACTGACTGCAACAAACACAATGTCTCAACAAATGTGACCAGAAGTGTTAATGCCTATTTTTCTTGATACGCTATTTCAATGTATTCACTGGGACTGGGATTAGGCAAATGCATACAGGATATTAGGTCTATTTTATCTTATTTTAATCTTTTCTAGCCTGTCAGGAATGAAAGAGAAAGATTTAATTTTGGTATAAAAAGGCCACTTAACCATATTGAATAGCTGCACAAAAAAAATCACCATCGGCAGCCTGAGCCCAAATTATATTATTTGTATTAATTATATTGCTATCATTATCATCCTTCAAAAACCTATTTTAGTTTCACTTCAGCTGTTAGAAGCAGAAGTGGAGGGAGCAGTTCTGGCTGGTAGTGCTTGATTCAGCTGCTAGATCACCATCCGAGACAAGGAAGCTAACCTATGGTAGTCATCATTGTCTGCCAACTTGGAGCAAGATTGGATCAGATTTACAAACTGGTTCTGTTAAGAGGGAGTTTCTGTGTGGGAGTAGCACAGTCGGGGGATCACTGTTCAGAGCTGGAAAGGGCCAGGAGAAGGGGGGTTGTCTTGTGTTATGAAAGAGCTCCATACTCTATCAGCTCCCTCCTACACACTCCACAGGTTTCCTGAAAAGCAGCCCAGAGTATTTTTAGGCGTGTGAAAAGCCCTCAACGCTGTCTGTCTCATCTGTCTGTCTGCCCTCTCTCTCATTCCCACTTTCTTGGCTCGGCTCACTGAAGCACTGTCCAAACACAAACATCTGTCAGTAGAATGGCAGAGAGGAAATTAGTTAATCTCCCCCACATCTTCCCACTTTTCCCTGTCTATCAATTGCCTCTTTAAGGCAAATAATTTTTTTTTAATTGTTCCTGTTATCTCCCTCTCATTCACCCCCCCACCCTCCCTATCTTTTGGTTGTCTTCCAGAGTTTCTGCTTTCTTTGTTTACCTCTCTCACGCCTCTTTCACTGCCTTCTCTGGGTGACTTTTGACCCCACCCTGTTGATGTGCGTCAGCTGGAGCCGCTTATCCAGGAGGGTATTTTTCTATGTTTACCCTCCATTTAGCAGCAGCGCCTATGGCCTCCTTCTCTAGCTAAGAGGGAATTTTGACTAAATACCCCTCGGCCATTAGAGTTGATTTATGATAATGCCTGTAAATTTTGTCATTTTAGGAACATCAATAAAGCTCATGGCTGGGCTGTAAAAAGAAATCAGGTAGTTGAATAAATAATTAACAAAACTCCCTCCTCATTGCATCCCCAATATCACTCTTATTTGTGTTTTGAATTTGGAGAATACTTTTACTGTAAAGCTGTTTGACAAACATGTTTGCTTTGTACTTGTAGTCTGAAGATTTGAATAGAAACACAGTAGTTTCACATGTAAATTCATCTTTACCTTCAGCGGCATGGCAGTCATCGGTGAAGGTTCCTCCTGAAGATGGAGTCACAACCCTCAACAGGAGGAGAGGAGCTTTCAAGCAGCCCAAAGTTCACTTCATCAAGAACCACGAGTTCACTGCCACCTTCTTCGGCCAGCCCACCTTCTGCTCCGTCTGCAGAGAGTTCCTCTGGTGAGATGCCATGTCCAGCCTTTGTTGCGTTACAGCTGTCAATATTACGTTTGTGTACTTTAGCTGGTTAGCATATCAAACGCTTCTTTCACTTTGACCTTCAGTATGATTTGAGTATCTGTCAGTTCTAGGGAGATACCATGGAAGTTATTTCTAATGCTACTCTGTTTGGTCATGATGTATAATTATTCAAATCCAACATTGTGTTTTTATTAAGATGCCATGGACACAGCTGTGATAATTCCTGACCATTTGTACTGTCATCCACTGTATACTTTCTGGGTACAAAAGGAGACAAAAACATTAGTTGTCCAGTAAGAAAAGTCCAGACCCCCAAGGGTACTCCTCAAAAGACCAGTTTAGAGGCTGTTCTAGTGTTCCTAAATAGAGTGGTCCAGGGGGGTTGTAATGTTAGATTATTAGATAATGTTAATGTTAGCAGGGTTTCTATTGTGAGAGTGAGTCACTGTGTAGGGAAATCCCACAAGGCTGTCATGTTGTGTTCCAACTATGTCAGCAGCCCTAACCTGTCAGCCAAACTCCTCCCTTTTCTTTCAAACTTCAGTATTATCTATCCTCTGTAGAGACAGGCAGGAGGAAGCCTGATGTTGTCTTTAGTTTGTTCTTGTATGTGCGACAATATGTCCACTTATTCTCAGGAAATTTGTATGCATGGGGAAGTTTCAGTCTCCTTATCTAAGATGTGAAAGATACCTTTCAGTTATGCTGATAACAAATTGAAGACCCCTGAGTCAGTGACGTTTCATTTGTGGTAACAGGTCTCTCCTGCTTTTTTTTTTTTTTTTTTGACCTGCAAAATACATTGGAGAAAGTTTGCAGACAGTACAGATGTAGCTTTGTGACTGTTGAATTAAGGAGACTGTAAACTTTCATTTATGCTAGGTACTAGCTAGTTGTGCTAGGTATTCATGCTAGGTACAGTAAATCACTGTTATAACCACAAACCCAGTAAAGAAAACCATCTCTGGTAAATAGCTCCGATATCAGCAGTCAAAACTTTCTAAGCTCTACCAATGGGAAAAACATTTTGCTATGTCACACATTAAAACCCTACAATTCCACTTCTTTTCTCCCATACAGGGGGCTCAACAAACAAGGTTACAAGTGCAGACGTGAGTGTTTCATTAACTGCTATTTGCATTTTTATCACATTTTGCCCTTTTGCACATTTCAGTGAATCTTCACATCACAGTTAAAATAATGTTTGATCATTTATTTCACCCAGAATGCAATGCGGCGATCCACAAGAAATGCATCGAAAAAATCATTGGCAGGTGCACTGGAACAGCAGCCAACAGTCGTGACACTATGGTGAGAAAAGTTAATGTTCTCCAACGTGCATGCAAAACTTGACCTCAGATCTGACACTGACGATCAGCTGCCGTTGCGTTTTACAGTGATAGCTCTTATTGCTTTTTCCAGCTATGGTTCAATATTGACTTTGTCCTGTTTTATTCTATGACTTATTCACTGTTACGAAATAGTACATTAATCAATAATTTGGTCAATATGTTTTTCCTTACTCAAAAGAATTTGCATTTTCTATTTTTTCTAGCCAAACAAGGCATGGCCAAGTTTACAGGGAGCATCAATATTAGAATCATATTCAAATCAATTGAGATGTGTGCTTAAGTATTTATTGAGTATTGACTCTGCTTGCCACTCAAAAGCAGCTAAAACTTACGAAGCGTAGCAGTCCCACATGTGTCTGCTTTAATTATCAGATAGCAACTTTCTGTGGATTTAATGGATTTCTGTGTGTTTGTAGTTCCAGAAAGAGCGCTTCAAGATTGATATGCCGCATCGCTTCAAGCACTATAACTACAAGAGCCCCACCTTCTGTGAACACTGTGGCAGTCTGCTGTGGGGTCTCTACAAACAGGGCCTTAAATGTGAAGGTGAATGCAATGTTTTGTTTGTACAGTGTTATATGAGGCCTTCTCCTGCCTTTTGCCCTGCCTCTGGCATTTTGTTCTTTCATTGTATTCCCCTCCTCCACTTCACTAATCCATCTTTCACACCTCTGACCAGATTGTGGCATGAACGTACATAGTTATTGTCAGAAGAAAGTGGCCAATCTGTGTGGAATCAACCAGAAACTACTGGCTGAGGCTCTGTCTCAAGTCAGCCAGGTTTGTACAGTGAAAACTACATGAATTGTAGTTTGTGTAGACTATGTGTACATTATATACAAATCAGAAGATGAGGAACAAATGATTGGTTATGGATGTACATTGTCAAGAATGTTTTTAACAAACTTTTTTCCTCCCTAGAAATCTGTGAAGAAGTCTGATCCAAATGCAGCTGATATTGGGATCTACCAAGACATCCAAAGTGCGACAGCAGACCCTAGTGGTAATATTTGTTCATTGTTGCACACACAAGTGCAAAGTTTTTATTTAACTTCAACTTCAATCAATTTTTTATCTTTAGAGGTAAAATAGTTGTGGCATTGTTGTTGATAATCTCTTAAGTTACATTGTCAAATCTCATCCTTTGTTGTGTGAGTTTGCATGTGTCTTTGCATTCAGCTTTGCATATGTATTTACTCTGTGTGTATATATAGTAGATCGCAATGGCAAGCCTCGTGAGGGCTTGAGCCCAGCCTCAGCTGCATCTACAGCTCCCAGAGTACGCCTCACCATTAGCCACCTGGTGTTCCACAAAGTGCTGGGCAAAGGCAGCTTTGGCAAGGTAGGCCCTGTGGTCCCCATCTCTCCATCTTTTCCTAAATTTAACATGAAATGCTTGTGTTAACACAAAACCAAAAGCTGTGACTGTGAGCACTTAAAACATTGCACAAACTTGCCTCTGCCAATGACATTACACATAAAACAGCAAAATAAAAATGACTTTCCTACTGAATTTGTCCACATGTGAATGTTAGCCCTGTAGATGACCATTACCTACCAAATATAACCATGAAAAAGGCACTAAGACAGACAGAAATAGACCATACCTGCAACCTTTTATGCATTTTGGAACCATTAGAATTGTACAGAGCCTGGGAGGTTCATGGACATTTTTTTTATAAAATGCAGGTGCATTTTATAACTCGCACACGCGTTTTACTAAAGCATGCACTTTAGTAAGACACACATGCTTTAGTAAAGCGCACACTCCCCTGACCTACAGCATTTCACTGCTCACTCAGTTGGCATTATATCATCATATAATATCATACAATGCATTAGGGTTTTGTGACAAGGCATCCATAAACAATAATCATGGACTTGATGAACTTGGACAATTGAACTATCAATATATGTATCATATTAAAATGTTAATCGATGAAAGATTGAAGATCTTTGGTGGAGGCACACCCTTTATGGAAACAGCAGATGTGGTAGAGGTAGTCATCTATTCCAATAAAAGGTACAAGTTGGATGCTTAGTTTATGTGAATAGTTTAAACCCCCCAGTTTTTGTCAAAAACAAAACTTTGATAGCATTGGAAAACCTGTACTTCATAAGTGATAATATTGACACATACTGAATTACGTCCATTCAGTTGCTGTCAATAAGTTAATATTACTATATTCTGCATGCAACTGACGGCATTCTACAGTTAGGAAATACTAGCTGTAATACTAGCTCATTTTTTCTTGTCTTATTTGTGATCGGATAAATGGTAAATTCATCAAATTCAGTGCCCCATATCGCTGTTTTCCAAGCTATTGTAGCTGTCATATTGCACATTACTAAAGTGCACATGCGACTTATTTAATGTGCGCATGTGAGTTATAAAATGCACACGCACTTTATAAAAAGATTACATCCACCCCACCTCCCAGGCTCTGTAGAATTGACATTACTAATGAAAAGAAATATGTTGAAATGTTTAAATTAAGAGTGCACAGATTCAAGAAGCAGAATCTCAGATGCCAGGCAATGCTGACAAATCCTTATAGTCAATGTTGGTTGACCTATTTGGAGAAAACAGAGAAGCAGAGCATAGAATTTGCATTATATCTAGGGCCAATTTAGCCAGGTCACAGTGCATTTCATTGAGATCAAACATTCATTGTCCTCTCTGAGATTAGGCGATATCACACATGTAAAAGAGAGGAGGAGATATAAATAACCTCCTCATTTTTATTTTGATATTATACTTTGATCGTACTGCATGTGGCTTGTGTGATCACACTGATGAATTAATCACTCTGACACTTCAGGTGCTGTTGGCAGAGCTAAAAGGGCAAGGCCAGTACTTTGCCGTGAAGGTTCTAAAGAAGGATGTCGTCCTCATGGATGATGACGTGGAGTGTACCATGGTCGAGAAGCGAGTCCTCGCCCTCGCCTGGGAGAACCCCTTCCTCACACACCTCTACTCCACGTTCCAGTCTCAAGTAAGCACAAATCTATAGACATGTCTACTAGTAAAAGCTGTAAAAGCATGTCCCTTGACAGGAAATCAACCCCGGGCTGGGGCAGTAAAAGCGACAGTTCCCTAACTACTAGACCACCAATTGTTGATCGAGACCTCCCTTCCAGCCCTCCTTATCTAAGTCTATTCTCTCTTGTCCTCTGTCGCTCTCTTATTCATGTGTCATTCATTTGTCTGCAACAGTGAGCTGACAATGATGTGTTATTTACACAGGAGCATCTCTTCTTTGTGATGGAGTACCTGAATGGAGGCGACTTGATGTTCCACATCCAAGACAAAGGCCGCTTCGATCTCAACAGAGCCACGTGAGTACACTGGGATACCATATAAAGAACTACGAGTAATGCAGCAATTCTCATTTATAACACTGGGTCTTAATCCCAGTAAAACTATTTAACGGTTATTTTTGCATATCCCAACCTTCAGATTCTATGCTGCTGAGATAATAGTTGGACTGCAGTTCCTCCACTCAAAAGGAATTATCTACAGGTAACAGCCTCTCTGTACTAGCGTCTGTAATCTCCATATTCAACCTGTTTTTGCTACAGAGCAGACTGGAACAGACTGTTTTGGGATGTTAGACGACAGTATTTCATATACTGTAGCAGAACTAGCTGTACATTGTATATATCTCTTTCTGTGTCTTTCTGCAGAGATCTAAAGCTGGACAATGTCATGCTGGACAAAGACGGACACATAAAGATTGCAGACTTTGGCATGTGTAAAGAGAACGTGTTTGGAGAGGCCAGAGCCACCACGTTTTGTGGGACACCGGACTACATCGCACCAGAGGTAAGCTTCAGGGCCTGGCTGGTAGCACCACCCCTTTTTCAGCCAAATCTTTAAAACATGTTGTTTTAGAATTATTATTTTTAAATGTGAATCTCTACTTAGCCATGTAGTCCCTCATTCTGTCATTGTGTGTATGCCCCCTAGTGGCCGTTAGGAGGTGTTGCAGTGTCTACAGATCACACTAAACTATTCACTTGCCTTCTCTGTGCTCTCATCTCAGATCCTGTTAGGGCAAAAGTACACCTTCTCAGTGGACTGGTGGTCTTTCGGTGTGCTGGTGTACGAGATGCTGATTGGTCAGTCACCTTTCCAAGGTGACGATGAGGATGAGCTGTTTGAGTCCATCAGGTCTGACACCCCTCACTACCCTCGGTGGATAACCAAGGAGGCCAAGAATCTGATTGAACTGGTGACTAACAGTATACTTAAATTATCAGGCATACTTTGTCCCATATAGGCAAAGACATTGTTGACATTATACACATGAATGGATGTCAATAAATGCTTTCCTCCTTATCACAACATGGTATTACAGGGAGTTGATTTGAGTTGTAATTGAAATGATTGTCCTCTGTTCCACTTTTCCTTTATCATCATTATTCCAGTTGTTTGAGCGAGATCCCAGTCGCAGGTTGGGTGTTGTGGGAGACATCCGTGCACACCCATTCTTCAAAACTATCAACTGGCTGGCTCTGGAGAAGAGAGAAGTGGAGCCCCCTTTTAAGCCAAAAGTGGTATGAGTCTGTTTTTTGTTTTTTTTTTCTGGACAAACTATCCATTTGTGTAATTTACATATTACGCAAATATATATTTGCATGCATCTATGATGACATTTACTAATAATATGCTTTTTGATATTAACCTAACTGAAATCCTGCCACCCTCAGAAATCCCCCAGCGACTGCAGCAACTTTGACCGAGAGTTCCTGAGTGAGAAGCCACGCCTCTCCCATGCCGATAAAAACCTCATCGACTCCATGGACCAGGCAGCATTTGCTGGCTTTTCCTTCGTCAACCCCAGACTGGAAAACATGATAAGCAAATGAAAAGACACAATGGCTGCCTTGGGAACATGATCATAGCCCTGCACTCCGAAATAGGCTCTTATCCTATTCCCTTTATCTTCATATGGTCTAAGTTCAACTGGATGGTTAACAAGAACATAAAAAGCTTTGGGCTTGACTATGACTTCTTGAGTTCTTCTAGCAGAGGATGAGATAAAATGATATGGGGATGTTTGCTAGGCATCTAAATGAATGGTCCTGTCGCGGCTGTCAAACTGTGTAGGTGTATAAGAGAGTAATACACTCCAGGAAATTAAGGGAGATACTTAAGATACCAGCATTACCATATACAATGCTGGAGGGGGATAGTCAATAATGCATTCTGTCTTTTTTTAACTTTTATGACATTTTTCATTGTGATCACACCTTGAATCTATACAAATCATCTAATGTACTGTATCTTGAAATTTAAATTCACAGGCACAAGCATGCTGGCCTCATTTAGTTACATGCATATATACGGTATATACCCGCATTGCACATGCAACTCAAGAGAGTTTGATTCACTGGTACCATATTCACTCTCACCTTGTGTGCTTTGCCTACTGTATGCCTCCTATTACATCCTATATATGTGTGTTACCACATACATATAAGTGTGTGGGTGTGTGCTGCTGTACTCAGTAACATTGTCTGTTGGTGAATGAATCCTTAGTTCATCCCTCTGGCAGTCAGATATATGCACCATAGAAAGAATTGTACAAAGGGAGGGTGAATTTAATTCCCTCTGAATTAAAGTAAGGTTATTGTGGAGCTGAATAGTCCCCCACTCTCCCCCCACTGACTACACTGTCTTGGGAAACTGGAGATGCTCTAAGCAAGCCCTCAAAAGAGATTTTTTTTTTTACAGATTTCTACATGTCAGTCATCTTGTTTATTGTGACCCACTGGTGTCAAACCTCAAGCTGTACAGTAAACTGCAGCATAGGGAAACCAACTGTTAATCACATAATATTAATGTTCCCACATCAGATATTTTGGACTCGTCATCAGACTTACTGGAAAAAGTTGCAGCAATGTTATGGTACTATACCTGTACATCTATATGTGTTGAAGGATGTGTTATTTTTGTGTGGGGGGGGATGGGCATTTCACTATAAGTGTAGGGCCTTTGAAATATGTTAAATTACTTGAATGTAGGACTTTCAACATGAAGATAATAGTGCTATATATGGAAAATAATATGTATGTTACCATGAGCTGTCTGTGAGTTATGGGTGTACTGTTTTTTACTCTCCTAATCTTTTACATCTGATTATAAATAAATATATTAATGTCACTCAGTCTCCACCTAAAGTAATTTTGCATTTAATTTGCATTTATTGTAGACTTGTATGTCACGCAGCTTTATATGCAAAAGCTCCTGCAAAAACAAATCCTATTGTTAAAGACTCATACCAAAGGAATTCCTGTACTAACTGCATTCCAGTCGTTTTTTAAGGTTGTGGCACTCTGGTCACAGCTCCAGTGATTTTTGTATTTTATGTTGCTATTGTGTTTTATTTGACATGGCCTCTGCAGCACATCACCACGGAATATAAGAAGATATGTATAAAGGTCAGCAAAACATTTCCAGGTACCACAGGGATTTTGTTAGTATGAAAGACCTGTCGGGCTTTACCGCCATCTAGCGGTCAGGTGCTACAATTGCACCTCCCCGTGTAACGAGGGGACTAAAGGCGAGGAGACATTCCTGCAGTGCGCACGGCTTATGACCTGTCCTCGTCCTCTGTCCCCAGCAGTATCCCAATAGCTGCTGCAGGATCTGGACAGGGAACACATCTCACACGTGGCACAAATAACAGCCACCTGCACCGACCAATAAATCTTTTCAAGTTGATGAGGAATGTGCCTTTATGCAAACAGCCCTGAACCCAATGCAGTATTAAAGTTGTAGACCTTTAAAAAATTAAAATTACCCCACACAATTGCCACATTAAACATCATGATCCAAAAAGCGAAAGAATTGCTTTTTAATTGTAGTATGTTCATTTACTAAACCTAATTTCTGTATAACAATTATCTAGTCTTCTGTGCGAGAGCTTCAAAGAAAGAGCACCGGCACACTTTAATAAAACGACTGGATGAATTTGGGGGTAAATGCCTGCCCCCCTCCACCCCCCCACCCCCCCTTTTTTTTTTGGATTTCTGCATGGCTCTCCGATTGTTTCGACTGTTCAGGCAAGCTTCCGATCGCTTTTCTGCAGCCCACATTTATTGTATTGTTTCCACCTCAACGAATGCAAAACGCGGATATTTTTTTCTTTTGTTATAATAGGCATCCAAAGGGTTGGTCTATTGTGGAGGATTATGTGAGGCAGAAGCATACATGGTCCAAGTGAGCGGCAAAAACCTGTTTCAGAGAACGGATTCGGCTTATAGGCTCCTAGAAACGCTTTCCAAAACGACACATACACTTATTTAATAAAGAAAGCACATTTCTAATGCAACATAGATAGACTTTGAGCATCACATTCACAGTGTCAGCGCATATTTCCAGCAGTTTCTCCCGCCCTCTCCCCCCCAGCCCACCCCCCAAAATCCGACTTGTGATCCTTGTGCAGCAGAAGTACCAGCAGTGACATTTATAACATTTTATCCAGTCATTAGGATTGGGCGTTATGTGATTTATTTAAAAAAGTAATGACCCATTCAGCCTTTTATGGTGCATTGTGGGGCTATTTTATTTACTTAACAAACAGTACAGTAAATGGAAATTAGGCAACTCGAGGTCATCTTCAATAACACAATTAGTATGCTAATTCATTACAGAACGAACAGCTTTTTCATGGCAAAAAAATAAAAAATTAAAAAAATACTCCACTTATCGAAAGTGGGTCGATTATATGTGCAATTAATTCCAGCTCAACCATGAACTAAGTGTTGATTCCGCTGGGGATAAAATCCTTTTAACGACTGATCAGGAGAAGCCTCCCTGTTTATAAGAATGAACGGAAAACATTCCGCTTTTTCCTTTTCTTTTGTGCGTGTTGTAGATGTTGGTCTTGATATTTTATTGTGTGTGTGAAGATGGAAGTCGGTGTGTGATGTAGCCGGGCTCAGAGGCATATAGGCGGCAGAACATGCGCAGTGGCCGCTTGTGCCATATTGGAAGGAGGTCGTGAACGAGAGCTGCGTCAAGCTGACGAGAAGCTGCTCGAGCCACACCGGACGTTTCGCGATTTTACCCTCAACAGAAAAAGCCTCGCTGTTGCTTAGACGACGGCTGTAACGTGTAGCCGTTTTATACTGAAACGCTCAACCGGGGTCCCGGGTTTTCACTCCTGCGCGCTTAACACTGCTGCGAGCGAGCAGGCGGAGAGGATCGGCATCTAAAAACCGACTTGGAAAAACTACTTAGCGGTAAGAGACGAATTTTGCGACTAAATATTCACATGCTCTGTGCTGTTTGTTACAGATTCCTAGCGGTGTTTTGTTTTGTGGTGGCGCATTCGTCTTTTTTCCCGTCTCTCAAAAAGATGAGTCGGGTTCGGTCGAGTGTAAGCGCCCTTATTGCTCGTCAGCCTGCTCTTATTGCTCAAGCCGTGACGTTCAGTAACTTGACGCGGACACAGGCGGTTTTACCATGTGTCCAGTGAGTCCCCGCACGGCCGTTACGCATTTGGTACCGCGTGTTTATTTATTAGACAGCAATGAGATCATTTTCTGAATCGCTCTTTGTCATGTTGTCCTCAGTGTGAAAGTTAAGACCGTCGGCGCTGTAGTCTCTCTCTCTCTCTCTCTCTCTCCCTCTCTCTCTCTCTCTCTCTCCCTCTCTCCCTCTCTGTCTCTCTGCAAAGCCACTGCGTTAATGGCCCATCTCTGTTTCTGAATGCTGCGGTTAGTCTGTGCAAAGCGGTGCAATCTTAAGCTAGTTACAGTTCAAGGATTGTATGGAAATTTCCAGTGATTTGCCCTTGAATAACTCAGTATATTTATACTGTCGAGGTCTTACATAATAAAGGTTGCACGACCTCAGCCGATTAGTGTTTCTGTGGCTCTCACCTAAACAAACTCCGCCGTTTATAAATGTTTTTCGCGTCTGCTTTTAAGGGCTGATAAACAAGGTGATGCTCAGGAGGTTGTGATTTTTGTTGTAATTTTCCGAGTGGACTTATTGCAACCTATTTGTCTTCTGGATCTTATAACTTCCCTATTGTGCAACTTGAATGATCCGCTGCTGGCAGCGCTGCTGCCGTTGACGTGCCGCTACAACGGCACCGAGCAGCTTTAGTGCAACTGAAAGGAGCAACTGGATGAAATAGCATTTTTATTTATGCACGCTGTGTGGGTGAACTTTGTATTTTTCCATCTTATTACTCTGTTTGCTGTCCAGTTACTGGACAGAATAGAGGTCAGTTTGGCAGAGCTGGTGAATGATCGTGCACTGAGCAGTTGGTCTTCAGTGCAACCCTTTGTTGGCAACCATAAGATCCATATTAATGCCATTTGGGGTGTTTAAACTCATTCACAACGCCTTGACAGGTGTAAGTCATATTAGAAAGCTGATGGGAACAACCTCTGCACAATAATTCATGTTCTCAATTTTATCAAAACATATTATTATAAGAAGTGCATTGAAATATAAACCATATATGAACTTTAGTTAGCTGTCTTTTAAAGGGTAATTTCACCCTAATGACAAAAAACCCCCACATTTTCTCACCTTCAGTGGTGGTATCTATTCAGCCTGATAGTTTTGACTTTACATGCTCAGGGTTGAGTCATCAGTAAGATTTCTGCCACCACCCTAACTCAGTTGAGGTGGATGGAATTTAATTTGTGGTGCTCACAGGACCAAAATCACTTAATTTGAAATATTCAGTGAATACGACTATTTCTAGAAAAAAACCACACACCTGTTTTCAAGATAAACCACAGACTTCACTGTTAACGGTTTTCATTGGAACTACTTTCTACCGAAGAAATAGTTCCAATGAAAACTGTTCACAGAGAGGTCTGTTGATTATTTAAAGTCTTATGGACACAACATGCTTTCTGGAAAGACATGTTGCTGTTGAATTTCAAGCACCACAGCAATGATTTAATCACTTCCATTGTATTTTGGGTGGATGCAGAAATTTCACTGACATCTTAAAACCAGAACTACCTGCATGGCTCATCAGCACTATGGGAAAGTGAGAAAATGTTTTTGTAATTTGAGTGTATCAACTCTTTAAGCTTTTTGTTTCACAGATTCACCAAAATTAACACACGTTGCACAACTCTTCCCCAGTACATCTAGCTTTCTTCATCTGTCTTTCCTTCATCAAGATAACACAAATTCACAACACATGGTATGAAAACTGTGAAAAATATAAAGAAAAGCAAACAAGTGCTCTTCTGTAAATAGGTATCCATACTCTTTTATATAAAAGAGTATGGACACTTACAGGAGGACATACTAATTATACTAATTTTCCACCTTATTTTCCACTACATTACTGATTATATAAGTCATCTCATGGTGATCAGGAGCTGCCATTAAGTAATGTTTCAGCTGCTAGTTTCATTTCATTGATAGTGGACTTTAATTTTATTTCCTGGAGAAACTGTGCTGTGTGTGTGTGTGTGTGTGTGTGTGTGTGTGAATATGTGTGAACATGTGCGTGTTTTGTTAAACTGTATTTCCTGCCCAGAACCCTGGAGGTTCAGGAAAGCTTGTTTAGAAATGTTCAATCGCATGCTAAGTGCTGATGAGAATATGATTCAGTAAGTGCTTGTAAAGAGGATGTAGTGTGGATATCGGTTTTCTGTGTGTGTGTGTGTGTGTGTGTGTGTGTGTTTGCGTGGGTGTGTGCACATTTGGCCCTTTCTCTTTCAGGTTCAGTCACAGACTCGGGCGGTGTAGAGAGATTCAGGCAGACTGCTGGTTGCTGTGGTCCACGCAGACCATTAACTGCTCATGAAACAGGGGAAGTTGCTTTTCTTCCGGTCTGCATGTACAAGCTGAAGCTGTGCTGCTCTACAAAGTCAAGTGCTATAGAAAAAGCCACAGCATGTGCAGTCGAATAAGTTGGAGTGAATCTTAAAAGCTTGTCTTCAGACATTTCAAAAGATAACTGTCATAAATGGTACAATCAATATACAATTTAAAGGTATTACAACAGAGACACAGATGCTATTTTATTATTTTGAGGATTTCAAAATGTCTGATTCAGTTGTATTTTCTTTGCAAGTTGCATCGAAAACATTCACAAAAAAAGAAGTGAAAAATGTGCTGAAGAAGTTTGTAGCTAGAAATATGAGAAGTCAAATCAACTTTAAATCCCACAGCGCTCATCATAAATGAGCTAATATGTAAAAAGCTCAGCATCAGATGTTAGAAAACAGCTTCTCAACTTTTCTACATCTGTCTTAGTGCTCTTTTTTTCCACTCTTATGTCAGGAGTGTGACCCCCAGGGACAATGAGGCCCTCTGGTGTGTATGTATGTGCTGGAGGGAGGGGGAGAAAGACAGAAGGAGTCTGGGGCAGGGTCGCGGGTGAAAGGCAGCGCTGCTCCTGGCGGAGCACGGGGGTCGCAGTGGCAGTCCGGTGGCCGGGAGGGGGTGGTTTCTGATGCTTTAATAGAGACGTCAGACATGACAAAGACGGGCCTGACAGGCCGGCTGAATGGAGCTGCCGTGACAGAGCAGCTTTCCTCAGCGTCCCACACATACACCTCGCTCTCCGCTGTTGTCACGCCCAGCGCTCCCTTCTTTCTCATTCATGCCATCTCTCTCTTGTTGCATTAACTTATTTCATCTCACAATGCCATGGGTCAGTCTGATGTGTCAGAGTTTGATTTGTGTGTCCACATTCATGACAAGGCACTGTTTGAAACTTCACTTCCAGTGACTCCTGAGTAGTAGAAGGCATAAGATTACGGTTTTTAAAAAGATGAGCCCAGAATGAGTGCACACAAGCAGAGGTGAAGCTGGATGGGATTAGCATAGTTTTATATATTTCCTGATCGCATACCATCTGGTGTGTTACTTTGGTGGTAGCCTGTGCCGCCCTAATGAAGGGCAAATATGCAGCATGTAATCTGTGATTTTATTCACTGCTTCTCCTGTTTTGTAGTGACTGAGTCCAGGAACAGATAGAAGCCCTTGAATATTGATGTAGCAACTTAAGCAAAGACTTGGTATCTTGACAGCTCCATTATGAAAACCCAGCAGACCTTGATTTTAAAATAACTGAAAAAATTCAATCAAATGCCAATCCATTTAATTTTGGCTTTGGAGCAGGGTTTGCATATTAAGGCTGTTGAATCTTGTCTTGAGTCTGCAGCTTGACCTGATGTGGCAGGTTGTTTCTCCTGCTAGTTAGTGTCACGGTTGCTGGCATATTAATTAATATCATATGCTATTTATACTATACTATTTAAGAGTATGAGAGTAAGTAAGAGTTCAACA
Organism: Thunnus maccoyii; assembly: GCF_910596095.1. Taxonomy (NCBI): domain Eukaryota; kingdom Metazoa; phylum Chordata; class Actinopteri; order Scombriformes; family Scombridae; genus Thunnus; species Thunnus maccoyii. Next base: position 9,355,800 of record NC_056535.1, on the reverse strand, counting down.
GATAGTGGTTTGATTAAGCGCAGGCTGTGAGGAGGGTTGGTTCAATGCCACAGTTCTGTGTCTCCCTGCCTCAAACTGTATTTTTTTCTGTTGCCAAAATTTTGGACCGCCGCTGACTCGTTTACTCTCACCGGATAATAACTCTCGTCCTCTGTTCCTCCTCAGAGCTCCTAGTCTTGACCTTGAGGGGGCACCAGCATGAGTCAGGAGTCACTGGAGTCTGGTAAGAACGATTCTGTGAACAGCTGCGTGAAATGAGTAAGATAAAATGTTGGAAAGCAGGTTGGAAAAGAGAAATGTGTTTTGTGTGTGTGTGTGTGTTCCAGATGGAGACTCTGCTCAGGATGTGTCTGACTTCAACTGGGATGACTACCTGGAGGAGACTGGAACCATGTCTGTGCCCCATCACGCCTTCAAACATGTGGGTTCTGACTACCTTCAAAGCAAATGCACATATTTGTATTAGCTTGTACCAGCTATTCATAATCAATAGCTAAGGTTCTGTGTAAAGTGCTTACTAAACTCTCTAATAACCATTAGTTAGTTCCAAACTATCTGTTAAATCTGAACGCACCACTGAAACATCTGGAATGTGTTAGTGACTAAAGCCCTTAGTAATATGGAAACTGGTTACTAAGAAACTAAGTCTACTAAGAAACAACATCCAGTCGTTAAGGAATCAACAGTATAAACACAGAGGTCACTACAACTCAACATCTATAAATATCAGCATATTCATATTCTTACCTGCCAGTCTAGCCGTTATGTTCAACCAGATTAATGTTGAGCTGCAGTCCAAGGATCTATTTTATGATTGATTCATTTGCAGATTATATTCTTGGTTAACTGATCAATCATCAGTTTTCTAGGTGACACCTTCAGATGTCTTGTTTTGTCCAACCAATCAATCAGAAATTGAGAACGGTGCAAGTCTGATGTACTTTTAACACGCTCGTCTTATCAGTCTTATATCCGTATAATCCGTGGCGTTAAATTTTTATATCTGTTATTTTGTATTCATTCATGAATCTGTAAACTTGTGTCATTTATCAAACGTTTGTCCTTTTTCACATCTCGTCTTTTCTTTGTGTACTGAGAAAACACTTGAATTATATCTGGACACAATGTAAAACCTGCCTGTGTATCCAGCTGCATAGTATAAATAAAATGTTTGTTTTTTTTTTAAACTGCGCGTGTGCAAATCAAGTTAATGATTCCACGTATCCTTCTCTCCCTGTCTCAGGTGGACCAGGGCCTGCAGACCGGACTGACTCCAGGCATGAAGCTGGAGGTGTGTGTGCGCTCGGAGGCTGACAGTCCTTACTGGGTGGCCAGCATCATCACCACATGTGGCCAGCTGCTGCTGCTACGCTACGAGGGATACCAGGATAACCGGAGCGCTGACTTCTGGTGTGACATCATGACAGCCGACCTCCACCCTCTGGGCTGGAGCCGCCAGCATGGCAAGACCATGAGAGCCCCTGAGGGTGAGTTATGGCTGGAGTTTGCATGGTGTTTTTTAGTTGTGAGAAGTGTAATTAAAGTTGTAATCCACCTATGGACAAGAAAAGTAAAGTTTAAGTACTTCTTCTGTGAGTGTGCATGTACAGGCTCTGCAGTGGAGCAAGTACACAGTTTTTCTATAGTTTAATTCTCTGCACATCTTGTCAAAGAGCTGTTTCATGGTGGAACTCAACTTTGTAATCACACTTTTGTTCAGCACAGCAAGGAGTAATGAATATTTCTGTTCTCCTGATACACTGGTGCCACAGTTGCCCAGAGGTGAAATGCTTGTGTTTCCCTTCTGATGTTCTAGTTGAAATGAAACATCGTTCTGTCTAGAAAGTGCAAAGCGGACAAGAGCTTCACGGTTTTTGATGCTACGCACTGAAGCAGTGATTTTGGTCATTTTTAATTAATGCCACCTAATTCGCACTTGACACCCGGCTTTGTTAACTTGTTAAAGGGATAATTCGCCTTTTTTGAAGTGGGGTTGTATGAGATAGTTTTCCATAGTCAGTGTATTACCTGCAGTAGATTTGGGTCGGCATCCCCCCAATTTGGAGAAGCAGACAGGAGTAGTGGCACGGAAGCTAAGCAATGCACTGCTGTGCACGGGGACAGCAGCATAACATATTTTAGCCACCTAAAAAAAATCAATATCAGTTTAAGTGTACACTATGTTTAGAATATTTTCACTTCTTTACCTTACTGTCAGACAGCCCTTTCCTTTGGCACTACATTTTCTCAACCATAGAACTTACCGCAGATCAGCTGTTTGGGTCAGAAAGTGCTGCTGCAGTGTAATCTACTGCAGGTAATACACCGACTATGGATAATTTAATTAATCTGAACTATCCATTTAAAACAATTAAGTGTTATTAAATTGAATAATAGAGTAGCCGAAATACTAGATTTGCCTGTTCAAAATGTTGTAGCTACATGAGACAATTTGATAAACCAGATGCAAGTTGCATAATCTATTATGTTCAATGAACTCTGGTAGATTTTCTTAATTAAAAGCAGATGTGGGTTGAGCAGGAACCTAAGCCCACCTGGTAGGTTGGTTAATAAACTGTGCATTTTGTGTGTATGATCCACCTCAGGTGTGCGTGAGAAGCACCAGGACTGGGAGGCTCTGCTGGAAAAGGCCCTGGCTGAGGAGTGCAGCGCGCCTGCCAGTCTGCTAGAGTTGGTAAGGCAGGGGACCAGAGCAGCTGTCCTTCTTAGACACATACACACTAATATGTTTACGTTTTAAAACAGCATTTTAAAATGAAAACAATCTCTGTCCACACTAGCGTTTTAGCACTGTTTGAGAAATAATCTCTGTCCATACTAACATGCCTGAAAACGCATATCACATGACCATCACGTAAACTGGGCACGTGCGTGCCAGTGTAAACAGAAGGCAGATTGTTTACTTTGCAGTTGGTTGCTTAGTTGCAGAAAATACTACAGAGGAAGAACAGCATGGTAAATGGCAAAAAATAGAGATTTCTTTGCTTGGACTGATGACAGCAACGCCTGTAATTCATTATCCATGTTGAATTAACCACTGGTAGTCAAGGCCGATGTCTTTTGTTTTCTTTTGGAAAAGGATCACGTGACAGGGGCGTGACGAATCAGGGAAGGACCCCTTGTGACTGATAGGACCAAATCAGAAAGCGAACATGGGTGTCTGCGTCATTGTTTTCAGAAGTCTTCATTTTGCCCGTCCGGACTAAAATGCAATCCCGGAGTTTTCAAACTAAAACAGGGTCAGCAGCGTTTTCAAAAGTCTCCATTTTAGGAGTTTGAAAACGCCGCAGTAATGTGGACACTGGACGTAAATTTAGTAAAAGTTATGCGTTTTAAAACAAAACGGTAGCAGTCTTTTCTCTTTGTCTGTGCCAAGAGCAATCTCCTGTATCAGTACTGATTTGATTGATTTGTCAACCTTTAAAACACAGAGTGCAATAAATAAAACTGTTGAGCATGTCACAGTAAAGTCAGATTTTCGCATCATTGTTTAAGTGATGAGACAAGTTCAGTAAATACAACAGACATAAGAAAAACACCAAGTTGACAGTTTTCACCCTCAGGTGATCAGAATTGTGAACAGTAACTGTGCAGTCTTGGCACACACACACATGTACAGCAGTCATACTCTACCTTTGTTTTCTACTTGTTTTATTGTCCTTGTAGTGCAGATTTAAATCTCTAAGCACTTAATTAGTTTGTTATGCCCATGTTGAAATGTAAAAAAAAGGACAGTTCAAAAATGTAACACTTAAAATGTCCGTTGCAATAAATGTGAACTATGATTAAATAAGATTTTATATCTATTAAGATGTCTTGCATGCTTATCTTGCATGAAGCCGCAAGGCCACAAAATACAAGGCTGTGAGCTTTTGTTTATGGCTCTGAGGTTGTGCTGTTGAAAGCAAATTCGCTGTAGGAACAGCCTGTGAAATTCCTTAGAGCCATTAGTTAGCTTTCAGTGACTGTGCTTCAGTTCTGCCACTTAGTCATGCAGCGCATTTCTCTCCCAGTACAAATTCTTCACCTTGCCTAGGCATGTGTTCATTTGTGTTTGTGTACATGTGCACTATCAGCCTCTCATTTACCACTCCTCACTCCCTCCTAGCCCCAGCGTGGTAGAGACCCAGTGGAGCTCCTGTGTGCAGGCTGCTATGTGGAGCTGCAGGACAGTGTTGATCCGGGGCTGGCCTGGGCCGCTGAGGTGGAGGAGAACGTCGGAGGGAGGCTGAAACTGCGCCTGGTAGGCACCGAGGGCCTCCCAGACACACCCGCAGCCCTCTGGCTCTTTTACCTCCACCCACGCCTCCACCCACCCGGCTGGGCTAAAGAGCACGGCTGCACCCTCAGGCCTCCCTCAGGTCAGTGGCACTGACACGGTTCAGGTCTTATATTTAGAAACAAAAGGAAGAAAGGAAAAAGGATTTCTAGATCTCAGGGTTTACTGCCAAAGCAAGAATGAATACTAGTTTCTGATGAAAGGACTTGTGAAGAAAGCAATCATGGACTAGATGCAGGTCCAATCATGTACAATGACCCTATTATTACCTTTTACACTGTGTCTTTCATATTGAATCACTGAATCTAATTTTTACTAATTATAATTCATATTATCCAATGTTTATTACTACTTACTCAATCAGATATGTGCTTTTTCTTTATTTGTCACATTATGTGAGTTGTATTAAGATTTTACAATGTACTTTGACAAATGCATAGTAATAAAATATAAGAGACTAATGTGCTAAATGGGATGTTATCCCACTAGACCTTGGAATTGATTTTCCATGCAGGATAAGACGGAGCATTGTTTTCAAGGCCATGGATGTGCAAGTGCTCTTCAAGTGAACAAGTTTGTTAATATGCAAGATGTAAGAAGCACCATAGGCTATATTTCTCTCCTGACACAGCCGATCTACCCTCTGGTACCAGTACAGCTAAAGCCCTATTGATATTAAATGCCAGACTTTTGCTATAATTGTGTTTTTTTTGTACCTGGATACTCTGTGCAAGTTAATAACAGAATGTGGTGAGCAGCAGCAGTAAAGGTGCATAAAACTGATTTGGAGAAAAAAAATAATTGTGTTAGAATTAAACATAGCCTTTTAATATGACTTGTATTTATCATTTAATTAAAGAATGGGGAAGATATAATGGATTTCTTATAGGTTCAGCCGTATTAATTCTGCACAACATCTTGTTTGAAAGGCAGTCTTGAACTGAGAGCCCTGTGATATGAAGTTTGCGTTCCATAGTTGCAAAATTGTAGAGGACAACATTGATTTTTTTTTTTTGGGGGGGGGGGGGGGGGGTAGTTTAATTAATTGTGAGGACTTTTTAATTTTTTTAATTTTTCAGGAGGGTAAGATAGAACAACAAGCTGACATGCAGACTGTGTTTTGCCAAATCCTGCCATATACTGTAGGGTTTAGTTCAATTAAATGTTGTGTAGAGTAAAGTTTAATCACATATATTTTAACTTTAGCATCCCTTTGAAAATTCAATTATACAAATATACTCAGTCAGCAGGTTTTGCTCTTCAGCAGCTCATATGCATGTATTTGTTTCAGATCTGTTGGCCCTGCGGACAGAGGAGGAGTGGCGGGAGGTGACAGAGAGGATCAGCGACCTGCCTCAGGATGAAGCTCTGACTGCAGAGTTCAGTAAGGTACTGCCAACAGTGCTCTTGTTTGTGCTTCCTGACCGGAACTTTTTTCTTATCACTTAGTTAAGATTTGATAAGTGTGTATTAAGCAAAGACTTGTGACATTCTTTTGTAAAACGAAACTGAAACTTATAAGAGTTGTTGAAGATGCATATGTATGTATGTGTTGTCTCAGGATCAGCCAGCCATTGCTGCTCATTCTTTCAAGGAAGGGATGAAACTGGAGGCTGTTGACCCTGCTGCTCCTATTTCCATCAGGCCTGCCACTGTCACCAAGGTAACAGACTTTCTTATCAAATCTGTTTCTCCTACGCTGCTAGGTTTTTCTCCTGTTTGCTGTTTACCTTCCTTAGTTATTTTTCTTTCTTCATTACCAAACTGTCTTAGTCAAGGCCATAGCTAGAAAATTATCACCCCCTGGGTTTGAACATATTTGAAAGTTCTTCTAATTAGCCACACAGCCCTGCAGATCTCCTTGTCTTAACGCTCAGCTTGACAATCTTTAGAGGGACTCAGAGAAACAAAACAGATGTTTAAAAGAGAGATGACTTTATAGCTGTGAGTGTCTGCAAATGCCCCAAAATGACCTTCTCTCCACCTCAGGTGTTCAATGAGCAGTACTTCCTGGTGACAATGGATGACCTTTGTGGTATTGAGGAGTCAGAAGGTGCTGGGCGTTCCTTCCTGTGCCACAGAGACAGTCCGGGGATCTTTCCTGCTCAGTGGAGTCTTAAGAACGGGCTCCCTCTCAGCCCCCCACCAGGTTTGCTCTGTCATGTGTTTCTCCTTTTATAACCACTTAAATTTAGGAATGATGTGATTAGATAACTCATCCTGTCTTTTCTCTCTTTTTACTTCTTCCCTTATCTGCCCTTGCTCCCCTCTTTTTTACATTCCCTCTTTTTTCCTGTGTATTTATTTTATCATGAGCAGGATACCAGGGTCCAGACTTTGACTGGGCAGATTACCTGAAACAGTGCGAGGCAGAGGCAGCTCCTCAGCATTGCTTCCCGACTGTAAGTCAACCACCGTTTGACTTCTTTTTACAACAAGCTCATGCCGCTCAGGCTTCAGTGTAAAAGGGCTTTCTCGTGTCCAGTGACCCGTGAAGAAACACACCACACGATTCTGGCCGGACCCACACTTGTAACATGAGTTGTTTAGTGTGAGACGGTGTTCTCCACTGGTCATTGTATACAAGTCCAGCTTGTATGTGATTTAATGTAATAAGCAGTCTAGGAGCAGATATTTCACATTGTAAGAACATTTTAAGACAATTTTCCTCCAAAACAATTGTATCAGCCTATAAAGTGTGATACCTGTCTCAAGGCCACCTCTTGTGTAAACAGCTTGACACATGGATGGGTTTGGTGCAGATAGAGCACAGCATTGATCAGCCTTGTGTTGGGAAACGCTGTTGTAACAAAATACTCGAGTTTCTCTACACAGCTGTTTTTCATTTGCAACCTTGTAGCTTTATACTTTGGATTAATTATGTTTTATATTTTGCTATCCAGTGCAGTAAGAATTGTTTTTACCATAACGGCTTGATTCCACCGGGCACTCCTGCATTGTGTTCCGGCTCCGACGCAACCGCTGGGGCTGATTGCAGCCACTCAAGTCAATGCTTGTGATCTCACCAGACGCGCTGCAGTGCATTTCGGAAGCATCCCAGAAGCGGCTCCTCACTCCACTCTGCTACGAAGATGCGCCTAGTCTATTTTTTATGGAAGCCATGTCAAGCTTCATGGAGCAGATCAAGCCGGGCAGGAAGTCAGACACAGAAACTGCATGGAGCATCCGGTCAATTTTCAAAATAAATCACCCTATGCAGACTCCCGATCATATATCACATCACTACATCAACATTACGTTATAACTGGTGGCACCAGGCCAGGAGTCAACCGGTCAGAGGATATTTGTCATGGACAATGAGAGGTTCATCTTGGAAGTGGAAAATCACAAGATTTAATATGACACCACTGCTGCCGTGACTGCACTGGTCCCTGGCTTCCTCTCCAGGTAGAGGGGAAGCTCTCTTCTCTTTGGCACTGCCGGAGCAAAATGCTCCGCTTCTGAAACACCATGCGGAGGATGGAACAAAACAACATCACAGCCGGAAAGTGACACAGCAGTGCCCGGTGGAATCAAGGCGTAACATCTGCCTGTCATAAATGACAAAATGTAGGAAGTGAGATTTCACACATTTGACAGACAGCATAATCAAATGTCAGTGACAAGACCATGTTTCTACAAAGTGATGGGTTGTAAACAGGTGGTCCACTGTGACTTTTCTTCCTTTTACCAGAGACAGAATATGTGGTGTTATCACAATGGACAAAAAAAAATCACCAAACACAACCATCCTCCATTGTGAAATAGCTCTCAAGTGAGTTTTCTTCTCTCTCACTCTGTTTACCTGCCAGGAGCAGTGTGACCACAGCTTCAAAGAGGCCATGAAACTGGAGGCTGTCAACCCACTGTCACCTGAAAACATTCACGTGGCCACTGTCACCAGGGTCAAAGGGCAATACATTTGGCTCAGCCTGGAAGGTGAGATTGGGTACTAGAGAATGTGTTTACCTTAGAGGATGAAAGTAGATAGAAATCAACGTGTAACTTAGGTGAGGCCACTCAGCACATTTGCAGCAGTGACATGTAGAGCATGAACCTACTGTATGTGGATCTAACCTGAGCCTCCGTGCTCTCTAGCGGAGCAGATGATTTTCTGTCTTCTATGGAGAAGACAGGAATATTAGATAAATATATTATAGCATATCATACACATAATCACTGCTTTGGAGATTAAACTTAGAAAGGCAGAAATGAGCATGACACACTTCAGACACAACATCTTAATGCACATAAGTATTAAACTATTTCTCTATTATATTAAATATGTTTAACTGAATAAGCAACCAAAGTTAAAGTTTGCAAAAAATCCCTAATTATAAGTTAATAAGAGTGAAGCACTCAAAAACTTAAGGAGGGGATTCTGTTGAAGTTAGTGGTTCAAAGCAGATTTGATTGACTGTGGAACACAGGAAAACAACCAAATAATTGTCATCAGATTCAGATTTCTATCTTGTTAAATTTTGATTTGTTGTCTCTCCTTAACCTATGAGAAGCGTACAAGGTAATCTGTCATGTGAAATAACAAGTATGGCTCTAGGTTTAGTAGCTAATATTGTGTTCATGTAGGTTCCCATCTTATTAAGAAAATAGGTTTCCTGGGCCACTAAGGTGCATTAATATGGCTACGGTATACAAATGTGTGTTGTGTTTATGTGTGATATTAGGTCAAGTCGAGTCAAGTCAACTTTATTTTTATAGCACAAAATCACAACAGTTATCACAAGTTATCTCAAGGCACTTTTCACATGAGCAAGCACTTGTCGACAGCGGCAAGGAAAATCTCACCTTTAACGGGAGAAACCTTGAACAGAATTGGGCTCTAGGTGGGGGCCAATTGCCTTGACTGTTTTGGTTGAGAGAGATAGAAGGAGGGGGAGAGAGACACGCAGAGAAGCACAACAACAACAATAATAATAATAGAAATATGACTAATAATAATTATAATGATAATAATAGCAGGCACGGGCATCAAGCAGGACCACAGCAGCACAGGACTGGATTTTACAGGTAGCCAGTGCAGAGAAGCTAAAATGAGAGAATTATGATCTCTTTTTCTGGTTTTTGTCAGTACACGTGCAGCAGCATTCTGGACCAGCTGGAGAATCTTTAGAGACTTGTTAGGACAGCCTGATAATAAGGAATTGCAATAATCCAGCCCAGAAGTAACAAATGCATGGACTAGTTTTTTGAGACAGATTTTTGCAATGTTAAGTAGGTGAAAAAAGGCTGTCCTTGAAATTTGTTTTATGTGGGAGTTGAAGGACATATCCTTATCAAAGATAACTCCCAGATTCCTTACGGTGGTGCTGGAGGCCAGGGTAATGCCATCTAGAATAGCTATATCATTAGAAAACATGTTTCTAATGTGTCTAGCACAAAGCACAAAAACTTCAGTTTTGTCTGAGTTTAGTAGCAGAAAATTGCAGGTCATCCAGGTCCTTAAGGCATGCTTGAAGTTTAGTCAACTGAGTGGTTTCATCTGGCTTTTTTGATAAATATTGGGTATCATCTGCATGATGAAAATTTATGGTGTTTCCTAATAATATTACCTAAAGAAAGCATATATAAGGTGAATAGTCTTGGTCCAAGCACAGAACCTTGTGGAACTCCATGTCTAAGTTTTGCTTGCATGGAGGATTCATCGTTAACATGTACAAACTGAAGTAGATTTGATAAATAGGATTTAAACCAGCTTAATGCAGTTCCTTTAATGTCAATTAAATGTTCCAGTCTCTGTAATAAGATGGTCAGCGGTGTTAAATGCAGCACTAAGATCTAACAAGACAAGTACAGAGAGAAGTCTTTTGTCCGATGCAATTAGGAGGTCATTTGTAACTTTCACCAGTGCTGTCTTTGTGCTATGATCCACTCTAAATCCTGACTGAAAATCCTCAAATAAACCATTGTTATGTAGAAAGTCACACAACTGATTGGCGACTGCTCTCAAGGATCTTAGAGAGAAAGGGAAGATTAGATATAGGTCTATAGTTGGCTAAAACACCTGAATCAAGAGTAGGCTTCTTAAGAAGAGGTTTAATTACAGCTACTTTAAAGTACTGTGACACATGGCCTGTTACTAAAGACAGATTTATCATAAATTCTAATAAAGAAGTGCTAACTAGGGGTAAGATTTCCTTAAGCAGCCTAATTGGGATGGGGTCTAAGAGATGAGAGGTTGATGGCTTAGATGAAGAAATCGTTGAAGTTAGTTCAGGAAGGTCAATTGGAGAAAAACAGTCTAAATATATATGAGATTTTATAACCGTTTCTAAGGTTCCTGTGTTTGGGGATAAATTAGTGCCTGTTGAGGGCAGGAGGTGATGAAATTTGTCTCCTAATAGTTCAAATTTTATCATTAAAGAAGCTCATGAAGTCGTTACTACTGAGAGCTGTAGGAATACATGGATCAATAGAGTTATGACTCTGTGTAAGTCTGGTCAAAGTGCTGAAAAGGGGCCGAGGGCTGTTTTTATTCTCCTCTATTAATGATGAGTAATAGGTGGCTCTGGCATTACAAAAGACCTTCCTATATGTTTTGAGACGATCTTGCCAGACTAAGCAAGATTCTTCCAGTTGGGTGGAATGCCATATCCTTTCAAGTTTTCACAATATTTGCTTTAATATGCGGGTTTGGGAGTTATACCATGGAGCTAACCTCTCATGTTTTATAGTCTTCTTTTTTAAAGGGGCAATGGAGTCAAGTGTCATTCACAGTGAGCCTGCAGCACTATCAACAAAATGATTAATTTGGGTGGGACTAAAATTAGCATGAGAGTCCTCTGTTGTATTGAGATATGGCATTGAATTCAATACTGATGGAATTGCTTCCTTAAATTTAGCTACAGCACTATCAGATAGACTCTAGTGAAGACATTTTTGTCTAATGGCGTGTAGTCCAGTAACAGGAATTCAAAAATTATTAAGTAATAGTCTGATAAAATAGGATTTTGTGGAAAAACTATTAAATGTTCAGTTTCGATACCATAAATCAGAACAAGATCGAGGGTGTGGTTAAGACAGTGAGTGAGTTTATTTGCACCCTGAGAGAAGCCGGTTGAATCTAATAAAGGCAGATAAACGCAGTGCTAAGGCTATCATTATCAACATCCACATGAATAATAATTATCACCTACTATAATTACTTTATCTGTACTAAGAACAACAAAGTTTGATTAAAAACTCAGAGAATTCAGATAAAAATATATAGTATATATTTTTAGATGTTTTTTTTAAAAAAAAAATCTCCATACTGTCTGGGCAAGTAAAAGAAAAATGTGATATTTGTTTTTTCTCTATATACTACTGATACAAACTTGTCATTTATAGAAAAAAAATGAAGTGTATGTGCAATTTTATTATCATGCTGTGTATGTACTTGCATTCATGCAAGCAGATGAAGACACCAAAAGGTCTTTCATTGTATGACATGAAAGGCTTTTGATTATGAAGGAAATTATTATAGACCAAAACACAGTTAATTTTTGGAAATACAGCATAATTTTAAGGTATTTTCTTAATAGCTCTGTGTGTATGTGTGTGTGTTTGTCCAGGCCTGAAGCAGCCCATGCCAGAGCTGATAGTTCACGTGGACTCCCTGGACATCTTCCCTGTCAGCTGGTGTGAGACAAATGGCTATCCACTTGTCTACCCCATCAAGCCCTCAGGTATACAGCATGATTCATCACACTGAACTATCAAGGTCTTAACACATCTGCTTTAATGATATGTTTACTAATGCACTGACAAACATAATACAATCTTTTTTTACCCTGGCCTCCAAATTAGTGACATAATGTAATGTAATTGCGTGACTGGGCACACATTAGTCTCTCCTTGTTTTTCAGTTGAGAAAGAGAGGAAGATTGCTGTAGTGCAACCTGAGAAACAGTGAGTATAAGATGGAGTGTTGATGGCTTTATTGGTTTGAATGGATGAAGTCCAGCAGCCTTTCAACATCCGACATTGATCTTTTTCATCACTTTACAGCAGAGCTCCACCGAAGTCATCGTCACCTGACAGCGTCAAGCAGCAGATGTCAAACCAGTCAGAGACAGGTAGGTGATATGTCTCAGGCCTCATTGAAGGAGACTAAACTGATATGCTGTATGTCCGTTTGTGTGGTCAGTGTTCGTTGCATCATTTGTATCTTATCTAGGGGATGTTGACCTGGTGTGTGCTGTGAGCTGCAGACATCAGACATTTTAACCAGTTTTCTGTCTGTTTTAAGCCTGAATTTTATGACACACTTCTTGGATCACTGTCGCTTTATGTACGTGTTTAAACCCAGTATAAAGGTTTTTATCATCAGAAGCCATGATTTTTAACTACACGACCCGGCTGCCGACTCCAGACCACCGCTAGCTTAGCCAGGTTTTGTTTTTGTTTTTAGCCTGGTAGCTAAGCTAGCCGGTGTCGGTTTCTACTAAGAGCTTTTAAGCCATTTTTTACTCTTGGATTTTACAACCATGCCAACTTTCTCCGGTGAGGACAGTGTACTACTCCTGAAAGCAAACAAAAGGATTGCTGACCTTAAGGATGATATTCGACGACTTTCCAATGAGCTCAGGAAGAAGGACTCCCTCCTCTGTAGCTTCATGGACGTGGCTACCAGGCAGTCCACACGGATTGTCAACCTCAGTGCAGCCATCCAAGACACTGTTCTAGGTACCCCTCCACCTGTCCGCGGCCTTCCTCCTCCTTGACGCCGAACCATCACTCGTCCTGGGCCGAGGTGGTGGCTCGCGGCCACAAGAGGCGCTCGGACAGGGCTGCCTCGCCACCCCGCCTAACACTCCAACCACTACGCGATCCTGTCGGACGACTTCCTGGCTCCTGCCAATGCTCCAGCGGCTCCGACTGACCCCAGCGGATCCAACGGATCCCCGAAAGCGGCGCCCGGTGACACCCTCGTCCCCACCGGTGGCTAGCAGTGTTCACATGGAGTGCCATTCCTCTGCGAGGTCAGATCAACGACCATCAGCTCGGGGAGCAACCTCCTCTGCCCGTCGCAAGATAAAGATGCTAAAAGAGGCAGTAGCCAGATGCTCTGGTGGTCCTCCCTGCCCCGGGCCGGCGGAGAGGTCCTGTTTCAGAACTGATGTCGCTGCCTTGCCGCAACGCTCGCCCGCCCAGACACCTCATCCTCAGTCGGCGACCGCAACACAAGGTGTAGAAACAGACCCTGCACTCTCCAGCCGCTCAAGCCCACGGTTGCCACCTCCTCGTCCTCTCTTCTCTCCAACCACATTAATAGTTGGGGACTCCATAATCAGAAACATCAGGTTCTTCAACGCAGACACACACTGCTTTCCCGGAGCCACAGTCCCTGACATCCTGGATAGGCTCCCGGGGCTGCTACGCTCACTCCCGTCCTCGACCAAACTAGTCATAGTCCACGTGGGGACAAATGACACTGTTCGTCAGCAGTCTGAGCTGACCAAAAAGGATTTTAGCAACCTTTTCAAGTTCCTAAGTAGCTGTGGAGTAACTATCTTTATCTCTGGTCCAATTGCCACACTTGCCCGTGGATCAGGGTGCTTCAGCAGACTCCTCAGTCTACACACCTGGCTCCAGTCCGCCTGTACAGCTCACGACATTGGCTTTATTGACAACTTCAACCTGTTCTGGAATCGTTCCCCCCTCTTCAAATCAGACGGAGTCCACCCAAACAGGCTGGGTAGCAGAATGCTAGCGGCTAATTTACAGCACGCTGTACAGTCCTCTACACGTGACTGACTGTTTACATGCCACACCCCCTCACCGAAACATCCACCTCTGTCTCCTCAGAGTATTGATTCCCCCGCCAGCTCCCCCCATGCGCTTTCTTTGTCATCACCACCCTCACCGTCGTCTTTCCTATATAGACCATCATTACAGACAGAGCCCATCGTCCACACTATACATGCAAAGGCGGTGCATCCACTGGGAACCTCCGCCGGCTGCCCTGTGCCTCCCCCTGCTCAGATGCCACTCCGCCCTTTCCAGTCAAGATGGCCTTAATCAATGCACGATCTATTGGTAATAAGTCATTTATCCTGAATGACTTATTTCGTAATGAAAAGTTGGACTTTATGTTCTTGACTGAAACATGGCAGCAGAATATGGATAATTCCCACCTGATCGAGCTTTGTCCTGCAGACTGCTCTTTTATCAGTACACCGAGGCTGACGGGCCGTGGTGGTGGTCTTGCAGTTGTTTTTAAAGACAAGTTTACATGCCAGATGGTAAGCACTGAACCATATTGTTCTTTTGAATTGCAAATATCCAGAGTTCGTCGGCTAAATCCTATTTATTGTATTTTAATTTTCCAACGGTCAGGCCCAATTGGCTCCTTTTTATCAGATTTTCCAGATTTTTTATCATCTATTATAAAGCTGGACAAGGTCCTAATGGTTGGGGATTTTAATCTTCATATTGATAACACTACATGTAATGCTGCCTCTGAATTTCTTAATCTCACTGAGTCCTTTGATTTTACGCAACATGTATCTGGCTCAACACACACTGGTGGGCACACTCTGGACCTTGTTTTTACCCATGGTATGAATATTGAATCTGTGGGCTCTAAGGACTTTTATGTCAGTGACCATAAATGTATTTTATTTGACATTTGCTCCACATAATGAGGCTGTGGCTCTCAATTTTTGCACAGTGTTTGACAGAAACATTGCTTTAACGGACGGAGACGTGGACACCTTAGTCAAATCATTTAACACTCACTGCTCCTCAGTATTGGATAAAGTGGCTCCTCTGAAACTCAGAAAGATCTCAAAAAACCCATCCCCGTGGATAAACGAAACCATCCGGACATTCAGGCGCAAATGCCGAAAGACTGAGCGCCTGTGGAAAGCTACGAAGCTGGAAGTTCACAGACTGTATCTCAAAGATCTCATGGGTACCCTCAATAACATGGTGAAGGCTGAGAGATCCTCTTATTTTGCTAATCTCATCTCTGTCAACAAGAAAAACCCTAAAGTCCTGTTTGATACTGTAAATCACATTGTCTCTCCCAACATCCCTAAACTTCCAATCCTATCAAACAGTGACTGCAATAACTTTCTCAAATATTTTATAGACAAGGTTGCCAATATCAGGGCAAACATCTCACCCATGCCCAGTCTGCTTACTAGTGGCCCCTCAAATCCAGCCATCTTGGACTCCTTTTGTCCAGTGTCCATGGAGGATATAGCAGCCCTGGTAGGACAAATGAAACCCTCCTTGTGCCCAGTAGATGTCCTATCAACCACTATGTTTTTAAAGGTCTTTAACTGTATCGGACCCTGCATAGCCAATATTACAGCTCTCTCCTATCAGGGTGTGTCCCCAGTTACTTTAAGCAGGCCATTGTTCAGCCTCTTTTGAAGAAATCAAACCTGGACCCCTCCCTGCTGGAGAACTACAGGCCCATTTCAAAACTCCCTTTTTTTCCCAAAATTTTAAAAAAGACTGTGGAGAAACAACTGGTTCAAAGACTAGAATTGCACAGGGTGTTTGATACATTTCAGTCTGGTTTCCGTAAACTGCACTCCACTGAAACAGCTCTCCTGAAGGTCTCAAATGACATTTTAATGGCTGCAGATGCCGAAGACTGTTCTGTTCTAGTACTATTGGACCTTAGCGCAGCGTTCGATACTGTGGACCATCACATTCTGATCCACAGGCTAAATCACCTGGTGGGCATTTCTGGGACTGCATTGGAGTGGTTCTCCTCATACCTCACAGATAGATCTTTGTCAGTCTCTGTAGGTGAATTTTAGTCAGACACTGCAGCTTTATCATGTGGTGTCCCCCAGGGATCAGTCTTTAGACCCATTCTATTCCCCATATACATGCTGCCACTGGGACAAATCATCAGCAGTTTCAAGAACATCTACCATATGTACGCTGATGATATCCAGTTGTACTTTTCATTTAAACCTAATGAGCTTCACAAACTCTCTGTACTTAACAACTGTTTAAACGCAATTAGGAATTGGATGGCAAACAATTTTCTACAGTTAAATGCAGACAAAACTGAAGTCCTGATCTTTGGCCCTGACAATCTTCAGTCAGCAATCAAGCAGAACCTTGGTGCCTTATCTTCATCCTCCCAGTCTTGCCTGCGCAATCTTGGTGTAATTTTCGACCAATCCATGAGTTTTGAAGCGCATGTTAAGACGCAAACTAAATCATGCTTCTTTCACCTGAGAAACATAGCCAAACTCCAGTCTGTGATATCAAGAAATGAAATGGAGATGTTAATACATGCTTTCATCTCATCACATTTCGACTACTGTAACTCTTTTTTCTTGTCTTAACAAATCTTCCATACAACGTTTACAAACTGTCCAAAACGCTGCTGCTAGGCTTTTGACACAATCTCACAGATGATCACATACAACTCCTATTTTAATCTCATTGCAATGGCTCCCAGTAAATTTTAGAATTCATTTTAAAATTTTGGTGCTCACTTATAGAGCCCTACATGGCCAGGCTCCACAGTACATTAGTGACCTTCTGCACCCCTACACCACTAGTCGAGCTCTTAGATCCTCCACCCAGGGCTTTCTAAGTGTACCTCGTATGCATTTTAAGACTCGGGGGATCATGCCCTCCAGTCAGCAGCCCCTAAGCTTTGGAACACTCTTCCAACAAGCTTAAGGTCCTTGGATAATGTAGACTCCTTTAAAAAGCAGCTAAAAACCCATTTGTTCAGACAGGCATTTGGGTAGTATGTGCTATTTTATCTTAGCTTGTCCATTTTATCTGCTTTACTTATGTATTTTATCTGCTGTCTTTGCTTTTCTTTATTCTGATTTTATTTTATTTTTATTTCACTTCATTTTATTTTATTCTATTTTATGTCTTTGACTGTGAAGCACTTTGTAACTGGTGTTTGTGAAAGGTGCTATATAAATAAACTTTGCTTGCTTGCTTGCTTATTTTGTGTCCATGTGCAGTGCAGGGGAACGGGAAATACTGCAGCCCCAAGATCTACTTTAACCATCGTTGTTTTTCCGGGCCTTACCTTAACAAGGGACGCATTGCCGAGCTGCCTCAGTTCATCGGCCCTGGAAACTGTGTTCTTGTGCTCAAAGAGGTGAGAGATGGGTTACTACTTCTGTTAGTTGTATTAACTCCATTTTAAAGGTGATATGTGCAGATTTTTTATTGTTATACTTGTTGTGAGTTTTTTGGATATTTACTTGAAACAAACTGAGCTGCACTGGAAATGCATTGAAGCCTTTTTTCTGACACCACTTTGTTGTTGAGACCATATTTCCCCAAAACCCTTTTACATCCTCTCACAGAGGAAGTTGCATACACGATGTAAAATGTAGTTTAGAGACTGCAAATCTACTGTTATAATGAAAGTCTTTTCTCAAAACGAATTTGGTAACTATTGGATGTTAAATGTTGCACATAGTACCATTAAAGAATAAAAGACCTACCCCGCCAACTTGCAGATAACCTTTTACATGTTGCATTTCTATGTACGTCTTGTATCCAGGTATTGACTCTGCTGATAAATTCGGCATACAAACCCAGCCGTGTGCTGAGAGAGCTGCAGCTGGACCAGGAGAGCCGCTGGCAAGGCCATGGAGAGACACTCAAAGCCAAGTGAGGGGAAACACCATTTAATCCTCAGCTCAAAATTCTCCTGCACTGTAGAAAACCTGCAGGAATAGCAGAAGTGTTCACAGCTGGCCTATTTTAGGACACACTTTAGAATCGAAATGTACTTGAAGCACAAGTGGAAGTAAATATCTGCACACCAGAGCCCAGCACAAGCTGACAGCATCTGGGTTACTTTTAAGTGAGACCTTGCCAGTTGTAACAATCTTGTTACATTAAACCTGAACATAATGGGAGCTTTTGAAAGCCCACCCATTTTGCAACCTAACACTTTGTGGAAATATGAAATATTTATCACTACAGTTCAGAATTGCTTCTCTTCATATATCAGGTACAAGGGAAAGAGTTACCGGGCCACTGTGGAAATAGTCCGCACCGCAGACCGTGTGGCAGACTTCTGCAGGAAAACCTGCATCAAGCTAGAGTGCTGCCCAAACCTGTTTGGACCTCGCATGGTTCTGGAGCGCTGCTCGGAGAACTGCTCTGTCCTCACCAAGACCAAATACAGTAGGTGGTTTACACTACTAGAGACAGTTGTCGAGCCTTGATTTATCAGGTGATAAAAATAGCTATGATTAATCATAAGTAGCTTATAAATTTGTATACCTGCATGTCATATGTGACCTTAATTCTAGACATGAATTCAAACTTGCTCTCATTTAGCACAAATCTACTGTTGTTCACTTCTCCTTGTTCAGAAACCTTTGGTTGTTTTCATTTGCTTTGCACATAAATAGAAATGATCAATGGGTACATAAATGCTCCCTTAATGAATACAGACATCTTGTGAAGTGGAGGAATATAATTTAGAAATTGGAAAAACCTTCCAAAGGCGAAGAATAAGCAGGTATAGCGTGCAGAAAATATATTTTGGAATAGGGCTCTTTCATTTTCTGCTTAAGTATTTCTACAGTACAAAGTTGCATATTTTGTTGATGTGTTTACTTGCTGTTGCAGTGCAGTGTTGTGGTTAAGGAACTGATGCAATTTGATAGCAACTGGGGAATGATTACACTTTCTCTTTTGTCTCGTATGTTTTCATATCATTCCAGACAGTACTTATCCTCCGCAGACCTGCTTTACTGCATATTTATCAGTGCTTGTGCTTTAGAAAGATCATGTTTAAAAGTATGAAATTCAGTTTGATTCATTTGGCCCTTCAATTTTGTAAATACTTGATCGTCATTCCCACTGCAAGGTTCCCATCTGTCTTAACAATAAATATTAAAATCCTTCAGGCATGTCAGATGCACGTTTACACAGTTAGCCTCTTGTCTTGTCACCAGCATATTACTATGGAAAGAAGAAGAGTAAACGCGTTGGCCGTCCTCCCGGAGGCCATTCCAACCTGGAAGGTGGAGTGAAGAGAAGAGGGAGGAGGAGGAAGAGGAGGAAGCAGCTCTTTGTCCATAAGAAGAGACGCTCCTCAGCCTCAGTTGACAACACACCTGCTGGGTCTCCACAGGTAACACACACATGTATTTTCTTGAGCATTATATTAAAAGTCATTGTTAAAATAACATTGTTAACTTGGATTCTTCCTCCCACCTACTTGATTCTGTGCTAATAGACTGTTTGCCTCCTTTGCTCACAGGGCAGTGGAGAGGAAGAAGATCTGGATGAAGATGACTCCCTAAGTGAAGACTCTGGGTCTGAACTACAGGATGATCTCCAAGATGATTCCGAACAATCGATTGGGAAGTCTCAGCCCACCACACCATCCCCCTCCCCACCAGCAACACCCAGGCCCACACGCCGGCGCCGGAAACCCCGCTCACCCTCTTTCTCTGATGATGAGAACCGCCCACCTTCACCAAAGGTAATGAAAGTCCCCAAGAATTAAACAGAAGTCTACAGCCATGCTAACGGTTCTGTGAGGCTGTACTTAGGCGCATGCTAACATGCTCACAGTGACAATGTTGTCATGTTCACCATGTTTCGTTGCATGTTTGTATGCTAACAATTTCTAATTAGCACTAAATAAAAGTACAGCTGAGGCTGATTTTTACAGGGATTGGACAAAATTTTGACCCAATGATGGTGCTAATAGAAAAGTCAGAGGATCACCAAAGTCAGACATGAATGTCTGTAACAAATTTCATGGCAATCTAACAGTTGCTTAGAAATGTCACTCTAAACAACAAATGTGAACCTCATGATGGTGCTGTAGGAAAAGCCAGGGGGTCACCAAAGTCAGTAGGATTCATCATCTGAGAACCATGAATGTCTGTATAAAATTTCATGGAAATCAATTTAATAGTTGTTCAGGTATTTCACTAGAAACCAAAAATGTCAATGTAGTGGTGGCACTAGCTCAAAAGTCAGAGGATCACTTAAGTGAGTAGGATTCATCTGCTGGGGACCATGAACATCCATCCAATAGATATTTTAGTTAGGACCAAAGTTGTGGACCAACTGACTGACCAGTACGTAGAGCCACACCACTAGCATAGCTAAAAATGACTTTGCAATTTTCCAGTCCTTATCAATAAATGTTGGAAATATTCCCAGAAAACAGAGTACCTGTAATTAATATCCTATTATGTATGCATAAATTAAAAATTCCATCCTGTAACATTTTTTGCAGAATGCCAGCCCTCTGCCCCTTCCATCAAACACAACTGCCTTGTACTTCCCAATTAATGTCAGTAGTACTTTTGAATGATCTTTCCACCTCATTATGGCCTGTCTCATCATCTGCTTTAAGAAAAGAAGATGCTATTTAACTGTGACACGAACTTGCTCTAAACAGCAAATGAGGAAATTAAAAAGGATCCAACAGCCAGTGTTTCTTTTATGAAAGGTTTCAGTCTGATATCCTTCTCAGCATCAATTTTCGTGGATTAAAATGAGTTGTGAGCCTTTCCAATTCGGCCATGATATCTCTAACAGTCTCTGTCTGACTCTCCCTATTTGTGTGTTTATAGACCTCAAAGACCGAGCCTCCTCAGAAGTTGTGTTTGGACACCAGCCCCCTGGAGTGGAGCGTTACTGATGTGGTTCGCTTCATCAGGACCACCGACTGTGCACCTCTTGCACGGATTTTCTTGGATCAAGTAAGAAATACACACCGATTTACTGGTCACTCAGGATGAGAGCTCACTACACTTTAGTGCAATAAGTGCATTATACACTTGTATTGTATCCACAGTCACAAATCCAAAACATTATTTTACCAACCTTAGATAGTGTATTTCCAAACTGCATCTCATATAAACTTACATGTGCTTATAGGAGATTGACGGACAGGCGCTTCTCCTGCTGAACCTCCCAACTGTGCAGGAGTGTATGGACCTGAAGCTGGGACCGGCCATCAAGCTGTGCCACCACATCGAGAGAGTCAAGCTGGCATTTTATCAACAGTTTGCTACGTAGCTGACGGGGAATGAACATGGGACATATGTATCAATGCTGAGAAAAAAGCACTGTATTTTCCCATTTTGACTTTTCTAACACTGGACATCCTTTAGAATCCTGCATAATACCACGGTTGTGTCAGACAAGCGTGGCCATGAGCAGGACAGAGCAACATTTCCTAATCCTTGTTTTTAAAAAAGAACGAAGGAGAAGAGCGGCACGGGGTCAAAATAGGGTCAAAAACACTTCAGATGCTCTTTAGGAATGGCATAGGTAAGGACTGAAAGGGAAGAATAAAAGGCACTCTGAAGTCTTTAAATAAGTTTAAAAGCCTCTATTAAATCCAGCATATTTTGACATCTTCAAGATTTTTTACTTAAGACTTCATCAGGGTGCATGATGACTTACTTCTAAGTTGAAATGTTCAAATGAAGGCTTTTTAATTTATCTGTGTGCTCTGAGTGCCCTGGATTCTCCTCTTCTATTGAGATCGACTGATTGCTAGTGGCACCACACCAGTGGTGTGTTGTGTCCATTAATAATTTCCAGCCTGACTTGCTGTCTTAAAAAGGGAATACCACTGAATCAAAGCTTTTACATGTTATTCTATACCATAGAATATGCTGTATGTTATCTGCTAGCAAACGTTTGATATTGTCTGCTGGAGGAATGAAGTAGAAAATGAAGTAGGCTTGCCTCATAATCTGGTGATTTCACACTAAAGTCTAATTTTAATGAAAAAAAATCAACATCTTTTGTGGGGAAATACATATATTAGGCCATTTAGGATTAAGCACTTTAAAACAAACATTGTTTTTCATAAAATCAATTTTACTGTGAAAACTCCAAGCTGTACCTCAGAGTGACAACAGATTGTGAGTCTTTGTCTTGTGGTTTCTAGTTTTTAAGATACTTATTTATGCTCTCAAGAGATCATTTGACCCATTGATAAAGTGAAGATAATTTACACATCAGTTAAACTACAAGTTGTATACAATTAGTACCTTTAGCAAGTTTCCTGGATGCCAAAATTAATGCTAAACTAGAAAATACTGATATAGTCGTGAGTCATTTCAAGATAAAGAATTTGATTTTAGTGTGAACACCGGACATGTATGTTAACACCATTTGCAAATGTTATCCAGCTGAATTATATCAACATACAATCTGTTTAACAACAGATTAAAAGGGGCCTTTGTTTCAACAAGAGATCAAATTGCTTTCTAGTTCAAATCTCTATTTAAGAGCGGTTTACAGTGCAAGAATTCTGTAATGCAAGCACAAGCAAAACCATGCACTGTATGGTGGTATGCAAATATGACAGTGCATGTTTGTATATAGTGTACATAATCAAATATCTTCTAGTGCAACAGGGTGATTAGACAGAAAAAAAATCTATTGAGGAATTAATTTTCTGCATAAGCAATGTGTAAATGCCCGAAATATACAGTATATTTGCACAGAATAGGCCTAAACTTTCCTCAATGTGCTTAAAACATACTCAGCTGCATCATTTGGAGCATTCTGATTATTTGAGCCATTTCATATCATTGATGAGTCATAATTTGCTTTTACAATTAACTTAATGTTGGCTACAATAAATGAGCAGTTTTAAAGCAAGGAGATCTTCTCAAAATGCTTTTGTAAAACATTTTCCCTCTTTCTTTTTTACCAGTTCCTGTAGTGTGATTTGCTGTAATGTGCTTGATTTCGTGTGTGAAAAAAAAACAGTTGGTTCTTTGTTTACTCATTTGTCTGTAGTTACAGCTGTACTCAAAGCAATTGAACAGATTTTGATTTCATGTTTGAAGATTATAACTGCTATTTAAAAAGAGAACATTGAAATAAAAACGATGAACAACAAATCATACATGGCTCTTGGCGCTTGTCCTACACTTCCCAGCATGCATGTCTGTGGGTACGCAGGTCACATGACACTACGTCTGTCAACATGAGTGGGCACTGCTCTGTTCGGGGAAGCAGCTGGATATAGAGGCGAGCCGTGACCTGCAAAATTATTCATCACAGTCACTTTTTTTTAAAGAAAAGGACATACAGACGAGCTGGTTTTTTTCAGGCATTTAAGTCACGAGCGACTTGTGCATGCGCGGTTTGAACGTCTGGAACAGAATAGAGTTTGTTAGCTTAGCGTTAGCTTAATACAACTGAGAGTTAGCTAGCTTTGCAGCTCTGTAGATAACGCTAGTGATAGCAGCATCTCAGCCGCTGCTTTCTCACTATGGACCTTGGTTTTCGGTTAAAAAATACCTCTGACCGGTTGACCTGCACTGTACAATTGATTTAAAATAGGGTTCAACAGAGGTTTTGCCTGTTTGAGTGGCTACATGCTTGTTTAGCTGGTGTGTCTGTTAGTAATGGTAGCTCGCAAATTATGAGACTCCAGGTCGAGACAAGAAATGTTTTCTTTGCCACACGGACCTTTTAAACCAGCTATTGATTATTAATGTTGAAGCTCGGTCAAAGTCTGCATACGAGTTAGCTGGAGCGACGTGGTGCTTCATTGCAACTTCCAGTAACTCATTTGAGCGATAGCTTTAACGTGACTTCTCTAATGATAAAAACAGCCATGGTTTTATGGGTGTCTGAAGCAGGAGAATGAGTGTGAGCCTGCCAGGGAGAGGATGCCACCATCTTTCACAGAAGACTACACTGCATAACATATCGATTAGCTGACCAGCATCTGCTGGGGAGGACTGGGAAGCCCAGAGCCTGTTTATGCGAGAAGCAACTGCCCTCGGCTTTATCAGTAAGTCTTGTCCAGCTCTTCTGTCTCATGGCTGTGAGTGGGGTCAACATGCTGTCCCAGCTCGGAGACGTGGCACTGGCAGGTCCCGGAGGAGCAGGGCTGCCTGCTGTGTCCTTCACCAACACGTCGGTGTCCTCCAGCCCGACTCCAGGTACTGATAACCGGGGGTGCGAGAATGGCGCCTTGATGGATTCATTTGGGATTTTCCTGCAAGGACTTCTCGCCGTGGTGGCTTTCAGTACGCTGATGTGTGAGTATGACCAGAAGTCTGCTGTGTTTCAGATATCTGACACCAGCTGCTGATGTAACCAGGCAATTATCCAATAGCATCACTCTGTTAATCAAATGTGATATTGATCACAGCTTGAAGGCTCCCAGCAGATTCTGTAACAAACATAGACGAACAATAGTAAGATAGAAAACCTTTTATTTCACTTTTTTCACTTTTTTTCTGTAAAACTAAACGCAAGAGGTTCCAGTTCATCTCAACACTGAACCAGATGACTTTCCTATTGCAGTTACTAGATGTGGTTGTAATAAAAGTAATAAAATACACTCTCATTTTAACACACTGCACAACACACTAAGTTTGACCTTTCCTGCAACATAATATCTGTTCCGTAATTAACAGGTTAAAACTCAACTATGTAAATAAATCATATGAACTGCTATGGTTCTCACAAAGGTATTTCATTTTGCAAAATCATGAAGTGAAGGCAGCATCCAATGGGGAAGAGCAGGGGAAAAGGAGTTACCTGCTTTGATTATACGTAATTTGGAGGTTCAGACCACAATACTTTTTTCACAGCGGAGGTTTTGACTGGTCATAGCAGGCAATGCAGAGGTGGAACTTATAACATTAGTTTGTAAATTCTGGCAAGTAAACATTAATAATGGTATGGCTCTGGAACTGCAATTGCAGCCATCATCAATGTTGTTAATTACACCTGAGCTTTCCCTGCTATGACATGTCAAAATATCAGCTGTGAGGAGGGTAGATTGTGATAAGAACAAACTGCTATTGTTCACAGACATTAAACTGATTTGCAGACAAAAACAGTTCAAATGTAGATTAAGTAAGCTACCTCAAGAGACAGACACTCAACAAACACTGCAGCTTGTTCACAGTAAAATCCATAATCACTTCTCTTTACCAAGTCTTTTGTAGGCAATATTAAGTGCAGCTAGTGTGGCCGTACAGTGCAGTTAGGCGGCTCAACTTAGCTTTAGATAGACAGGGAAACATTGGTACAGGAAGAAGAAACACAGACTCGGGAGTAAGCCATGGTTCCATTCAGTCAGTGTTTGGCACACCATTGACAGCTGTGTGACCTAATGAGTACTCCCTCAGTTTTGTCTGTCCCAGCAGAGCGCAGCCTCACAGGCAGCAGCAAGGAATGTTCAGCACTTTAGAGCTCTTTTGCTCGAGGCAGCCCTCTGAGCAGAAGAAGGAGTGGGCCCGGGCCCAGGCCTCCGCCTGCGTCCACATCACACATCACACCCAGCTGCATGCAGGGTGTGTTATGTCTGAAGTCACACTTGTGCTCAGAGCAGAAAATGAGGTCACAGCTCACAGTGTAACATGAAAACACAAAAAGCCTTTAGTAAATGTTTGGGCAGCGCCACAGCATTTAGTTTAACTTTGAGAAGTGACAATGTTTGATGGAGAAGGTTAAATGTGCAGCTTAGGTATCACTGCATGTTACAGTAAATCAGTGATGCTATAACACAATGAGGCTCCCCTGTGTTCATACAGCCCTGTGTCATAAGAGTTAAAAGAAGAGGGTAGTGGGGGGTGTCATGGAAAACAAGCCACTATTGTGAAGAACAGCAAGAGCTTTATTTGTGTTGGACATTTCATTGTGTTCAGTGATGAGCCGTCTTGCATAAAACCCCTCAGACTTCTTTACACACAGGGATTAATTAAAGTGAGGACTTCTTTAAGGCCTATAACGTAGACACCCCAGAGTCCAAATTGCATTGACACATTATACAGTAGCTGCAGTGTTTGTTACACACACTGGCTTACTGTAGACTACCTCCGTGAACAGTTTTTATTTATTTTCAGTTTGATTCTGGATAAACAGCTTAATATATATTAATATATATATTATCACTATATCACTGCTTTCTAAACTTTGTGTCGGACTAAATTTTTGACTTTTATTACCAAACACTGAGAAATTCAGAGCCTGATCCACCTCTCCTCGTATGCCCATGTTGAAAGAAACATTTTCCTGTTTGCAGTGAGATGAAAGTAAGGGTATCAGATTAATCATTTCACAGCTGCTGCATGTTATATTAAGATATTGAGGTTTTGGTCTGGTCTACTAGTTCTGCTTCCTCTGTGACCAACACCACATTGCCCTTGCACGCTCCTGCTTCTGCATCCATAAGCCATGCACACATAAATTTTGTCTGTATTGTGCAGCCTATCTCACTTTAAGTCAAGTATTATTATATGAAGTATTGGTATTAAGTTTCATGTAAGCTAGATGAGGAACTTTTTGATGTCTCACTGGTGAGCCCGTTTCTGTGATGATTTAACTTCTCAAAAAGCAGACAACAACCCTCATTTTAGAATGAGGGTTAACTGATCAAGTAGACTAAACGACTATAAAACCTATTAAATTCTCATCGGACCTTTGACAGTGCACAGAAGGGTTGTAATTTGGCTAAATGAAAACCAGAGAGATTCTGTTTGAGTGATTCTGTGTACCTCTGTGTTTTTATGTGTGATCCGTAATAAAATCCCTCTATCTTTGTGGCACACTCTTTCCTCCACAGTGAAGCGCTTCAGAGAGCCCAAACATGAGAGGAGACCCTGGAGAATCTGGTAAGGCAGCTGAGCCAGCTGAAATTATTTTCTTTGCAAAGGCATCGAATGAATCCTGCTGGACTGCTTCAGAAACATATCACTTGTCTTGTCTCTCTGCAGGTTCCTGGACACCTCAAAACAGGCAATTGGGATGCTCTTTATCCACTTTGCGAATGTCTACCTGTCAGACCTCACAGAGGAGGATCCCTGCTCACTGTGAGTCAACCTGCCTACTACTTGTTCTAAGAGCTCCCCGATTCTGCATGTTACATTTACATTGCCATGAAATTGTTTTAGCTTCAGGATCGTTAAAACTTGTAGATATTAAGCGTTGAATCCTAACTATTAGGCTGTCTGGGAAGAAAGCTTTTCCTCTTTGACGAGTGTTCACATGCCACTTCCACTTATAAACTACATACACTTTACTATCTCTCCTAGATACCTCATTAACTTCCTGTTGGATGCATCACTGGGCATGTTGCTGATCTATGCTGGGGTGAGAGCTGTCAGTGCTATTGTCGAGTGGAGACAGTGGGACTCTCTTCGTTTTGGAGAATACGGTGAGGATCATGTGTGAATAGTGAAGCTTCAGCTCATTCCTATAATGCCTGTAATGCCCAAAGGAGGGCAGTAGCTGCCCTTAGTATTGTAATGGTGCAATGTCATTATTTACAGGGCCACTGCTCTCTTGTGTCCCCTTCACAGTTTGTTTATCACTGAAGCAGTGAAATCTAATGATGGTCTGTGCTCCACAATTGAATACCTAAGCAGATTTTTTGACAGTGATCTGCTGTGTCTCTCTTTCCTTGCTTTTGTGTGTAGGAGAGCCAGTGCAGTGCACAGCGTGGTTGGGCCAGTGTATCCTCTACATCCTCATCATGATGTTTGAGAAAGTCCTTATCATGCTGGTCCTCCTCATCCCCCAGTGGAAGAAGGTCAGTAATCATTTGGAAAGAAAGCCAGTGAAATTAGCGCCCATTAATGTCACATTGAAACATTTCAAGTCAAGACAAATTCTCAATATCTAAAAAGGCAGCAGCACTCAGGTCAAAAACAGAGCTATTATTAACCTGCTTGTTGAGCCTGTCAGATATATAATTACATATAGGTTAAACACTACAATTTTCACAAAGCAGCCCAGCCTCTCATTCACCGTGCCGCCCTGTCAGCTTTCATCACTTGTTTTCATTTCTGCACTTGAAAGTACTAACAAAGGTAGATTCCTGAAACATTGGTTGAATATGTCAAACCCATCCCAGAGTTGAGCTAACACACTTCTGTTTTGGTGCTTGATGTCATACAGTACGCTGGTTTTATTCAAGCTTATACACATGCTCATTTAAGTCTATGATAGGTGCTGCTATACAGCAGACATAAAGAGGTGTTACCTGATCAGGAATGGAACCCAGGCTGCAGCGGTGAGAGTGCTGAATCCTAACCACTAGACCACCAGGGCTAACTGTTAGGCTTACAAGTTATGCTCTCTGGATTACACTGTGCTGCAGTACTTGTTACTTTCATGTCAAGTTTTGTCTGTATTTGGATCCTGCAGGAATAGTAAATTAATTTCTACACACACATGAATGATGAGGCGGTACTTTATTGTGTTTAGATCGACAACACTAAATCAAAAACACAGGGCTACATAGTTTCGCTACACTGTTAGTTAACATAGTGTGGAGCTCCAGTTAAAAAAATCAAACCATCTCTGTGATATTAGAAAGCTGATTTTGTACAAAATTATCCAGCAAACCCACTAATAATTCTTCATGAGATTTCTCACAGAAATCTGGATTCTTGTGTGCAAGTCAAAATGTATCCATTAAAGTCTACTCTTGAAGTCCAGAACAGTCCTTAAAGTCCTACTGAAAGAGACCAAATAAAATATTCCTTGACCGGTAGTTGAACCCAGGCTGAATCCTAGCCACTAGACCACTGGGGGATGACTGTTCACAAAGCATCTTGTGTGGAATCTCTGTAGCACTGTGCTGTAGTTACTTTAGTGTAAATGCAGTAGTTTTGTGCATATTGGGATCCTGCACAAATGGTTAATTCATTTTTTGCACACATGATTAATGAAATGGTGGGCCTTTTATATGTTTTGATATACAACCCTAAATGAAAAACACACTTTGCAGGGCTTGTCTAGAATATTGGTTAACATGGTATTGGAGCTCAGTTTTAAATCAAGCCTAGACCAGAAAGTCAGGATCAAGCACAAAATTATTTAGCAAACCTACAAGTTTCTCTGATTTCTCACATTAAAATGGATTCTCATATGCAAATAAAAATGTATCCTATATAGTCTAAGCTCCAACACAGTTTACTGTCTATGGAAAGAGACAAAACAAGGTGTTCCCTGACCGGGAATCGAACCCGGGCCGCGGCGGTGAGAGCGCCGAATCCTAACCACTAGACCACCAGGGAGCTGTGTGTGTACTGAAAAGGCGTGTTGTGTCGAATCACGGGCTTGTGACAGAGAGGACATCAAAGATTGCAGTTGAAGTACCGCATACACATTCAATACTAAAATAACTATGATTGTGATATGACAGTTGTATTTTTTGTATTCTAAGTTCTTTACAGCAACTATAAGATTAGAGAAATGTTTACCATTTGAGGTAGGAACAAGTAACAAGGAAACGCAAAGGGTTCCAAGCCCAGATGTATGTATCCTATTGTGTTTACAGATCATCAAACTGATGAAATTATAGCTTTTATCATACAGTTTTAATGGCTAGTTTGGCTTCATCAAAGGCTTTTTGTTCTGATAAAGACGTGCTATTAAAAAATGATGTAACAATCAGTGTGTTCCAGTACGTCCTGTTTTTAAGTGTATGTTGGGGTATTCATTGTTTTGAGTTTACATGGAGACTTTTTTTTTCTTCCTCCACTAATCAGTAAGAGCTCAGTGAGATTCAAAATGCCTTTGGTAAAACACCTCAGTCAGAATAAACCAGCTCATTCTGAAGTTTTATTCAATTTAAAAAATTGAAAATTTAAACTTTCACAATCCCTTCAACAAATGAGTTCAGAAGATGATGTTTGGTAGCTTCTGGCAGACTCCACGTTGTAGTGTGTACTGCCGTGGGCTATCCTTCCATTTAAATAGATCTGTGCTGGTTTTGCTCCTACCAATCTTTGAACTTTCTAATTAAAGGAAAGGTGTGTTGTCTGTGTTGCTCTGTAGGCTCATGTCTGTGCTTGTGTGTGTCATATGTGTTTGTGTGTGTCGCAGCTGGCTCTCCTCAACCCTATAGAGAATCCTGACCTGGAACTGGCCATCGTCATGCTCATCGTTCCGTTCTTCATCAACGTAAGTCTGCTGTTCCTGTGTTCCAGATCTTGCTACATGATACAGTTTTATATAAACGTATCTAAATGTCTTTGACTCTTTGTTAGTGAGATTCCATTATGATTTCCCTGTTTGTCTATATCTGTGCCATTGTCCTATATGTGTGCGTGAATGTAAAGAAATCCGTCCTGTTTTGGTGAATAATGTGAAAACTATTGCTGTTAATATCCCATGGAGGAAAAATCTCTCACCGAAGTTCTTTCTGTATTTTCCTCAGGCCCTCATGTTCTGGGTGGTAGATAATTTCCTAATGAAAAAGCACAGGACAAAAGCAAAGCTGGAGGAGAGAGAGGAGGACTCGAGGGGGAATAGCAAGGTGCGCTACAGACGAGCTCTGTCTCATGATGACTCAGAGTCAGAGGTAAGTCTCACTGGAATGATACAGCTGTTGGACACACAGGGTAAGAAAAGAAGGAGAAGAAATATTTACTCAATGTCAGCCTTTATTAAAAAAAAAATACATATAAAGCCAAAGTTGACCTGTAATCAACACAAGAGTTGACAAGACCATTCTCAGTGAATGGTCATTCTGTGTTACAAAAGCTGCACACAGTCTCTTCAGTCTTCCTTATTTACCCCCAAAATCCTTCCTCTGAGCTTCTGAAACTGTGGGTTGTCTTAGTATTACATAGTCATTAAACTGTCAACTGTTCCTGGTCTCCAGTACTGATTGGAACCCTCACGCTGAGTAGGAACTCGTCCTAGAGCTAGGTCATTGCTCCCAGTTACTTTATATGCCTGTAAAGTAGATGAGCCCAACGCAGAGCTGTTCTCCACACAGTGCCACACAGTACAGTCGCCCACAAATCACATGAAGTCATGACACAGTCTGCCCTGAGCAGCGGGACATTTTCTACTGTGGGCAACTGTGATGTAGGCACAGAGCAAGTGATTGTCCATATGTCAGGACCCCACAGTTGAAGGTGTAGTTTACCTTGGCCCTGTTTACACCTGGTATTAACATGCGTGTTATTGGGTGATCCGATCACAAGTGGACAGCAGACGCATTGAGGATGGATTGAGATCTGATCACTCAGACCACATTTGGAGGTGGTCTGGGCCACATGTGGCCACATTCATTTAGCAATGTAAACGCAATGCGTCCTGAGCCACATTGAAGGACTGCCTACTCAACTGATGTCCTCTATTTTCCAGCATACAAGGCACAGGCCTCTCTGTCCAAAGCTGTTCAACTGGTTTGATAAAAGGATAAACAAATTATTTGTTTTTCATGTGAATTAAAAACGTAACCCACCTCCGTTTTTTGCTGTTTTTCCCGTTCCCCTAACCGGTTTTCCTCTTCAAATCAACAATTAGAATAGATATTAAACCATTAATTTTTCGCTTGTCTGTCTAAAAAAAATTCAGAAGCTAAACGTTGCTGGATAGTTTCCTTTGTCCTGCCAAGTTGATAAGTACAGTTTTCAGGTTTGCTGCAATGCTCGACATAATGGAGCTCAGGATTTATCAGGAGGACGACTGCTTTGGATGTGTGGAAGAACACAGAACATTAATTAACATTAGATCCTGAGCGATGCTGTCGGTATGTCGGAGATTTAAATAATCAATGAAGTTATGATGCTGTGTCTTGTGCGTAAATGCGCACAGTGTCTCTGAATGGAGAGCTGAGGGGGGATCGCTGCATATAACTCTCTCCCTCTCTCTCTCTTGCTCGCTCTCTCTCTCTCTCTTTGTTGAACACAGCTTTGGACAGAGCGGACCCCCGGTCCAGTTAATAACGAACAAGTTTGGTCTTTAAAAACAGAAATGATGTCTGTGTTTATCTGCAAAGCGGGGAAGTGAGATCAGATCACAAGTGGTCAGTCAGGATGCATGTGGAGACGCATGTCCACTTGTGATCGGATCATCCGAGACACATGTTAATACCAGGTGTTTTCAGGGCCCTTGATGACCCCTACAAGGTTATACAGACAGCACCTGTTTCCTGCACTTATTCATCTAACTAGTGCACTTTAACTGCTTCTTTTCTTAGAATACCTTGTTTGCAGTATGTAAAACTGATCTGCCAACATAAAAATCCTGAAACATATCCATATCTTTATGCAGATCAGTTTATATCAAGCAAAAAGTTAACAGTCATTCGCTAACCTTGGTGATTAAGGCTGTCATTTTGCTGCTTCTCACTAGGATTTCTTTTTTTACTGTCAGAAATGACTGGATTTCCTGCTGCTTTTCTTAAAAATTGTGATGAAATGTTGCTTGTGTTCATTTGTGACAAATTGTGTTGATTTTTGAAAATAGTGATGTTCGGGTGGGGAAACTTGTTTCAAAGGACTCACTTTTATTGTAACACCATTTTGTATGTAAAACCACTTGTGACATGCCATCATCACAGGCTTTGGTCACTGTTGCTTTGTGGCGCTGTAGTTCCTGTTATACTGTGCTGTTGTTTTTTTACTTGAATGCAGTAGATTTGTCCTTATTGGGATCCTGTCGAACCCCTATGAGAAAACTCATTCTGTGTCGTACATGCTCGTCCTCAAATGGGCTTCACTATTGGTTTACCCAATGAGCCCTCAGGTAAATGACACACTCTTAAAGGGCTACGCACATATTCATAGAACTGGAGTTACATCCAGGTAACTACTATTTTTTTCTTCACACGTAATTTTTATATGTTATGATCAGAAAAACATATCTTGCTTGTTTGGCCTGCAGTATTATTGCAGTGGAGTTTTATATCAGAATTTAAACTGTGAGATTAGAAAGCCAGTATTAGGGACGAAATGATTCCAAAAACCCACTGAAAGAGACAGGCCTTGACTTCTCACAGCAATCTATTTTCTTGTATACATGCAGCCATTGAAGTCTGAGGCTTCTAAAGAGTTTGCAATCTGATCATGGACATAAAGAGGTGTTCCCTGACCGGGAATCGAACCCGGGCCGCGGCGGTGAGAGCGCCGAATCCTAACCACTAGACCACCAGGGACATCTGGCTGCTGTAGTCAAGTGAAGTCAAAATTTATTATTGCCCAGTATCACAAAGTATGCCTCAAAGGGCTGTACATATAATAAAATAGTAATGAGCAGCATTAGCAAAATATATAAAAACTTATAAAAGTGAGATAACCTACATATAAAACATTATAAACAAAATATTTGAAAGTATATTTTAAAAAAAGGTAAAATACAACAATACATATTATGCACATATGACTCTTGAACATTCGTACCTTGATACAGATTAAAATGCATACAAAAATGTGTAACATACAGTACATATAAGTAACCATGTGCACATAGACTAAATATAAGCTGGATAATCATAGTTTTTGTACTTAGGGCAGACTAAGTGAGGGTAAAGACTGATGTTAAAAGATGTTTTACTTTTGAATGCATCAACTGAGCTAGCCTCTCGAATTTGGATAGGATGACGATTCCAAAGAAGAGGGGCTTGGTCACCTACTGATATTTTAGTTATTTTTGGAATAGTCAGGAGACTGTCATTTCGTGATCATTGAGCCTTATCAGGTATATGAGGAGGGAATAGGGATGATAAGTAGGATGGTGCAAGTCCATGTAATCTTGAAGTCAGATCTAGCGTGTACAGGGAGCCAATGTAATGAAATAAGAACAGGGATAATATGATCAAATTTTCTAGTCTTGGTTAATATCAAGGCAGCAGTATTTTGTACAAGTTGTAATTTGCCGATAGCTGATTTAGGTTAGCCAGAGAAAAGGGTGTTACAATAGTCAATAGTCAGATGAGACAAATGCATGAACAAGTGTTTCAGCAGCAGCCATGGTAAGAATGGGTCGAATCTTTGCAATATTTCGCAAATGGAAATGTAGTCCTTGTAATATTGTTGATACGTTCTTCAAAAGAGAGATTAGGATCAAATAGGACACCGTGATCTCTAATACAAGGGCTTTGTGAGATTGTGGAACCAGCTTAATTCAAAGTGAGATCACTGAATTTGTTTCTAATCTGCTTTGGACCAAGAACTAGCATTTCAGTTTTCTCAGCATTTAACGGAGAAAGTTAGATGATATCGATTGTTTGATTTCTAATAGGCAATTTTTTCAGCTTCACCAGCTGATGACAGGTGTCAGGCTAAATGGAGATGGAAAGCTGAGTATTATCTGCATAGAAATGGGAACCTAGTTTGTAATGACTGTTTAATGTACGCAGGGGCAATATGCAAATAGAGAAAAGGATAGGACCAAGCACAGATCCCTGTGGCACACCATAACAGCCTGTTCATGTAGTCTGATGAACAGTTTTTGTGTAAAACAAAGTGAGATCTAAACCAGGAGAGAGCAGTGGCAGTGAGACCAGTATAACTTTCTAGGTGATCTAATAGAATGTAGTGATCAATTGTTTTAAATGCTGCACTGAGGTCTAGGAGCACCAGTATTGAAACTGAGCCAGAGTCTAAAACAAGTAGTAAATCACCACTTTTGTTGGAGCAGTTTCTCTGCTGTGGAATTTTCTGAAGGCGAATTGATGATGTTCATACAGATTATTGGATGAGATGTGATCTATGAATTGCTGAGCCACTGCTTTTTCAAGGAGTTTTGAAAAGTGGCAGAGTTGTGATTGGTTTGTAGTTGCTGATCAAATCAGGGTCCAGGTTATGCTTCTTTAGGAGTGGCCTTATAACCCCTGTTTTAAAAGATGCAGGCACAGTTCCACTAATAAGAGAGCTGTTTATTATCTGTAGTAATAGTGGGCTGAGAGTTGGAAAAAGGTCCTTAATAAAGTTAGAAGGAATAAGATCAAGTAAACAAATAGTGGGCTTGGGGGAAAATACCAGTCTCTAGAGTGTTTATAGGGAGATTTTCTCAAAGTGGGTAGGTTTCTAAGAAGAAGGGTGTTAAGATGTATTTGCTCTGTCCTTGGTCGGAATTGAGGGGGAGGAAGATTTTCTTTTTCTGATTTCATCAACTTGTGTGGTGAAGAATTCTATGAAGTCAGTTTCAGTAAGGGAGGTGCTACATGTGATTTACAAGTGAGTTTAGTGACAGTGTCAAAAAGAAGCTGTGGGTTATTTTAATTATTTTGTATCAGGTCAGGAAAATGAGCCATTCTGGTAGTATGGAGAGCACGTTTATATTCAAGCAAGCTATTCGACCAAGCAAGCTGAAAAGTTTCTTGCTTGGTTGTTCTCTTTGTTTAATAGACCAAGTGTCTCGGTCGTACCAGGGGGACGGTCGTAGTCTAGTTTTCCTAGCAGACGGGGGTGACTGAATTAAACATGTTCAGCAATGTGTGATTGAAATCATCAGTGAACTTGTTAAGGCAACAGGGCTGATCTATGGTTGTTATAGCGGACTCTAGTTGTTCTCTAAGTTTATGAATGGTAGTTGAGTCAATACAATGGGTAGTATAGGTTTCAGAATGGCTACTACAATGCCTAGACAGTGTAGCTTTAAAAGTAAAGAAGCAGTGATCTGAAAGGACAGGTAAATGTGGGGCGATAACTGGATCTGAGACAAAGAGACCATGTATGAATGCATGTTCTCTGGAATCTCCAGGTTGTCTAGGACACTGGTTCAAGGAGCACATACTGTCTCTAGTAGTGGTATTGGTCTAGAAGAACACTACTTGTGTCATTATAGGACTATGAATGAGATATCACAGCGGTTTTAATAAATGAACCCAACAGTAGATCATGGTCATCACTGAGAAGTCCAGTACAGCAATTACAAAGCTCTTGCAGAAATACTTCCCATTTGAGGTGAACGAAAAGGTGGAAGGACATCATCACACTTAATAAATTACACCTTTTAACATGCTTATGGTCTTCAACAGCTTATGTGTCTCCATCATAGTCAAAAGAAAATGTTTTGACTGTCTTTATTAGTCTTCTTTTTACTCTGATAAGGACATAAGAGCTGTTGAAACATTACTTATTGCATAGTAAAGGCTGTAACTTAATCAGTGTGCTTCATTTGGGGTAAATGAAGTGGTTTGAAGCTATTACAACACCCTCATGGCTAACACTGCTTTACATGACCTTTATTTGCAGAATAGGTGCATGTGCAGAGCTATACATAAGCGCCAGCTGCCAGCTAAACAGCCAACTACTCATTTAAATTCAGCCAGCTACTTTGATTAACAAGTTGCGATTCACTGTGTGTACATTTACATCCACTAGCCTCTACCTCTAAACAATGCATGATAGAGAAACATGCCTATCCAGCTGTTTCAGTCCTGCCCCCACATGCTCTATATGAATATGTGTGTGTGTGTGTGTGTGTGTGTGTGTGCGCGCGCGCTCTGCTGAGAGGTTGTGTCCTGCTGAGTAGAGAGTGGAGAGTCGTCTTCAGTAATTGACAAATATTAGCAAAATAACTGAGCACATTAAGAATTCCATTGATTGCACAGACAAGGGTCACCCTTATTAGACAGGCTACTTCAGAAAACACCAGTGGCAGCAACTTGACAATAGTCAAGAAAAAAAGTCCAAAAAGTCAGCTGACAGCTCTGCATTTTCCATATACACTACCCAGACGTTTATAGGCTTAATGAATGAACAAATGGATTAATTATCTTAATTTTTTTTTGCACTTTTTACAGCAGAGCCATCTCTAAGACACACTGCAAACACACATTAAACAGGCAATGTTGTCAAAGTAACAGGCCTGTGTCGTATGAGGAAAATGTAGGCTGTGCCTCAGCCACACACAAAGGATGATAGTGAAGATGAAAATAAAGACGAAGATGACTAGAAGTTGAGTTGATTCAGCAGATTCACATGATTTGAGTGAAGTGATTCACATGTTTGTTATTTTAGAGTTATTTTTGGCATTGGTTTATTTTATAAATAATTTAATTTAAAAACCAATACATAGGCTAAATAAAACATGGGATTAAAAAAATGTTCCCCTTTAAAATAACCTTGTTTGTTTTCGTTGAATGAGAGTGCATTCATGTTTCTAGTAGAACCACCACATTAACCACAATTGTAACATGTCTTGATAAACTTTACAGTGAAAGTGTCAATAGATAAATAAAATAATAAATAAGGTCTAGTGGTTCTTAATTACAAAAGTTATGATCCGTCAGGAATAGGTGTGGTTTTAAATATTCATAGCTATTTACAGACTTTGTGGGCTAAAACTTAGAAGAGGCCTAATTCTCCTTTACAATAATTCACTACATATTTACAATCAGGTAGGCAAACTCAATAAAATATGCAATAATTAAGATCAGTGTATATGATGGAATAGTGGCATTGCAATGTGCCAGAAGCCACCAAATTTAGGCTTTTATGGCCAAACTTTTTCTCTTGGAGGCATGCCTCCAGACTCCCCTAGCTGGCTACTTTTTTCACTGGCTGGCTACTCCATATCCTTGTGGAAAGCCCTGCACGTGTATGACATTTGGTAGTTTCTGGCAGATTCATGTTGGATTCTCTGGAGGGTAGGGATGCTGATTCTCACTTTTTTCACAGATTGAGTTGTCGTGTAGTACACACAATTTCAGATTGAAGGTACGGCACCACTGGTACCAATAAAATCTTAATGCTTAGTCTTTTGGCATAATTTTTTCCTCATACATGATTGGTTTCAAGGTAGTCCTTTTTATATGTCATGATCAAAAATGACATTTTACAGGTTTGGTCTGCGGTGGTATCATTGCAGTGGAGCTAACTTTGTGAGTCCAGAAAGGCAGTGTTAAGCCTACATGTATACAGGCAATCTTCTTGTGTACATGGTTATATGCAGCCTTGATTAATAAACTATTACAGTGTTTGCAATTATCTAGACACATAAAGAGTTGTTCCCTGACCGGGAATCGAACCCGGGCCGCGGCGGTGAGAGCGCCGAATCCTAACCACTAGACCACCAGGGAGCTGTACACACTGTTTTGTAACGACCAGCATACCGTCGGAGCACCACCACCAGCTATGAGTGTGTTATCATAATTATTGTAATAAAGTTGAGATTCAAGGCTTTATAGTACACTGACAGAACACTCAAAATAAAACAACAGTAGCTCCGTCTGTGTTTAACTAACATACAGAATAGTTACACTGTTCTTTATTTCACTGAAGGAAATGTATTGCAGATTAGAAGTTCTTACTCCAATCTGAGAATGAAAAGATAGATTCCTTGATTCCTTAGTCACCCAGGCAGCTGGCTTCAGCCAGATATTTTCTCATATCAGTTCAAGCTTATTTATGCGTGGGGTAAGAAATGGAAACTTTAATGAAAATCATAGCTCAGGCTGCCAACTCTCACAACGGTCTACAGCTTAGATTTGACTTTGTTCAAGTGAAAGGTGTATGCAAGGAGGAAGTGTGGAGATTAAATAGTTAGTTGTGGTTTATTTCCTGCATTGGGATTTGCTGAAAATGTGACCTAAATAGCTTAAAAGTCCCTTTTAGCAAAGGTTAAATCCAGAGGAAAAATTCAAAATTTGATATCCTAACTTTTTTACTTTGCTGTTGTTTCTCATTAATTTAGTGAAAAAGCTCTTTTTTAATATGTTGATAATAGTAATTTGTAAAGCCTCTCTCAAAAGAATAAAATATATTAAATACAATGTAACTATAGGGAGTAAACGATTTAATAACAAAAAGGCAGACAGTCTTCAAGGGGGGAATAATAGAGAAATACTTAGGG
The DNA here is from genome assembly GCF_910596095.1 of Thunnus maccoyii. NCBI lineage: Eukaryota > Metazoa > Chordata > Actinopteri > Scombriformes > Scombridae > Thunnus > Thunnus maccoyii. The sequence continues at coordinate 9,316,973 of NC_056535.1, read as the reverse complement.
GGTTAAAATCATAGGCAACAATATAAAAAGAATCAGGTATCACCTACTTGTGAGAGTCTGCAGCAGCTGGTAATAAAAAGTCTCTTCATTTGTTACAGGTGATGTTGATTTATAACTCAAACATGCTTCATTTCTTTTAACTGCTGCTGAACTGGCTGTTAAACATGGGATATTGTTTCTCCTGTGGTTGGATAATGAGGAAGAGGTGAGAAGTATAGGTCAAAAAGAAGTCAAGAGGAAGCAATCAGGTATGCAGTTTGTTTTTTAGCCGCTGTTCTGTGTTTTCTGAGTGAGGTTCAGCACAGCGGGCCAGTGGCGCAATGGATAACACATCTGTCAATGGATAAGAAGATTCTAGGCTAGACTCCCAGCTGGCTCGTTAGCATATTTTGACATATTTGTGTCCATCCATTGACCTATTCACATCAACTGATGCAGATTTGACCTGCAACAGTGTCGGTCTGAAATGGGTATAGCAGACACAAGCTAAGCACTGCCCATGACCACATTTGTTCTAAATTGTTTTACTTGGAAGAGAATAGAGTTGTCAAATGATTGCCACAGTCAAAACCAGATATAGCCTTTGATCCTGTTCCTGCAGTCTGTCCTTAAATAATGGATTTTACATCTCCTACTTTGGTCAAATTTAACTTTAAACTCAAACATAATTGAAGTGAATTTGTGTCCGAGGTTGTGGAAACAAAGATAGAATGATTGTCTGTCCCAAAAGGTAACAAAAGCACAGTATAAAGTGGCCCTGAAGTCATATTCATCCTTATTCATGAAAGTCTCATTAAATTCAATTTCAGACTGAGGGAAGTGGAAACCCACACACAATTTTAATTCTGATAAATCAAACAATAGCTAAGTGTTGTTTTGTCTTTATTTCTAAAATCAGGTCTGACTGCAAAATGATTTGAGCAACACTGTTCTGTCTGTTAGACAAACAAGTTGTATTTCTTGTCAGCGGGCCACATGTTAGTAAGTTTTGAGGTCACAAAATGATATGTAAAGCTGCTTTTCATGCATTAAACATCTGAATAGTCAAAGCAGTGCACACAAAAGCCAGCTTCGTGGTTAGTTTCACGTCCTGCTTGTGTGCTGCAGCTGGCTGCAGGGTGCTGAGCAGTGGGGGATGGGCAAGGCTTAGCTGCCACAGATGTATTGGTTTCAGCAGGGGAAGGCATTCACAGCGGGCCAGTGGCGCAATGGATAACGCGTCTGACTACGGATCAGAAGATTCTAGGTTCGACTCCTGGCTGGCTCGTGTACTTTTCTACTTTTCATCAGGGAATGATTGTCATGTATTTTCATATGAAATGCAGCATTAGCTGATGTTGTTTATTAAAATCAAAAATCACTCTGACTACCAAGAATGTGTCTTGGTCAGAGGAAACAGTCTTACAGGCAAGTTATTCCCAGAATCACCTCATACAAAGACACAATGCAAGACATACTATTCTTTTGCTGTATGCACTTGCATTTGAGTATGGAATATCACTAAATTATTACTAAGAAGAGTTAAAGGGAACATTTGCACATTTAGAGGTCTATATTTATATTCTGGGCTCTACTTGAATATCTTTGCATGATTTACAGTTAAAAAAACACATATTTGGCCCTTTACACAACAGCTCAGTTCAGCCTCTGTCTGAAACAGGCTGTTTTAGCTCCTGACGCTATAAGGCCTCCGTCCCAATGAGCCTAATTGGTTAGCCCCTGGAAGCTGCATCTCGGCCAACTTCCAGTGGCCTCATGAACAAGCAGTAGTAATAGGATTTCACTTCTTTTACTCATTCTTTACTCAAGATGTCAACCTCTCAAATACATCCATACATGTTCAAACCAAAATCCTATCTGAAACATGAGAGTGGAAAGCATAAGCAACACGTGTAAAAACCTTAGCAACAACCTTAGCAACCAGTGCTACAGAATGGACAGCCGATAAGTGACAATCATTGAAGTGAATCATTGTATATAAATATGGACGTCATGACAGCTCTCCAAAAGTGAAGCCAAAACATCTTGATCGCCCCCTGGTGGCTGGCTGCAGTATAGATCATAAGCCCCGCCCCCTCCATGTTAGTGGATGGGACAAGAGCCAAACTAAAAAAACAAAGTACACATCAAATACAATTTTTCCCAAAGATAGTTTGTCATTTTATGTAGTTCTCATCACACTGATGTTTGTCCAAATGCTCATTTTTCTGTTAAGTGTGTTTTTACTTTGTTATTTCACAATATAAAAAGGGGTGTGATGTCATGATTGACAGTTTGTGACAGCCGCTCTCAAACCTCCATCAAGCGGCAGGACGGCTGAGGAGGCATGTCCCGCGGGCCGTCATTCCACCAGCCGACTCTACTGCGCAGACTCTGGCTCCAAATGACGTCACACAAACAAGATGGCACCTCCCTGAAAGGAGATATTTTGGTTTCACTTTTGCATAGGAAGTAGAGACACGTTGTCCATATTTATATACAGTCAGTGGTGACAATCATAAACAATCGCAAACAAAGTGTTCAGAGCAGGTTCAAGCCTGGGCTTTTGACTTGCAGGCAGCATTGCTATATACTTAAACCTCAAGTTTTACATGTGTTTAAAATAGATATTTGAGATCATAGCCATATATAAATAACAGAAAATCACAAAAAGCATAATAGGTCCCCTTTAAACTGTCTGAAGTCAAAAAAAAATGAAGGCATTTACTCGGTACCAAATATTTTTACTAACCAATCATACAATTGCAAAGGCGGGGCAGTTGTTTGTGTGGGCAACTTCAGTATGCCCTTATAAAATATAACCTGAACCTGCCTCCCACTCAGCTATTTATAAGTTTCTCTATTTCCCTTTTTGTTTGTTTGTTTTTTTTTTAGATCCTTTTCTCAGCAGACGATGAAATGGATGAGTCAGATGAGGACGATGTACGGCGGCTCACTGGTCTGAAGACGGTGAAGAAGAAGAAACTTCGCATGGGGATCCCTGTTTGACCTGTGTGCCTAGCTAGCTGCTACGATTGAATTTCCTCTGGTTGGCGTTCACCTCACAGGCCCACATACATCCCCTCTTTAGGAGTTGACATGATCTTTTCAAACGTAGGATTCCCTTCGATCACAGAATATACTGTAATTGAATTCCCTTTACCGTTGACTCCTGGAGGACTCTGCAGACACTAAACTGTGTCTAACCTGGGATTTAATTTAACTCACTGGGAGATGTTTTTTGCTAGTTAACCAGGTACTTAAGATCACAGTTGCATTACAACATGGCACTCCTTGGTGAGTGTTATGTTTAAAGACACTCTGGGAAAAAGAATTCCCACCATGTATGAACATTATATTGTTAAATCCTTTATGTAAGTATAATAGGAAAAAGGTAACACTGGTTTATTACTGTTTGGATCTCAGTGGCGGTGTGTACGGTATTGTGATGCAGTGGTCCAGGATCAGGTTGTTTGGACAAATCTAAATGGCCACAAAAGAACCAAACCATCATGCAAACCTTTCATGGAGTTGGTTACATTTGTTACTTTAACATGTCCTCTAAAGTGATTGTATTCCTGATGTAGATTCCATGTAAACTTTGTCCTTTGTTTTCGCATATAGACGTACCACCACGGCCTGTGATGTGTGTTTGCGTGTATGTGTGCGAGGGTGTGTACAGTTGGACACACCTCAAATTTAGAGGAGCATTACGTCAGAGTGTTTGAATCACTGTATTGATGCGACTCTTAAAAGTTTCCAGCACAGTTACACACTTTACTACTGTATATCTTGTATGTAATGTTACTCATGTCAGAGGTAGCACATTAACGCTTGCAGCAACCTTCCATTTTTATCTTCTGACAGGGTCCGCTCACTTGTTAAATCTGTAGGGCTGCAAGTACCACCACTGCAACGTCCTTCGAATATCAGCTCAGCCGGTGTTGTCCGCCTATATGCACAAGACTGCAGTCTCTCCATTTGTCTGTGACGGTTTTGCTGATGTGCTCTAACTATGTTCTTTTTTTTTTTTGTCTCTGAATGTCTCTTGTCTCATTTCAAGTTGTTGGGATTTTTTTATACAAGTTTTGAGTGTTATTTTCGGGCCAAAAAAGGTGACTATGCTTGCTCCAAAAGTGTTCTTTATTCCTTCTCTCCAAGATATGGGAACCATTTCTTGCACAATTTCCCATTTATCACAGCTTTTATCTTTCCTTTTGTGTTTGTGTGATTTTTTTTTTTTTTTTTTTTTTTGTTACAATAATGTGCCTGAGTGAAATTACCAGCAGGTGTTTCGTTTGTTGTTTGTTTGAATTTTTTTGTTTGTAGCAGGCTCTGATGTTAAGAATGTGACATGCATAGACCTCTAAACTGTTACGTGACTGTGGACCAGACAGTCAGGAAAGAGTGTGTGTGTGTGTGTGTGTGTGTGTGTGTGTGTGTGTGTGTGTGTGTGTGTGTGTGTGTGTGTGTGTGTGTGTGTGTGTGTGTGTGTATGGATGCACAGTATACCTGTATGTACTGGTGTATGATGGATGTGTGTGTGCAAGTGTGCATAGCTGATGTGACTGCTGGTCCTCTTTAAAGTAAATGGAGAGTGACATAAACTGTTACTGTGATGAGTTCGGTGCTGGTAATGATTTCATTATGACGTTTTTGGCATGTGTGCTAGAAATAAATTTAAAGGAGGAAAGAACAGCATCATGCAGCAGTTACTGTAACTCTCAGTTCAAGCAGGACAAAGAGGGCTTTTAGTATTTTGAAAAGTGAAACGACTAGATGAGTAAAAAGGCAAGTGATGGTGGTAAATTATCATTATAAACTACTTTCTAATAAATGATGTGATACACTACTTTGAGCACCTGGTCCATTTCTATTGGATTGATGTGTATAACAGAAAAAGATGTTCCCTGACCGGGAATCGAACCCGGGCCGCGGCGGTGAGAGCGCCGAATCCTAACCACTAGACCACCAGGGAAAGTGACAAGGAGGCGATCTGTGTCAGCACATAAAGAAAAATAGTAATATCCTCGATTGGATAATTTGTAAGAAGCATAATGTGAGTAAAAAAAATGGCCTGCATCGCTCATTTCTTACCGCTACAGGTGATGTTTTGAAACGGGTTCAGACCTAGACCAGACTTAGAAAGAGGTGCAGAGCCGGTCGAGCTACAGTCATGATTGTGTGCCCAGAAATAGATCCGACTTAACCTATAGCTTCTTGTAAATAACACACGGGCACACATTTAGCTACAGGAGTCATCCTTCAGAAGCTCCGAAGAATACATTACATCTCGACTCGTCATCTTCAGCTAACAACACACTTTCACTCTCCCTGTGGTCATAATATCCACTGCATGAGACAAGCGCATCATTTGTTGTTGTGTGTTGCTTTTTCAGTCATCCACAGTAACTCTAAGTATCCTAATTACAAAAGCCACCAGTGCTAAGTACACTGTAATATATTAAGTTGTTTGTAGAAGAGATTTAAAGACATAGTTAGGATCATGTGTCATTTTAAAACAGTGAGTCACTTTGTCCATCATCATATAGTTAACACTTCAATTTCAAGTTTTCTGACTGCTCAGTATTTCCTTTACTGCTTTTTTATCATTATCATTCTTGTGACGACATACCTTGTCGTCACAAGAATCCAATAAATGAGAGAAAAAATGTAGGCACAAACAAAACATACGTTATAAAGTAAAACTAGAAAACTGTGACATTCTAAATTGATCAACAATAACATTTTTACAATCATTTTACGCCAGGGAATTTCAGATTATGATAACATAAAAATGTGGGTTTACATAAATGCCAAAATGATCTTTAAACATTCACTGGCACAGTTAACGTCTATTATTTCAAGTCACTTAAAATCTAATTGGTCTTCACTACCAACTAGTTGTTTTTCATATTGACAACAGGTTGAGTTGTCAATATGAAAATGTTCATTCAACTTTACAGGGATTTAGGAGATTTCAGTGTTGGAGCATTTTCATTGTGCCATTTGCAGATATACAATAAGAAATTGTTGAAGGATTCACGAGTAAAGGACACTTTAATCTCAACATCTACACTTTAGACCTTCCTAGGCTAAAATGATGTGCATAAATGATAATACATATATATTTGTGTTTGTGAAGCACCTGATTATTTCTGTTGGAGTAAAGGTGTCATTGACTTCAACCAATGATGGAAGATCTATTAGGGGGTTTTCTCATCATGTGTCCAGATTTGACCCGAAGCCAGCTTGTTGCCTATTATTCATGTTGACTCACACAAGACAGTTGGGCAGCTCCTTGGGTCAGCCCTTATTTTGTTGGTTCATGTGTTAAGTGTCTATAAATGTTTTTTACAAGACTCAAAAAGACATTCCCTCAGGCTTAAATCAAGTTTTAACAATTGGCAAACAGACTCACCCACTGGAGTGTGGCAGGTGGACTCAGCCTCAATTTCCCTTTTTGACACGAGCAAGTGCCACATCCCATCCCAACATTTAATCTCTGCCAGGGGAGAGGAGGGAGCTGACCACTTGTGTTGTGTCCTGAATTATCAGCTGTTGGCCATGTAAGCCTATCGTAAAAGACTGGAGACCCATTCCAGCTGTACTATCCCTCACGTCACACCTAATTATACACACTGACAACAGGCAGAGTAGTACAGAGGGTAGGGGGCCTGACTGACTCATTGGGTCTGGACCAGGACTATATATAATGATAGGCTTGCTGGAAGACAAACACACACACCAGAATAACAACCAGAAACACTTTCACATTGGAGAGGGTGTCTGTGGAATCAACACACCAGTTTAAATCACCATGTCACAGGTAAGTTATATCAGGTCAAATGTTTTTATGATCAGATACAGAAATTAAACATAATGCCTCAGGTTTGACTACAGAAATCAATATTACCACCCTTTGTTTTCCTTCTCTTTAACCCTAACATAACCACTTTTCCCTTCTTTCTTTAAGCCGGGTGAGGTGAAGAAGAAGAAGCGTCCACCAATGAAGGAGGAGGACTTGAAAGGAGCCCGCAGTAAACTGGGACTGAAGGGCGAGGTCAAGAGTAAGACCTATGAGGTCATGGTGGAGTGTGGTGAGTAAAGCTTTTTACTGATGTTGTTTCTTCTGACACTCAAACACCAGACAAATGACGTAACATGTCAGATGTTTAATGTTCACATCTATAAAGACATTTTGTACCTTTAAATATAGATCATTTTTTGTTTAATTCCTGCTTGACCTGTAGACTTTAGATTTGCCTAAATGTAATTTAACTATCCAACATAACTTAAATAGGAAAGGCGTCAGAGTAATGTGATATGGTGGATATGTCACTGAATGCTATGTGGGAAGGCTGAGGCATAGCTAGTCTGTGTATGATATCAGAATCAGTGCTGCTAATTATGTCCTTTCAACATTATCCTTTCTTATACCACAAAAATATAAACAAGAAAAGTAGTTCCCTGACCGGGAATCGAACCCGGGCCGCGGCGGTGAGAGCGCCGAATCCTAACCACTAGACCACCAGGGAAAGATTTCCCATTTATATTGACAATCAAAACTAAACATGAGCATTATAGGGAAGTTGTTCAGGTTAGCTGGCCACAAGCGAATTAACTTGAAACAAAATGATAAACGACCATTGCAGTCTGTCGAACTGAGCTGAGCTATTCTTACTGCTACGTTATCAGTCAAGAGCCTTTTTTCTATGGAGAGAGCTCTGGAGCTATGAATTTAATGTGTTTTTAATGTGCTCTCTGTGGTGGAAAGTAACTACGTACATTTACTCAAGAAGGCTACCGTACGTTACTGAATTACATTTTTGAGGTAGGTCGCCCACCTCTACTTAACGTGAGTAGCCATACTTCCACTCTATGCTAGTGCTTATTTCACAGCATTCACTTTGACTGACAAGCAGGCTACAAGTTACAACTAAATTTCTATTATTATATTTTATTATACTAAATTCATATTTTACATACAACACATATAACCATGTTATAATTTATGACACATTGATAGTATGCCTAAAGTATAATTTAACCATTTTTTTGTCAGTGTTGGTTCTGGTTTGGCGAGGGAGATTGCAAAGATGATAGCAGAGATGATGTGGAAAGTAAAGAATATTCTGTAAAAGATTAGATGACTTCATCTCAAAACATAATGTACTGTATGATCAGCAATATGGATTTAGAACTAATAGGACAACTTTGTTTGCACTTACAGAATTTGTAAAAGATTACTGAAGGTTACCTGCGGGGTCCCCCAGGGCTCTGTGTTTGGACCATTGTTGTTTATTTTTACATAAATTATATGTGTGGAGTGTCCAAAACATTGACAACTATTCTATTTGCAGATGATACAAATTTACTTTGTTGTGGGGACAACTTGGAACAACTTTTGGATACAGTGGAAAAGGAATTGAAAAAGCTCAAGAGTTGGTTTGATGCAAATAAACTAACACTGAATTTAAGTAAAAATGAAATATATAATCTTTGGTAATTGTTCAAATAACTCAGATAAGAAACTAATGATAAATGATGTAGAAATCAAAAAAGTGACTCAATTTCTTAGAGTGATAACAGGTAATAAATTATGTTGGAAGCCACATACAAATGATATTAAAGTTATAATATAAAAATCAATTACAATACTATATAAAGCCAAAGATCCTCTGAATCAAGCTTTGTTAAACAGCTTTTACTGTACCTTTATACTCCTATATATAACTTGCTGGAAGTTGTTTGAATGTTATGTTTTTGCTTGATTTGATAGAGATGGACATCATGGACACTGGTGGTGGACAGTTGAGTTTTCATATTAATCATTAAATTTATTGGTGGTGCACTTGCATAACTCCCACCCACTGTTTGAACACAGAAACAGCATGACATCAGGTGGCTTTTAAGCCCTTTCCACTCTACCCACCCATACAAGGACTTTTTGGGCATGTTGCCTCACAGATCTTGAGTCTATATTTGTATTTGGTGACTAATTTTCTGTAGCTCAATGGGGCTCACAAAACAGCTTTTTGAATACTAATTGAGAGAATATGATTTTATATGTTTATAAAATATCGGCAAGTGCTGAATCCTAAACCCCTGACCAGCACAGAGATAAAGTTAAACAGAAACAATGTTGCAGATATGCTGTATTTGCTCTCACATACTTCCCTCAAAGACAGCCAGCTGGAAGCTTTATGACTTATTGAAAATCAGTCACCTGGTTAAACCATCTGTTTTTCTGATGCTAATTATCTGCTTCTCTTTTCAGAACGTATGGGCAAAGTGGCACCATCTGTGTTCAGTGGTGTGAGGACGGGGACAGAGACGTGCCTGGAGAAGCCTTCTGCCAAAGCTCCTGGAGCCAGTGTGTTCAGCAAGTAGACACACACTGCAGCTTATAAACCAATAGCACTGAAAAAACACACACTGTAGTCTTTAAGTTTGTGAGTCAGTGGTGTTGCTGCATAATATGGATTGCAAAGATTTTCTTTAAAACAGAAGGTCAGTGGAATTTAAAAGATAAAGGGGTTGTTTTTGTGCATGTAGTCTGTGTTTACATTGCTACATATATAAACAGTTATTGCAGTTTGCACAGTGCATCAGCCTTGAAAGATGGCTTAGGTTTGGATAGAGGTGTGTTGTAAATGTATTGTGATATTTATTTAGCAGTATTGACAAAGATTGTGCAAACATTTGTTTAATTGTCCATTTATTTACTTGACCAATGTTCCCGAATAAAATGTTTTCCCCTGTTCTTTAACCTAATGTTTTTTATTTCCTGGTAGTAAACTATAAAACAAGGGTAATTTCTATGGAGTGTATTTGAGGCTTGAAATGAACACTTGTCTACTTTGCAAATGGAGATAAACAGTAATTGTGGCAGGTAACCTATTCAAATAAACCTCACCCAATCACAGCACAATCATTATTACCAGCACAAAGTGCTATGCTATTTGTGCAAGGACATTAGAGAGTAACAGCAACTGTTTTTTGTGTTCATATACACATACTGTAGCATGCAGATGGGTTGAGTGAAGCAGAATATAAGTCTGAGGGATGTGATGTTTAGTAACTGTCTTCTTAGACGTGACGGGAAGTTTGAATCTTCATGTGCATTGGTATGTACTGTATATACACAGTCAGTACCTCTAAATGATTCAAACATTCAAGTTTTCCAGGTTTTCAAGTCTTGTGCCTAAGAAAGTGTTGTTAATTTGAATTGTGAACATGAATTATGAAGTGTCTTATTTTACAGAGTTCCATTAGTTGAATATTAATTGTGTGTGTTTAAATTAATAAATCAATATATTTTTTTAAAAATAGAAAAGTCCATTAACATTTAGCATTAAAACAGTAGCACTAATGAGAAATAAACTGATATTAAGGCTGTATTACCAACCAGACAAAACGAGCAACTGCCCCGAGGCCCCAGACTCTCAGGGGCCTAAAGACTCTGTGTTGGAATTAGTTTGTGCCAATAAAGTTAATTTCAAATTCATTTAGTGGTGTTGTATGCACCACTAAATCACAATATAAACAAAAATAACAGTGGCTTTGAGTTAAAGTCTAATGTTAAGGCCTCTGTTGTTTCAGTATATATTGTGCCTACATGGTGTATTTTGCCAAATAAAATTAAACCAAGTTACCACAAACAAATTCTCATCAACAACCAATACATACACAATACCAAGGAAGTGTGAGAAATGCACACCCTATTTACATTTCATTTTAAAATGAGTCTTGGGCGATTGGATCACAAGTGAACAGCACTAAATACAAGTGTAAACGACCACCAAGAAGCATTGTTAGCCGATCACTCAAATCACTTGCAGAGGTGGTCTGGGACGTATTTGACCACATATCTTTTGTAGTGTAAACGCTTATGTGTATTGATGCGTCCAAGGATGTAATAGGAAAATACTTTATCAATGCAGGACATGGTGGTTGTTTTGGTGACAGTGCCCAAACACCAAATGACTTCGTCCTGCCAGTCTCAACAGTCCAAATAGTCCGTAGATATATTATTCTTGAAACATTTTTGTTTTCTTAGATAGCCCATGCGAAACAAATTTGGTGCTTGTCTGGCGACAGACTGATGTAATAACTGTGCATGGGGCCCTTGGACCTTCTAGAGGAAGTGATGTAAGCAGTAAGGAAAAGTGGTTGGCTGGACACCTTAGACAGACACAGGTGTGAACGGCACTGTGTCTCGGCTGTCCACTTGTGTTCAGATCACTGAAACGCATTTTAAAACCAAGTGTAAACAGCCTCACGGAGTCAGCTGGGGCCGACAGGACATTTTTGCTTCTTGACTACTTGCATTAATTTGGCCCTGGCAGATGATGATTAAAGTATTAACATTAAAATGAAAAAAACAAGCAACCTGATTAACAACAGAACTCCAATAGCCTACCTCTCTGTGATGACATGAGCACTGACTATAGTTCCTGAATGTATCACTAAGACTCCACACTGTAGACCCATGGGTACATTATCAAGTTAAAAAAATACACAGTTACAAAATGGTTGGTTCATTTTTGCCAAATACAGTTTCACATTAAAAAAACAAAGATGTTTGTTAAAGTATGTAGCATTTTTAAGAATACTTTAACTTAAAAAACATACGAGAGTCTCTGTGATTTTCTTGCTGTACTCCACTGTTTGCTCTCCAGCAAATGAGAGATTTCATAAACACACATGTTAAGTGAAGCAGCACCGGCTGTTTAGTGAGAGGGTCCAGCAAAGGAGGAGGAAAGCACTTGAATGAAGCAAGTTTATCTGATGTTGATGAATAAATGAATGAATGAATAATTCTATGTTCATGTCTGATCATTATACAGAAACATTAAACAACAGCAAAAATGTATCCACCAATATCTTAAAGGAACTGACAAAACAACTACTACACATGGCAGATTGTAAATACACATATTGGCCACATATTAATTTTAAGCTTATAGACACTGTACATATATTTACGTCATTATTCCACCTAAATATAAAACTGTTATTAATTTATTTTTCTGCTACTTCATGATTTTTAGATATACTCTTAAAATGCAAAATATAATTTAAAAAGAAGTTTCTCAATTAAATTTTCATCCTCCATTCTCATCAAACCAAAATTAATTTACACAGTGGCATTGTTTTTATTTTTGGATACAATCTAGTTGTATTATGAGCTGACTGCTGTGATATAATGTACTGTGTTCATGGCAATTTTGGTGTCACTAATTGGTGCTTTTATGATATTTTTCGTTCCAGCTTGAGGCTTTGGGTGTCAAGCTTTTCATATTACCAAACACCTAGTTAGCTGTGAGTTTGGTGTCAGTCCTACAAACACACTTTCAGCCCGAGCACAGATATTTTCTTTGAGCTTTAAAAGCAGCAGCTTTTCTACCTCAGGGCGTCCTGCATATTGAACTCTGGTCTGTTGGTCATTACTCCAGGACAACACACACACACACACACACACACACACACACACACACACAAACACACTTTTTGTCCCTCCTCCCTGGGCAGAGAGCTTTTTTCTCAGCAGTGAAGTCAACCAGTGTTCAGTAGAAGTTTGGTCATGTCTGGACTGTTGGGTGTTCGGCAGCTGCTGCTGTGGGGCATCGCCTGCCTCTGGCTGCCCAGCCTGGCCCGGGGGGCTCTGGTTGTCTCTGGGGACCATGCAGCTGTGCAGGTAACTTCACACACTGACTCTTTTATACTCTACTCTTAACTTGAAATTACATTGTTTTATTGTTGTCATTTTGCCAGTATTTATTTTATCTGATGATCCCTGATTGAATCACTAGTGCTTCTTATGTTTCTTATGAATAATCCCTTTAACACAAACTGTGCTCCTTCATAACTAGTTGGCATCGTAAATCCTACTCAGTTTTGCTGTCATATTCTCCTTCTAACTTCTCCTCTTTGTGAGATAAATGATTTAAAGTATATTGTGTGAATGAGTGCTTCTTTCTTACAAATTAGTTCATGTTATAGCAGTGGCTTTTTCTAATATCTTGTTGCTCTGCTCTGCTGTATTTGTATTTCAGGGGACAAGAGGAGCTGACAGATCACTGCAGGTATTTAGCTGAAACTACTGAATTTACAGACAGTTGCTTCATGTTATAGGGACAATATTTGGTTATGGAGTTGCATCTTTCTGTTCATACATTATTCACCAGTGTTTTGGTCATTGTTAAATATCATCATTCTACAGGTTTCATATTTACTCTGAATGATAAAGAGCTAACTTGAACCTTAAAATAAAAACAACAGTTTCAGTTGGAATTACCAGCTTTGCAAAGTCTGAGGGTTTGGTTATCTGGTAGTATTTCTCCTGATGAATACAGGTCATTGTTTAACTTACATTTGCTTTTTACTTCAGCATCCCTTACAATACAGTAGAGTTTTGATATGATTTCACTTTTCATCATTTTCTTTACAAAGTTTCTGGACATGTGTCCAGTTTAAGTACAATAACATGTATGTAAAATCCAAGGAGCCAGTTGTTAAATACAGAGGCCTCAAAAGGAAATGAAAAACAAACAAACAAAAAGAAAAGAACAAAGAAAAGAGGAGGGGGTGTATGTATAATGTAATTATATGTATAGGGTAAGTGTGACAAAGGAGATGGGAGGGGAAAGATGTATGAATGTTTGGGATTTAGATCATTATTCCTTTTTCATCCAGATCTAAAACGAATATCATCTCTCTTTTCTTTTGTCTTACAGAAAAGAAGCACAAATGATGGCATGGTAAGAAAAGAATCAGTTTAGATCTTTATTGACAATACCCACACTATCCATGCTTAATGCTTCCAGCACCCAGGTTGACTCACCCAAACAGTCTCATCACATCACTCCCAAAGTGGAATCAGTGACATAATGTCTTTTTAAAAATGTTTTCAAGCTGTAATAATTTTTCTTTGGCACAAATCAGGGCAGCGTATTGTTGGCTTGACTCCGCTTGAAATGACATAAAAGTAGAGCATCTTCCTTACTGTATTAAAATACTGTATGTGAGGGGCTTGTGACAAGTTGTCCATGTTGTTCTATTGCTGTTTTCTATCTCTTCCTCCCTGTTTCTGTGTCTCAGGTGGAGGTGTATAGTGTGACAGTGGACTGCACTGTGGCGTCTCGTTTCGCTCACACTGTCATGACCTCAAAGGCTCTGAACAAAGCAAGCTCCTCACAGGAAATCTTCTTCGAAGTGGAGCTTCCAAAGACCGCCTTCATCACCAACTTCAGCATGTCAGTCTGTCATTCCTACATTCCTGGCAATATTTGTGCTTCCTTTTGCAGTTGTGCTCTAAAGCAGATTTTTGTCAGTGACACAGTTCATTTACTCAATTTGTCATCCTCCATTTTTGGAACTTACAGGGAAATTGATGGTCAGGAGTATGTTGGAGAGGTGAAAGAGAAAGAGAAAGCCAAGAAACAGTATGAGAAGGCTGTTTCCTCAGGACAGACTGCTGGACTGGTCAAGTAAGTCATTTAAGATGAAAAAGACCACCCACACCACCTCTTTACACGTACTAAAGCAACGTAGTGTATCTAAAGTTCCTAAACTGATCATTTTAACATCAGAGGCGGTCAGTTGTGTCTGTGTTTTGTTAAAGGGTGTCTGGAAGAAAGATGGAGAAGTTTTCAGTGTCTGTCAACATTGCAGCTGAAAGTAACGTAACTTTCATTCTGACCTATGAGGAGCTCCTTCAGAGGAAACTGGGCCAGTATGAGATTCTGACCCGAGTTAAACCCAAACAACCGGTCCAGGAGTTTCAGGTGAATCCATGTACACATCCTGGCTCTTCCTGATTTCCTGCTTGTGTCAGATATTCTTAATAAGTGGTTTTCCTCACAAAATTAACTCACTGCTCCTGTGTGTGTGTGTGTGTGTGTGTGTGTGTGTGTGTGTGTGTGTGTGTGTGTGTGTGTGTGTGTGTGTGTTTGTGTATGTGTGCCTGCGTGTGTGTGTGTGTGTGTGTGTGCATGCACGCCTGACTGTGTGGAGACAGATTGTGACAAACATTTATGAGCCTCAAGGCATTTCTTATGTTGATGCTCAAGCAACCTTCCTCTCCAATGAGCTGCTCCCCCTAGTGGAGAAAACTGTCACAGACAAAAAGGTACATGCTACAGAAAATGAGATTGTCTCTGATTGTTGCATCTGTGTGTCTCTGTTTTAGTTTTCAAAGTGAAGGTAATGTTGGTCTGACTTCCTGTCTCTGTATTCAATAAAATGAACAACATACAGAATTTAAGAAGTAAGAATGGGCCAAACTGAATGTATTAATCCTCTTGTCAGGCTCACATCTCTTTTTCACCAACTATGGACCAGCAGAGGAAGTGTCCAGGTTGTGATGAGACACTGATCGATGGAGATTTTATCATCAAGTATGATGTGAACCGTGCAAAGAGCCTCGGGGACATTCAGGTCAGCAGTCAACAAATATTGTACATCAGAATCACCTCAGTGTCTGATGTCTGCATATTTATACCAGGCTTCACATATAAAACTATGCAGAGTCACTTTAACCTTCTTTGTTCGCAGAATAAGTTCTGAAAGAAAATCGAAAAATCTGTAATAAGACTGCAACAACATAAAATGAATAAACTTTTTCTCTGGAAAAGAAATGATTACAATTGCAGCCTTCTGTCAATCTTTCATGTATTTTACTACTCTTTATGATTCTCTTCCCTTCAGATTGTGAACGGATACTTTGTGCACTTCTTTGCTCCACCTGACCTACCCAGAGTCCCAAAGAACGTGGTGTTTGTGATCGACAGGAGCACCTCAATGAGGGGAACAAAGATCCAGCAGGTAAGAGACTGTTCAGACATCAGACATGATTCAAAGGTAAAGTGGTTCTAATACATTGATGCACACAAGCACGCATTTTGACCTCTGACCTTGTAACTCTTTATAGACCCGAGAGGCAATGCTGGCCATCATCGAAGACCTCGATGAGGAGGACTACTTTGCCCTCATCCAGTTTGATAGCATTATTGATCCTTGGAAGGAATCACTAACCAAAGCAACCAAGGAAAATGTGGCTGAAGCCATGGCCCACATTGGAAAGTTATCAGCCAGGGGAGGTTAATATAAAAACAAGTGACACCATCTTTAATGCCAAATGAAATCTTCACTCTCTAAATAAAAAATAAATGAAAACAATTTGTTTTACTAAATGTTTTGTGTTTTCCTTCCAGCAACTAATATCAATGATGCTGTGTTGCGAGGTGTGAACATGCTGGTGAAAGACAGACAGGAGAACAAGCTCCCAGAGGGGAGTATCGACATGATTATTTTACTGACTGATGGAATGCCAAATACCGGTGAGCAGACTATGCACATTTTATAACATATACTGTAAGTGGTGTACTTTATATTTGGCATTAAATTTGTGCCTGTTTTATATGTGTATCTGAAGGCGAGTCGAACGTCCCAAGGATTCAGGAGAATGTGCGCTCGGCTATTGGAGGGAACATGTCTCTGTTCTGTCTTGGATTCGGAAACGATGTGGATTATTCCTTCCTGGATGTGATGAGCAAACAAAACAAGGGACTGGCCCGCAGAATCTATGAGGCCTCAGATGCAACCCTTCAACTCCAGGTGGAGGATTGAGGCTACACATTTTTGAGCCAATAGTTTTGTTTTCTAGAGGCACACACAAAGCCCAGAGTGTAATATTCAAAATTGGCCATATTCCCCTGGAAATATGTAACAACTATATGTATATAATTCTAATAAAACATATTTATATGGCACACAAATAAATGTATATAAATAAATGTGTGCATGATTCTATTACAGGGTTTCTATGAGGAGGTGTCCAGCCCTCTGCTTTTAGATGTGGACCTACGTTACCCCGACAACGCAGTGGACTTCGTGACCACCAACCACTTCAGCCAGTTGTTTAACGGCACAGAGATCGTGGTGGCTGGTCGGCTGATGGACAACGACCTGGACAACTTCCTGGTGGAAGTGTTCGCCCAGGGGGTGAGGAAAAAGAAACATCAGAAAGTTAGAGACAGTGCTGAGGTGTAGAAAAGCATTTTTTCAAGCATTGTTTCTTCCCCTTTTCTCTCACCAAAAGTTTGAGGAGGACTTCCAGGTGCAGGGCCAGGCCAGTGCTGTAGAGTGGGATGTGATTTACCCAGAGGAGGAGTACGTCTTTGGGGATTTCACAGAGCGTCTGTGGGCCTACCTCACCATCCAGCAGTTACTGGAGAAGAGGTCAGTTTAAGTAATTTTCTTCAAGCTGAGCCCTAAATTGCTTGAGAATATAATATAATATATAATATAAAATATCTTTATTTACCAATGGTCTCATGAAAATGTCAAATGTGAGAACTTGTGTGTATTTTTTCATTCTTGCAGCAAGATTGGCACCCCTGACGAGAAAGCCAATGCCACAGCCAAGGCCCTGGACATGTCCCTGCAGTATAGCTTTGTCACCCCTCTCACCTCCATGGTGGTCACCAAGCCTGAAACTGAGGATGGAACAGACAGCCCTCTCATTGCTGATAAACTGACTGAGGGTAAGGGAGGGCAGAGAGGGTTTAAAAAGTGGCACTGGGTAGACTTTTCTTAATGTGGCATAACTGCAGTCAAGTAAAACTGTAACACACTGACGAGCAGCACCGGATACTGAATTTAAGTTAAAAACATATTATTTCTCTTTACTCCACTCACTACACCAGCAGAGGCTGGTGCTCCAGTTTGAACTGTGGAATTTAAAAAATTGTTTTTTATCTGTTTTGTTTTGTTTTTGTCAGACCAAAGACTACAGGCAGACAGAGTAGGTAAGACAGTCATTTTTTAACTAAATGAAATATAAAAGATGAAATCTATTCAGTGTGTTGTTTTTAACCTTGAAATTATTGTTTCTGTATGCAGCACATCGCTTTGTAAGCCCCCCTTTGTACTCATATGCTGCCCGACCCACATATTTTGGTAAGTTGTCTTGTTTTATAGCTCATCTTGTTTGGCCTCTACTAAGAAAGTGACACAAGATAACATCTATCTTAACCATTTTGTTTACTGTCATTTTACTCCGGTGTTGCCTGCAGTGGATGGAGATCCTCATTTCATGATAGAGCTGCCAGACAGAGATGACGCTCTGTGCTTCAACATCAACGACAAACCAGGAACCATTTTCAACCTGGTCAAAGACCCAACGTCAGGTCAGCCGAGTCCTGATTAACATCATGACATTCTTACTTGAGATGTGGTGCCTGATGTCCTTTTTTCATTACACATATAGTGACTAAGTCCTACACTTTAGCCGCTACTACTACATTAGCACATTAGCACATTGGAAAAGACTGAACATCATTTCTAAGTATACTCATAAACAATATTCAATCTTTTCCAATACTTCATATATTATGCATTTATTTTCTTATCAATGTCCATTTTCGGTATTGTTCATCACTTCCAATAAGCTTACAATATAAAGTTAAAACAAATACAGCCAAGCAATAAATCTGAGCAAGTAAAAAACTGTTTGCTCGTTTCCATCAGCAGCATCTGAGATTACTGGGATGAACTTAAATAACCTATTACCAGCCTGGCCTTTACCATACACCCCCTAGTGTTTGGGAGTAATATTACATTTAACACAAATCAAATACATGGTTCACACACACCAGGCCCTAATTGCTTCTGTCAGAAGACAAAGCAATTTTCAAACTATATTTCAAGGAGCCATGACAATGCAAAACAAAACCCAAATCCATAACAGATATTAACATTCTTACACATAAGTATTAATAATTCATGCAATGTTTCTTATTGCGTAATCCATAATATACACATGAATTTGACAACAATCCCTAATCTGTAGCTTCACATAACAGACATATTTTAGTCACAGGTCTTTCTATTACATTTGTCTTTGTTTGAAGATGAACAGAATGTACAAGACAAGGTAGATACTCATGAACCCATATTTTTCAGAAGAGATTGGCGATATATTGGATTTGTTTCCATCTTCTCTTTGTATATATAGATCTCTCGTTTCAAAAAGTCCTGGTGGTAGCACTGGTTTCCCTTTCATTAGAAGCAAGTGGTCTTGGGTTAATGCCTCAAGGTCATTTGGATCCTCAGACAGTCTCAAAATGGGGCGACCATTAAGCATTGCTTCAATTTCACAGAGCACAATTTGAAAATCTTCATCATCCAAACTTTGCTGACCGAGGACAGAACTCAAAACTTTTCTGATCATCCATATGATGCACTCCCAAGCACCACCGTGATGGGTGGGTTAAAACACCACTTAATTCCCTTTTGTGCCAAAGATCTTTCAATGTGGTTCTGATTTAAAGAAGCTAAGGCTTCTCTTAGCTCTCTTTCTGCTCCCACAAAGTTGGTACCATTGTCTGATCTCATGTGAGAAACTTGTCCTCTCCGACAGAGGAGTGTTGATACATGAGTTTGTATCAAGAGAGTAAGCAACTTGCAGGTGAACGGCTCTACTTGCCATTCGAGTGAGGATTACTCCATAATGTTTCATGATGTTGCCTCCTCCTTTCACATCATCTGGACCAAAATAATCTACACCAACATTAGTGAATGGAGGCAGATCAGGGACAATTCTCTCTGTAGGCAAATCTGCCATTTTTTGTTCACTGGTCTTTCCTCTGTAACGCCTGCAGAATCTGTACCTTGCTATGATTTTCCTCACTGCAAAGTTGGCATTTGCAGTCCAGTATTTTTTCCTTACAGTGGAAAGTACATGATCTCTCCCTCCATCGCCCAGCTGTTCATGAAAATATCAGAGAATGAGGTTTGAGATGTGTTGGTCTTTAGATAAGACCAGGGGATGTTTTATATCCTCAGGCATTGCTGCTTTAGAATTCCTTCTAGAATTGGGTCAAGTTTGTAGATAGTGCTACCATTTTTTTACCTCTGATTTGCTAGAAGTTAGTGCAACAATTTCATCGTGGAATCTCTCTTGCTGACAAAAGGAAATTGTTGATGTCTCAGCTTCTGAGAGATCCATCAGCGACACTTTCTGACTTCCGAGTGAAGCTCTAAAAGCTTGCATCTCTTTATATGCATCCAATGATGGTGATCCATTAGTAAATATTGCAAGCTGCAACTGTTTTCTTCTCTTACTCAGAGTTCCATTCAGTTTGATGATCCAAGCAACTGCAACCTTTAACCTTTGCCAGTCAGAAAAATAAGTTATCAGTTGATAAGTGGCATTCAAAGTGTCAACAACAGTTGCATTCACCATGAGATTTCGTTTAACCTCTGGGTTGTGACACTGAAATCCATAGGGGATGCTGGCCACTTTTCTTCAGGTTCCCATAGAAACTTTGGGCTTTTAATCCATCTCTAGATGACCAGATTATCTGCCTTCAATCCTCTTGAAGCATCATGGGCAGGGTTTTTGTGACGTGAGAATGTATCTCCATTGTGAAATATTTGAGTTGTCCCTTATAGTAGATACCCTGTTTGCAACAAAGGTTTGGAACCTTTTGTCCTCATTTTTAATGTACTTTAGAACAGATGTGCTGTCAGTCCAAAAGTTTGATTTCATCAATGGAAGCTGAAGCTCTGATTGAAGCATAACAGCAACAACAGCAGCTGTGAGTTCCAGGCGAGGTATGGTAACGGGCTTCAGTGGGGCTACTCTGGCTTTGCCAAACAAGAAAGCAACATGAACCATTTTCTCAATGTTCTGCATTTTGAGGTAGGTAACTTTACCATATATATTCTCGCTAGCATCGGAGAAGTGGTGCAGTTGGGCACTTGCAGTACTTCCAATACTTTGGATTTGATACACCTGCTGACCTTGAAATCTGCCACTTTTTCAAGATCTGTTAGCCACTTGTTCCACTTCTGCTGAAAAGTCTGATATCGGTATCAGGTCATCCCAATCATACTTCCTCCTACATAACTCCTGCAACAACAGTTTGGCAGGTAGTATGAGAGGTGCTCAGAATCCCAATGGATCGTAGACAGAACTAATAATGGACAACATGCCACGTTTGGTGTGGGGTTACTCCTTGACTTTCAGTTTGAATTTGAAAGTGTCTGTCTCGATGCACCATTGCAGACCTAAAGCCCTCTCTATTGGCAGCTTATCTCTGTCCAGATCTAGCTCATACAGGTTCTTCGATTTGTGTTCTTCTGGAATGTTTTGAAGCACTTTCCAACTATTACTAATCCATTTTGTGAGTTTGAAACCTCCTCTGTTGCAAACAGCTATAAGGTTCTTAACCATGGTGACAGCATCCTCTTCAGAGGGCAGGCTCTTCAGAAGGTCATCCATATAGAGGTTTCTGTTGACTGTTTAGGTCACTTCTACTGGATAGCTGGTTTGGTTATCCTCAGCAGTTTTCCTAAGAGCAAAGCATGCACAGCTGGGTGAAGAACCTGCCCCAATTGAATGGATAGTCATGTGATGCTCTACAGGATCCTGCTCCAGGTTACCTTCAGGCCACCACAAGAATAGAAGAAGTTCACATGTTCCTTTACCACCTTTACTTGGTGGAACATAGATTGTATGTCAGCCATTATTGCTACAGACTCCTGTCTGAACTTACATAAGGACTCCTACCAATGAGCTGGTCCTTGCAGAAGGTGACTGTTGAGCGAGACCCCTTTGAACTCTGCTCCACAGTCAAACACCACTCATAATGTTCCCTTCCTTGGATGGTACACTCTATGGTGAGGTATATAACACACTTTTCCCTCACATGGTTCCAACTGATGTTGTGGCACTCCTTCGGCATAGCTATTGCTAATGACATCATCAAGAAAGTTGGTGCACTCATCATGAAAACTTGGGTCCTTCTGAAGTTTCTTTCTCAGACCATGCACACGTTGCTTGGCAACGCAGAGGTTGTTTGGCATGGTTATATTTTCTCTTTTGAAAGGCAGTTTGATTTTATAGTGCCCATCTTGAAGCTCAACAGAGCTTTCATCAATTTAGACAAACTTCTTTTCCTGTCTTGACATCTCTTCTTGGTCTTTAGAGGTTCTCTCTTTGAAGTCTTGGTTGTATTGGTTGGTTAATAATTCCTCTATCCTGTCGACAATAATCCTGTTAACAATAACTTCAGGGTTGCCACTCCCACTCTGCTTGTCATTGTTTCCTTTTAATGGACCATTAATCACCCACCCCAGTAAGGTTCTGACAGCATATGGTCTATCTCCGTGACTATTAATCCCCTCCAAGGTTCCATCAACTTGGAGGAATTGGTGCCGATAAACAAGTCAACATCAGCTCTTATATGAGGGATCTGAATACCTTTGCGATAAGGCCACTTAACCAGCTCATCTTCACTGATAATGTTGTTTGTGGACACAGGCATCTCTTCGTCCATCAGAGTTCAACCTGTCCACCAGTTTTTCAGAACAGAAGGTACCTGTGCTTCCTTGATCCAGAAAAGCATATGTTCCAATCACTTTATTTCCCCTTGCACACTTCACTTGTACAGGCAAGATTGGAATGCCACTGCTGTTGCCAGCCCCTGTATGACCACAAGCTGAGGTAGTTGTGCAAATCTCTGATCTTTTCTTTGGTCATTCAGTATCTTCATGGATAACCCACTCATTTTTTTCAATACGCAAAATGCTGGGATGAGTTTGGTTGCATTGACTGCAAGTAATGCACCTATCGCAATTCTTGCTTAAGTGCCCTGTGTGCAAATAACCGAAACAAAGACCTTTCTCCTTTAGAAAATTACATTTTTCCCTCTGTGTCTTTCTTCCCAGCTGTGGACACTGCTCCAATGCATGACCACATGCACAATACAGACAGGAAACAGGGTTTGCCTTTGTACAGAAGATAACTTCATTCTTAATATTATCATTCTTTAGAGCATCTGCTTTAAATTCATCCTTAATAGACACATGAGTTGCAAAACGGTTTCTTTTGAACTGTGTTTTCAATTGAGACTTGCCTCTGACTCCTCCTTTAACAAGCGGAGTGTCCTGTATGTCTGCAAAGACTGGATCTGAAACAATTCTGACCTGTTGCTCAATGAACTTGACAATGTCAGTGAAACAAGCTCTTTGGTTATCTCTGTCCAAAATTTCACATGCTCTTACTCTCCATTTTTCTCTGAGTTTATATGGAATTTTCTGAATCAGAGTTTTCATATTTGCTGGCATGTTTAGCTCTTCCAAGTAATACTGTGGTTCCTCCATAGCATTGGAACATTTGCGTAGGAAAAGTGCATATGCTTGGAGTCTTTTAACATCCTCAGACTTGACACTTGGCCTTGAGCAGATGCTTAGCAACAGCCTAACCTCTCTGAGTCATATGAAGTTAGCTGTGCAGAAGATCCCTTGGCTCTCCCCTGGTAAACTGCTCAAGATAATACAAACAGTCCCCTTTACTGTTAGTTTTTGCTTCCACGCAATTGTCAAACGCTTGAATATTTTAAGCTGTAGAGGATATCCATCAAAAATAAAATAGAAACTGAGAGGTTTGCATTTGAACAAGGAGTGTTGTTATCTCATTTTGTCATTGCAGCAAACTGTAGAGATCTCCCGATGGTAGAGAGGTTTGAATGACTCCAGGCTTTGTTTGCCACTCCAGAGGATCCAGAGTTGACTTATGTAATGTTTTCATATCTTGTTGAGATTTGGCATCATCCTACTTACTATTGTGAGCTGTGTCCTTGGACTTGTGGTGATCGGGTGCAACTTCTTTTTCCACCAATGACTGAGTATTGGTTTGCACTTAATGAAGAGACGTATGCTGCTGTGAGGACTGCTCATACCAAGGCTCATATTTTTTGTTTTTAAGTTTATTCTCTTTCCTGAAATAAGACTCCATTCCATCGCACCATCCATCTGAAACACTGCTATTGTCACAGGCTTGGAGTACTGCTAGCCTAGAAGTAGAGGCTGCTATTTCAGTGTCCAGCTCAAGCTGCTACTTTTTCCTCCTTAAAAAATCTTACTGCTCCTCCAAAGCGCACTTCTCCTTTAAAGCAGCAGCACGAGCCATGAGTGCTGCCTTGTCCACCTCTGCTTTTATGTACAGCCACTCGATTAATCGAATTTTATTACGATTTTGGCTTCCAACGATTATGAAAACAAGATAATTGAGATAAAACGATTATTCTGCCACATTCCGTTTCACAGTGATGCTCTGGTTTTGTCTTGTGCTATAAATCCAGCGCATCGTGTGTCGAGACAGACAGAGCGGAGTCTCCCTCACAGCATGGGTGTGTCTGAAATTAACAGTCAAATGTTCAGTGGTGGAAACTGACTCATTGAGACATCTACAGGCTACCTTGTTTTACTTTCAGTCAGACTTTGGATGCTGTTATTTTAGATATGAAGATGTTTTGCTCCGTGTAATGATCTCTCCTTTCATCCAGCCACTTGGAGCCGCATTTTCTCTGTCTGCAGCAGGGTTTACGTTAGCCAGTATATGCCAGCTTTTTGCTGGTATCTCGTGTAGTTACAGATTAAAATATCAACAGCCAAAACGTCCGGTGGGAAATATGACGATTGCCAAATAAATTAATTAATTAATTCACAGCATATTAAATAGTCTGATATTGTGTGACATATAATGGCCATTGTAAATTTGTGTGCACATATTATCATAAAGCGTAAATCCAATGCATTGGTTTCAACTGTCTTAACCTGTCTTAACAAAACTAACATTTTGTTTCATGGATTTAAGTAGGCCACTGACTTACTATAAATATGGAAGAAGAAAAGGTGCAATCTTGCAACCCACTTACTGATGATAAACGGTCAGTGAATGAGGCTGACCTTGATGGGGGTGTGAGAGAACTAGAAACGGGCACTGTGAAAAAGCGCTCTGTTAAATTAACACACAAAGCACTGATGGACAAAATAGAGAATTTAGAGGAAAGAAAGACTAAATTAAACAAATTGTCTAAACTAAAACAAACTATTGACTTGATAAGTGATAAAGACTATATAAATGAGGTGAAATGTGCATTTGACAGGTTTAAAGGGGTGTGTGATGAAGCTAAACAAATGCATGTGACTCTATTGGGGTTATTACCTAAAGATGAAGCAACGAAACATGAAATATGGTACAAAGCAAAAATGTTGAATATCAGTGATTTTATTGCTGATGTGAGTAAATGGTTGTCTAAAACTCAGAATTGCCCTGCTGCTGATGACGGTGACAATGATAGAGAGGAGGTTTGTGTTGAACCTCATGACAGCATTTCAAATGTTGAGTCAAATTCCTCCAGTAAACAGTCAAGTCACAAAAGCTCCAAAAGCAGTCAATCTTCTACTTCTTCTGCACGCATTAAAGTAGGGCTGCTCGATTATGGCAA
Organism: Thunnus maccoyii; assembly: GCF_910596095.1. Classification (NCBI taxonomy): domain Eukaryota; kingdom Metazoa; phylum Chordata; class Actinopteri; order Scombriformes; family Scombridae; genus Thunnus; species Thunnus maccoyii. The sequence goes on along the minus strand of NC_056535.1, from coordinate 9,291,687 downwards.
AAATCATAATCACAATTATTTTGGTCAATATTGAGATCATGATTATTTAACAGGATTACTCATTGACTTTGGAAACATCATGCCTTTATTGAACTTTTTTAAACAAAACTCGTCTTTTAATAGTGGATTTCTTTGAATTTTAAATATAAATCAGTTGAAAAAAAATTAAAAATGTTAAAAAAAAATGTTTAAAACAAGAGATAAATGCATTTTGTATATATATAAGTTAAACCTCCTACTGATCAATTACATGTTAATTAACTGTGGAGCTCCAGGTTGATCTGTTTCACTGTGCCAGTGCTGGATGTAATGTTACCTGAGAGCAAATGGTCAGATTTTTCGTGTTAACTGCTGTCGAGCTAAAGTGTAGGGCTGCTGCCGGAGTGTGTGGCTTTTCAATCTCTTAGTCACATCTGACCAAACACTCAGTGAATCTCTCAATGTCTTAACGGAGGCAAAATGAAACTTTTGCATAAAAAGTTTATATTTAAGTTGTCTTATAGGTCACACAATATTAGACTATTTAATATGCTATTAATGAATTTATTTATTTATTTATTTGGCAATCAGCATATTTCCCACCAGACATTTTGGCCGTTGATATTTTCATCTGCCGGACAACTACACGTGATACCAGCAAACTCTGCTGCAGACAGACAAAGCGTGGCTCCAAGTGGCTGGATGAAAGGAGAGATCATTACACAGAGCAAAACATCCTCATATCTAAAATAACAGCATCCAATGTCTGACTGAAACTAAAACAAAGTAGCCTGTAGATGTCTCAATAAGTCAGTTTTCACCACTGAACATTTGACTGTTAAATCCAGACCCATTCACGCTGTGAGGAAGACTCCACTCTGTCTGTCTCACTGTGCTGTCCGGCTGCTCCGACATACAATGCGCTGGATTTATAACACAAGACAAAACCAGAGCATCACTGTGAAATGGAATGTGGCAGAATAATCGTTTTATCTCGATTATCTTGTTTTCATAATTGTTGAAAGCCAAAATCGTAATTGAAAATAAAATTTGATTAATCAAGCAGCTCTACCCCCTACTAATATTACATTTAACACAGTTCAAATACATAGCTCCTACAACACATGTATACACCTTGTGGACCAAGATTTAAATTGTTGATTTTCTTTCTCACTTTTGACACTTGTAACTCCTCATATATGTGTCAGTCAATCATCTCCTGCAGTTAAACAGTGAGAGGCTGAATCCCGTGTTATTTCTTCAGGTATTTTAGTGAATGGCCAGATCATCGGAGACAAGAAAATCCCGCCCGATGGTAAAATCAACACCTACTTTTGGCGTTTTGGCATCACCCACCAGAAGCTGGGGGTGAGACTGGAGGTGAGCACTCAGGACATCTTGGTGTTTCAGGACGGCAAACGGGTCAAGCTGCTGTGGTCTGATACAGCCTCCCTCAAAGGAGCCAAGTGAGTGGCTGAACCACCAGATTATCATCTTCTTCAGGGAAAGATCCCAATACATGAAAAATATAACAAAATAATGTTGCCCACTTATCTTCTCCATCTATCACAACCGCTTCACCTGTTTCCACTCTCCTCTTTCCTCTCCCCTCTGTCTCCCACGTCATTCATCTTCCCTTTCCTGCCTCCCCTTCTTTCTCCTCCAGTGTGGATCTTCTCGTGACCAAGGACCGTAGCCTAACGATAACCCTAAGAGATTCTGTCAAGTTTGTGATCCTGCTACACAAAGTGTGGAAGAAGCACCCGTACCACCGGGACTACTTGGGTTTCTACACAGTGGACAGCCACCTCCTGTCTCCCTCTGTTCATGGTCTGCTAGGTACAACATGACACACTTGTTGGGATGTAGATTGCATGGTTTAGGGTTTGATAGAAGGTCAAGCTAAGTGATCTGGCTTTCATTTCATTTCTATTATAATTTACAATGGTGTCTCATCAGAGCAGCCAAAAAAACTTCAATAATGAATCAACAAACATTTCGAGAAAAAAAAAAGAAAAATGAAACGAAATGAAAATGAAATCTCTGCAGTTCCACTTGGCTCTATGAAGCATATTAGCATTTTTCAGCTAATTAGTTTGGTTTTACAGACTGCATCTTAAAGGATAAGGTTGGCAATTTGCTGTTTTTTCTTATTGTCAACAAATCTCATGTGCAGAGCCAAACCAACAATGAATTGAACCTACTTACAATTATTGTGTGTGTATCCAAAGCCTGATATATCTTATTCCTCTGTGCAGTAGACCTGTTGTTGCCCAAAAGCTATTAAAAACACATAAATGAGCCACGCAGCTGCACTGGGTGACATGTTCCTTCATCCCCTGGACAATGGTTACAGTACTTCGTTTAGAAAAGGCTCCAAAGAGTAAAAACAGCAATCACATTATCAATCTCAGGAGAAAAGTTCCTTTTATGGCAGACATCACTGTAAATGCAGCTCTGTGCTTCTGTTTACAGAGCTTCGCTAGCTTGTTGTGCTACATATCACAATCTCTTGACTTTGCACTAAAGTTCTTTGAGAAATTTGCAATGTAGCACAAAGTCAGGAGGTTGTGACATGTTTTAATAGCTCTTGGACAACAAGAGGAATAAGATATATCAGGCTTTGGATACACACACAATACTTATAAGTAGGATGAGTTCAATGTTGATTTGGCTCTGCACATGAGATTTGTCAACAAAAGAAAAATATAGAAAATCGTCCACCAAATCCTTTAACTTTTATGGTCTCACCATTCTCATCAACCCTGTTTGTAGCAGCAGCAGACAGCTGTTTCAACAAAAACAAGGTTCTGAGAAATCCACAGTTGACAGGAGAATAAATATTGAACTTACATTTGTCGGTTGGCCAAAGACAAGACTCCAAGTTGCTAAACCGAAATGATCTGATTCTTACAAATATTTCCATTGATCATCTTTGTTCATACTGTAAACTGTATCTGTATAAACAAATTAATACTGTAAACCAGTTGGTAATGATGTATTTTATGCCAAACAGAGAAATCAGACCAGATTAGAGTGAAGAGATAAGAAAAGAAATGATTTTCACTCCCAATGGTGGGTCATCCTCTAGGTCAGTTTTACAGCGGGATTGAATATGAGGTCACAGACCTGCGTCCAGGTGACGTCCCAGAGAAACCAGACGCCACCATGTATGTGAAAGGACAGCAGCTCAATGTGACCAGGTACGCCACATGCCTCAGAGTTTGCATTTATTGTGTCCCAAATGGATAAATGTCTGTTTCTTTGTGTTGTTTTCATTGTGCAGTCCTAATATCATCGGGTCTACATGATGTTTTTGTCTTGGTCTACAGAGGCTGGCAGAGAGACTTCAGGAGAGATGTGAAGAACGGAGAAAATGTTCCCTGCTGGTTCATTCACAGTAATGGAACAGGCCTCATCGACGGAGATGTTTCAGACTACATTGTGTCAGGCCTTTTCAAAAGAGTTTAAAAGCAGTTTGCAGACAGTCTTATCACTGTTGTTCCTGTAAATCAGCACCCAAATTTATACAATAAAACACGTACATAAAATAAAATCTGCCTGCACTCTTAACACTCTATTGTTTCAGTATATATTGTGCTTACATGGTGCATTTTGCCAAATAAATTTAAATCAAGTTACCACAAACGAATTTCTCATCAGCAACCAATACATAACAATACATAGCAAGTGTGAGAAATGCAGAGTCAGCTGGGGCCCACAAGGCATTTTTGCTTTCGGGCCACTTGCATTAATCCAGCCCTGGCAGATGATGGTTAAAGTATTAACATTAAAATGAAAAACAAGCAACCTGATTAACAACAGAACTCCAATAGCCTACCTCTCTGTGATGACATGAGCACTAACAATAGTACCTGAATGTATCACTAAGACACCACACTGTAGACCCATGGGTACATTATCAAGTTAGAAAAATACAGAGAGACAAAATGATTGGTTCATTTTTGCCAAATACAGTGTCACATGATGAAAATGACTCATCAAATGGAGAGCAGAGTGCAGTGCAGCTTTTCCAAGTAAATAATACTGTTTGTTCACCGGGTTCAGAGTGGGTGCAAAACATATATGCTTGTTAACATATTTTCTGAAAATACTTTAACTTAAAAAAACCTACAAGAGAGTCTCTGTGATTTTCTTGCTGTACTCCACTGTTTGCTCTCCAGCAAATGAGAGATTTCATAAACACACATGTTAAGTGAAGCAGCACCGGCTGTTTAGTGAGAGGGTCCAGCAAAGAAGGAGGAAAGCACTTGAATGAAGCAAGTTTATCTGATGTTGATGAATAAATGAATGAATGAATAATTCTATGTTCATGTCTGATCATTCTACAGAAACATTAAACAACAGCAAAAATGTATCCACCAATATCTTAAAGGAACTGACAAAACAACTACTACACATGGCAGATTGTAAATACACATATTGGCCACATATTAATTTTAAGCTTATAGACACTGTACATATATTTACGTCATTATTCCACCTAAATATAAAACTGTTATTAATTTATTTTTCTGCTACTTCACGATTTTTAGATATACTCTTAAAATGCAAAATATAATTTAAAAAGAAGTTTCTCAATTAAATCTTCATCCTCCATTCTCATCAAACCAAAATTAATTTACACAGTGGCATTGTTTTTATTTTTGGATACAATCTAGTTGTATTATGAGCTGACTGCTGTGATATAATGTACTGTGTTCATGGCAATTTTGGTGTCACTAATTGGTGTTTTTATGATATTTTTCTTTCCAGCTTGAGGCTTTGGGTGTCAAGCTTGTCATATTACCAAACACCTAGTTAGCTGTGAGTTTGGTGTCAGTCCTACAAACACACTTTCAGCCTGAGCACAGATATTTTCTTTGAGCTTTAAAAGCAGCAGCTTTTCTACCTCAGGGCGTCCTGCATATTGAACTCTGGTCTGTTGGTCATTACTCCAGGACAACACACACACACACACACACACACACAAACACACTTTTTGTCCCTCCTCCCTGGGCAGAGAGCTTTTTTCTCAGCAGTGAAGTCAACCAGTGTTCAGTAGAAGTTTGGTCATGTCTGGACTGTTGGGTGTTCGGCAGCTGCTGCTGTGGGGCATCGCCTGCCTCTGGCTGCCCAGCCTGGCCCGGGGGGCTCTGGTCGTCTCTGGGGACCATGCAGCTGTGCAGGTAACTTCACACACTGACTCTTTTATACTCTACTCTTAACTTGAAATTACATTGTTTTATTGTTGTCATTTTGCCAGTATTTATTTTATCTGATGATCCCTGATTGAATCACTAGTGCTTCTTATGTTTCTTATGAATAATCCCTTTAACACAAACTGTGCTCCTTCATAACTAGTTGGCATCTTAAATCCTACTCAGTTTTGCTGTCATATTCTCCTTCTAACTTCTCCTCTTTGTGAGATAAATGATTTAAAGTATATTGTGTGAATGAGTGCTTCTTTCTTACAAATTAGTTCATGTTATAGCAGTGGCTTTTTCTAATATCTTGTTGCTCTGCTCTGCTGTATTTGTATTTCAGGGGACAAGAGGAGCTGACAGATCACTGCAGGTATTTAGCTGAAACTACTGAATTTACAGACAATTGCTTCATGTTATAGGGACAATATTTGGTTATGGAGTTGCATCTTTCTGTTCATACATTATTCAAGATGTATGAATGTTTGGGATTTAGATCATTATTCCTTTTTCATCCAGATCTAAAACGAATATCATCTCTCTTTACTTTTGTCTTACAGAAAAGAAGCACAAATGATGGCATGGTAAGAAAAGAATCAGTTTAGATCTTTATTGACAATACCCACACTATCCATGCTTAATGCTTCCAGCACCCAGGTTGACTCACCCAAACAGTCTCATCACATCACTCCCAAAGTGGAATCAGTGACATAATGTCTTTTTAAAAATGTTTTCAAGCTGTAATAATTTTTCTTTGGCACAAATCAGGGCAGCGTATTGTTGGCTTGACTCCGCTTGAAATGACATAAAAGTAGAGCATCTTCCTTACTGTATTAAAATACTGTATGTGAGGGGCTTGTGACAAGTTGTCCATGTTGTTCTATTGCTGTTTTCTATCTCTTCCTCCCTGTTTCTGTGTCTCAGGTGGAGGTGTATAGTGTGACAGTGGACTGCACTGTGGCGTCTCGTTTCGCTCACACTGTCATGACCTCAAAGGCTCTGAACAAAGCAAGCTCCTCACAGGAAATCTTCTTCGAAGTGGAGCTTCCAAAGACCGCCTTCATCACCAACTTCAGCATGTCAGTCTGTCATTCCTACATTCCTGGCAATATTTGTGCTTCCTTTTGCAGTTGTGCTCTAAAGCAGATTTTTGTCAGTGACACAGTTCATTTACTCAATTTGTCATCCTCCATTTTTGGACCTTACAGGGAAATTGATGGTCAGGAGTATGTTGGAGAGGTGAAAGAGAAAGAGAAAGCCAAGAAACAGTATGAGAAGGCTGTTTCCTCAGGACAGACTGCTGGACTGGTCAAGTAAGTCATTTAAGATGAAAAAGACCACCCACACCACTCTTTACATGTACTAAAGCAACGTAGTGTATCTAAAGTTCCTAAACTGATCATTTTAACATCAGAGGCGGTCAGTTGTGTCTGTGTTTTTTTAAAGGGTGTCTGGAAGAAAGATGGAGAAGTTTTCAGTGTCTGTCAACATTGCAGCTGAAAGTAACGTAACTTTCATTCTGACCTATGAGGAGCTCCTTCAGAGGAAACTGGGCCAGTATGAGATTCTGACCCGAGTTAAACCCAAACAACCGGTCCAGGAGTTTCAGGTGAATCCATGTACACATCCTGGCTCTTCCTGATTTCCTGCTTGTGTCAGATATTCTTAATAAGTGGTTTTCCTCACAAAATTAACTCACTGTTCCTGTGTGTGTGTGTGTGTGTGTGTGTGTGTGTGTGTCTGTGTGTGTGCATGCATGCCTGACTGTGTGGAGACAGATTGTGACAAACATTTACGAGCCTCAAGGCATTTCTTATGTTGATGCTCAAGCAACCTTCCTCTCCAATGAGCTGCTCCCCCTAGTGGAGAAAACTGTCACAGACAAAAAGGTACATGCTACAGAAAATGAGATTGTCTCTGATTGTTGCATCTGTGTGTCTCTGTTTTAGTTTTCAAAGTGAAGGTAATGTTGGTCTGACTTTCTGTCTCTGTATTCAATAAAATGAACAACATACAGAATTTAAGAAGTAAGAATGGGCCAAACTGAATGTATTAATCCTCTTGTCAGGCTCACATCTCTTTTTCACCAACTATGGACCAGCAGAGGAAGTGTCCAGGTTGTGATGAGACACTGATCGATGGAGATTTTATCATCAAGTATGATGTGAACCGTGCAAAGAGCCTCGGGGACATTCAGGTCAGCAGTCAACAAATATTGTACATCAGAATCACCTCAGTGTCTGATGTCTGCATATTTATACCAGGCTTCACATATAAAACTATGCAGAGTCACTTTAACCTTCTTTGTTCGCAGAATAAGTTCTGAAAGAAAATCAAAAAATCTGTAATAAGACTGCAACAACATAAAATGAATAAACTTTTTCTCTGGAAAAGAAATGATTACAATTGCAGCCTTCTGTCAATCTTTCATGTATTTTACTGCTCTTTATGATTCTCTTCCCTTCAGATTGTGAACGGATACTTTGTGCACTTCTTTGCTCCACCTGACCTACCCAGAGTCCCAAAGAACGTGGTGTTTGTGATCGACAGGAGCGGCTCAATGAGTGGAACAAAGATCCAGCAAGTAAGAGACTGTTCAGACATCAGACATGATTCAAAGGTAAAGTGGTTCTAATACATTGATGCACACAAGCACGCATTTTGACCTCTGACCTTGTAACTGTTTGTAGACCCGAGAGGCAATGCTGGCCATCATCAAAGACCTCCATGAGGAGGACTACTTTGCCCTCATCCAGTTTGATCATGAGATCAATCCTTGGAAGGAATCACTAACCAAAGCAACCGAGGAAAATGTGGCTGAAGCCATGGCCTATGTCAGAAAGATAACAGCCAGGGGAGGTTAATATAAAAACAAGTGACACCATCTTTAATGCCAAATGAAATCTTTACTCTCTAAATAAAAAATAAATGAAAACAATTTGTTTTACTAAATGTTTTGTGTTTTCCTTCTAGGAACTAATATCAATGATGCTGTGTTGCGAGGTGTGAACATGCTAGTGAAAGACAGACAGGAGAACAAGCTCCCAGAGGGGAGTATCGACATGATTATTTTACTGACTGATGGAAGAGGTGAGCATGCAGACTGTGCACATTTTATAGCATATACTGTGAGTGGTGTACTTCATATTTAATATTAAATTTGTGCCTGTTTTATCTGTGCATCTGAAGGTAATTTGAACTCGATGACGGTTGAGGAGAATGTGCGCTCTGCTATTGGAGGGAACATGTCTCTGTTCTGTCTTGGATTCGGAAACGATGTGGATTATTCCTTCCTGGATGTGATGAGCAAACAAAACAAGGGACTGGCCCGCAGAATCTATGAGGCCTCAGATGCAACCCTTCAACTCCAGGTGGAGGATTGGGGCTACACATTTTTGAGCCAATAGTTTTGTTTTCTTGAGGCACACACAAAGCCCAGAGTGTAATATTCAAAATTGGCCATATTCCCCTGGAAATATGTAACAACTATACGTGTAAAACTCTAATAAAACATATTTATATGGCACACAAATAAATGTATATAAATAAATGTGTGCATGATTCTATTACAGGGTTTCTATGAGGAGGTGTCCAGCCCTCTGCTTTCAGAGGTGGACCTACGTTACCCCGACAACGCAGTGGACTTCGTGACCACCAACCACTTCAGCCAGTTGTTTAACGGCACAGAGATCGTGGTGGCTGGTCGGCTGATGGACAACGACCTGGACAACTTCCTGGTGGAAGTGTTCGCCCAGGGGGTGAGGAAAAAGAAACATCAGAAAGTTAGAGACAGTGCTGAGGTGTAGAAAAGCATTTTTTCAAGCATTGTTTCTTCCCCTTTTCTCTCACCAAAAGTTTGAGGAGGACTTCCAGGTGCAGGGCCAGGCCAGTGCTGTAGAGTGGGACGTGATTTACCCAGAGGAGGAGTACGTCTTTGGGGATTTCACAGAGCGTCTGTGGGCCTACCTCACCATCCAGCAGTTACTGGAGAAGAGGTCAGTTTAAGTAATTTTCTTCAAGCTGAGCCCTGAATTGCTTGAGCTTAAATATCTTTATTTACCAATGGTCTCATGAAAATGTCAAGTGTGAGAAAATGTGTGTATTTTTTCATTCTTGCAGCAAGATTGGCACCCCTGACGAGAAAGCCAATGCCACAGCCAAGGCCCTGGACATGTCCCTGCAGTATAGCTTCGTCACCCCTCTCACCTCCATGGTGGTCACCAAGCCTGAAACTGAGGATGGAACAGACAGCCCTCTCATTGCTGATAAACTGACTGAGGGTAAGGGAGGGTAGAGAGGGTTTAAAAAGTGGCACTGGGTAGACTTTTCCTAATGTGGCATAACTGCAGTCAAGTAAAACTGTAACACACTGACGAGCAGCACCGGATACTGAATTTAAGTTAAAAACATATTATTTCTCTTTACTCCACTCACTACACCAGCAGAGGCTGGTGCTCCAGTTTGAACTGTGGAATTTAAAAAATTGTTTTTTATCTGTTTTGTTTTGTTTTTGTCAGAGCAAAGACTACAGGCAGACAGAGTAGGTAAGACAGTCATTTTTTAACTAAATGAAATATAAAAGATGAAATCTATTCAGTGCGTTGTTTTTAACCTTGAATTTATTGTTTCTGTATGCAGCACATCGCTTTGTAAGCCCCCCTTTGTACTCATATGCTGCCCGACCCACATATTTTGGTAAGTTGTCTTGTTTTATAGCTCATCTTGTTTGGCCTCTACTAAGAAAGTGACACAAGATCACATCTATCTTAACCATTTTGTTTATTACTGTCATTTTACTCCGGTGTTGCCTGCAGTGGATGGAGATCCTCATTTCATGATAGAGCTGCCAGACAGAGATGACGCTCTGTGCTTCAACATCAACGACAAACCAGGAACCATTTTCAACCTGGTCAAAGACCCAATGTCAGGTCAGCCGAATCCTGATTAACATCATGACTTTCTTACTCAAGATATGGTCCCTGAATTCCTATTTTTCACTACACATGTACACTCCTTGTGGACCAAGATGTAAATGAATTTTTGATTTTCTTTCTCACTTTTGACACTTGTAACTCCTCATATATGTGTCAGTCAATCATCTCCTGCAGTTAAACAGTGAGAGGCTGAGTCCCATGTTATTTCTTCAGGTATTTTAGTGAATGGCCAGATCATCGGAGACAAGAAAATCCCCCTTGATGGTAAAATCAACACTTACTTTTGGCGTTTTGGCATCACCCACCAGAAGCTGGGGGTGAGACTGGAGGTGAGCACTCAGGACATCTTGGTGTTTCAGGACGGCAAACGGGTCAAGCTGCTGTGGTCTGATACAGCCTCCCTCAAAGGAGCCAAGTGAGTGACTGAACCACCAGATTATCATCTTCTTCAGGGAAAGATCCCAATACATGAAAAATATAACAAAATAATGTTGCCCACTTATCTTCTCCATCTATCACAACCGCTTCACCTGTTTCCACTCTCCTCTTTCCTCTCCCCTCTGTCTCCCACGTCATTCATCTTCCCCTTCCTGCCTCCCCTTCTTTCTCCTCCAGTGTGGATCTTCTCGTGACCAAGGACCGTAGCCTAACGATAACCCTAAGAGATTCTGTCAAGTTTGTGATCCTGCTACACAAAGTGTGGAAGAAGCACCCGTACCACCGGGACTACTTGGGTTTCTACACAGTGGACAGCCACCTCCTGTCTCCCTCTGTTCATGGTCTGCTAGGTACAACATGACACACTTGTTGGGATGTAGATTGCATGGTTACTACTATACTAATACTAATAATACCACTAATACATACTAATAGTATGTCAATTTTGTGTTTACAGCTTGTTGTTCTCCCATCAAGTAACCAAAAACATAAATTATTGCTCTGGACATTTGTTCGCCTTGGTTTGAGACTTTCTTTTTTTATCATTTGAGCTCATAAAAATCCTGTAAAACCTTCGATGATGATGTCAAAAAATGCACTTTTATTAAAGTAAAACAATATTTTGCTCATAGTCAGAAAAAACTTGGCATTTGGAAGATACAGAATTTTCATTTGACAACTACGATTTTTTAAATTTGGTGGTTCGGGGCCCCAGGTTTTTTTTTTTCATATGATATTAAGCCTCAGGATAAGAGCAATTGTCTTCATGATGTTGTGCAGCTAAATGTTGTTTACAGTAGTTAAAGTTGCTAAACCGAAATGATCTGATTCTAACAAATATTTCCATTGATCATCTTTGTTCATACTGTAAATTGTATCTGTATAAACAAAGTAATACTGTAAACCAGCTGGTAATGTATTTTATGCCAAACAGAGAAATCAGACCAGATTAGAGTGAAGAGATAAGAAAAGAAATGATTTTCACTCCCAATGGTGGGTCATCCTCTAGGTCAGTTTTACAGCGGGATTGAATATGAGGTCACAGACCTGCGTACAGGTGACGTCCCAGAGAAACCAGACGCCACCATGTATGTGAAAGGACAGCAGCTCAATGTGACCAGGTACGCCACATGCCTCAGAGTTTGCATTTATTGTGTCCCAAATGGATAAATGTCTGTTTCTTTGTGTTGTTTTCATTGTGCAGTCCTAATATCATCGGGTCTACATGATGTTTTTGTCTTGGTCTACAGAGGCTGGCAGAGAGACTTCATGAGAGATGTGAAGAACGGAGAAAATGTTCCCTGCTGGTTCATTCACAGTAATGGAAAAGGCCTCATCGACGGAGATGCTTCAGACTACATTGTGTCAGGCCTTTTCAAAAGAGTTTAAAAGCAGTTTTCAGACAGTCTTATCACTGTTGTTCCTGTAAATCAGCACCCAAATTCATACAATAAAACACGTACATAAAATAAAATCTGCCTGCACTCTTAACAGACTTAATTCACAGTATTGTGCAGACAACTTCATGGTATATAACAGTTTAATCTGGGATTATAAGAAGGGTAACTAACATTATCTCAAAAGTACTGAAATAAATGGAGTTCTTAAAGATGGATGTAGAATGGATTTAGGCTTTTTTTAAAAAAAAAAAAAAAAAAAAAAGTCTCCCAATTTGTTTTTTACGACATAAAATGTTTCATTTTGTTATTCCTCGTTGTTCCTCAAAGATATGTTCGAGTTTTCGAATGTGTGCAGTTTGCTATACCTTTAAAGGCTTTATGTTGACATCGACCTGCCTTGCTCTTATAATCCCAGCGTCACTGTTTGCTAATGTCAGAACCTGAAAGGAAATAAAACTGGGATAAAACTGTTTCAAAGCAGAAAAGTTGTGATGAAAAGGTTTCTTACAGTTAATGTGAACTCCACTGTAGGACTCCTAAACCACATGATACCAAATAAATATGATCTTGGTTGTGACAAATTGGTGAAACGTTTCTTTATGGTCAAACAGTCAGTCCTCTGTGTACCAAATGACTGTGACTGGTGCTGAGAAGCACTTTGACTCAGATTTTTTGTTTTATAACAGGAAATGTAAACACTTAATATTAATTAATGTTGTTTAATTGGTGGTTTACACTTTGTGATGATATAATCGACCTCATTCATGTCTCAGCGTGTGGAGAACAAATAAACTCATTCATAAAAGTGAAAACCCCATGATTTAATATCCTGATGATTAAATATGTAACCTGCACTCTTACTGCATTTCCAGAGTGCAGGTTACACACACACACAGACACACACTAATTTATGGAGAAATACACAAACGGAAGCGTGAGAGTTGTGGAGGCAATAGGTCCTCCTTCTGCAGCACAGAGTGTGGGCGGAGTGAAACTCTTACGGGAGGACTTGATCCAGATGCCTCGAATTCCGTCCGCACTTGTTTTCAGCCATACCAAGGAAGAAGGCCTTCTGTTTCCCGGCCATGGCTGCAGGGTGGAGAGTCCTGCTGCTGTGGGGTTGGGTCTGCATCTGGCTTCCAGCTCAGGCTCAGGGAACTCTGGTCATTTCCCGCAGAGATGTTCGGATGCAGGTATTTAAAATGAGCCACATGTGCAGCATTTGCATGCAAACAAATGTCTGGTTTATTACTTTGTATGGACAGCCATTAATGGTATACTTTTTATGAAAGCCAATATTTACAGTTGTAGATAATCAGTATCAGGTCAAAGTAGATCTTTCCCATGAAAACTCTTCAGGCATGCCGGAAGTGGTGTGCTTTGCATTTTTGGCAGCGGCAACGATGTTTTTTCTCTGAAGAAGGAATAAAAGAACTGTTTAGCTGAACTGTTGGCTGAGCAGAAAAACACAAACTTTGCTTCAGAGAGTCAAAGAAAAAGATTACAGATGATCGTGAAGCGCTGACAGTTAGGAAAAATCCTTAAAAACAGCAAGATAATAATATGGCTTGTGTTTCTGTTTGTGGTAATAATTCATTAAGCACAGTGGAGCATCATATAAAATTTTCAGCAGAGTTTCAAGTTAGTCAAACGAAGTCAAGTCTCGGTCATGTCAAGTCTGTGTGTAAGTCAAGGTGCTGAGTATCAGATATCTGAAAGACTTGCATTTTGTTGCTGACCATTCAAATAACATGGCCTAACATTTTCTTTTCATAGATGTGTTATAAATTATTTTAACATACAGAGACCAACGCGTAGCCACGGGTGTGCCTGTGCCACATTTTTTCCTTTTTTTTTTTTGTCCACCTAAATCTCAAGCTGGCACATGCATAATCATAAAAAACACAAACACGGGTAGACCGGGCTGTGCCCGCTCATTGGTTCTTTTGAACACCTTGCCCGTTGAGTCACTTTTTTCAAAAAAACAACAACAACAACAACACAGGAGCAGGAGCGACAGCAGGTAAGACAGAGCATTTACTTAAAAAACGTGAGTCAGATACACTCTCTCTCTCTCTCTCTTTGTGTCTGTCTTTATCATTGTCTCCTTTCTCGCCTCGGTTTCTGTGCTGCTGGTTAAATGTTCCGCAGTGGCTCTCTGTGTGTAACGTTATTTAACCCTTTGCTATGTTGTTGATGGTTTGTAGTTCTTGTTTGTCTGGACGCTGAAGCTGTTGTGTGCTGCTGTCTGTGGAGCCTGACGAGGCTTTGAATAAGTTTGCTGGTTGTTAAATCACCTGTTGCTGCTGTTTTTCAGTGATGTGTGATTGTTTGGGGCCTGTGCAGAAGGTTTGCTGGTTGGTCCTGAAAATGTCTTCATTCACTTGTTTTCAAGCTGTGTTGTATACATTTTAGTAACTAACTATAGTATTTTAAACCTTGAGGGATATTTTTTGCATGTCAAGCATATACATGAGGGTGTGTAAGTCATGTATCTGATACATGCATTGATATAGGTTTTATAGGTTTTATATTTGTTAATGTAGAGTTCAAACCTGTATCAGAGTATTTTTTGGTCTGTAGCCTTCTACATTTGAGCTTCTACATTCTAAGCTCAGTTAAATATAGTACCCACACTATCTGGGGACATTTCTATTACTTTTGTGATAAATATACATTTATTTGAATTTAAAGCAATGTCGAAACCTACAGTAAACAGTTGGTCCTGTGCGTACTGTAATGTGCGAATATTGTTAGAATTTATTTCACTAAAATCCTGCAGCTACATTTCTGTGACTCCTCTGATTTTCATTCAATTCTGCTAAAGTCTGGAAGCATTAGAAATGACACATCGCAGCTCAGTGGATGTTTCTTATTGTTTTAAACCTTGAAGATGTGCTGACATATGTAAGTTATACTAACATGCTTTTTGTATAAGTTGTGCTATTTGATGGTAGAAGTAATTTTTGAATTGGGACCTGCTGGTGCAGCCTATTGTGTTCTTGGCTGAGGGAGGGATTATGAATGTAATGATAGTTTATGAATGAAGCTAAACTTTGTTAATCTCACACTTTGTATACTTTATTGTTGGATTCATGATGCTTACTTAATTTATGTAAGTAGCACTCTCAGTTTGTTTTTGCCATGTAGTGGCATTGTGCAAATAATTTATAGGCTGTGTGGTTACCCTTGCTGTTAGAAAATCTGATTACATATTCAGTGCTGCAGATGTTCAGTGAGTATTACAGGTACTACAACTCCAGGTTTGACATTGCTTTTATGCAACAGTTGTGCTATAATGTTATTGGGGAAATCACTGCAGCATTAAATGAAGAAATAATGTTGCAGCTCGCCTCCGCCACCTTATTTCTTGAATCTATCATATGTTGCTAAGCAACAGTTAACAAAACCAGTATCCTGCTATCAATACAATCAATAGTAGGCTAATACTAATGAGAGTAGAAAAACTGTTATGGTTGATCTACAGATGACTCTTGCACTTTATATCTCACAGGCCCACCTAAATTAATATAATATAATGATAATATGATATTCAATGATAATTTAAGGTGTGAGCTATGAGTCTCAAGTTAAGTAAAGTCTCACAGCAGTCAAGTCCAAGTCAAGTCTCAAGTCCTTGTTTTTGCAGTCTTGGCCCTTTCCTCATACTGTGTGATAACAGCTATCTTGCAGGTTCATTGCAGGTCACACTGTGTGAGATGAGTCTAATAAAATTTTGGTTGCAAACTGTGTCAGACCGTACAATATCAATTTTTGGACATGTCAGAGCTATGATTTAGATAGAAAACAAAATATGCAAGAAGAGACATGTCACCAACTCATATCATCATTCTGTGTATTCTGAATTGTATTATATACTTTATTCATGTATATTCTGCATCATATCATGTCATATTCTAATTGGTCAGCAAAAGACCAGAAAACTTGCATTTTTATCAAGGAGATGTGTCATGGAGGTGACATATTCTCCTCCATATTATGTCCATCCTCTTCTCTTGCTGTCTCCAATCCACCTTCACATCAATTCATTTAACCAACCATGTCCTGTCATTTCAGTGTCTCGTACAGTATAGAGCTTGAGTCACTCCTCCCCCTTGCCAGATCCTCTGTTTGGCTTACCAGCTTCCTGTTTATTTCTCCTTGTCTGTTCATCTTGTGGCCTTCCTAGAGTCTTTTCCCACACCTGCCTTATATCTTTAGTCTGATTCTAGGTCCGCACCTTGCTTTCCAAACATGTTACTGCAATGCTTAATGATCTGGAAAAACTGGATCTTAAAGACATTTTGGTAAACATAAACTTTAGTGATGAAGAGTATCAAATGCATGGATACATCTGATAGTGACTACTGATGCAGTGTTGAGAGAATCAATTTTTATGCCCGGATGTAACTAACGGTAATCTTTCAGAAAACATCCCAAATTCAGTTACCATACAATCATACTTTTGTTTTTTTCCAGGAAACAAAAGAGGATGTGGACACCAGGTCAATAAAGGTATGAAGCTTGAACTACTTATTAACCACCTGTTAAAAAAAAAAAAGATGTTGGTTTGTAAAGGATCCTATTTTTGTCTTTTTTTTTCCATCTACAGAAAAGAAGCACAAAGTCTGCAGACGTAAGGAACTCATTTTCATATTATTGTACAATTCTAAAATCAAAATAAAGCTTGGACCTTTAGACCTTTGTAACACCACTGCCATACTTTGCTCACAATTAACCGACCAGCCTATAGACAGCAAAAGATAACATAAAAACTTAGTTTATTTCGTATAAAATGTATTAAACCCATAGGGGAATATCTGGGGCTTGTGGCAATACTATTATAAACTATTTAAAACAGGGGTAGCAGTCAATATCTTAATGAGCAGAAAGGGTGGGGAAAACAGTCCAAGGCTCACTGTCTCTTCTTGTCTGAGGCTGAATATCCGCTGCGCCACAAGTTGCTTGCTCCAGTCGATTGACACTTTTTCATCGCCATGTAGCAGTACTCTCTGAGCCACCAACATTGACTGCGCTAGCAACAAACTTCAGCCTGCAGACCCTTGCCTGCACCGAGAGAAATACCAAGAATGAATGCCCACCATTTTGATAATCACTTAAATTTTTACATGCATACAATACCTGCATAAACAGACAACAGTGGAGGCACAACCAGACACATCTGCCCTCAATCAACCCACTGAATAGCTATTGGCTCACAACAAATGTGAATTCCCTCCACCACACACCCACACACACAAAAAAGCACCCACAATCAGTTTTAATTAGTGATGGTGATGATACAGGTCTACCCTGTTACACCTTTCCTAACAACAAGGATAAATGTCTTGTTGTTATACATGTCAATGCATAATGGTCAAATTAATTGTGAAGCCTGGGTGTAATGACTGAATACACATGAAACCACGGTGATGTTGACTCGTAGCTTCTATCTCACAGTAGTGGTATTGTTACTATTTGCAAAATGAAGTTCACATTTCTCATAAACCTCATTGCTTCCAGATGCCACTTGTTCTGCTCTTCCCTTCTATGGCATGTATTTATTTTCTCTTTGCTTTACTGGAGACAATAATCATGCTGGAAGTGATTTGTCCATCTGGGTTTTATTTCTCTCTGCATTTGCCAGTATGAGAAATTCTAAAAGCTTCATCTTACATTGTGTTTACAGAACAGAAACCTCTTTATTGTTTGTGACATGAATCACTGAGGGACATTTCTCATGACATCTGATCCAGAATACAGCGGACAGGCAACAGTCCTCTTGGCCACTGGTCTTGCTTGTTTACTGCAATAATGCATCAGAATTGGATTAGCTATGATTTGTTGATTTTAAAATTGCACCTTTTAATCAGCATGTCTGTGTTTCTCACACAGTTGGTGGAGGTGTACAGTGTCAGGGTCGTCTGTGCTGTGACGTCTCGTTTTGCTCACACTGTCATGACCTCGAAGGCTCTGAACAAAGCAAACTCCTCACAGGAAATCTTCTTCGAAGTGGAGCTTCCCAAAACCGCTTTCATCACCAACTTCAGCATGTCAGTTAAAACTTGATTTATTTGACAATGAAAATAGGTTATATGTTTCACATTCTTTGTCAACTCCCCTCATGCCTTACAGGGAAATTGATGGTCAGGAGTATGTTGGAGAGGTGAAGGAGAAAGAGAAAGCCAAGAAACAGTATGAGAAGGCTGTTTCCTCAGGACAGACTGCTGGACTGGTCAAGTATGTTGGACTGAAAAATATCACAGCACGATTTGAGCACATGTTGATGGTGTGAACATCTCATTAAAATAATACATATCAATCGTTACAGGGCTTCTGGAAGAAAGATGGAGAAGTTTTCAGTGTCTGTCAACATTGCAGCTGAAAGTAACGTGACTTTCATTCTGACGTATGAGGAGCTCCTTCAGAGGAAACTGGGCCATTATGAGATTCTGACCCGAGTTAAACCCAAACAACCGGTCCAGGAGTTTCAGGTTGAACACACACACACCCTTTTTTGTTTTTTTCTTGATAATGACATACTGTACTGGTGAGGAGGACCTTAAAATGGTTTGAGTTTCCAGTGTTTGTAATACAAAAGACGGAGGAATTTTTTTAGACCTTATGTAACAGTGATTTCAGTGATTGTATTTTTGTGCATGTTTGTGTCTCTGGAAACAGATTGTGGCAGACATCTATGAGCCGCAGGGCATTGCTTTTGTTGAGGCCTCTGCAACTTTTCTCACCAATGAGCTGCTCCCACTGGTGGAGAAAATTGTCACAGACACAAAAGTAAATGGTTCAAAAGATTTTTTTATCCTTTAGTTTGAAATTTATAATGTTTTATTTTAAACATAAAATAAGTTATTAATCATGTTTATCAAACTGAATCTCTCTATGTTTCAGGCACACATCTCTTTCTCACCAACACTGGAGCAGCAGAGGAAATGTGCAGGATGTGAAGGTACCATGATTGATGGAGATTTCATCATCAAGTATGATGTGAAGCGAGAAGAAAGCCTGGGGGAAGTTCAGGTCAGCTGCCAACAAAAATTTTGCAGCAGCACATAAGAATCATTTATATCACCTGAAACACAAAATTATGAAATTCACCTGCAGAGACACTACCTTTTTGATATTAGTTTTACTTCCCTAACTGTATGAAGGTGTTTATAGCTGTGCCCTTGTGCCATATTTCCATATTTGTCCAAATCCAATGCTTTATTTTCCTTCAGATTGTGAACGGATACTTTGTGCACTTCTTTGCTCCACCTGACCTACCCAGAGTCCCAAAGAACGTTGTGTTTGTGATCGACAGGAGCGGCTCAATGAGTGGAAGAAAGATTGCACAGGTAAAATATGTTATGTGTAGGTAAGTTACATACTGTGTCCATCACTGTTTGTACATCTTCATATGTGAACTTGTGAACCTTTGCAGACTCGGCAAGCATTGACTGCCATTCTGAAAGACCTCCACGAGCAGGACCACTTTGCTCTCATCCTGTTTGATGATAAGATTGTCACCTGGAGGAACTCTCTTACCAAAGCAATTAAGGAAAATGTGGTTGAAGCCATTGCCTATGTCAAGAAACTAAGGGACAAAGGAGGTTAGAGGAAAACAAGTGGCACCAATTTTAATGCCAAATGTTTTTGTTCCTTCCTTATTCAAATTACAAGAAATCTCTTTTCAATATATAGACTTTACAATTTGTTAAACAAGTTAGCAGCAAGAGTTAGATTACTTTAATTTGTGTATCAAATGTCTTTAAATGTACTGTACATACATCCTGTGAGGGTGATACTGAGAGCTGAGCAGTAATAGGATCTAAAAATTGTGCAAATTAATTTTTGCAGATGTATGAAAATAATGTTATTTAAGCATGATAAACTTCTTTACTCTGTCTTTTCAATAGTTATAAATGGAAATAAAAGACAGATATCAACAAAGAAGTTTTACTAAATTAATGAGTCATGAGAGTATTTTTTTTTCTTTTCTCTTGTCTATGCATCCACAGTTCCTTTAAGACTGAGGATGACTGACAGAAGCAGTGTCTGAAATTTTTTCTTTACTGATGACATCACTTTTTTTTCTTTAAGAGAGACAAACTCATGTAATGATATACTGTTTTAAACCTGAGATCATGACAAAATGATACATTTGAGGAATAATTTAACATTTTGAGAAGTGCACTTTCTTGCCAAGAGTCAGAACATTGATATTACTTTGATGTCTGTATACTAAAAATGAAGCTACAGCTAATACTGGTTATCTAAGCTTAGCGCAAAGGTTGGAAACAGCTAGCCTAGTGCCATCGTAGAGTCTTGTAGTCATTGTTAGATTTCCAGGGCAACCAGCAGAAACTACGGGAAGTCATTGTGCCTGGCCAAGAAATAGTCCGACATATAATCCCCTGTAAAACCACAGCTTGTCATTTTACCCCAAGATTTTTGTACAGATTAAACAAATGAGATGTGACATGTTAATTAGTGTGCTATAGAGGTATGTGGAGGCAGATTTTTGTTACCTGTTTGTTTGTTACTTTTGGACAGAGCCAGGTTAGCTGTTTCCCTCTGTTTCTAGTCTTTATACAGACATGAGAGTACTATCAATCTATCTCCTGGCAAGAATTGAATAAGCGCATTTCCCCCCAATGTCATTCATTTAAAGAACATAGTGAGGAATTGAGGCTTACCTTTCTCTACAAGAAGAATTTTTCAATCATTTTTTTAATGTTAATCTTTTCATTGTGTCATTGCCTTTCAGCCACCAATATCAATGGTGCCATACTAAAAGCAGTGAGAATGCTGGAGAAAGACAGAGATGATAAGAAGCTTCCAGAGAGGAGTGTGGATATGATTGTACTATTGACCGATGGGATGCCAAACAAAGGTGAGCCTTTCTAATGTGGAAGAATATAATTAAAGATCAGGGATCTTCATAGACTGGCTAAGCAGCTCAACACAAACTATACATGTAGTTAACAATCTGTCACTTGCATAAGAATCTTTAAAAATTGGTTTGTTTGACGGTAACCAAAGGAGATTAGTCCTTTTCTGTGCTCGGTCTGTCTACACGTCTTTGTCAAGAAAGACTTGGGGAACTCACTTTGTTGCTGTTTTTGGAAGCAGTAGAAAATATGCAGGATCCTCTCTAGATTTGTAAATGCAACAATTTGATTCACAATCAAATTCAAAGGTTTCCATTTTGTTTATCATTGCAAGGAACTGCAAGGCTTTCATTGCATGCTCCCACATAATGCACCTGCATGTATACACACAGGGGTGTCTGACCTCCCAACAATCCAGAAGAATGTGCGCTCTGCTATTGGAGGGAACATGTCGCTGTTCTGTCTTGGATTCGGAAATGATGTAGATTTCTCCTTCCTGGATGTCATGAGCAAACAAAACAAGGGAGTGGCCCGCAGAATCTATGAGGCCTCAGATGCAGCTGTTCAACTCCAGGTAGGGTAAAAAAAGGATTTAAAACACAGGGAATGCCCATGCAAGTTTGGGGATATTTACTGAATTTGCACCTCCAAGGTTGCCTGACATCAGACAGAGAACTGTCAGCTTGTTACAATGAACTCGGTGGAGTGGGCGGATTCAGAGGTCTGGACCCAGGCAACCTCCAAGGACATGTGGGGAACAGATGTTGCATAATTTGGGGTCTGTCTTTGTTCCAGGGTTTCTATGAGGAGGTGTCCAGTCCCCTGCTCCTGGAGGTGGACCTGCGTTACCCTGACAATGCGGTAGACCTCTTGACCAAAAGCCGTTACAGCCATTTGTTTAATGGCTCAGAGATTGTGGTGGCCGGACAGCTGAACGGCGACAAGCTGGATAACTTCCTTGTGGAAGTGTTTGCCCTGGGGGTGAGATGAACGGCAATATGTCAAGCAAAACGATTTACAATACAAGTGCTTGTTCCTTATTCTCATATGAAACAGTCCCTGTATCTGAATATTGAATGGTAGGAGTGATATTGCTAATGAATTGAACTTAAGTATATTGTTGTAGTCCAGGTATTTTTTTTCAAGCTACCCTGTGACCTAAGAAGGGATCAATTCTATATGCCATGATGCTCATATTGAGCTTTACTCTTCCATTTTTTTATCAGATGATAGTAAACCTTGTGTAACGAGGGATTATCTTTTCTGACTATATATACCTCACAGTTTATACCGCCCCTGTTAAGTCTCTTTTATATCGCTGATACAGTCTCTGCGTTGTGTTGTGATGATGATGGTGGACTAACGGCTGACAGTTAGTAGTTGACTCCAATGAAGACACACAGACAGCTCTGATGTCAATTCAATCTTGAATGTTTATTGCTTACAAGCACATTCTCAGTAAAACTATTTAGTATAAATAAAATCATAATCAAAGGAAACTTACAATACTATTGAATGATTTCTGTAGCAAAGCTTAATAACCATTAAATGACAAATTACAGGGCCAAGGATCTAACTTTGACCAGGATCACAGAGATTTACTATATTAAGAATTACACAAAGACACTATTGATACAGATGGATCAGTACACATAGATAATCACTCAATATAGTTAATATCAATATATAATATCAATATAGTTATAGTTAATAATAACGTCTCTCTCAGATCGGCTATACATTAATATTTACAAGTTTCCATTTAACAGTCACACACTCACCTGGGGGATACAAGCCCGGTCTGACTTGTTCTCCCGGTGATGGGCTTTATAGCTGCACCGTTACCTTGGATACTGTGTAGCCTAGTATTAAATATGAAATATATGAAAATAATACAAATATGTACCCCTTACAACTATCAAAGAAAGGTACAATTACTGACAAAATTATATTCTATATTACAAGATTTTGCTATTAGACATAAGAACCATGTAAAGCTCAAATTATGTATTTAATATAACATGCAAGAAGCATATGTTACACTTGCATCTTTCCTCTTTCTCTAGCCTGACAAGGACTTCCAGGTGCAGGGAAAGGCCAGTGTGGTAAACTGGGATGTGATCTACCCACAACAGGAGTACATCTTTGGGGATTTCACGGAGCGTTTATGGGCTTACCTCACCATCCAGCAGCTACTGGAAAACAGGTCTGTTCATCTTAATTACCTGTACCCCCACCAAGATTTGATGTAAGTTTCTCTCTGAAACAATCACAGAGACTCAAAAAGTTATTAAGATAATTTTATAGAGAGGACTTCATATTGGACATCACGTATGTCATTACTTATGGTGACATGACATTAATAAACAAGCAATTAATCTCCTCTCTTACTCTTTTTTTCCAAGTGACATTGGTACACAGCAGGAGAAAAACAATACAGCAGCTAAGGCCCTGGACATGTCCCTGAAGTACAGCTTTGTCACCCCTCTCACCTCCATGGTGGTCACCAAGCCTGAAACTGAGGATAGACCAGGCAGCACTCTCATTGCTAATAAAATGACTGAGGGTAAGGGAAATGTTTTCAGTCATGTTTAATTTGTCCTTTAGGTGTAAGAATAAAAAAGATTTGTTAAAAGACTGACTAGTTTGACTAGTCACAATCTGAATCTGGAACAATGCAGCCAGCAGCTTATAGTAAAGTCTTTCTTTCTTTGCAAATATACAGCACATTCTTACATTATCAGTAGCCTGTTGAATCAGTTGATCAATGTGGAGCTAACTTTGTATTGTATGTTTTTTAAATGTTTCCCTGTTTCACAGACCAGAGACAGAAAGCAGAGAGGCGCACTGGTACGACAGTCACTTTTAACTCAATTCTATGACACTCTGTATACATCTAACTTTGGGATGAGCAAGTTTGATAATATCTGCTGTCATTACCGGTCATTACATTAAAGGTTCCTCTGCCCTTGCTGCCAGTTCCCATAGTCAATACGATGGTAAGATTTCTATACATACGCTTACATTATTACTGCATCTTGCATCTTAAACCCACTATTGAAAATTTTGATTGTTGTATAGGAGACTACACCCAACAAACACAGAAATCATGAATGTTCTTTCTTTCTGTTTTTCAAAAATGAGCAGAAATCTTAGCAGTTATTATTTGATTTACCAAAAGTATTTATTATTGAACAACTCAGAGTAAGATCAGCACCTCTTTACCGAGAAATGTAACTGTATTATGTTACTGGTCCTACGGATCAAATTCTATGATACAACACATCCTTATAATTAAACAACCACATAGGTCAATGGCACCATCCACTCCAGAACAACCCATAAGAGTGTTCTCTAATATGCTGCTTTCCAAAACCATTACAAATCCCTGTTAAAGAATAATGATGTTTTATGGTGTGACAACGCTGTGGTTAAGGTCTGGTTTAGGCACGAAAAACACTTGGTTAGGGTTAGGGAAAGATTAGGGTTTGGGTTAAAATGATCATTTGAAACATGGTGTAGGTTAGGCAACCTTTGTCGTCATGGCAACAGTAAACACCACGACAATCATAGCTACAGTTTTTAAAAACTGTCCCAACTCACAGTTGGAAACCTGACACTCACGGTTGGAAACAGGAAGTGAACGGCGATCTCCTGCAGTTAAGTCCACTTTTTGCCATCTATCTATCTACCCAACCACCCAGCCTGCCACCTTTGATTATGGAAATTTGTCACCTTCTATAGATGTCATCTGAAATGCGTCACTTCTTTGGGTCATAATTACTATGGCCGCTAGATGGCGTCTGTCAATCATATGTAACTATAGGTTGTTTTTGTCGGCTGAATTTTCGACCTATACTGTCGTTTCTCTTTTGAGGATGGGTTGCTTTAACATTATAATAACATGCCTTTGTACTTGAGTTAGAGTATTAACTGCGTATTTTGCCTGATATGATACTTTAATCATGCCTGTGCAGTGGACGGAGATCCTCATTTCATGATAGAAATCCCAGACAGAGAGGCAGCTCTGTGCTTTAACATCAATGACAAACCAGGAACCATTTTCAACCTGGTCAGAGACCCAAAATCAGGTCAGTCTTGCTTGCACTACCTGCACACGACACACAAAGTCTCTTTTTGTTTGAGAAATATGGGAAGTGACAACAAACCGGTCATTACTTTCAGGCTTCGTGGTGAATGGTCAAGTTATTGGCAAGAAGAAAGTTGTACCAGATGGTAACATCAACACTTACTTTGGGCGTTTTGGCATCACACACCAGAAACTGGGGGTGAGGCTGGATGTGAGCACTCAGGACATCTCAATCTTCTACAACGGCAAGCAGGTCAAGCTGCTGTGGTCTGATACAGCCTCCCTCAAAGAAACCAAGTGAGTAGCACTGCTTTAGCATATAACTCATATACCACAAATGAAAGAAATATGAGTAGGAGTTAGAATTAACAAAAAAATAGCATTTGTAAAAACTACTAAACAAAAACAAAACCAAATTGACAAAATTAAATTCTCCACAACCTTGACCCAGGAAAATGAATTTCTTCACATGCAACTCACAGCTTTTCTGTTTCTCCTCCAGTATGGACCTCAAGTTGACAAAGAACTGTAGTCTGACAGTCACGCTGAGACACTCGGTTAAATTTATGGTCATCAGACACACAAAGGTGTGGAAGAGACGTCACAACCAACAAGACTACCTGGGTTTCTACACCCTGGACAGCCATCATTTGTCCACTTCAGTTCATGGCCTACTAGGTAGGAAAAGCAAGAGCTGAGAGAAAGTTTTCCATATTATACATTGATTGTATAACTGTTTCTATTTTTTAAATTTTGAATAAATCAAAAGATATGACATGAGATGTTTCCCTTCAGGTCAGTTCTACCATGGTGTTGAATTTGAGGTGACAGATCTGCGTCCAGGTGAAATCCAGGGGAAACTAGACGCCACCATGTATGTGAAGGGACAAACACTCCATGTGACCAGGTACACTTCAAGCCTCATCATGTTTAAACACACACACACACACACACACACACACACAAACACACACACACACACACACACAATGCATGTGAGAATACAGACCTGCCAACCTGTACGCATTTTGCGTAGCAGCTACACATATTGACATCAGTGTACGCTGGTACGATTTGTCAGTATAAACTACGCAAAAAGCTGGTGATGCCTGTGAGTTCAATTGTGCATGTGCAGTACTCAAGTCTAACAGCAAGAGGCAGCAGCGTCTAGCCTGCTGAATTGGAATCCAAAACCAATCATAGCGCCGGATTCATTCCCCCTGCTTCCACCCAAATATCAAGTGTTGATGATCATGATTGACAAATGCATACTGTCATTTCAAGAGAATGCAAATTGACAGTAACATGACATTGATTTTATCCCTCTCATTACCTAGAAAGTTACCTGTGTGTGTAAAAGGAGGAATTAAGCTTACTTATAATGAGAAGTGTTGTATTAACCAGCTCTAAAATATTTATTTCACCATAGACACAAAATAGTCTGTCTAGGCTACATTGTCATCATCTTTTCATATTAGCTAAAAATCACATTTTCAAAAGTCAAATTGGCTTAAAGTTTGATTATTGTGGAGGTGTAAACAATAGAAACTATATAAATGCAGCAGTGGTAGGTTAGTGTGTAGCCTATGTGAAATTGTGTTCCTATGCAAATCATGTACAATATTTCATTGTGTGAACAGCAGCGATTTGCATCTGATGTATCTAGTTTGCCGAAGTGGTACTCAAAAAATTCGTCCAGGGTTGGCAGGTCTGAGAATATACAGCATTTGTTTTTACATATACTGTACATACACCTCATTACTGGTTTTCTCTCCTTCGCAGACACTGGCAGAAAGACTTCAGCAGGGATGTGAAGAATGGGGAAAATATTCTCTGCTGGTTTGTTAACAACAGTGGAACGGGCCTCGTGGATGGAGGAGCCTCTGATTACATTGTGTCAGACCTTTTTAAGACTGTTTGAATCTTTTAGATTTCATAAATCAGTGAAATTTCACTGGGGACACAAGGTACATCATTATGGTGTTGCCTGATGAGAGATAGTTGACAGTAGTGAGCCACAAATTTACAAACACACATGCAGAAATAAACATAACAAAACTGTCTAGAGGATGTGTTTTGTTTTTTGATAACCATAAGGCTCTAACAGAGCAGGGGCATCACCACTCATTTAAAAATTAACTGGTCATTGCTTACTAAACATTATTAAAGATACTAAAGATTGCTTTTAATATTTAATGGTAGTGGGACTCTGTGACCTACAAAAAAATAACAATGACAAAGCGTGCTGTTTGTGAAAGTTTTAAATAGTCGACATAGATTCACCAATGACAGAAATAAGAAGTTAAGTAAATGTTTTCTGACAGTAGGCGGTCATCATACAGTATGTAATTATATAACCCAGCACACTCACACACACACACACACACACACACACACACACACACAGCACTTTTTTGCAATCAAATGAATATTTAATGTCCGCCTTCTGCCAGTTCTGCAATGTCCTTGATGCATCAATTTTAAAGGACCAGTGTGTTGGATTTAGTGGCATCTAGCAGTGAGGTTGAAGATTGCAACCAACTGAATAACCCCCTCCTTCCAAGTGTGTAGAACCTACATGTTTGGTTTGTCTGTTCTGGGCTACTGTAGAACATGTCGGTGCAACATGGCAGGCTCCATGGAAGAGGACCTGCTCCCTATGTAGCTATGAACAGCTCATTCTAAGTTAATGAAAACACAATTCTTATTTTCAGGTGATTATACACTAATTAAAACATATTTATGAATATTATATTCCATTTCTGCCAGTAAATCCCCCTAAATCTTACATGCTGGTCCCTTAAATGTCAAAGTGGAATATGTTTGAATTTCAAGTGTAAAGGCCTGTAGGGTTGTGCTTGCTGTAAAAGTTCAGTAATTAGTCTCTAATTAAATTATTTTTATAACAGCATGGCTTCTTGGGGATTATCACTACACAACATTATAGGCCATTCATATTATCATAACTCATGAAAGTGTTTGCTAATGTCAACAGCTGATGTAAAGTTGTACCTATTGTATGCTTAATGTGCTTTACAGTCTGCAACACAACATTGCCAGATAACGGATAAAGTAAAGAAAACACAACCCAGATAGCAACTGACTCTGGACCGCCTCCAAACCGGCAGATCCATGTTACAGTCTCACCGGTTTTACGTCCCCGTGCCAGATACGGACCGCATACAGGCTTACGAGTGGGTGTGTCAGTTAGACTCGCAATCAGTCAGCAGAGTCAAAGTAGTTACGGGCCAGAACTGAATAAACAACTCTGTGTTTGTTATTAGTGATGTTACAACCAATGTTGCCCACAACTTGTTTTTCATCCGCATCTTACTATCTGTTGACGTTACGTTAGCTGCTCATAGGAATGTAGCCAGTAGCATGTAGGCTAACGGCTAACCTTAAGGCTAACTGCTAACATTAGTTTGAAACAGCACCATTTGACAGCACAACCGGTCTCTATTTCAGGTTCAGGTTCCCCCGGAGTGCCGCGGATCAGTAGGGTAAGTTTTTGTTTGTTTGTTTGTTTGTTTGTTTGTTTGTTTGTTTTCCTGCTTTGAATTCCCCATCATTACAGTTATTTTCAAATCCAGGCTATAAGTTAGTTAAAGTTTTGCAGTCTTATTGGATAAGTAACGTAAAGAAGTTAAAAATTTCATCTTAAGTTAACTGTAATTCATTGTCTGATCGCTGTGTAATAAGTTGTGTAATGCGCTGCAATATGTATTACCATTGAAAAGCATATTGTATTTGGTTGTTCATTTAGTTGTTGTGACTAGCTAAGAGAGAGATTCACTCACCTCTGTACTTGTAACGTTAGTCGGTTTGTTCATGGTGTTGTGTTGAATTGCTCTGGCACAGACTGAACAAAAATTGAACTTCATAGCCACTGGTTTCACAGCAGTAACCTGCGTGTGGCGATTCTGATGTGAACACAGTGTAAATGCATTATGTTACTCATAAACTTACAGTGCATGACATTTTAAGCTTAAGTACAGTTGATCAGTGTGCAATACTGAGCATTTTGAAATTTGAATTGAGTTTGTACTGTATACAGGTGCTGAGTTATAAATGCAATGGGACTGAATGGGCTTATAGCAACTGGTCACTTAACAGTACAATATTTATGGCCAAAACCGGTGAGTGTGACGGGGTGGTAAGTCAAACTGAGGAACACACACAAATCATAAAATTTTTACAAAAAATAATGTTTTTATTTTGAATAAATATATTTTATGTAGTGACACACATATACTCCTGAAAACAATAAAGGTTTGATAAAAATATAACATTTATTTGGTGATATTTTAGATGTAAATGTCATGTTGGTCAATCCAGACATGTGAAAATGGCCCTGTACTAATAAAAACTTATCAAGAAATAGTATGTTACTCTTTAAGAATAGCATTTTCTCATATATCTTGTTAACAAGAACAATTGAATTACTAGCTTTAAGCTTTGGAAACACATTTTGGCACGTTTTGTGCCTTATGCACCTCATCAAACATTGCAGACGCAAATGGCACCCGTTTGGTAGAATGACTCGTATAATGTGCATGCCAACTAAGCATAATGTACATACATTTCTATCGCTTTAATTTAATAATTAATTTAATAAATTTAACAATATAACCATGCTATTTTTATTTCCACAACACATTCCTGCAAATATTTCAAAATAAAAGCCTTAAACATTAAGAAATGAAGAGATGCTGTCCACAGAAATGCTAGAGGGCTTTTAATTTGAGATGGATACAGGAAGTCTTGAGTTTATATGTAACAGCATAATGCAGTAACAAAACTTTAAAACAGGCAAACAGGAGCGGATCAGAAGAAGAGGAGGATTCGTACTAAAATACAAAGAGAGGGAATTAGAAATAAAGGCCTATAACTAATATAAGGCTGGGTAGCCTCTGCAGTTGAGGTGCTATTTGAGGAAATTCTGTAATTAATTGTTGACATCCTTAGCTGTTGCATAATCTGTTTATCACTTAATTGACCCATTGGACACTTTTTTCACCCCTTTAAAACAGCTATAAAAACAGTGGGTTATTAGAATGGCTAAGTGGAAAATGGAGAATTTCGGTCGCTGACAGCTTATTTGTCTTACAATGTGATGGACATTCTCTCTCAACAGGGGCTGTAAGGAAGAACCAAGCTGCTAGCAGTGCTCCAGACAGTGAGATCGACTCATACGCTATCAGATGGTTTAACTTGGCATCTGACCGGGGAGGTGGCCGCAAAGACCGTGCCAAGGCTAAAGAGGCATTAACCATGGTAAATTTCAGATAAAGCATTGTGTTAGTCTTTTGCAGCAGCACTTATGTTCTGTGTTTTAAACTTCAAAATTGGTTGTTTATAGGCATCACAACATTCCGCCGAGCAGCAGTGGCTGACTTCATAAAGGTACTTTATATTTTACATACATTTTGCATTCATGATTACTGTGGCAGCCGCACTAAACACCGATACTGAGTGTCAGTGGTTTTCTTTTTAGCACCGTTAACATACAAACATTTTAAGTAATGACAGTACACATAGCCTTTTGTTTTTCCTACAGCACACACTTTATTTTTTGACAGTTTGCTAATTTGTATGCACACATTTTGGTTAACATTCTGTCATTTCTTGCTTGCTTTAAATTATGTTGTAACTTTTTGTTTTTCATGGATCCAGCAAAAGAAGTGGCATGAGGAAGTGGAAGTGACAGCAGGCAGTGGGAGAGGTCATATGGGTGGGGATATGTTTGGGATTCAGTTAAATTTTAAGTTTTGTTGTTTTTTTTTTTGTTTGTTTTTTTGAGGGGGTAGGGGTCACGGTTAGTTTGGTTGTGAATAATGTTGGTATTGTTGTTGCTATTAAGTTTGTTAGTTAATTGTTTATTCCTGCCAACCCGGTTGAGGTCATTATGCTGTTTTACTTTTCTCTAGTGATCTTTGTATTTTGAATTTGAATTTTAAGATTAAATTAAATTGTAAATAAATAACAATGTTTTATGCTACACACCTGGTGTTCTTGAGCCTTACTGCTTGGTCCCTGACAATTACATTAGTTCTTCCCAGTGTGCTTTGGTGTGTCAAAGGTCAGTTTTTATACTTCTGTTACACTCTAAATTACGGGTTTAAAAGGACTTTGTCTCTTCTTCATATGCCATATGCTATTGTCATATGACATAATTACACTATTTTATATTTACTCAGTTTACACTCAACATGCACAGGTAAACCCAAGTGATGTCATGTCATGCTTCATTCACTTTTTTCTGGAGTTAATCCACCATGAGTAGAGTACACTTCATTACAGATTTTGACTGATGAGTGTACAGTGAACGATCAACAAAGCAGCATCTCCTGTCTCCATCTCTGTAACTTATGATTTCTGTTTTGTTTTTTTTGTTTTTTTTTAAACAACCAGTTATGATGATGCAACTATAGTTCTAGAAATTTATATCCAGAGATACTTTTTTTTAGTTTGAATTTAGTTATGGAAAAGATAAAGGTTAGCCCAGAACTAATTCAGATACAGCAAATATTTGAGCAAAATGGCTAGAAAGTGATCCGATCTGGGGCTGGCCGAGTACCAGCCCAGATAAGAAAGGACGCCGGCCCAGGTCCATTTTACAGATCTGGCCCAGAACTTATGGAAGCTCTGGGCCGGATCCAGTACAGAACTGAACCGGATCTGGCCCACCTTCGGACAAATGACTACAAAATAATCTCATCCGTTCTGGAGCTGGCCCAGTGCCGGCCCAAAAGCGAAAAAACGGATCCGCACCGTTATTGGCCCGTTGTGCCAAAGGACACCGGCCCGGGTCCATTTTACAGATCTGGCCCACAACTTATGGAGGCTCTAGGCCGGATCTGGGCCATATCATTTTTGCTATCTGGGAATGTGTAAGATATTAAAAAACAAGATAAAGTATCTGTAGATTTGGTCTGTAATAACTGTCTCAAGAACTATTTTTTGTCAGATTGAATAAAAACAAGTAAAATCACAAATATTTTGCACTCTGACAATGTTCAGTCCAGCTTCGTGCATACCATCGTCTATTTGTAGACATTTATGACTTGTCATAGCAGGAAACACACAGGTGTGACTAATAACACTAATGATAGCTTTGTCCAAATAAGGTGTTTCAGTAAGCCATGATAGTGCTGCAGCATGTCCAGTAGCGAGGCCGGGCACTCATTCACCGAAAAAGGTAATGCCACAACAATACCAAGTGTGCTTTGTGAGCTGCACCTTTATTCACAAAAATACTGCTCTTCACCTCAGTTGATGGTAGCATCAGTGTAACTCAGGCAGAGGTGAGTAATAAGTTGGCATAACAGACTTCATGTACTTACAGACCTCACCCACATACTGTTGGAGACCAGTGATATCTAGTTTTAGCACAAACTGGGCACAAGCCTAGTCTTAATTTCACGTCTTAATCATGTTAAATGTTGTTGGCTAGACTTTTTAAAATAATAATTTTGTTTTTTGTGTGACTAAAATAAAAACACAAGTTACTTATTTCACCACTGTACATTTTTGCATTTAGGTTACCTTTTCCATTTGGTTAACCAAAGCTAGTGAAACGGCAGGTGTAGTTTTAGAGAGGAATATGCTAAACTCCAAAACTTACAGAAAGTCACACAAAGGTAAGATTTACACTTTATTTGAACTATTTTCAGTGGAGACTAATGACAGCAACCGACGAGTTTTGCAAATGTACCTTCGGTAAACTTCCTCACCTCTAATAAAGAGCAGCAAAGCCGCTAAAGTTTGGACAAAATTGTCGTGAACCAACTGTTTACTCCGCGCAAGCTAACTTTACACAATAACACGTTTGATACTTAATACAACAACTCAGGTCTCAATAAAAAAAACAACAACCTAAGCATGCTGTATACGTCTCTTGACTCACTCTAGTTGGGGTAATAATGACCTCATATTTATCTATATACCAACATTGCTGTATGTGTAGCCTTATGTAAGCATCTTCGTGGGTCAATAAACTTTATTGACAGGTTCCCGCCAACTCCACCACACCTGTCCTGCACCCACCTGAGGAGCGAAGACCACAATCAGGTGACATGAAAATGCAGATTTAATAATGGGCCTCTACAGTGGAATAAAGGTGTGTAAGTAATCAAGATGTGTTCACTAACCTATAAATATACTGTATACTACACACATACCATATTATAGGACTGTAAAGTTAGCAGTTCCAGCTGCAGAAAGTCATAATTATTAGTTTCAGTAGTTATGAAATCTTAGTAATGCAGTAGCATTATGTTCATTAACATTCCTTCAGATATTTGCCTTAAAAATTATTTAAGTTGGAAAAATCATTATTGACAGATTCAAAATTAAGCTAAATTTTACTCTTATGTATATACATGTACTCCAGGCACAGCTGAATGCAACTCATTTCTCATAAAGATGTTAATGAGTCAGGTACACAGAACAACAGATGTGGTTCTGTGTCAGTAAATTTTGTCTTGTTGTGTCTTAAGGAAAAAATTAATTCAGTATATTTTCTCAAAAGAGATTAAGATAAGAAGGTGTCACTCCAAAGATGATGAAAAATGCATTTCACCTGTTTTAAATTACACCCTTATCGTTATTATTAGTACAAAATGTTTGGTGACATAAACACACAACTTCAGCAGAGGTCTAATCAGCCAGAATAAATGAAAACACCTATGAGAGTGTGTGAGTTCTCCTAAAGTTTTCTGTCTTATTAAACTGTACATCATACAGTCAGCAATCAGAAATACATCAAATTCTACTTTTAGGTAGCCTATATAATTTGCCCCCCTCATGTATGTTAGTGTGGTGGACAAAATATTAGGAGCACTTCAATTTAATGCAATCCAGTACACCACCACTTCTTAAAAGTAGAATTTATGGCAGAGCTGTTGTGTTGGATTGCGATAGATTGCGCAGGTGTTCCCTATAAGGTGCTCAGTGAGTGTGTGTGTATGTGTATATATATATATATATGTGTATATATATATATATATATATATATATATATATATGTACACTCAGCGGCCACTTTTTTTCGTTTACGTGTTCAGAACTGCCTTAATTCTTTGTGGCATAGATTCAACAAGGTGCTGGAAACATTCCTCAGAGACTTTGGTCCATATTGACATGATAGCATCATGCAGTTGCTGCAGATTTGTCGGCTGCACATCCATGATGCAAATCTCCTGTTCCACCACATACCAAAGGTGCTCTATTGGATTGAGATCTGGTGACTGTGGAGGCCATATGAGTACAGTGAACTCATGTTCAAGAAACCAGTTTGAGATTATTTGAGCTTTGTGACATGGCGTGTTATCCTGCTGGAAATAGCCATTAGAAGATGGGTACACTGTGGTCATAAATGGATGGACATGGTCAGCAACAATACTCTGGTAGGCAGTGGTGTTTAAATGATGCTCATTTGGTACTAAGGGGCCAAAAGTGTGCAAAGAAAATATCCCCTACACCATTACACCACCACCACCACCAGCCTGAATCGTTGATACAAGGCAGGATGGATCCATGCTTTCATGTTGCTTATGCCAAATTCTGACCCTACCATCTGAATGTTGCAGCAGAAATTGAAACTCATCAGACCAGACAACGTTTTTCCAATCTTCTATTGTTCAATTTTGGTGAGCCTGTGCCAACTGTAGCCTCAGTTTCCTGTTCTTAGCTGACAGGATTGGCACACGATGTGATCTCCTGGTGCTGTAGCCCATCTACTTCAAGGTTTGACGTGTTGTGTGTTCAGGGATGCTCTTCTGCATACCTTGGTTGTAACGAGTGGTTCTTTGAGTTACTCTTGCCTTCTTATCAGCTCGAACCAGTATGACCATTCTCCTCTGACCTCTGCCATCAACAAGGCATTTTTGCCCAGAGAACTGCCACTCACTGGATATTTTCTTTTTTTCGGACCATTCTCTGTAAACCCTAGAGAGGGTTGTGCATAAAAATCCCAGTAGATCAGCAGTTTCTGAAATACTGAGACCAGCCCGTCTGGCACCAACAACCATGCAACATTCACAATCACCTTAATCACCTTTCTTCACCGTTTTGATGCTTGGTTTGAACTTCAGCAGATCTTCTCGGCCATGTCTACATACCTAAATGCATTGAGTTGCAGCCATGTGATTGGCTGATTAGATATTTGTGTTAATGAACAGTTGAACAGATGTACCGAATAAAATGGCTGGTCAGTGTATATATAAAAGATATATAAGAATAACAAAAACATGGAAACATTAATGAGGAAATGACAATGAAATACAATGACCACAGAGGATTAAGAATTTATTGCTGGATTTCTACCTTTTTTCCTTATATCATTTGGGCATTATATTATAACATTACAAGGCTGTTGTTAACTTCACCAAGGGTGCAGCTATGTAACTGTTGAAAGTTACATTTGCTTTCAATATTCACTGCGCTACAGTCTCTCTGATTGTGATCAATGACTGATATTATTAACAGCTCAGATCATACATCTTCACACTCTCTGTATGCATGGTTAGTTATGTGCTGAACTAGCCCCTATGCAGTGAGCCCAAATGCATTTTGTGTGTCAGTGAGTGTGCGTGTGTGTGTGTGTGTGTGTGTGTGTGTGTGTGTGTGTGTGTGTGTGTGTGAGAACTCGTTGTACTGTAACAACTCACCAGCTCTTATTACATGGCTGTGGTGTGTGTACTAATAGATCCAGGGCAAGCGTGTTGACCCCAGTCATGTAGGAAGTTCAGGAGTTGAGAGGGATTTTCTTAAGGGGATCTTTGGAGAAGTGTGTGTCTGTGTGTGTCTGTCTCTTTGTGTGTGTTTGTGTAGGCTTTGCTGATTAACACCAGATGTGCGGGGCTCAGGGTGTTGGCAATAGTTTGAGAGGGCCCCACTGTACTCCATTCGGCCCTGGTTGCAGAAAATGCTCAAGCGACTTCTTCACACATGGCTGACATTAACATCTTTGCTGTTCATCCCCCAGATCCCCACAAGGTTAGAAACATCAGGTCAGTCTGAACTACAGGAAGTTTTAATAAGGAGGTTGTCCAGTAAAGCCAGGGTGTTCATGTAGATCTCCTGCTGCTCCACCAGAGGGCGGGAGAGAGCTGTAAAACGTCTGCAGTGTTTCTAAACTCACGTCTCAGAATCATATTCAATATTGTACATGAATATGTTTTTTTTTTTCATGGATCTTTGCAGTTTTTCAGTTCATATAAAGACAAGCACATTGTGTTGTTGCGTTGTATTACAGTGTTAAAATTACATTTTTAAAAAGAAATAGTTGACTTAATAAGGTTTACATAAAAACAACTCCAATATTTTGAGAAAATTAAAGTTGTGAGAGTAATTGTGATTGGTGCTGCAACTAAATATTATTTTCATTATTAATCTGTTGATTGTTTAGATTATAAAATGTCAGAAAATAGTGAAAAATGCTCATCACAAGTTCCCAGAGCCCAAAGTGACATTGTGAGATTGATTATTTTGTCAAATCAACAGTCAACAACCAAAGATGTTCAATTTGCAATCATGTAAAAGAGCGAAGAGCAGCAATATCTCACATTTGAGGAGCTATAAGCAGCAAATATTTTAAAGTTTTCCACTATAATAGACTTAAACAATTACTCAATCATCAAAATTGGCAACCATTAATTCACTGTCAATGGAGTTTCAGCTCTAGATAAGATAATTGTTATGGATTGAATGGAAAGTAATTGTAAATTCTTCAGGGTGAAGGCTGGTTAATGCCGTACCTTAAAATATTTTGTCAAATTTGCCATCATAGTAAATTTCAAAATGATATTGCTTTTTGAACTTTTTTTCTTGTTGCTTGCAAGACAAGAAACTGCAGTAATGTCCACACTCAAACATCTGTGAAGTCAGATGTTTGTCTGAACACTCAAGTTTGTCTGAAGTTATTATTATATGTCACTCCCTCAATTTCAACCCCACTTTTTCTTGAACCCCTTCCTCCGTCCTCACCTCCAAGGTCTCCCCCCTCCTCTACCCGTCTCTCTACCTTTTGTCCCTGTGTGAATATTTCACATTGCTGCTGCCGCTGGTGCGTGATGCAGGGGACTGAGCGTTCATTGTGTGTACGCAATGTGGGTGCAGCGGTATGCAGCTCCTCGGCGTGTGGTGTGTCGTGACAGGCGTGTGGCCGCTGACGCCAGCCGGCCGCCTGCCTGTCTGTCTGTTCAGTTACACCTGACCGGCGCTGACATCGATGTAGCCAGCACACACACACTCACAGAAACATGCAAACACACACACACACATACACACATACACACACACAAATTTACATTGCACCACCAGACCTGGCACCCAGAAGTCATATTAAGGCTAATTGACTCATTGCCACTGAGGTTGGCTCACTCGTCCCCTCAGTACAGGAGGTTGGCATGGGGCTTTTGCTGTTGCCTATTTGATGTTGTGCTGACTTTGTGTGAGGTGATGGGTGTCACTGTCACCTAAATGTAATAAAAATGTAGTTTGCAAGTAATCTGACTGAAAATATATAATTTACATGTAATTATAATTACAGCTGTTGCATATCTACAGTTAGTAATAATATTTAGGAAAATGTATACTGTTGCTTTTCTAGCAAATGCACTCATACTTTATGTTGAATTAAGTGTGCCCGACCCGATTGCAACAGGCATTTTGTTGCAGCAACTACTTATATTGAAAATAATAACAATAAACTTATATTGAAAGTGCATTATTGAATTTTGTGGTTTTGAAATAAAATAATAATAATAATACACTTATATTGAAAGTGCATTATTGAATGTTGTGGTTTTGAAATGTGCTGTGTAGGTCTGTTCTGAAATGCAGTGGAAGGCCAGGCGATATTGCAGTGCACCGTGGTGTAATCCTTGGTATTTAGTGTGTTCTCTCAGCTGCCGAGGTGAAAAGTTGAACCTGGTGTTGACCTTCTCTTGAGAGAGGGCTTAGCTCTGAAGTCAGGCGCAGGCCAAAGGCACAGGGAGGATATTCTCAAGTTCCTCTTTCCCTCCCTCACGTGCACCGTTCCTCTCCACGGCCACCCTCCCCTTCCACACGGAAACAATTAGCATCTGTGATAAGACATTGTACATATTTCCATCATTTTATCTCGTCTGTTTTGTTTGTTTGTTTTTCCATCATGACGAAAGTCTTGTGTCCTCTTGTCACGGCGCTGTTAATCACAATTACATCTCATCTAGGTGCAAGGAGTTGGAGAGAGAAAGAGGGAGAAATAGACTGTGAGGGGCCTTATGTTTATCACTGCAGGGAGTTGAATTGCAGATGGACAGATAATGAAGAAAATAAGCAAACAATTATGTAAAAATAGACAAAATGGGAGTAAATGAGACTGACAGACGTTAGGAACGATGTTTGGGGCAAAGTAGACAAGTTTTTATTTGTACTCCCAAGATGCCAGTTCAGGACATGTTTGCATTGTCACTAGAAAGCAAGAGAAAGAGTAGAGTAGAGCGTATTTTACAGATACATAAAAGGTTGGTGTATCTGATTTTCATAAACCTTCACAACCAAAACAAATGCTTCAGAAAAAGCTTTTTCCTTGATAAGACCATGTCTTGTTGTGCGTCTGTTTGTGTGTTCAGTATTTTATATATTTAAGCCTCTAATATTGATGTCAATCCAGAAAAGTGTATGGTCTCATCCCATGCTATTGAAAAGGAAAGTAAACTTGTTTTCAGTGTGTGTTTGTGATAATCTATGTGATCATGAACATACACAAAGAGTCATTTGAACATGGTGTGTGTGTGCGTGTTTGTGGCTTTATTTTGCTGTTTATGTATTGTACTCTTCCTTCTACGGGGCAGAGAGCTTTAACCACTGTGTTAAATTTACATGTCTTATCATGTGTCGTATCATACGCCTCGGACTCGCTGATCCACACTCTATTTTGTTAAAGCAACATGACCCAGAATTCAAAACCAAAACTAAGTCTGACATTCTTCCAGTCCAGCGGAGCAGGAGAATACATGGCCTAAAGATATGAGTCCGACAGTAGATGTTGAGTCGTGCTGCACTCTGTTCTCCATCTGTTTTAGTTTTCGAGTGGTTGTGATAACCTCAGCCTGACCCCTGATTGGGATAATCTCACCCTCATCTTCTCTCGCTGGTCAGCTGACAGAGCACTGCACTGCAATTGGTGGGTGCGTCGCTGAGGAAGAGGAATTTGTTTAGCATTGTGTTGGGGTAACAGTTATCCAGTGAGAAGTTTAGTCTACTGTCTAAACCATAGCAAAGCTCCAAAACACAGAAACAGAAGGAATGTTTAGGGTGAGAATTCAAAAAGCCAAACATGGTGGCTTTCCCAGGCAGTAACTATAAAATAATCCTGATACTGCTTCCTGTGGTGTGTGCACAGGCATGACTGGACCTCAGTAAACATAAATTTATTTAATCAGTACAGTGCTTACAGCAATATTTCTTCTGTAACATCTGTAAACATTTCCTCATCCAATCTTTCAAAGTCCATGCTTAACTGCAGTTCAAAGCAAAGAATATTGAACCCAACCTTAATACTTCAATATCTAAAATGTAAATCAGTATCACACCATTTTATGTGTTAACTCATGATGAAAAGACACAGTAAAATATATTTTTTGTAGTTACAGTGCTTCTTAATCGCTGTAAGGGACAGGACAAGCTGCTGTCCAGTGTAGTAGCTGCTTCAGGCGGTCTGTTTGGAGGGCTTTAGTCCAGCCAGATTAGATCAGAGGACCACTCTGTTTGTTTGTTTTGATTTGGGAGGGGCCAGGCTCCTGAGGGATACCCCCCTCCCTCTCTCAGCTACCACTCTCCTATCCCTCCCCAGGATTCCCCCTCAGGGCACAGTCGACTGGAGCCCCCCTGACCTCTCTGTCACCCCTTCCTAACCCACGTTAGCCAAGGCATCCTGGGAACAAAAAAGAAAACGAAGGAAGACTGCTGTGTCTTAGCGTCCACTGAACCAAATCACAACCAGATCCGTTCATCTGGGGGTGTAGGCAGTGCCACCCAGGCAGGCAGCCCCTCTAGCTCTGGTCAGACCTAGTAGAGGTTCATCCCAGCAAGTTGACCTCTCTTTCATCTGCTTGTAGGTCCCCAGTCTTCTCTCACACCCAGTAATGTTGGAAAGGCAAGGTATCAGCTAGGTGAAGAAGTTGGCTTAAGGCTGTTGCAGCTGCAGTCCTGTTCTTGCATGTGTGTTTTTATGTAATCATAAAAACTTTTTAAGATGCTTTGAACATATGGGACCTAATTTTGATTAGTTTTAAATCTGTGAGGGTGCCTGTATGGATGGAGTACTAACTAAATCCATATTAGTTCATTTATCGTTAATATGTCGTTGGCATGAGTTTATAGATCACAGATCACAGTATATCCTGTAAAGCTAGCCACTTTGGCATCTTTTTCAGATGCATCTGTGCTTCTGTTTGTGTTCTGTTGTGTAGTTTTCTCTCTTTCCATCCATCTGCCTGTTCATGCTCGATGAACGGCATCCGCCAAGGGCGTACACCTTCACATGTACACACACCCACACACAACCCCCCCCCCAACCTCTGCTGACCTCTTCTTCTTCTCCCACAAGACCTTGGGGTGAGGCAGCCTGGCACCAGACAGTTATTCAAGCCCTCAGGCAGCTTCACAACAGGTCAGAGACAGAGAGAGGTAGTGAGAGGGAGAGAGAGATGTATGTGCAGCTGATTATTCACTGTTTAACTGGTGTTTTAACTTCTATTTGCTTTTGAATAAAAAGAACTGAGACTTTGACAAGTCTTTTTGGATAATATTCAGTGATTGTTGGGCATGCATTTGCATCAAATATTTCCTTAGAAAAATGCAAAATAAATTTTAAAGTCTAAGAAACGATTTGTTTCTTTGACTCTAATTATTTCCTTTGCAGATTCCCTTTAAACCCATCCCTTTAAAACAGAAAAATATGTTATTCAGCCATAAATTAATTTTGTTTTTTTATTATGTTTCATTTAATTTTAATCCCATGAAACAGGAAATAAAAGCAGGAGGATGCTGTGATTGGATTAAAAGTCGTCTTTGTAAACATTGTGACCCATGTCTTTGACACACCTCCTTTCTCCTCTTGAAGAAAGTCTCTTCATAACAGGAACGCCAAGAGATGAAGGTCTCTTTTTAAAAGACGACATGGGATGGGGAGGCAGACTTTGGAGTCTTTGTTAGGCATGTGGGCCTGTGTTTTGTGTCAGTTTTGTTCTTCTAAATCCTCCTTGGTTTGTGTTTGTCTCCCAGCTCTGCTTTGAGCGATTAGAGACGAGGGTTTGAACAGCTCGGTTGAATGAAGACATAATTTCAGCTCTTTATTGTAGCTTTGAATAGTCAGTCTTTATATCAATAAACGACACTGGTTTGAATATTAGCTATACTTTAAGGTTTGTTCTTTAAAGGGGAAGTAGCCTAAAGTGTTTGCAGAGTTTTTCTGTCACATTAGACTTGAGGCTGGTTCACTCTTTATGGGATGAGAGTATATTGTATTGGACAAGTGATGTCAGTAAACCATGCCACCAGAGATGAGCCATATCACGAGAGGCATCGCTAGAAATCTGAGTTGTGCCATTAGACAGAGAGAAAGGCAGTATCTTGAGAGAGAGAGAGAGAAAAAGGGGAGAGACACAGAACGGATTGTTCCACAACAGACTGACGGACCTTTTAGCCTTATCTTCCTGAGCTACTCTTACAGAAAACCAAGGAGAGAAGGGAAAAGAATGCCCTACTCTTTCTCTCCCTCCCATTTCCCATTCTCTCATTTCTCCTGTCTGCCTCTCCCTTCCTTCTTCATTTCTTCTTCTGCTTTTGTCCATCAGTCTTACCCAGCATTTCTTAAAAATCCTCTTAACCCTTGCACTCCTTCTATTGTCCCCTTTCCCCAGTATCTTGCCTTGATGTTTTAATATCTTGTTTCTTTCCTCACCCACCACTATCTTATCCGTCTTCAGCTCTTTGGAGCGCTCTTAAGACTCATTGCTCCTACAGATTGTTAAAAGGTAGATTTGTAAGCCGCCTCAGCGTCTCAGCAGCAGTTGGCTGTTAGCGTTGCACTGTAAAATAGATCCCTCTCTCCATCTCAGGCTCACACTATATGCATGACAGCTTTTCAGGAGGGGTGCCATGCAAACGCGGGCCCAGTTGCCTTTGCAAGAACGTCTTATTTGCATTTGTTTACATGTGCCACTCTCTGCACGCTTGGATTTGCTGTATGTCATGATGTTTTGGTGCAGCCCCTTGCCCAGATCCTGATACACACAGACACACACACATACACACGCAAAAGTATTTGGTTGTGATGACACTGTGAGTCGTCCCTCTCCTCCCTCTCTGACAGAATGAAACGGATGGATAATTAGATATCAAAGGGAGGCAGGCAGGGTGTGGCGAGGCGCGCGGGCCCCTACGATGGTAAAGCACTTATTAATGAGATAGGCCTTATCTGCTCTCCTCCCAGGAATTCTGCCTTTGATCGGCCCGACTCCAGACTTAATACATTTTTGATTGATAGGCCGAGATGACAGAGAGAGGCGGTGTGGATGGGGTAGGTGGGTGGAGGGGAGTGTGTATGTGCGCATGGAAGGGGGTGGGGGGGCAAAGCTCAGATGCAACTGTAATGATGCCCTTCACATGATTAAATAACTTATGACAATAGTGTTTCACCTTATGGGATTGGATACATTAAGATGAGCAGACACACAACTTGGGATTGTTTGCATGGTAAATAAATCTCAGTTATAAAGACATACACATACTGTATAAATGCACATACACGCACC
Source organism: Thunnus maccoyii (assembly GCF_910596095.1). Taxonomy (NCBI): domain Eukaryota; kingdom Metazoa; phylum Chordata; class Actinopteri; order Scombriformes; family Scombridae; genus Thunnus; species Thunnus maccoyii. Next base: position 9,248,944 of record NC_056535.1, on the reverse strand, counting down.
TTCACATTCCTCTGCCCACACAGACATAAATTCACTAAGACAACCCAAACAGACAGGCCTATTCAGTCACCTTAACCCCAACTATAACTCACATACTGGGGCACCAGAAAATCTTTTCCCTAAGACAGAGCAGGCGAGGGGCAGGCCTGCGGAGGGGGACTGAGATAAGGCTCTATCCCCGTCTGGAGATGAGTTATAGCCCACCCAGGAGGATGTGGCTAGCAACGACCCACCCAGACCTGCTGCTCGGCTTGCTGGGATTGGTAGGGCTGGTGTTCTCCCGTTCGTGAGGCAGCGGGCAACCTCATGGACAGAGATAACAGCCCCACTCTCAATAACACCTTGACCAGAGGGAGGAGAGGCAACATCGAATCAGTGAGCTTCTGCACACACCTACACACACACACACACACACAATCTCTGTGCCACACAAACCCAAAAAGTCACACACATCATACACCTCCGCCCCCGCTCCCTCTCTCTGCACGACAAGAGGTGACTGAGCGTAACCATTACAGCGCCGTGTCACCTTGTTATGAGTCTCTGTCAGTGTGAGGCGTCGGGTAAATTAAAGAAGCCATAACTGCTGCTCCGTCAACCGCCCGTCACCCCCCATTTATTACCATGCCACCGGGCAGAGGGATAAACCCCCCCCCCCCCCCCCCCCCCCATCAAGAGGACAGATCGATCAATGTGACAGGCACATTCCAGGTCTCCAAATCAATCACACTAACAAAGGCAGGTGAAAGAGGAGGTGGATGTTGATTCTTTTTTTCAGAGGACTACCGCTGTGTTTCTGGATGAGTCAGGAGAAAAGGCCTTAGCATACCCTCTGTTGTCCTGAACCAAAGACTCAAACTTTATCTAACTTATAATACATTGGGTCAGTGTATGGTTCTCTGTCCAGTTATTTGATCTGACTTTAGTGTCTCAATGTTTCAGTCTAGTTTTGTTGTTTCTTGATCACACTCTTGTTTTGGAGATTTAAAACAGGTGGTATGTGGACCTGGATAATTTCTTATGGAAGGTGCTGCGTCAGTGGCCCAAGGCAGATTCTAAACTAACACATCAAAGTTTTTATTTAACATACAGACCTGGCACTAATGCTGGACACAGCGTGAGAGTGCGGCTGCATGAGAACATGATGAAACAGAGTCAGCGCTGAACAGAGATGGGGTGGGAAGCGAGACAGCGTGAGGAGGGGGTTAGATGATAAGAGTGGGAAGAACTGATAGAGAGGAAGAAACCGTGTAGAGAAAGAAAATGATTAAAAACAGCAATCACCCGTCGGAGACTGATAAACCAACCAGTCGTTAATTGGAAGCGTGCAACTCGTGGGGATATTGTTGGATTAGGTTCACTTCTTCCCTTTGCTCTCTTTCTTCTCTTTCCTCTTCTGTGGACATAAAAGTCTGGGAGACACGTTCCATTATCAACATTTAAAATTATTACAGTTAATGTAATATTTAGTTTTTCACATTTGCCAACCAATGGATAGAAATTGAATGGGCAGTTTTATAGTGTTCTTTCTTTTCTACTGTACATCTGAAACAAACTTGGGAGACAATATGACATTTTGTTAGAGAAGAAAATGAAAAGGGAAGAGAGTCAGAGATGGAGAGACAAAGAGCGGGGAGGTAGTAGCTATTTTTGAGTGATCTAGGCTTTTGGGGCGCATAGGAGATGGGAGATGGGTGGTGGTCCATAAACAAAGGGCTGACAGCCCACCCATCACCCCGGCAGGTCTGGCTTGTGCTGCCTAGATAAAGCAGGGCTGCTACCTCCTGTATCAACACCATCCATCATCCATCTTTGCCTGCACGCTCATTCGCCCTTACATCAGCCCTCTCACTCCCTACACCTGCCCCTCTGCCAGCTGTGTGTGCCCTTTTACCATCAGACCTTTCAGAAAGCTTTCAATACAGCAACCACAACTATCTGCATTTCTCTTTGTCCTTCGTTGTGTATTGGCCTAGTTTGTGAACTCTTACAGTTAACCCAAACCTTTGGAGAACATACTATAATTTTGAAGCAACTGTCCATCCAAGCTGCTGGTCCTCTGTGAGATATTTGTCCACTCTTTTGATGTGACATAGGGGTTGTGGTCTTCAGTGGATTATGCATCTCAAACTCAACTTTGGAAGGATGAGCATTAATCATTGGTATGTCTACCATCCTCTTTGCCTTTATCTGTTGCTGCTCATTTTTGGCTTGCAGCAAAGTCAAAGTCAACGGATCCTGACAAGTGAAATGAAAGGCTTTGTTTTTTTGATAATGTGACAAACTACTCAGTTTTAATGTGTTTTGCTCGTCAAATCAGACAAAGCAGGGGTCTGAGCTGAGCTTTGGCAAAGTAGCATTTTCCAAAACTAGCCTGACAAAATATTAAACCATGATTTAGGAAATTTTAGCTCCCACAAAGTGACCCTTCAGGCCACCATTGTTCCCTCGTCAGTTTGGGTTTTGTATGAGCATCTCCTTCTTTTCTTTGTTGCTCATGGGGAATGGAAATTATGCAAATGGAGATGGGCACTCTCAAGAAAAAATGTTGACATCTCCCATCCCTGCTGCCCCCTAAGTACACACACATCATGCATCCACCATTCAGCGAGCTCTCTTTTGGCCCAGTTTGGTGGGTCTGTCTCTTTTGGCTGTCTCTCAAGCATACTTTAACAATTGCAGCCATATTGCCTTTGCCCCAGCCTTTCTTCTATCCATTCTGTCCCATTTGTGTCCAACTGGACAGGTGCTGAGACAGGAAGACAGAATGCTGTCAGCCATTGTAACAAATAATACTGGGTTATCTAACTTTGGAAGAAACAGAACAGAGGAAGTAAAAGTTGTCTTGTGTTTTAAGAAAAATGTGCTTTGATTAGCTGCTTTCATCAATGGCACCTCTCCACATGCACACATTTTAAACACAGGCAAAACAGGCGGGCTTGTAATTTAGCAGTGCAGAATGAACATGAGATGGGGTTTTTTGCTTCAAAGATACTGACAATTTAGTGGTGGTTTGGTGCAGAGGACACTTTACAGATGCCATTTTTTTATTTCTTCATTCGGTTCCACAAATCAGAGGGGAATTAAGAGATAGAGTACAGACCTGGAGACTGAGCAGAGCAGGACAGCTGGGGAAATGGCTCAACTAGAGGATGAATTAAAATGAATAAAAGCCAAGAAATGGGAAAATGGGCTATCACTTGTGCAGCATAATGAACAAAGTGCAGATATCAGTGTCTTTCTTTGCCGGGGGCCTCGAAGCTCTATGTTCTCACACTAGAAGAACAAATGAGAGTGAACGGAGCCAGAAAGCATAATGATTGTCCATTAGTCTGTCCCTAAACTCTGCTTCCTGTTGTAGCTTTAGGGAAGCGGACTTTCTGAGCTGTGGGAACCCATCACGTGACCTCACTGGACCCTTTGAATACCCCCAGCCTGCCTTAATGGGCCCAGACACAACTCCTTGTGTATCCGCTGAGAGTTGAGCACAGAGTCGGGGTTCACCCAGAGGTTTGAAGGCTCCGTGCAGGCAAAAGCACAAAATGGTTGAAATTATAAGAAATCTGGTTTGAAGGCTCCGTGCAGGCAAAAGCACAAAATGGTTGAAATTATAAGAAATCTGGCACTTTGATGTACATAGTCACACATTGCCAGAAATAGTCATATAGATGTATATGTGAAGTGCTATAATATAATTTAACATTATATTATAAAATAAATAATATGCAATGCGTGGTGTAATCTAGTAGAATAGACTGTAGTTAATACATTTGCAATAAGAAAAAGGAGAAAGGTAGCAAAGGTTGCACAAAAAGTTTGCTCTTTAAAATTACACAGAGTATGTACATTTAAGCAGTGGTGACACAAGTTTGCTCATTACTCTACAATTTCATAATAAACACACAACATTTGTTAACATGCCTTTTGTATATAGTATGTTACATACGTTGTAAGAGTCGGGCGATATTGACAATATAGTACAACTTAAGATTGTTTCTACTGAAAAAGCTCTAAATCCCTTTAAAAACCTTATTTTAGATTTGTCTTTTATTAAATTAGTGTATATTTTGTATTTTAGTGTATATATTGTATTTTATCTGTATTTATTTGCTTTTATTGAATTTGTTAAACTTTTATTTCATTTTATCCATGTTACTTATTTATTTACCCTGATCTATGCTTTTTCTTAGTTTTATGTCTTTCTGTGAAGCAGTTGATATCTTATTCTATCTTATTCTAAATAGAGATGCAATAATCTGCAGAAATGAATCTGCAGATTATTTTCTTCATTCATAGATCAATTATTTTGTCTATAAAATGTCACAAAATAGTGAAAATTGTCCATTGTAATTTCCTGGAGTGCTACGAGAGTTGTTTTGTCCTACCAATAGTTTGAAACCCAAAGATATTCAGTTTAAACAGAGAAAAGCAGTAAATCCTCACACTGTATAAACTGCAACCGGAGAAGAAGCGTTGGCATTTTCATTTGGAAAATAATTTAAACTATTATTAAAATTATTTTTATTATTATTAAACAACTTCTTGGCATGGATTTACAAGTCAAGTATTTATGTTTAATTCAGTGAATTAGCCAAAAGCAAGCATCTATTTATTTGATCTATAAACAGTTTCTCAGTTGAATTCCCAAAAAATGCATCACTGTAAATCATGATATATTCTTAATACAAAGATTTTATCAATATTGTCCAGACTGTAAGAGTAAACTACCTTTTTTCTTTGCGTGTAGAAGAAACTGACATCGACTCCAACTTCCTGACTCCACTCCAGAATATAGACAACAGCCTGAGAATTTAATTTCACAACCTCACACTTTTCTTGAGTGAATGAGTTATTTCTCCTCCTAGACATGACAAATGAGCACCATCATCTGTTCATGATGAGCTCATAGCAGAATATCCCGGCTCTAATGATGATGATCTTCAGTCACGCGTGGCCAAAGAAAGAGCGTGCTGCATTTAAGACCCCTGCACTCGCCGTCTTCTCCATTAACCCCCATGACTCAGCTGTTGACACTAACCCCACCCCAGTCTAATGTTCACACATCAAACAGCCATGATCGACACACTCAGTCTATGCGGTTGGATGGACATGATCGGATGTGACATAAGCAGACTGTTAGTGGGCAAGTATGTGTGTGTCTCTGTGTGTGGGAGAAAGAGAGAGAAAGGAAAGGGGTTCATGATATTAGTGCTGAGGAATGTGATGTGTTGGAGGTCATGTGAAACACCGCTGGCACTCTGAATAACCTTCAGGAAGGCTATCACGGCATGACCCGGAAGCAGTCAGGTCATGTGTCAGGGCAAAAGGCTTGTCTCTGTTGACAGCACCCTTTCCTATCTATACACAACTCTCACTCCTCAACCTCCTGGGAACCGTACTCCCTGTCTGCTCAGTTTAAAAGGCTCCGTCCACACAGGAAAAGACACATTGACACGACGGACCAAAGCATAGAGAGCCATTGTTGGCAGTTAAGTTATGAAGAAGCCGCTCTCTAGGGGTGTGAGCTGAGAGGAAAACTTCCCCCAGGAAGTGCTGTGGTGAACTAATCGAAACCACATCCTTGATGTACCTCACTGATCAAACTTTCTCTGGCTTACTATTTTAAACCCTGGCCAGACAGGAAAAGGTGTCCCTGGCTTGAACCACGTGGACCACCAATCAATGTTTGAGGGTCTAAGAATAGAGAGGGATGGAAAAGGGGAGGTGATGGGTGGAGGAAGGGTTGACGTAAAAGTCACAGAGTTCAAGTTGCATGTTAAACAAACAGCAGGGCCTTTTGAATGGCTGCAAGTTAAGTAAATTAGTGTAAATTTGCAGGAGTAACCTAATTTTCAGAGAAAACAAATGGCGGAATTTTAATTGAGCACAATAGCGGTCAACTCACCAGGCAGAATGGGGAAAATGAAGCGAGACTGATGGAAAGACTAATGGTTTGTGTCGACTGCTGCCACAGCAATTATCACTGCCCTTTACTATGTTTAAGAGGGCACCGTAAACTCAATAAAAATGGTCTTGTGAAGTTGAGATTATAAGGAAGAGTGTAGTGCCCCATTGTTGTTTCATTTCAAATAAGTATCTAACTATCATGTGTGGTAGTATATTCAAACAAATATGAAAAATATTGACCTAGTGATAGTACAGGACTGCCTTTGCCTTCAGAAAAGTTTAGGCTTTTGTTGGAGTGTTGTCATACAGGTCTTTAACCAGACTCATTCTGATCCCATTTTATTTTATACAAAATGGCAGATTAACCAATAAAGAAAATAATTCTTAGTTGCAGCTTTACTCTTATTGCTACATTAATTGTTTTGATTGTTTATTGTCAGATTTTAAAAGCTGACATATAAGTCCTCATTAGCACTCAGCTGGCACCTTGGTAATTGTAATAACAGATAATGTTATGTTTGTGCTATCTTGTCCTATTTTGATAGTATAGTTACATCGTGCCTGCATCGATAACCACATTCTCATTTAAGAGAAAGGAAAATATTCCCTCATGTAATGTTATTCTTTTAAAATAGAGTTTAAAAACAATTAACTTGAAACCATTAAACCATTAGGGTGAACGCTTAATAAATCATGTTATTAATGTGTATGTCATGTTATTAAACTGTTGTTCAACAATTTAAATGGTGTGTGTTGTGTAAACGGCGCGTGTGTGTGTGTGTGTGTGTGTGTGTGTGTGTGTGTGATTTCAGTTCCTTGACAATATAAAAGGAGAAGCCTTATTTAAACAAATCTACCGCACGTCAGTTGACCAGCTTTTTAGCAAGGTCAGAATAGCTCAACTTGTCAGTGTGTGCACATCTGTGTGCAGTATGAGTGTGTGTGCATGCACGCTAATGTGCGTTTTAATGTTTTAACATATGCAACCCCTTATAAACAGTGTTTTATGCAAACAGTGGCAGAGCTCCCATCAGATAAGACTCCAGAACAGGAGAAGGAGACTGCCTTGTGAGGGAGAGAGAGGGGTGGAGGAGAGGCAGAATGAGTGAGAGGTGAAAGCGGAGGCAATGTGAGAAATGAGCACAAAACATCGTGGCCAAGAAAATGTCTCTTTTGAACATTTTGAGACAGCTAAATAAATACCAACACATTCGTCTGAGGAACGTTTTATTTGACCTTTCAACATTTTAGCATCAAATTTCCGTGACCATGTTTTAGGATTTTAACTACGACTGGTAGCAACTTAAGCAACCACTTTAAAAGGGACAGACATTTTTTACAATGAAAACTCAAAGAAGTACTGTATCACCAGATTTTACAACTCCTACTTATTGTTGCACAGAAGGAGAACTGTGTAGCTGTAGCGCTTCACACCTGGTTTTTATTCTGGTAAAATCATTCAGACATTTTTCCCTGCATGTGGACGTGTGGAGGTGATATCAGCTGGCTACTGCAGCCCAGAGTGTATCTGGGTTTTAGGTGTTTCCCAGTCTAATCAGTTGTGTTGTGTGTGTGTGTATCTGATGGTAAGACACGGCATGGCATTGGTCACTTTATCATTGCTAATGTAATCTCTTGCTCCCCTCTACTTCCTCTGCCAACACAACATAAAAGCCCGATAGAGAAAAATATAACACAGCAACTTGGCCTAGTCGCTCAAGCCATCTATCTCACTATCTTCTATCTCTCTATCGTTCTTTTGCTCACTCTCTCTTACGTCTCAGTAATGGAGAGAAAAATGTCTCCAGACCCCTCTGAGTTTTGATATGCGTCTTGCCTTCCATTTTAACTTTCTCAGCATTTCCCCCGTCTGTATTATGATTTTCCTCTGTTTTTGAAGATTGAGGAAGCACTGTGGTGTTGACTGAACGACTACTCTGCCCTAGATCAGCTAAATCTCTCATTTTGAACACCCCCCGCCAATTTCTGTCACTCCGGGAGACAAATGTGCATCGCTGAGTTCATTCCCCCCTCTCCCTGTGCCCACTGGCTCCCTGAAACTCAGTTCCTTTCGCCTTTGAAGTGCTGCGTGCAGAATGGAGATTCTTTGCATGGTAAATTCGCCCAGTTGCCCGCAGCGTATCCATTACACAAGTTTAAAGAATGCTTCGGAGTCGTTTTGGAAGGGCCCTTTTTTCTCACTTCACAACCAATTTCTCTGTGTTTTGAACTTCGGTAGTCATGAGCCATGTAATCTGTAAATTGGGCCCTTTCTTCCAAGCTTGTGCTCCACCATCGAGCAGCGTTTGATGTGCAATTATTTTGCTCATTACAAGTTAATTTTATTGTTATAGTTTGCAAATGTTTCTCGGGGTCATGATGTTAAAAGTTTCTGAAGAAGTAAGAAAGAGGGAGAATTAGTGAATCGAGCGTACGTCACGGCGGTGCGGAGAGCTCATTTGAGATGCCAGAGCTGGCTATCACTCTGCTCACTTTGAAGCCTTTTAGAACCAACCTGCTGGGTGGTTTGAATAGCTAAGGAGAAGTTGATCTGGGATTTAGTGTGGAAAAGGGATCCAAGGCCCTTTATCTGCTGTAAAAGGTTGGGAAAATGGAGATTTGTCGTGTTTGTTAGAACGGAACCATAATCTCTTCCACAGAGAAATCTTAGCAGTATGGGAATCATACGTCCCATTTATTTAGCCCTTTGTCCCCATTCTCTCTCTCCACACAGATCTTGGCAACCTGGTGTGATTATGTATGTTTGCCGACACACTGTTGATATGAGAAGGGAGGGATGGTGAAGAAGAAAATCTTTTTTTCAGAAATACCGGATTTGAGTGGCTTTCTAATTTCATATACAAGAGGATCAACACATTAATTATGTCTGGCTCATGAACAAAGCAATTTTTTTGGAGCTGCTAAATGTCATTGTTAGAGCTTGGCAGTACAACTCTGAACATCATATAACCAATGCCGCTAAGCATTAAATTCATGTCGCTGAATTATGTTGTCATGCTTTTTTTTCCATTTTATTTCAATAGCTGCTAAATCCATTGATGGAAATAAGATTGGATTTTACAGTGACATTTTACTTTTGTATTATTTCATATGTTATGTTCAGTGTCTTTTAGGATGTTCCAAATAATTTGGCAAAATACTGTAATTGTTTTTCCTTTCTTGGCAGCCGCTCTAGTTTTACGTTTGATCCAGTCACTGTAAGTCAAATAAATGTATAATTACCCTTCAGCTGTGGGACAGAATAACCAACACACACGTGCCCAAATTGTTTGTAGACTCTCCTTTTCATCTGAGAAAGAGATAGCGCTCTGTGTTCTTTCTTTTACCTCTCTTTCATTTCTCCCCGTCTCATGGCAAAGGCAAATTCTGTTGGACTGTGTTCTTTAATACCATCAACGCTAAATAAACTTGGTTGACAACAATAGCTGCTGGCAAAGCGCCTCCACAAACAAAGGAGAGCCAACAGGTTCAAAGGCAATGCATCACTCTTCTTCTGACTCTTCATTATTCATCCTTCTGTCTTTACCTCTCATCCCCCATTCTCCTCTGTGCGTGTGTGTGTGTATGTGTGTTTTCTTTGTGGTTCTTTGTCTGTTAAACTGCTACATGGTCTGGATACTGAGGCTTATTAGCTGTTGAGTTTAATTAAAAAAGGCCATTCATATGAAAATGGGAGTCCGATAGCGATTGCTGTCCCCAGCAGCTTCCTCCTGTTACTTTTAATTAGACACCCACTTGATTGACATCAAGCCTACTGGCTGGCTGAGGCCTTGTGTGTGTGTGTGTGTGTGTGTGTGTATGTATTTATGTATGAGAGTGTGAGCGAGCAAGTGTGCTCGTTTATGAGCGTCTGTGTACATGTGTTGAGTGTGTGCAGGCATTTTCTACACAAACATATACATGGACATGCACAAATACCAGCTCTAAGGTCATTAAAGCATTACAGTGGGAGACTGTACATCAAAGTTCACTTTGTCGTCATGAGGTAATTATCCGCACAGTAGCACAGAGCCCGGCTGCCCACCTTGTCACTCATGTCCACTGGGTCACGTTGAACAATGAACAGTAACCTTGTGATTATGAACAGGGTCCGCAGTGTTACTGTGTTCAGTCACACCAGCACCACCCGCCATGCTGATGGAAAAGGTGATGAGCTACTTTTCTCTTTCTATTTGTCCTCTCTCTCCTCATTCCCCGCCCCCCCCCCCCCCCCCCCCCCCTCTCTCTCTCTCCCTCTGCCTCTGGAGAGAAGTGTCTCTCTCTCATCTGTTTTCAGTGCACGCTCCAGCTCTCGCTACCTTATTATTATACTGTCAGTGGCACGTGCCTGGCTGATAGATGTTTCTCTCAACTGTTTACTACAAGCAGATGATTTAACTAAGGCTCTCTGTTCAACTTGACCTCTCCTCTTTTCTTCTTCTAAAACAAGATGACTTCATCTCTTGTTTACGACGACTCCATTTTATGGGAGCAGCCAGAGGAATAAGCTAACTATACAGTTGATGGGGTGGGATGTGTGCGTGTGTTTTAAGGTGATGGTGTTTGTGTGTGTTAAAGTGGAAATTGAGGAAGTCCATCTTTGTCTGCATTTATTTTTTCCTCACATCTCTGTTATGGCAGGGCAGATTGCGTGCAGTGCAAACTCTTTTTTTTTTGTGCAACTTTTATTTCCAAACACAACAGCTCATGTGTGCGGGAGTAACAGTGCACCGATGGCTTCGATGTCCCCAGCTGAATGTAGCCCAGAGTAGCAGCCTGTTTCATGTTAGGGGCTAAGTAAGGCCCACCTCCGCGCAGACTCGAGTCTCCAGCAGAAATGGCCCATCAGAAGTCAGTGCTCTGTAAAGTTGTGCTCCTTTCCTTGTGTTTTGTTTTGATTTGCCGGACGTTTGGGAATGATTTGGGAAAAGGGCCTGATGGCGGCAGGGATACCAGAGCGAGACGTGCACGGTGGACCTGAAATGTTGTTCCAATTACTGCCTTCATTATGGGTTTGTCATCCGCTGTTTATACGCACGGCGGCCTGCATTTCATGCTGTGGTAGGAGAAGCCGCTTGTTGTTTTTTTTTTAATGTAGTCTGATATCCACTGAGGCGAATGCAGCTCAGACTGTGGAGACAACCGCCAATAGGGGGCACTACATGTAAAAATGTGACTGAACTAAAATTATAAAGGCCTTGGAAATGGTCTTGACAGTCATGGCTGTTTTGGTGTTGTTTTTGGTCTTTGCGTCTAGATTTGCAAAAACTCTCGCGAGATTTGTAAGGAAGTAGTAACTTTAACCCACACCATGTTTCAAATGATCATTTCAACCCAAACCGTGATCTTTCCCGAATCCTAACCCTAATCAAGTGGTTTTTGTGCCTAAACCTAACCCGACCTTAACTTTACTGTTGTCACATCATAAAAAAGTGAGACAAGAACATTTTGAAGTAGCTCGAGAGAGTTTCGCAAATCTAGGGTTACCATCTAAACATGACAGGATGCTTGTATATAATTCTTAGACCTTAATTATCATCATGTATTAAAACAAAATTTAATATACATTACCTTAGTCTTTGATTTCATCCAGCTGTGAAATAAACATTTCTTAAAGTTGTTTTGTTTTACCTCAGAGGAGCTCCGTCTAAAAGTCCACAGGCCTCTCTGTTTTGTTACTCTGTTACTCAGTGTTCTCTCCTTCCTCTCAGACAGATTAAATCACTTGTGTTACTCGGAAATGCTCCAAGCAATAAGGCAGGATGGAGCACGTACAAAAGAGCCTAACATGGTTTGAAAGAGCAAGACAGAGAGGGAGACGGAGGGGAGTGTGTTGATGTAACATATCATTGTGGTGACTCTCCTGAGTTAACACCATTAGCCAACCAGTGCAAGAGTCCAGCTGTCTCCCTGAGCAGCCGAGGTGAGTTACCTGGGCTGACTTACCTGGCCTCGCAATGCCCCCCAGGATACAGTGTTTCAGCCAGGCCCCGTGTCCTCCCCTCTCCACAGCACTTAACAGTGATTAGCCCCGGATTCGGCCGGCCCACCTGCCATCTGACTACCATTACAGCCCTGCTTATCTGCCTCTCCATCTCCCTACAATAGGGCCGGGGCCTGGGCTAGGCTGGGGGATTGGGCTGTGGAGGGCTGCCTGCTCTGTTTAATAATAAATCATTAGCTAAATACTTTTGTCCATTTGTGTCATGTTACATGTACTTCAATTTTCTGCTCTGTCTCTGTCCATCACCCCCCTCCCGCTTTTTTTCTTCCCTGTCTCGTCACCACCGCCATCCGCTGTCACCGTTCATCCACAGGCGCTTTCAGTGTCTGTCTACCAGACTTCTTCCTGTTTTTTTCTCTTTTCTCTCTGTGTCTCCAAGACTGACTGACTGTATGTCCAACTGATTTATACTAAAGCAAAAGTTAATCATCTTTATTCAAATAGGCAGCCACATGTATGTGTACTATGCTTTGACCGAGTTAAAAACATAATGTTTATAAGGCTTTTTGGATCTTTTAGGGAAAAAAAATCAATTTTCAAGCCCGGGCTGATCATTCCATTATGTTAAACGTTAATCCAAACAGACATACTGTTTCACGTATTTGTGCCTGCTTCTCTGAATGGCACCATCTGAATTGACCTGTTTTGGCTGCAACCGTGTCAAAACCATCCGTTCAGACATATCACTACCGTTTATGCTCCACTGTACACTTCTCTTTCCCGGTTCACCGTAAAAGGACACCACAGAGGTACGACAGTTGCAGAAGATTTGTGGTATAGAGGTTTCACAACACACACACACACACACACACAAATACGCTTGACACCAGCATAGGCAATCTGGACAGCGAGGAGGAGATAAGTCTTTTTGTTAATCTAACTTGTATAAAGTGATTATGGACATACTGAGCCCTCCATATTTAGACTTCTTGACGCCCCTTCCTCAGTCACCCCCTGGTCCGACTGTTGTAATCTAATTTTCCGCTGACAGAGGCCGTGGAGATCCTTGGGTCACGGTGCGAGTCCCTCCAGCCCACCCCTCCTTCACAATACTCTGCGCCCTCATGCTCTAACTAAGAAGTCGCCATGCAGCAGACAGCACACATTAGGTCTGTCTACCACTACGCGGGCTAACCCACCCTATCCATAACCCTGCACTGCCTCGGTAATCAGAGAGAGAGATTAGAGAAAAAGACGGCAGAAAGGAATTGCATTTGTCCTCGTATCTGCTTTTTGTGGTTACTATCATTGCTCAGCACCTTACAATACCTGTCAGAGAGTCTCTGTCAGAGTGAAAGATGAACTGTATATTTTATATAATTTTAAACCTGTCAGAGATCATTCAGTAGGATAAAAATGGGGATGAAAAAAGTGCAGAAGGGTGCCTGCCGTGTTGGAGCTAAGAGAGGAGGCCACACCTGGAGAGGTCATGCTCCTTGTTGACCTTTAGTGTGTCACCGACCTGACTCTCCCTCAGTTTCACTATACATCACTCTGCCTGTCAACACTTGCATATGGCCTCCACTGCTACCGTTATCTACAGCACGTCACATGCCAGAGGGATAGTTTTGTCAATGGAGAGCAGTTGGGCTCTTTAACTTGATTCGCCCGCTGAGGGATTTATCCCAATCGTTTGACCGTTGCAGTAAAACAGTGATGTCAATATCTGGCATACACAACTCACAGGAAATGAATATTTCCTGTGAGTTGCTTTAACTTGATATGGCCTTAAAAATTTCAGGCTGGTGTGGAATTTTTTTGTTTCTTGTCTAAAGTGAGCAATTCGTTTTTCCTGATTTCTATGTTGATGCTGATTATCTTTTCATTCAGCATCTTGCACTGTAGTCCTCTCTCTCTCTCCCGCCCTCTCTTTTTCTGTCCCTCTCTTTCCCTCCCTCTCTCCTCCAGGCCGTAGCATAGCCAGTAGCTGATAGGCATCTCCTCTGGAGTCTGCTGTAGTCTGCCCCGGCTTCAGACAAAGTGCCTCCATCAGACCAGTGAGGCTCCCTGGGAACCTAGCAGCAGACCCCCTGGCCCCACCACCAGTCTATGTATATGTGTGTGTGTGTGTGTGTGTGTGTGTATATATATATGTGAGTGTGTGTGGTGTGTGGATGGATGACGAGGGCTCAGACTGGGACCTTTGTGTTTCACTCCCGGTGTTGTAAATGGGTTTTGTAAACTGTGAGATGTGGAGATGTGTAGTGTCCATGATATGTAGACCACAGCATGAATGCCTGGTTTATTCTGAGCGTTCATCTGGAAGCAGCACTCCATACTGTTACTGAATATTTATTATATATGTTAGTATTCATGCGGTTGTGTTGTCCATGTGAAGGAGCCATATCAAGATTGACTGTTTCTCAGAGCCCTGAGACACTGAAGCACATGCACACACATACTTAAAACACACACTTCATAAGTCATGCTCCCACTTCAAATCTGCACTTGGCATCAGGGAACACTTGGGAACGCTTGGCTTTTTGACTTTCATCATAACTAGAAAGAGAAGGACCAAATGGACAAAAACAAAAACCGAAGGAGGAAATCAGAAGAAGTGCTTTTATCAGGGGCCCAGTGTTCAGGGCCCGACACACACATGTACACTTCAGACGCACACACACACACACACATACTTTTCCTGTACCTGACCCCCATGTGACCCCCATAACTTTCCAGCATTTAAAAATGCAGTCAAGAAGGCTATTCTCCCACTGGAGTTTATCTGTGTGTGTGTGTGTGCGTGCATGCATTCCTTGTAGGCTATCGCCTCCATCACTTGACAAGAATTATATAATTGCAGCCTGTGATCTCATTTTCCTCAAAGAGCATTTTGAAGTTTCCTTCCCTGTTTTTCTCTTTTTGTTTCCTCTGTCTCCCACTTGTTTTAATGTTAAAATGACTCACATTAAATCACCCTACTCTCCCCCCAACTCTGTTATGCCATTCTGCAAAACATTAGCTCTCCACTCGCTACTTGTGGAAAGTTTTATAGGTTTACAAAGTTTAAATCGGTAAATTTATGGCATTGGTGTGTGCTAGTGTAAAGTAAAAAAAAACTTGATGTAATGGAAGAGAAGACATGCACCTTAATTATTAATAACAGTGAAGATGCAGCACTGTCAAATAAAACTCTGTTAAAGACATTTTTAATACAAGTAAGAAGAAAAATGCAGAGCCTCGTAAAACACATATATTTAATATATTTACTTAGTCACTATTCACCTCTTGTGTTGAATAACTGAGATGGATTTGAGTCCACTGATTATCACATATTTATTGTAATTACTGTAATGCCTGATAGCTTTTAAAATTATAATTTTGAATACAGATTTTTTTTCAAAATGAAGTGACAAAGTTTTAAACAAGTGCTTATTAAAATATGTATTACTTTAATTAATAATTAATCAATAATGTGAAAATATCATTACTATCAAATAATGGAGATGACAGTTTATATTCAATAGCATTTTCTAATGCATTAAAATAGTATGCGTGGTAGTTATTACTCAGATGACTGTCGGTTATCTCTCCCTGTTGCTTCCTGTTGCTAATTACTAATCAGGCAGCTAATGATGTTGTGCTTTGACTCTCTGCATACTATGTATACGCTAAATGGTGACTTAATCTTTACATTTTACTTAATTCCACCCTCTAACTCCACATTTCTGCAGCTACAGTCCCATTTGTAGTCATTAGAGGGCAGAAGTGATCTGCGGAGGCTTGTCTCTACATGAAGGAGACAGAGACATACAGAGTCTGTTAATGTGTGTGTGTGTGTGTGTGTGTGTGTGTGTGTGTGTGTGTGTGTGTGTGTGTGTGTGTGTGTGCAGCCCTGTCAGTGTGCATGTGTGCTCATCTGCCTGTATGTTTAGGTTTTGATATGTTTGCTTGTTTTTTTGACTTTGATGAATGTCTGTGTATCACTGGTCCAGCTGTTTGCACCGAACAGTAAAGTAACAGAAAGGCTACTAACCCACAATGATGCCATACAGATGTACAATAATAATAATAATTGGAATTATGATGTCACCGTCACAGATTTAAAAACAATGTCCCTATAAACTATTAAGTACTCATATAGACCCACTCTGTGCTTATTCTAGCAGTAATACAGTGATTTTTAAATGAAGGGTTGCACAGTGTCATTTTCTTCATCTTGCACACAGAAACTGTGCAGCTGTAGGTAATTTGTTGAAGGTAACACTTCTGACCAGCACATTAACTGTCCCTGTCATTTCTTACTTTAACAGTTTAATGGAAATTAAAAGGGCTGTTTTTTTCTGCTTCTATAAATCAAATAGCATCGAATGTATGGAAGAGTTGAAGAGCAGACCCCCCCCCCTCCCCGAGCCCTCAGCCCCCACCCCCCGCGGTTTGGTGGCTTTATTGTCACACAGGCCTTATCTCCGATTGACACCTCTGGAAACGTCCCAGGAGAGGGACAGATTTGCTGCAGGATTAAACTAATTTACCAGATGATTGAATGTGAGTCCAAAGCCACTCTTTTGGAAAAAATGCAAAAGGGGCTCATGGCCATCCCTCCAGTAGCCATGATACATGAATGACTTGGCAATCACGCCTACTCTATGTGTATATGTGAGTGTGTGTCACATATAAACATACAGTATTTCTTTCCTGTTAAGATGAGTTGTTTTGAAACTGATTTTTGTGTCTTTCTTCCTGGATGAAATCCAAAGCGTATTCCGGTGTAACTGTAGTTTCTGATAGAACTTCAAAATGCTGTTGCACTGTTATGGTTGTGGAGATGTTCGTATAAAAAAGCAGGCGGCCTGACACCAAAGCCGGCCACCATCTCTGGATTTGCAGCATTAGCAGCAGACATGAATCATCATCAGGATATAGAGCAGATGGAGACAGGGAGAGATTGCTTTGGGACTGACAGTTTAGGAGAAGTGGGCTCCTCTGTAAGACTCCACAGAAACCAAACATCTTTTCAACACTTGTACAGCATGTAACTTTGCATTTTGTTCACGTTCTTCATGGTCTCCCAAATATGTAAAAATATGGGAACATTTTCAGTGTGTCCAAACCAATTTGTGCCTGGGGGATGTTTCTTAATTGGAACACATTCAAGAGAACCCTTACACGCTCCCGAGTGGTGTACAAAATATTACATTAATTAACATGCAAAACAGTCCCGCTTGGCTCACGCACACACACATACTCACAATACAGGAACGCAAAAAGATTGCAGCGACAGCACAAAACAGACATAGGCCAAGAGGAAATAAGGGCAAAGAATAGGAAGGAAATTTGCTCGAAAATTTAGCTGTAAGCCTGCTGAAGATCTTATTACATAGGCTGAAGATAGAGATCTCAGCTGGAATAATACTTAGCACATGCTGCCCTTTTAATTAAGCAGTAATATCTGCAGAGAGGGGTGGAGAGCAAAATCTCTCTGTTTCTGTCTTCATCTTCCTCGCTCTCTCTCTTCCATATCACCGTTCCCCATCTTTACCCTCTGTTCCTCTCTCTCTCCCAATAATCTTCTGTGAGAGGGATGGGCCGAGGTGTGGGATGGGGGAGGAACAGGGGACACACTCCTCTGTGAAGTGAATGTCTTCTTTAAGGCCTTACACATGTTTCTGTGTTTCTGTCTCACTGGGGCTGTCTGAGCTCCCCGCCGATGGCCCTCAGGCTCTCACTTTGAGGTGTGTTAAGTGTGTAAGCCGACATGCATGTATCCCCTCTTTATGCACACCAATTCTGCTCCCGTGTGTAGGTGAGGACCACCTCCAAAGCCCACGAGTGGTACATGGGCACCTCTACACCAGTGTGTTAGCACTAAGGCTCGGCCCCGATGTGCCCTCAGGCTGCGGGGCCTTCCTCCTGTGGCAGCGATGCCTCATGTGAGTGTAGGATAGGAACCAGTTGTCCAAACAGGGCCATCCAGTCTGGTGGGGTCTGAACATCATGATCTCTCACCATGGGGCAGCTGTGAGGGACAGACCCTTGGCGTCAGGACCAGGACCTCATTAAGTTCAGTCGCCAAAGTGTTTTGATGTCAAACTCAACGATATTAAAGTGTTCTTTGTTTAACCTGCCGTGGTCACAATAACTGTCACCTAATGGACATTTTTTATGTTTTTATTTGAAATTGTGAAAAGAAAATAAGTCACTGCATCTTGAAATCATGGCTGTGTTGGAAGTGATGCATTATGATACCAATATGTAAAGCACAGTGGAAGTAAATACAGTAGGTGAGCTGAATGTCTGGTTGTTATAGTGTGTTACTGTTCTTAGGTATAAAGCCTTTAATCCTCTGAGTATGCTATTTAATCTAGTGGCTGAGTGACGCCTCTGTGCACTTCCAATTGTACGACATGTAGCACATAAAGCCTTTATTCAGATGTGTTAACCATTGCTCTGTGCTCCATACAAGTGCAAATCGAGTTAACACTCTCTGTTAGCCTGTGTCTACACACCCTGTGCCTGTGTCATTACTCTGCTCACCCTGGCAAAGGAGCTCATTCTGTAATTCTGCACTCTGCACACACACACTGCACACACGGGAGCTCCGAAAGGCCACATGTTAATCAGCTGTGAGTTAAACTTGCAGCAGAGAAAAGACAACAGATCAGCTCAATTAACACAAAAAAGAAAGTGCTCACTACACACACACTCTTACACACACACACACACACAGCCTTAGCCATTGCACCTGCAGCTGAAGGGGCATTGTTCCAACAGACCCCTCCTCTCTCTTCCCCCCCCTAGCCCCCCCCCCCCCCCCCTCTGTGACTCTCTCTCTCTCTCTCTCTCTCTCTCTCTGGAGGAAAGCTGTTTTGTGGCTGCTCTTTTCTCTCCTCTCCAGGCCTTGGCCTTTCCACAGAGCACCCCTCCTTTCTCACATTTCCCTGGGTCGCTACCCTCTTTCGGAGGTGCAGGGCGCCCCTCGCCTGCCTCACTGCAAACACAGCTGACAGAGGGCCGCTCACGTGCCGCTCCACAGGGCCCCAAAATCTCTTTGAGAGTGTGTACGAGAGTGAGTGTTGAAGAGAGCATGGGGGTTTGTGTGTTTGAGGAGTATCCATGCTATTCATCGTATTTCTCTTGATGCTGCGGATGTCTGTCTATTTTCAATTGTTTGGGTGGATTGTTCCCTGAATATCACCCAAACATATCATGTAATCTAATCTTGTCTTTGTAAGATGAGATACATTAAGTAGCACGATATAAAGCAGGTCTTCTCTGGTGCTGCCAGTGTTTTAACTTACATTCTTCTTTAAATTAGAAATATATCACAACGTAGACTTTTAAAATCCCTAGTATTACACATTAATGCATGCAGCAACATAGCAGCACCTGTGCTACAGAGTGTATTTCAGTTTCAGTGTTAAAAAGACTCTTAGATGACATGGAACTGAGAAATGTGAAATAGAATAAATGACTAAGTGACTGATATCAGGAGGTTATTATTGACCTGTTCGTTCTAAGAAAGTATGTTTCGTCTCCACTCCTCTTGGAAAATCATTCTGTCCTTGGCTCTAATGCCGTTTTGCATTGCTCTCCTCTTTGGCTCCCTGTCCCATTTGTCACTGCGGCCGGTATTGCTCATTCTCACTGATCATCCTATCACAGTGCTATTTTTCATATTTCTCATATCCGCTCCCCTTATCTCTCCTCCAGAGCCTGGGCCAGACACGCAAAGCTAATACAAGCTCCCAATACGTGCGCAGAATACAGTGACCAAAGATCACAGTGGTGTGAAATACATATAGATTTCATACATTATTCTGTGTTTGCTTGTAATAGGATCGGGCTTATCCCATTTCCAATAACTCAGGAGATAACATGAAAGTACACATTGTTGATCAATGAGGAAGTGGAATTCCTAACAGGCCCATGGACATTAATTTACTCAACACAAATTAGGACAGTGGTGGAAATGGCAAGCAATATAATTATTTGCAATATCAATTGGGCTATTCACTGAGCACTTGACAATCAATTTGTGCAGCTACTTGCTAACCCACGGAACAACACAGACACACGTGCAGAGATTATAAAGTTGTGTGTGTGTGTGTTTCCGAGCACATGCGCATATGCAAGTGCATGTATGTGTCGAGGCTGTGATGGACGAGCTGCTGTAACTGTTGGTTGAGTGGTGTTGCTGGTATTCTAACCATCCAGCCTCTGTGTTTTACTGCCCTGCCGGGCTGCTCTTTCATAAAGATCCTGCCTGGCTGCATCTATCTCCCCAGGTTAAAACAAACACAAACGCCCACCACCACCATTCAGCCTCCCACCCCAGCCTGCTTGGCCTGCCCTCCTCCTTCCCTGGCTCCAACAGCCCCGTCCAGGGGGCAATAAACTCGTTATCTCCCCCTCTCAGATCCTAATCTGACGGCCCGCCGCCCTGCGCGCTGCCAGGTGACCTGGGGTGGGGTGGGGTGAAGCTCCCTCTCCAGCTCTTACTGCTCCAACTCCAGCTCCCCTCCGCTCGCCTTTTAAATCCCTTCAGCTTTCCCTGCCTGTCAGCACCATCTTAACCCCCACCTTCTGAAAACCCTCCCCTGCCTGGGGCTCTGACGACCTCCTTCCCCCCTTCTCCTCCTCGCTCCGCTCCTCCTCCCTCCGCCCTTTCAGCAATTAATCCAGCTATTGATCACAGTGAAACTCTAAAAGCTGGGAGGCTGCAGGCAGACTGGTTGAGGTCTATTCAGGCCTGTGGCTGACACTGCTGATGAAGCCACAGCATCCCTGTTGTTCTTAGTGTGAATTGTCTGTTGTATTGTGTTTCAGTTCCATGAAATATACGTGTTAGACCTGAAAGCTGAGTTTGCCGTATCGCAGTGCAGTTGGTTTTTGTAACAGTTAGGGTGCGGGGCTTTTGAGTGTGAAAGATTTTGGCAGAATTCCAGTCATTCTTCAACTCTTTTTGAGGAATGCTTTAAGATACTGCCTCACACTTTGCTTATTGTTCTTTGCATGCAGGGTCAAGAGAGGCCCTCCAACATTTACAGTAAAGTAAAGCCAGACAGATACTCATAGACATGCTATAGATATGTTGTGACACTCCTTTGGCGTGTTCCACTTTAAAATACATTCATAATGTTGACACAACCTGACTACAGTTGGTGTAACTCAGACAGTGTCTAGAGACTATAAGCCAGACCACCACCTGTGATAGCTGCTCAGGAACAATGCTAATGTATGTAAGGCCTGTGTGACGGCCCAAGGTCTAGCTAATGGAAAATTCCCCAAAATTCACTCACTTCCTTAATGACTCATTGTGCAGGTTTCCAGCTGTTGCGATCCTATTTTAGTGGTGTGTTTGATGATAGTGTGGGTGTGTATCTCAGTATTGCATGCAATAAGTGTGCTTCCACTTAAGCCAGAATGAGAGACTTTCTTTGAATCATCTTTTTAAGCAGCAGAAATACCATCACTATATCACAATTGTGATTGTGAAATCTCTCAGGGGGTTTTCCCCGGTGATCACAACTACATTGGTGAGCCACTTTGCTTTTTCCCTGGCTGGTGACACAGTCACCCTCTGTGCTGTGCAGGGCTGAGGCTGAGGCTGCAGTCTGGGTCCAGGTCTTTGATGTAAGAAGCAAGGCGAGCTGTTTGGGTGTTTGGGCAGGAGCTGGGACAGACGGGGGCAGAGTGTGATGGAGTGATTACTCTCCTCGCTGCTCTCCTGTCTGCCCTGGCATGAATGCCCCTCTTCATCAACCCCTAAAAGGCACATTATTGGCCCAGAGAGAGTGGGATATCCTGGCCACTGACCCCAGAGTAGGGGTCAAGGGGAACAGGGGGGCAGATGAAAGGGAACGTAATTATGGGCAAAAGACAAAAAGAAACCTTGTCTCCAAACAACTATTTTGGTGGGAAGGGGGGAGAGGGTCGGGTTTAAGGGAGTACAATTGAGATCAAGACGTTTTCCCTGGCAAGTTATGTCCTTATCGTGTCCCCTGCCCCGTCATGTGAAGCTGAGGCCCAGCTCTGATTGGCAGAGTCGTGGCTCTTATCTGATGACGATTGGATGAGGCCCGCGGGCACAGGAAGTGACAGCATGGTTCCCACAGTCCCACCCCTGTGAGAAACAGACTCTGATCTACTGGGGTATGCTGACGTGTGTGTGTGTGCGTGTGTGTGAGTGTGAGTGTGTCTTAGGTATCAGTGTCCCTACATATTTATTAAAAACCCATGTTACTGAACTACTCTGTTGTTTACAGACTGCATTTCTACTATATGCGGCAGGGTTTTCCTGCACACCGCTGCGGCTCTCAGTCTTTGGCCTCTGACATTATGGCAGCCTCAGGGTCTGTGTTTGTTTGACCTAGCATGCACTAACTGGTCAAATGACCATCTGACTCTGTGTTTTTCAAGCTTATACCCCAGGGAATCATTTTTCTACAAAGAGAATCCAGTCAGTCAGAGTTGAGTTTGTGGCTTTTGATTGGGCTGTTGGTTGCTGTCGAGTTTCATCTGAGAAATTGTATGTAAAAGTTTTGCTGTCAAAAATAATACCAGAAACTAGTGTAATTGGCCCTGTCTGTCAGCGGATCCCCAAATTGAAAAGGGTTTTCTGGCCATTGTGGGTCACGGCTGTAGAGGGATTTCACTCTGGTGGTTTACTCAGATCAGAATAGATTATGCATTGAAATTTTGTAATGTGCTTTTCAAGTGTTTTTCGAGGCCATGAATCAAGGAAACTTTGCTAGTGTGTGAGGGGCGATCAAGCATGTTGTTTTGTAAGATCAGGTGCCATTTGTTGAGACTACTTAAACTATAATTTGTACTATTTATAATATGTCTTTTGTGTTGCTGTTATGCTGTGTGTGTTTTTATGAAAGGCCATTTACGGACAGGCAGTGCAAACGGACTTAGGCTATAAATGCTGTGGTGTGTGGCATTGGTTCATGCTGTTCCTATAAAAACAAACAGTAAAATAATAAAATTTATTTATCTTTTCAAGATAAGTTTGCTGTGCACAGTTCCAGTTAAAACTGTGGTAAGGTCTGAATGAATAACAAGGCAGTCTCTGCCAAGCATATTAAGTCCATGTTCTTCTGGGGTGATTTTGACTTGACGACATCATTAGTAACACATCAAAATCAAGCACTGAGGAAAATTAATTGTGAAACTTTGTCCGGTAATGTGGTTGTATCAATGACCCACAGTGCAAATAAAGTAGCAATCCTTAGATTACATTGTCACCAAGCTGGATAAATCTGAAAATGCTGTTTATATTTGAAAACGACAAACATGCATCATACTTCTTTAGGTCAGTTTTATGAGGATCTCTGTCAACACAGATAGGAAAATGGCTAAATCCTTAAAATGAGTAATCTCAAAATCTTCATTTTCACAGATATACTGCACTCCATTGGATTGATTCATGGTTAAATTTTAAGATAAGAATTCTGCAGACAAGCAAAATTGTGAAAAAGATTAAACCAGATGAATGATGGGGGCTTGGGGAATATCAAACTTGAGTTTTGACTGACTACTGTGTCACTTTGAGATTATTTTGTATAATTATGCTGAGATTGGTCATGACAGATTTCACTTTTTAAAGCACAATGAGTCAGACTAGTACCAGTCTGACTGCAATTTTCTTTGAATACATCTAGGGACCCTTTTCAGTCCCCTGACACCCACCTGCGGCCACTCAGTTCCTCTTACAGTCGAATGACTTATACTGCTTCAGAATAGAGAGGTGTAATCAGCATAAATGTGAGTGTTGTGTTTGCTTTATGAGATCATTCACATGCTGCTCTTGTGATCTTCAAGTTTTCCTAAATTAATGGAAATGTGCCCTTCCCATTATGATAAATGAGGAGCAGAAAAGGGATTTGTAAGTGATAAGTCAAGAGTTGAATAGCTGACCACTTGACGGGATTATCTAACAGTTGACTGATTAGACGGTGAGCTGTGTCTGGAGCTGTTAGTGCATGTTTTGACACCTGTGGGCTTCGGACAGGTTAGATGCTGCTGGAGGGTGTGTGTAATGTGTGTGTGTTTGTGTGTGTGTGTGTGTGTGTGTGTGAAGCCTGGTGCTGCCTGCTGGCAGATGGATTTAGGATCCAGTCAGCGAGCAGAGGCGAGCACTCCCCCCGGCTGATGGATGGAGGTCAGGGAGGTGTGGGGCTCTCCTGCCCACCCAGGGATGACTTTATTGGGGATAGGAGGAGTGCTGCCACAGGCTGCTTTACCAGCACAGGATTCCTGGCCAAGATTCATGATCGCCCTTTACAGGAATGTGGTCAGGCAAAGGGAACGGTGTGTATGTGTGTGCAAAAGTTTTTAGAGGTACGTTTGTGTGGAGAGACAAGCTCGTGAGCACACACTGCATTTATATGTGTGTCCTTTTTTGTTGCTACACTAGAGGATATATTTGCGTTAGACCATGGATCTCCCAAAACTCTTAAACCTGGATTGAGAGCTGACACTTGAGGATGACTTAGTGGGAGAAATGAAAGGCAGTCGGGGCTTGTCTTGTAAAAAGTACAAATTTGTGATGAGGGAGAGACGAACCAGCATTAGGAAGGAACATTGGCCTGAGCAGCTTTATTACTGCCAGAGATTTACGCTCTACTTTATTCCCAACTGTCACTCGTAAAACTAAAGGAGAGGAGAGGAGAAGAGAGGGAGGGGATGATATACTAGCGAGGCTCTATATGATAATCAAACCCAAACAGGAAATCAGTCGCAGGACTTGGCAGGGAGGAGGATGTCATCATGCAGCTGGATGCTCTGATGGGGAACGATATTTCTGTTATTTCTCATTTCACCTTCAGTCAATCTGCCCCCAAGCCTTCTTTCCAACGAAACCTTTTTCTCTTACAGTTTTTCACAGAACGAAATGCCATAAAAAATACCTAATAATACTGTTACTGACTTCATTATACAATACCATAATTGCCGTATCATTATTAATTCCCTTCTAACATAAGCATCCTCTGTCACACGAACACACATGATAGTGTCATCTTCAGGGGACGTATCCTCAAGTCATCTAGCTAAGAAAAAAAATGCTTTGACGACTTGAGGAGGAATTTGAAGAACTGTCCCGAGGAGTGTTTCTGAGAAAATAGATAAGATAAACCGATGGAGGAGTTCAATGAGGCATTCAGCGAGATCAACCCCTCTGATAAACTTAAAGATAGAGAGAGGAAAGAGGGGAGAGATAGTGCAGGTATGTGTGAGGTAGTCAGATTTAGGAGATGCAGTTGGCAGGTTTTGTGTACAAGATTGTTGTTAGATTATGGTATCTTATTTGAGCAAGCTAGATACAAGGAGGTGGCAAGAGTCACTTTTGAACACTACTTGAGCATGTGGAAGGGGGTATGTGCTGTTGTTTAGCCACGCTTGGCTATACGGGCCCCTCTCTCGGACTGCATTGTAAAATCACATTGATCTGGCCTGACAAGGCGTTGAGTCTTATCCCCGCAGCGCAAGCTTAGGGGTTGACGCCACCGGCTGAGGAGGATAGCAGCAGCGGATAAGATGAGGGAGAGGCGAAGATCCTCTGCCTCATCGGCCGCATTAAGAGATGGGAGGAATCTAAAGTGCAAAATCGGCCTCTTTTGCGATCAGTTGGGATTTAGCGCTGGTTTGTGGCAGTCGGCGCCGGCGCTGAGTTCTCCCTCCTGACAGGGTAATCGCCCAGGGGCTTAGCGCCACAGGAAGAACAATACCTCCCACTTCCTCTCATCTCATCTCACGGATGATCTGGACAAAGTACACGTCCACATCGACCATATCTGCCGCAGCGAAGCAGCCGGGGAGAGACAGGAGGATGACAGACCGAGGCCTGAGAGAACGCTTAGAAGTCCAACATACTGTCAGTGAGGGGCAGGCATGAAGGAATGTTTGTGTTTGTCTAAAAGCGTGTGTGTTGTTGTGCGTCTGCATCTCTGTCTTTCTAAATATACTGTGTGTGTGTGTGTGCATCACTTTTTGAGTTTGCGTTCTTTTCTGTATGCTGTTTGTTCACATACAGCGTTATAAGATTATGTGTCTGTGTACACAGTACTCATACATATTTGTGTGTATTTACACTATTATAAGATGCGAGTGTGTAGCTGCACACACAGATAATATGCTCATAAATGTATGTGAAGAAACAGCATGCATGTGAGATCCAGGGGGGTCAGTGCTAATCTGCCTCAGGTTTTAGTATCTAGAATCCCTCCTGTTCCCATTAATAAGCGCCCTAAATAAAGCTGTATCCCTGACACATGCAAATGAACAGACGCAGCAGTAAAAAAGATCAAAAGATGAGAAAGGCTGCTATTACAGTAATCTACCTCGGCGGAGATGAGAGGCTTTTATCTGGCCTAAATTAACTGGCTGATCCGCAGTCCATCATCAGCCACAGGATCAGAAGGCGTCAGGTAGCGCAGCGCTGCACAAATGTGTTTCTAACACAAAACACTAAAAAACAGCCGGTGGTCTGCTTTTATCAGCTCACACAGTTATGCAGGAGTAAACTCATTTTGAATCTTTCCATCTACATCTACTTTGTAGATGGAAAAGGGGGGGGACAGAAGAGGGGTTCATTGCATTTTACAACTTCAGCAGTTGCACAGTTTTGTCCAAAGGGAACACAAATGACTTGAATCATGAATACAGCTGGTCGGTCTGCCTTCTTGATAAAACTTTTAGCACCGTTGATTTGTCCAGGTTTTCTCTGTATCTCTTCACTTTAGGCCGGACTGGCTACTCTGTAACCTGAGACACAACTCTCCTCTCCTCTCTCTCTGTCCAGGTGCTGGGCTTCACTGAGCGTCTAAATCTGTTAAGTACAGTCTCACTCCTCTCTGTCTAGCGCTGTGATAAGGACCAGAGTTTCCAGTCTCTACCTCACACACGCATTCTCATATAACCCAGCCATTACTTTGCATCATTGAGGTTTATTTTACCTGATAAGCACACTGAGGGACCATTCTCTCTGCTGTAAGTCCCGAGGAGGAGCAGCTGTCCAGAAAGGGGTTTTAACTATCTGAAGTATGGCAACCATTTTTATGACACTGCCTGTTGCACTTAGCAGCTTGTTGCCAGGTTTTCATGTCAGGCACGTGCACTACGAAAAAGCACCCCATTGTGTGCATAAAACAATCAGGGGTAATTATATGACCGTAAAAGGCTGGTCCTCAAAGCAGGGGAGCCATTAGAGAGAGAGTCGTTTTTACACACATAAATCACTAACGGACACAACTGCACACACACACACACACACACACACACACACACACACACGTACATGCGCGCAAACTGACACATAACATAGCCTTGGGGCATGACCTCTGCCCTGAAGGAGCTGCTAATATGCCCAAATGACTGCATAACAACTTGGAAACATCAAGTGGCTGACTGCTCAACAATAATGACATCTGCCTCTGACCATCCAATTAGCACAAATGGCCACAAGAGGTCCTGCATGTATGTGTGACTGTGTATGTGTGTGTGATCCCCTTTCACATTCATACCTTTCTTTTTTATGGAAACTGTAGTTCATATCTGTGTGTTTGTGAGCTTCGACATATTTAAATACCGGTAAATATAGTAATAATGTCTTTGCTTTGTGTTTGTGTGTGTGTGTGTGTGTGTTACCTGCCTCTTTTGGCTGGAAACTGTCACTGTCTCTGTCTAATCGGATTGGGAGAACACCGGCGGCTAATGCAGCCTGCTGCCATCAAGTCGTCCATTTAAAGCAGCGCTGATCTGATTGCTGGAGTTTATTGGAAAATGGAGCGAGCAGGGGCAGGGCCAAGCTCCCCGTGTTCCTCTCAATGTAGCTCTTTTCACAGACCGAACACTGGGAAGTGCTTCAGCCTTTACCTAGTTATCACTCTTATCAGTCACAGCGAGTTTGGGGTCACTTTGGACAAGGACCTAGAGGGAGATGTTTAATGTAATTTCATTGACAGGAAATGGGACTTTGGATGCGATTAGGTACTTGCGGGACAGGTAGGGGAGAAGTGAAGCACTGTTTGGACTGTGTTTAAAAGCCATTTGAATGTGCAGGTTGTAGCCCTCATATCACTCGTGGAATCAGCCTCACCAGAGCGAAAGCACCGGCGTTCACTGCAAATTCAAAGTCATATAGGTCACTTAACATCAACCTCTCTTTGGGATTAATGGGTTGCTCCAAGACATCCGTTTATTTCTGTTTTGTCTCCCTCAGGAGAAAGGGAACGAGTCAAAGGTGCTCTGTTGTCACTCAATACAAATGTTCATGGCACATTTTCATTCAGTAAACAAACAGAGGGTGATTGTTTGGTTTTGAGTGAGTGAAAATTGTGCCATTTTTACATGCTGCTGAGCTCTGGTGCAGTAGAAAGAAAGATTACGCTGACTGAAAATTGAAAGTGTTTGGATGAAAAAATAGCACTCCCCAGTGAGTTGCACTAAAGTGTGTGAATATGTGTGCAATCCCCTTACTAATGCCCCCTGCCCCCCCTTTTCTATGACTTCCTATGACTCCTCAACCCCCACCCCCGCTCCTGCTTGCGGCCACCACTCTCCCAGTCTCTGTCGCCCCGCGATCTTATCACAGCTCTTCTGATTTCATTTGACCGTCGCCAGCTAATCAGAGGCCAACATCTGGATGATTCCCATGGCAACCGACTGAACCAAATATTCCGGGCCTTAAAAGGTGGGTTGAGGTCTGGCGGGGGGGAAGCAATGAGAAATGCCCCGAGATTGACAGCTTTGATGGACAGAGCAGAACAGAGGCCTGAATGGTGCTAGACTGCCACTGTGTTTTCTATGTGTGGGTGTGTATGTGTTACCTCATTTCCCCTGAGTCCACTGCCCATCCCATGGACCCAGTGGGAAAGGGTGGAGTGGAGGGCTGTTTGTTTGTGGGTCTGTGTGTGTGTGTGTGTGAGGGAGAAAGAGTGCAGGGATGGAGCTATTTTCTAACTGTACCAAAGGGCTCCAAGTAGCCGTAACACTGGCTACAGCTTATAAATACATTCATACACACAATAGTGTTCTTGCACTAGTGGGAGAAAGGAAGTGCACTGGGCAGTGTATAGACCTCTGCCGCCTCCATGTTGATTCAGTAAGAGCTTCACGGCATTACCACAGCCTTATTTAACTTATTAAATGTCTGTAGCTGCAGGGGGACATCAGCAAATTCGTTCACTTCCTTGTCCTTAAGATGCAGCTTTGTCACTGATCATCTGAGATAATGATGGATTCACATTTGATTGATCAGGGGATTGACTGATCACTTTACCTGTTAATTACTGTCACTGTCCTTACTTCTCCTCTGATTCAAGCAGCCTTTCCTGCACTGGCCTGCCTCTCTTTTTCATGTATTCATTTAGCAGCGTCCATTAAAGTTGGGCTCCCCGGGGCAAGTAAAAACCTTATTTAGCACAGCCTGCTCAGCCAAGACGGGAAACGCCAGACCCCCTCAGCCCTAACTGGATTAGGAACCAGCCAACGGATGGGCCGCGGGACAGAACTCCCTGGTCCAACCACTTAAGACCACACCACACCAAAACAGAGCCGGGTGGGATGTGAGGGGATCAATACAGTAGGTAGTAGGAGGGTGGAATAGTGACGTATTTACATGGAAATAAAGTCATATATCACAGTTGTGATCATGCAAATGGAAATATTTAGTATCTTGTAAGTCTTTTGGAAAAATTCCTCTGACATTAATAATAGAGCTGTACTTTTTGTTCTGTATCTCACTGGTTCCCAACCCAGGGATAGGGACCCCCAGAAGGGGTTGCAATATGGTGTAGGACTGTGAGGATTCATTAGACAAAACAGGTTGGGAGCTACTGCATTAGGAAATTTTTTTTTAAAAATTAAAAATTTGCTGCACAAATTGTTTTTTTTAACTTTTCTTGTAAAATACAGCGTAGTTGTACCTTTGCAGGCAACTAAAATCTTTCAAATACTGTAAAACAATCTGAAAGGGGAAATCAAAACTGCTCACAACTTATGGACATGCAACCAGTGATGAGGGGCTCAAGTAGATAAGGGTTTGAATTAAGAGGTCACAAGTGAAAAGGGTTGGAATCCACTGTTTTGATCCTTCTTTTTTTATCTTTTTGAATGTAAGGTTTGCTGAGACACCTTGTGTTATTGATCACCCTAAATGAGTAATAATGCGGGAAATAATTAAAACCAGAAAAAACTTGGTGAAAAAATAGCTGTCAGTAGCATGCCTTACTGATTTATCAATTGAACAGATAAAGTAAGTAACATCACCTACACATTTAAAACAAAATGGAAAAAACCCAATGATGTGACATTAGTAGAGTCAAACTGATTTAATGGCAATTGAGTTCTAGGAAGTGCAGTCCAACAACCCCACAGAAAGGAGCACCTGGCACTAAAGATATCCTAAACCCCCCTAAAAATAACAACAAAAAAAAGCTTTTCACAGTTTACCACTGAAAGATTTATGGACAACTAATTCCTTCCTGCACATAGACATAATAATAACAATTCATTTTTGTAATTTCAAGTTAAGTTTTCTCTTTTAGAACATTATTAGATAAAACATACATAAGTTTGTTTGCACAAAAAGCCTGTGTAGTCATTGTTTCATTTTACTCAACAGTGGACATATTTCAGTGTACCATTAATCATTCTCTTAATTAGTAATTTGGTAAAAAATTTACACCAAAAAAATCTGTATTAGCGTCAATAAAATCATGGTAATACATAATATACTGACAATGAGTTTTAGTTTTTACAAAAATGTTTGTTTAGTACCAAAATAATCATGCAGTTTACATACAATATGAGAATGGGTGTTACACGGCAATTATACTCTTTAAAGTATGATTTAAAGTGTTTAAATGATCACTGTCCTAAACAGACTGGTATGTAAGCGCTCTTCTCATCGTCCCAGCCCCCACTCCCAGCTCCTCTTATCTGGCTGTCTCTTGTGTCACATTTTAAGACTATTCTCAAATGATTTACATGTCTTTTCCAAACAGGCAGACAAAGATCACAGATCTCCCCAGTACAACCCCTAACACCATTATCTCCCTGCTAGATATTAGTCACATGGGACATTAATGTGTTTTATTACATGGAAAGAAACTTGGTTTGTTTTTATCCAGAATGATTCATGTATTATTGCCTTTAGTCATCTGTACATGTGCTATTGGCTTCATGCGAACAAGTAATTTTAAATTATCAGACTTTTTTTACTAAGTGTACCTGATGTTTTGCTTTTGCTGACCAGTGCTCCTCTCACTGACCTCAACATGCAGTAAGAATACTGTTTTCTCAGAGAATGAGGGCACAGGAGAGACAAAGGAGTTAAAAGGAGGTCGGTTCAGTACAGAGATGTAAGAATGGCATTTTTTAGACCAACTTTTCAGGAGGTAAAGGTGGGGTTAACAGTTTGAGGCAGAGACAGGGTGGGACGTTCCTCAGAGATCATAGCATACCAAGAGAGGAAGACAAAGAAAGAGGGAGGGAGACACGTTTGAGTCCTACACTAACAAAAATCTTTGATCTGTCAGATGCAGTAATTCACAATAAAATCAAACACGATTTCTTCTCCCTCCCTGTCGCTTTGCTTTAGTCTGATCCCTAAATCAATCTCTATTTCCTCACTAAGCTTTGCAGAAGAGTTCATCAACCTATAAATTAATATACAGTTAAGATTAAGGTCCCAAAATGTCTGTATGATGAAATTTGGATAATTGAATGTCCTACAGAAAGAAATTTAACTTGCTTATCTTGCATTTACATCATGCTTATTTAGCTGTTTTCTCTGCTTACAAATCAAGATAGCATGTGTGATATGCTAGTGCAATGTGACATGATGCTCAGATCCTATTACATAAATGATTTGATCTAATATTGTTAGTTTATTACCAAGTAGAAGCAACTCAGCCCACAACAACATGAAGCCTCAGCTGACAATTGTGGGTGTTTCCTCTGTGTTGCCATGCACTATTGGTCAATTTGAATCAATTTGAAAGAACACATCGTTGCACACCAAAATGCATCAGCCATGCCAACACCAGACTGGCCTTACAAACACTACCGTTAGAGATAATACCCCAGGGATTGAGGAGGACAGAGAGGCTGAGGACAGGGGAGGAAATGGGGGGGAAAGGGGGAATTAGGGAGAATGAGATCGGTACAAAAAAAGAGCTCAGTGGAAGTCATTGAGTATCAGGGGAGTTGTATGGATCCGTTATGGCGTAGGTATAATTAAGAGGGACAAACAGAATGTGCAAAGGGAGTATAGTAGGGTGTAAATGCATTAGGGCCCCTAACCCACAGCCTGCTGGGATCAATAAGTCTCCATTCACATCAGGCTGGACAGGAGCTGTCCAGCTCCCTGAGTGCTGAGGGAATCAGGCTCTCTCTCTGAGTCAGGGAGTTGGTAAAAAGATGTATAAAAATCTCATGTATTATATATTGAGATATATAATACACTGTGCAGGCAGCCCATTGAAGGAATTTCATGTCAGACACCTGTTGAAGGCAGCAAAGGGTAGATTAAATAGGAAAAGACAGAGAAACCAGCAGGGAAAGATAATGTAATAAAAATGATCAGACAAGAGCGAAGGAAAACGGGAGCCTACATTGAGGAGATGATGACAGGCAAAGGGAGGAGCACTGATAACCTTGCTGTCTTAAAAGCTTCCTCCGGAGCCTAATCAGGCCTCCCAATTACAAAAACGAGCTCCCAATGTACCACCCACCCCCAACCCCCCTGTCCCAGCGCCTGATGTCCCCCCCGATAAACAGCATTATTAATTAAAAGGCTCCAATTGAATCTGTGTCTGATGGACGAGCCTCGGGACGATTAGCTACAAGACCTGACAGAGCTTATTTCAGCGTGGCATGATGGAATCTGTCGATAAAAGGAAGGAGACAAGTCAACACACCAATACAATGTCATAGAGAGGTGGACAAACACACTGACAAAACATTTACTTAAATTATAAAGGCATCTGTGTTGATCAAAATCACATATAGAAAAAAATTATGAGGAAGTAAGGGAAGTATCTATTATCACTTGTCATCTCAGTCAGTGTCAGTTGCAGAGCAGTTCACTTTTTTTAAAGATTATATTTTGGGCTATTTGCTTTTAAGTGAGAGGTGACACAAGAAAAGACAGGAAATGTGTAGAGAGAGAGAGAGAGAGAGAGAGAGCAAAGAGGATAATATGTAACAAAGGTCACCACTTGAAATTGAACCAGGGATTTTGCAATTACATGATCATACATCTTAGTGGGCTAGTACAGCTATTTAAAACTTATTTCATATGTAGTGGCTTTAAGGTGACTAGCTGAAAAATCCAGTGCGAACAAGAGTAAATTACATGCAATCTCTATAGACAAGAAGTCTTTAAAGTGCTCAGAAGAGATGACATTTGAACATCTACAATTCCATGACAACCAGACAAACTCTGTATGCTGAAAAAGATCATGTGATATGATTGAAAGCACCAGACCAGCTACTAAATGGACCTTGTGGTGAGATTGTTTTCTCAAAATCTAACCTAGAAGCTGCTGAACAGTTGCCAAAATATATTAACTAATTTCCTGCTAAATTCAAGCAGTCATGAACACGTCTGTAGTCATTGACGCATTAAAGAGTAATGTTATTAAATGTTTTTCATTTATCACCAACTCATCCACAACATTTTTCATTGTTTTTACCATTAAAAATTGTATTTCTACTATTGAAGCAACAGGTAAATGTCAACCCTCTGCTTAGACCTTACATACGAGTAGATGTTGACAGACATGAGGATTTAAACTGAGTCATGTGCGCATGACGGAAATATATCCAGAATTTATTAGAATATTCTCAATAAACCACACAAACAAGAAGAAATCATATTTAATACAGCTAATCCACTTCATTACATCCCAGTAGTGGGATTTAATGAGGTACATTTAGTCAAGTACTGTATGAAAGTACAAGTTTGAGGTACTTATACTTTAACTGAGTGTTTCCTTTTTGTGCTGCGACATTTCAGAGGGAAATATTGTACTGTTTACTCCACTACATTTATCTGTCATCATCCTTCTTCTTTTCCCCTCATGGTATAAACAATCCTAATACACATCACCGACTAATGGCAAATAGATTTTCAGCATCATTTAAATCCATCTCATAACCTTAGTCACATATTATGAATTTATATTATGGAAGTCTTTACTTCATACCATCTGTTAAAACATACATACTCACAGTTAGGTTGCACCTCACTGTGTGAAAGTTTGACGGTAGCTGTTTATGGAGAGGGATGTAGACATGGCTTGGCTTGGCTTGGCTGGGACGCCCCACCACTGCTACCCCTCCACCCCCCCGGGGGAGCCTTGGGGGATCAGATAAGACTGGGTTCCCAGATCAGGGTCAGATTGACAGTTGAGTGCCTGAGGAAGAGTGATGGGCTTGGGATTGGGTTTGGAAGGAGGTCCCTTCTACAGGAAGGCCCCTGAGGGACCTCCAGAGCCCACAAAGTATGTTGACCGAAATGATACTGATTACTTGATTAGGGAGAAATCACTGAATGGAAAACTGGACATTATTATTATATCAGAATTTATTCATTGTTTGACTGAGTCTGGATGGGACTGGACTTTGTGGAGCTGAGCTATGGTTTCACTTTTAGTGATTAGTGATTCACTAATTAGTGTGATTGTATCCAATTAGCTCCTGCTTGTGAAAGAGCAATAACATATTTGTAGCTGATGAGATTGGAGCTTGACAAGAAAACAGATTGTAGTGCCTCTTGGGACTCTTCCTCTCCTCCTCCTGTTGTATGATAGGACAAGATAGTTAAATAATGAGAGCTTTAGTTGGGGTTGATTCCCACATATGTATCAACCATAAATGCACCAACACATTATAAGAAAGGTCAAAGGGCAGATGCAAGGATTTTATCTAAGGAAAACCATTTCATGTGAGAAGTGATAAGGCTCCTGAGGACAAAACAAGAAATGGTGAAATTATCTTTTAACCGTAATGGTAGATTTTAATCAGCAACAAAGTGACAAATTTAGCACATTAGTTTGTCTTAAGTAAACATATCTATTTCCTGGTTACAAGTTGCGGCTTTATGATTAACTGGTTGTGTTTAATAATTTGCTCATGGTTAAAAATACTTGTTTTAGATAGTAAATTAAAGGCAGAAGTAGCTTTAACCAGCTTGCAAAATCCATGGTATCTCATCTGAGAGGGGATTGTACTCTGTGTTATATTTAAAAGAAAAAAAAAAAGATATTCTGGGCAATGCGCTCTCAAGGCCATCGAGGACTCCTCCAGGGCTTCTGACTTAACCAGAGAAATAATGTTGCTGCAGACACAGACTGCATTATTGTCCTTAGCCTGCAGACAACCTTTCACATATTTTCCCTTTTGGTTGATGGAGCTTTGAGACTTCATGTCTCTGCTAGACACACATACACAGACACACACACACACGATTATATACACATACTCATGCCCCTTATAACCGTGAACTGACCTATTAACCCAGTACACAGCACCATTTACATTCAGTCACACACACTCACGTATGATTACACACTCATATATTGCACTATGTACACAGAGGGAGTTACGGACGTGCACATACACTCACATACCATTTCCGTCTGCCGTACACACGAGCAGAAATGCACAAACGTGTCGGTCAGACAGACTAACTGGCTCTCGGGCTAATTGAGTAGAGTGTGTGGCCCCGTGTGGCCCTGGTCTGACCCCTCTGTAGCCAGGGACACCACTGAGCCGCTGCTTTGATACATTTGATACGGTTTAAGTGAGGAATGAAGACCTAAGCCTGTTTACATTTGAACTGGATTAGTGTTGGGGTGACAGTGCATTAACGAAAGGGGGAGAGTGAGAGTGAGAGTGAGAGTCAGGAAAAGCAGAAGTTTTGGAAGACATGAAAGGAGGAATCAATTGTCTTTACTGTAAATCTAACAGGTGGTATTGCCAGTTTGTGCTTGTTTCATTTGCATTTTTGCCTCCTTTTAACTTTTCATATTTTGTGTTCATGGTGTAGACATAAGCTGAAGATGTTGCTGCAGTTATTTCATGCTTGTTCAGTTTGTCTCGTATAAAAAATGAAATTTCTGCAGTGTGTGAATATACTTTCAGTTTTATACACATGCATGCTTGTATGCTTGCCAGGCCTTCCTACAGGGAATGTGTATTGTTTCATTGTTTCAGTGACCCTCTTTTTCAGTGATGTAGTTAACTGTTTATTATGGGTATCATGCCATTATGTATTAGTAAAATAGCTCCCTGCACATTATTCTAATGGAGTGACTGAAAACAGGAGGAATCGGATATCTCTCTGTTTCTGTGTGTCTCTTGTTCTTTCTCTTGTTCTTTTTCTCTCTTTCGTCTTCGCCCCCACCCCCACCTCCCACCCCACACCCCCCCACGCATCGCTCTCTCCGTTTTCCTGAAGTAATGATTTGATGTTGCTAATGGCTTCCTAAATTTTGTAGAGAGGGCAGAACCAGCACTGTCTAGAGTTTCAGACGTTGGAAGTCTGCCAGGCAAGGAGGGAAAGTGAGGAGGGGGGGATTCAGGGGAGCCGAGGCTGGGTTGGATACCGTAGGTAAGGAGGTCGAGTAATGAGTATTGGGATCAACAGGGTGTTATCCTCATAATGGCTTCCTTTTCAAAATATTACTATTTCCTGTTGTTCCGACATCCATACGTCACAAAAGAAGAAGAGAAATCCCCCAAATAAATCAAAACGCTTGAAGCCTAAACTGTCTTCTTTCTCAGAAATATTAATGGCAACGGAGTCGTCAAGGACAAACCATATAAATACTTGGAACACTCTGATTCATAACCAGTGTAAATTAACTTGTCACATATAAAAACAAGTAACAAATCCTAGATTTGGCAAGGCTGTAACTACAGTAAGTAAGTGATAACATTTTGCCTCAAGGTGTGTCTGGCCACTGCTGGGACTAACACACATGGACGCACAGCCTCAACGCTGCCAGTAGAATGGATTCTATTGTTGGAGGACTCTACTGCTCATTCAAGTTAGCCCACATGAAAGAAGTCAATGGCAGGGAGAATGGCGAATGAATGTGTTGGTGTTTACATGCTCGTACGTCTGCTGGTGTGTGTGCGTGCGTGCATGTGTGTGCACGCACGTGGCAGCGTGTTTGTGTGTGTTTGCTTGTTTGTCACATGATGTCCTGTGGCAATCCCTAACTAACCGTACAGGCGCCAGTAGAAGGTGGGGGAGCGGGGATGAGAGACGGGCATGAGAAGATGCAGAGGAGGGAAGAGGAGCTATGGAGCCGTGGAGGGGGGCACTCAGGCTCACTGCTGTCACATGATGGGCATATAATGAAGCCAAACTACATTCAAACTGTTGAATAACTGCGCAAATGACTCATGACCTGACTTAGTATTGTGTAAAAATGGGTCTACAGTTCAGTCCTCTGTAATAAACGCCATATCAGAGGATACGCTTCTGTCAGCACGGAGAACAGAATAAGTAGATGTTTGTTTAACGTTTACATTTAAAATCTAATGCACGCAGAGAACCTTGGACACATATTTTGGACTTGCTAATATTCTCACTGTCCTTTGATACTGTGTGTGTGTGTGTGTGTGTGTGTGTGTGTGTGTGTGTGTGTGTGTGTGTGTGTGTGTGTGTGTGTCCTAGAGACTTGGATCTGCTGCCAGTATTCAGTATAGAGCCTGTAACGTATAATGGAGGTATTAAAAATACTTTACTGAGGCAGAGCATTTCATCACTATCAAATTAAAAACTAAACATTATGCCAAGGTGGTACTTCTTAGCAAAATGCCTAGCTGGCTTGACATGAGTCCAGAGTCAGTGGACAAAGGATGGACACAGAGATGGGCACAAAAAACATCTGAAAGGAAACAGAGTGGCTGTGTGTGGCTCTTTATCACAGAGGCTTAGTAATGCTGTCATATCTAATGCTCACACTCCATTAATCTCACAGCCTGTATGTGTGACTGGGATTGCGTGTTGGATGGCACTCAGCGAGTGTGTGTGAGACTCCATGTGGCCGAGGTGGTAGTGTTTACCCAGTGCATAAGCAGTGGTTGGCCGCAGGCCTGGTACGCCACTGTGAAATGTGGCTGACAGAGGCAGCCCATTGCCCTCTCCACTGTAATTTTGTGTGTGTTTG
The DNA here is from genome assembly GCF_910596095.1 of Thunnus maccoyii. Taxonomy (NCBI): domain Eukaryota; kingdom Metazoa; phylum Chordata; class Actinopteri; order Scombriformes; family Scombridae; genus Thunnus; species Thunnus maccoyii. The sequence continues at coordinate 9,210,895 of NC_056535.1, read as the reverse complement.
TGTGTGCGTAGTCTGCTGTGTCTGTGCATGTGTGCGCGCGTTTGTATGTGAAGTCTAAATTAATTGTAGCTTTCGTTGACTTTACTGCATAGTTGGCATGCACAAAGTGCTTCTGTGTTCAATGTACAGATCTCTACGTGTCGATTTACAGAGAGCAGCCACTCACCTTCATTTTATTCCTCTCAACAGGCCAGAAAGAGGCTTTTTTATAGGAACAGTGGGCATGTAGTTGATGGTTGTACAGTTACAGAAAGGGAGTGGGAGGGAGGAAGAGAGAATGGTAATAGGGTGGGAAAAGGGAAATGAATCAACAGAAGGCCCTGCCATCCTGGCTTATTCAGCAGGCCTCTCTCCCCTCGTCTGTCGTCTATTTTTTCCCCATTTCGTTCTTGAGCTCTTGATCACTTCTCTTTCCCCTCTCCACTGCATTCCGCACAGTTTTGTCATCCTGCCAAGGAAACGAATCAGAGAGCCCTCTCTCAGTCACCACACTTTTCCTTTGTCTCACTCTGCCTTTCTCTGCTCGTAGTTCGGTCGACACCCTACTGTCTCAGCACACTTCACTTTGACCCCCGCAAGCCTATGATGTCACACCGGGAGCAAGGGCTGTTGGGAAGTGACCCGAGGTCGAACAAGCTCGTGTCCAGCGAGCATTTTCTGCCATCTTCAAGAGTGTCGTAAAATTCTCATTCTTCCCTTTCAGGAGAGTGCTTCCCTTGTTTGGAGAAAGTGTCTCCTGTTTCAAGAAGTCTGTCCTGCCCTTTTAAAGAGTTTCAAAGTGGCTCCCTGATTCCCTATTTTTCTTCTAAGCTAATTTGATGTGTCTGTACATGCCAGTTATCATGCTACAGAGCTTGTTATTTGCACCAATAATTGAATGAAGCCATTTACATCACTGACTTTTAATTAATTTTCATGTGTTGTTTTCTTTTTTCGAGATGATCTCCACTGAAGCATGGCAGTGGTGAAATGTTTTAATCAGACGGGTAAATGGAATAATTCTATCAGTCAATTTGGTCTTGTCTTTATTTTTACATGGGTGATTAACCATGTTACCAGTTGTTCAACTGGCAGGGTGGATTAACTGGATTAGATGTTCTGTATGTGTGGGACTGCGTACATGAATGCCTGTGTGCTTGCTTGTGTGTGTGTATAATGCGTTTGTTTGAGTGTGCATGTGTGATGCCAATTAATGATGGCTTGGCAGGCTAAAAGTCAATCAGAGGCATAAATGTAGCACAGAGAAAGAGACTCGACTTTACCAGAGTGAGAGAACAGTGATTATACCTGCCCACATGACCTTTGGCCTCTCTAACAATCTGACAGTTTGCACTTGCATACATGTATCCAGGTGTCTTACAATGCACCAAATGGAGAAGATGTCTATGACACTTAAACCCTCACACCATCAACTCTATCTATATTCTTTGCAACCTTTAGTGCTTTAGTGAGAAGCTTGGTGGTAAACATGTCGCTCTGCTGTCTCTTTCTTAGCTCTTATCAGGCCAGATAGCCCTCAGATAGACACTCATACCCGCACAGTGAGAGGCTCAGCTAGCCACAGCAGCTGATGGAGCTGATGCAAGGCCGCTATGACGACAAGAGGACAGGGCCTTATCTGTCGTCATGGTGCTGGCCATGATGGAATGATGACAATCTTCTCATGGCTTCATGTTTTTTTTGCAGGACCACATGACTGCTAAAACGTACACCTGTGCAGGCATGTAAGCACTGTCACTGATCAGGTGCACTATGCCATCCAAATGCAAGAAAAGTGCAAATACAAGTGTTATATATAATATTGTGCGTCCATAGCTGTGTTGGACGCGCTTGTCTCAAGCGTCTTCTCAACCAGGGAGTCGATGCAGACAAGCAAATGATCACGGTCATGCAGAAACCGCAGGGAAGTGAGTTTATGTTGCTGGCCCGTTTTTTGACTCATCGTGCTCTCACCGCGGTGTCTTTTTCTTTCCGACAAATATGACAGATGCATATCAAGCTGTGCAGTCTGCTCAGGGGAGATAAGGGCCAGTTAGGTGCTGGGGTTGCAACATCCCACTGAGCCAATGAGTGAGCACAACGCCTTTTCATACCGATCCTCAACAGATAGGCCTGCAGTGCGTGTGTGAGTGCGTGCATGTGTGATGCCACTGATAATTTCTGTCTCCACTGAATTCTGGCATCTACCATGTAATGGTTACAGGCCTGCACACGTCTCCTGTCCTGAAACTGGTTTAAAGTTAACGAAAGTTAAATAAGGAGAGACAGTTGAGGAGCATGTTGTCTGTCCAGCTTGTCAATGTAATGGTTATTGAGGTAATATGTGGTGTAGTCTTTTTGACCTTGCTGATCAAAAATAGGAAGTGTCAATTACAAAATGCAAAATGTCTGTTTGCTTGTAGAAAAAATAAAACATTGATACAATTACAGATATCAAAAACTTTCCTCTATCTACTGTTTCGATCTAAAAGAGCTTTTGACATCTACAATTTCGCCCTTTAGAAATAACACTTTCATCTTTCTCATCTCTCTTCAAGACGTCCGTGTGGTCCTTTAATGCTTTAATCATATTAAGCTTCTTTTTTTTTTTTAAACGAAGCGCACACTGTGTTTCATTGATGGCACGTTCATGAAACTGGCCTGTGTGTGTGTTTGTGCCTGCCTATCTGTGTTGACCCGACAACTATTGGGTAAACAAAACTGGAGACACAACAAAATCTCAAACTGAAGATAAACACTGAGAACAGTAGTCAAGGAATGCCCTCACCTCATGCAGCGTTTCTGCATGAGTGACGAGATGAGCAGCACTGAAATGAGGCCTGGTCGGTTCATTTCCTTCTATGAGGCTGGCAATGTAAGTCAGCAGTTCTCTGGTGTATCTCTGCATACAGGCACACTTCAGAGGCAATCTAGATGCCTGAATAACCCAAAATATAAAAGAGAAACTTTTTTAAAATAATTTTTCGTGCTGTAAACATAATTACATAGATGCTTGTTGTCATATGATGTTAATACAGATGTATTCATATACATATTGTGTGTAAAAAAAAGCATGTTTTCTGCTCAAAATTAGCTTGTATACATCTGCTTGGGTTTGAAAGGTCAGTTTAGCTACTGTTCGGCTATCTTTACCTCGCACGGCAGGTACACTGGTTGACCATGGCCCCAGTTTGTGCCTCCCATAAGTTGCTGCTGGGGCAGCAGAGAAACAATGTCTTACATGAACGAGAGAGTTATTCCTCTTCTGTGGCTGTAAATACAACTCATTGGCCCGCCAATAATTGTGTTATATTCACAGCTTAACAAGATATTTAGGGCTGACACACACACACACACACACACACACACACACACACACACACACACACACCAGGAGAACTTTTATCCCAGCTACAACAAATATACCCAAACAGAAACTCCATCAAATGCTGTTTCTAATGACTCTCAAAGCAGCATCTTTCCAGGGCAGACACGGAGAGTCCGACAGCAGCTGCTCACAGCTGGTGAGCTCTGACTACTAGTACTACGTTGCTATCTATGCTACACTATGCGGCGGTCAGTTTGTGTCCCCAAAACCCATCACATGCTACGTAGCTACGAGGTCACGTCTCCTACAATCATTGCCCTCGACTCCTCTGTTGCGTTTTTAAAAATGTTGGGAGGGAGGGTGCTAGCAGAATTTGAGGATGTAGTTACTCTTTCAGAGTAGGTATGCTTTGTTATGAGGACAAGTTGGTCCATGAGAATGAAGTGGGCTTGAAAATGAATTCAGGAAAGCCACAGAGAAGCTCTGTCACTTAATCCACCACACAAGCAACCATCGTTCGTCTACAATAGAAAGCTTAACCGCTTGGGAGTCTGAGCGGGGCACGGTAGGTCTCTGTTGGCTTCTACTGTCCCCTGCTGTCTTCCCATTCTCTGTCTGGTCATCAGTCCCTGTGGGAGTGTCCAGAGGATCCATCTAGGGGTAGGCACCTGGGTCCCATCTTCTCATTCCTGGCCATGGGCCAAGGTGCCCTGGACTCCCCCACCTCATGCCTTTCTCCAGTTACCAGCCAGTGAAAGCGAGCGGGGCGGGGTGGGCGCTGGGAATGGCGAGGGACATTATATGGGCGCGGAAGAGGATGGCAGGTCCAGACACCCACTCCCCTGAGCCCTCCAAGGCATTAGTACTGTACTTGCCCCCCGGTTTGTCAATGGGAGCCTCAAGATGAATGGGCTCATTTGTCCTCAGACAGTGGGGATGAATTTGTCAGTCGGAGCAGGTGAGCAGGGGGGCCTCAGCGCAGCAGAACACGGCATGAATGAGACCTGAACACTACCTGTCCCAGGTGAACACCCTGAATGCTCCCTGTCCCAGGTGAGAGGAGACTGACCTCATTTTCAGGGTGAGTCGAGGGAGGGGTGCTCTGCATGTCCACACCCTGCCACTGACAGCTACCTTTTTAACAGATTACAGACTGGACTACTGTAGCAAAGAATGTGTGAATGGGGGAGAATGGGAAAACGGTTGGATGACTGATGCTAATTCATAATGGTCTTGGTTTGAATTGCAGCAAGTTCATGTGATTAGGGGAGTTGAATTGTGTCAGGATTTTGTATCTGCTTCATTTCAACAGGGATTGTGGACAAACAGTGGAAGCCAGACACATTAGCACGGCAGTAACATCAAAGCAAGTGGATACTGAGTCTGAGAGGGGATAATCATCAGGGAGTACAACATAGCAGCCACAAAGACCTGTAACTCTATGCACTCAAACCTCTTTCATTATTAGAACACTCTACTCAGAAAGTGCTTTTAAAAACCATAAACTGTGGCAATAAGGTCTGTCCCCTGCCACCAGTAAATGAAACACTGTCCCTGTTCCTTTCACTTCCCTACTGTCATATTTACACATTATCCCATTGATGCTAATGAAAAAGTGAGAAAGTTGTCTTTCAGAGCATAAAACATATATTCAACATATTCTACATTGTATTTGACGGTCATATGTTTTTTAACTTTTTTACCACACTTGACACCCAAAATACATGTAGGTTACAAATGCAAAACTTGTAAACCTTTCATTTAAGCCCAAATCCTTATTGTTAGCTTTGTCCTTTGGTTAGCTTTTGTGTCCTAGCACAGGCTGTGAGTGTCATAGAGAACAATGTTCAATATTCCAAATTATTCAAATATAAACTGTATGTTTACAACGCAAGAAGTAGACTGATTTTAATAGTGGGTGTACTTACTGCGTTCAGGACAAACCCGCAGGAACTTACAGTATGAAATCTTTATAGAGAATTACAATTTAATACGATTCAAAATGTTTATCCCTCATAATCAATCTCTTTTTACCGACCTTTATGGTCTTAATTGGTCCTAATAGTACAAATAAGTATTTCCTGTGTGAACATCTCACTTCCTGTTTTTCTTTTTTTTTCCACTGCTTTGAAAAGCCATGTCCTCAGTCAAGCTTGGTATGCAGCTGTAAGTAGCAAGCAGCTTTCACTGTTTGGCTTGAAGTGGTGGAGAAAAAAAAAAGTTAAGTGTCATAGGAGGCAAAATGATGCAAGATATAAACATGTATGACTTTTTCTGACTAATTTCTGACATTATGAGAGATCATCAGTGAGATTCAGTGTTCTGGCAGGTCAGGATGCGGTTGTTTCCTGTCAACAGAGGTCATTGGTGATTATCTGCTGTCAATTCTGCTTCTCTCTGAGTGTCAGTTATTACTGTCAAAGTTTTGCTGATCACATCATCGCTACGTGGCATGGTTGATTAATCTGAGGACTAAAAAGACTTGTCAAAGGGTGTATGTGCAGAGGTTTCCATGAATAGTATTCAGCAGGTGTTTTACTGAATGTACCCACCTTTTTCCTGTTAGCACTGTCAGCGGGGTATTTCTATGAATTTCTCTTAATCCGTGAAAAGAGGAAGTTCAGGTTTGGGTCTCTTCAGAGCACAATCACTATGACTCGGTAGCTATTCAAACAGTTATGAGCTTGGTTAATGCTTCATCATAGCAAAGCACAAGTTCTCTTTTTGTTTAATATCAACAAACAAGCAACTTACTTTTTGTCAGATAAAGGCAGGAATACATGTCCCATGTTTGTATTATCTAAATACTGTCCTGTCTTGCAGCTTTAATATCCTTCTAGGGGTCTTAGGAAGGAGGGATGCTTTTTTAGTTAGGCCCAGGCAAAGGTCAACCCCCATTGCAACACACACGAAGAGACCTGCATCTGAACTGCGCTCCACTTCCTTTCATCTTCAACGTCCCTCTCTCGCTAACTCAACTTTGTGAGGGGATGGTCGGGATACCTTTTGATTCCACTAATTCAATTTGATGAAAAAACAAATACACTGGGGGAGTGGGAGACAAGAAGAGAGTGGGAGTAGCAGGGGGGTGGAGAGGGGAAAATGGAAAAATGAAGAGATGGAGCGTTACATGGAGCTCAGAGAGGGAATGGTGGGGTGGTGGGGTTGGTGAGGACAAACGGAAGAGCATGGGGGGAGACAAAAAGGAGGTAGGGAGTCGAGATGAGTTGAAACATCCAGTTCCAGGTTGAAGTCGTAAACCTCTCCGTGCTCTGATCTAGGTGGCCACCACGCTCACCCCGCCAACGCATCTGACATCTCTCCTCTTCATCTCCTCTATGGAACGCCACTCTGATAGTGAAGATAAGTAACATCCTATTTTATGGCTCTTTTCGTGTCACATAACTCATGATGTGAGCTAGAGAGGGATGTCTTGTTCAGTGTAGCTGTTGGTTTAGTGAGGCTTGGTGAGTAAAAAGTATACACAACCCATACATTACAGAGACTGTATGAATTCAGTGGGGGAGAAAATGGCACATGCTGACCAAAACACTTAGCCAAGCATTCATTTCAAGAGCAAGTGTGCATGTCATGTGCCTGGTACCTAATGTGTTTTCAAGCCTAGGAGATGCTTCCTGCAAACACAAACACTGCCTCTGCGTCAGACATGAGAAGCTTTGTCACACACACACACACACACACAGTCCTTGTCAGCACGTATGCACACATGCCTGTTCATGTCTGTGTGAGTGAGTGTGGATGTGTGTGTTGAGGAGAGGGCAGCTCTGGGAGTCACTGGCCTGGCAGACTGCTGTATTATTTTTGGGAGGGCTGCTCCTTCCCTCTGGAGGGCCTCATTGAAGAGTGCTGGCTCTCTCCGTCTCCCCCTCTCAGGCTCCGGGAGTCCGGCCAAGCCCAGCCGAGTAGGCTCGCTGGCTGCAGCAGCCCGAAACCCACTGGAACCGTGGCTTGTACACGGCCCAGCACCCACAGCACTGTGCTACACACAGATGGCTAGACTGCTTATTGGCAGTCGAGTGTTATATTTTCACTGGTGTTCAGCAAGTGGATGAGGGGGATCCCACCCCCACTCTGAAAACAGAGTCCAATCCATGTGTGTACAGCCAGTCAGTGCTGTGGGTGCTGATGTAGCACGAGCTGACAACAGAGTGATTCAGCCACACTGAATAACTAAACAGCACCTATATGATCAAGCCTCGGGGAAACCCCAGGAGATCAACCACCACAGCAGTCCAGCAGATGTGAGTAGGGTGGAGGGTTCGGGAGGGGGGGTAGTAGTCCACTTTTAGCCTAGACTGTTTAATCGGATGGTTTGTGCTCTGGGTGTGTGAGGGCATGCAGAACTCAGTGATGATGACCTCAAATTGGCCCTAATCGAGCAGACTCATTAGTGGCTGGCTCTGTTCAAAGTTTCTTCAGCCCCTTTATTTTACTGTAATCTTCTAAATGGGAGGGGGAGAAACAATGGCCAACATAGAGTAGGGGAGAGAAAGAGAGAGAGGAGAATAAAAGACAAATAGAACAATTGAGAAAGCAGAAAAAGAGGGAGAGTGAAAAAACATAAACAAAACAAAGAAAGAGAAAGAAAAAGAGGACGAGATGGGGGAGAAACAGAGTCGACGCCTGCTTCCTGGCAGTCTCAGCTGCGTGCACATCTGTGTGCGAAGGGTCTGAGCAGACCCCCACGTGTTTGCTCAGGTCGCCTGATTGCCTTTCCTTCCTCTTCTCTCTCCCACTAAAGACCTGCTGTCCTTCCTCTCACTCCAATCACTGTGGCCAAGAGAGAGGGCTACTCCGACAGACACTGGGAGTGAGAACGGCTCCCACTGAACTGCACTCACAACTCAGTATTTGTCACATATGTTTTTATTAACATTTTCGCTTTTAGATATTAAAATAAGAGATCTTGCGTAGGTTATTTGGTTAAATAAGGGTGTGAACTAGGGTTTGTATTTGTTTTTTTCCAAGTGTGTGTGTGTGTGTGTGTGTGTGTGTGTGTGTGTGTGTGTGTGTGTGTGTTTGTGTGTGTGTGTGTCTGTCTGTGTGTGTGTGGGAGCATGTGGGTATGTGCATATGTATGACTGTGTGTGACTCTGGAGCCCTTTGCTGGAGCCTGCTGTCTGGGTACAATGGTCCAGCCTGGGGCCTCAGCTCCACAAAGAGGCCTTCTCTTAACAACGCCATCACAGATAGAGGAGGAGCCTGACCAAAGCATTTCCACGCTTTAGGGATCACAGAGCTTCCCTTGATACATCTGATATCACTTATGATTTTAATAATCAAGCATTCTTCATTAGAAGGAGAGTTGAGCCTGATGTTGTTTGTGTGTGTACACAGGAATGATCGAGACAGAGCAAACGTAGGAGGCAGTGACAGATTTGACTTCAGTATTAAACTTTATTTCCTTTACTTTTGGGAGATGGAAAAATGATAAAAACATACAGCTCAGGGACTTTTCATCTAAGATAGGTCAGTGTTTTTCTTTACGTAATAACCACGAAATTAAAATCATAACAGTTTCCATGTGTCTTTGACGAAAGCTTTAAGAGTGAAAATAAATTATTGTAGCAATAATTATAACATCAAATATAACAACAATAATAGCAATTAAGCATTTATAAACACTCTATTTACTGTGTCTTTTTTCCATAAAAGTCCGTTATTAAAAACAGGTGAGCATTGTGGTGGTGTACAATCCAGCATGTGAGGAGAGCACTGGTTTGTGGGTACTATAGTCTGCATTGGACTGGTTCGTAACAGAGGTGTACGAGTGCTGTAGCTGTCTGTGTTCAGCCAGTCTTTAGACTTCCAGCACTGAAGAGTCTGTCTGTCCACTGCAGTTACTGACGACAGCCGGGGGATGGACAGGGTGCACGAATCTCAGTATATAATGAGATGAGGTGAAAACAGCGGTTCTTTTTAAGACCTCTCGTGAGTCTCCTGTTACAGGGTCAAGAAGAGGTGGGTACCAAAGTGACTTAGTAAAAATAAGCAAAAAGAATGACAAGCGTCTCCATTCACTCCATTCCTGCAAGCCTCAGTCACCCGGGGGAGTCACACGCAAAGCCCTCGTCACATTAGGTCTTCACAGAGTCCGCTGAAGTCCTGATCTCTGCAGCGTCCCATCAGTGAGGTCAGGCAAGACATGACCTTCAGTCATTAAGTCCAACTGAAAGTCCCTCCCCTCCAACCACTGTACATGACGCAACAAGTCTGCTCAGCTTTCGGCTTGATGTGGAGGCCATTTAGTGTTAATGGCAATGTGGTGGCTCCTACAGGCTGAGGAGGAGTTCTGGGTCTCGAGGAGCCTCAGTGAGGCTCAGCCCAGACCGGCGAGCGATTGGAGTGGTGGGGGTGACTGAATGAAGGGTGAATGGGCGTGGGAGTAGGCAGCATGTGTCCCGAGTGGCTGAAGTGGGGCAGGTGACCCATGTGGGTCATGTGGCTTGTGAGGCCGGGGGCACCGCCAAACGGAGAGGCCTTGTCCTGCATGCACTTGGATAGCTCGTCGAAGCCGTCCCCTACTCGTTTGTTCCTCTTGGACTTGCTGGACATCTTGCGGTTGCGTGTCTGGATGCCTTCTTTCTTCATAGTCAGGGGTCTGTTGACCTGTGGAAAGCAGCACATTAGCTCAAAGCTGCACTGACAGTGTGAATAGTACATTATAATACTTAAGGTTTATTTTGCTGTTAGTTCCAGCTCATTATTTAATATGTCACCAGGAATATGTCCCATATTGCATTGCCAATTAGGATTTACATGCATTTCTTTCATGGTAGTCCAATACGAATGACAGCAGTGTGAAATAAATGTTATAAATAATGAGCAGCTGTTTTGCATATATAGCTGCATTATAAGACCAGTCAGGGGCGTTTTTTAGCTTTTGTCTAATTTAAAACCAAACAGAACCGTTCTGGTCAATATGAATACATGGGGATGAGGGCCTGGCTGGAGCTGAAAGGAACAGCCTCAGACAAATCCTCATCAGTGTAACCGACGCAGTTACACTGAATGACAGTCCCACCCTGCAGCCTCTCCGGGGAGTAACGCCCCCCATTGAAACAACGATGGATTAATAAAAAAAAGAGGACCGGTGGGTTCTGCTCGACAGGGTGAGCAGGCTTTGCCTCCACACTCTCACAGCTTCTCTGCTCCTAAATCGATAGGAGCTGTCCGCCCACTTGACCAGTTAACGACCAGCAACCACCACCCCCCCGCCTCTCACCCTCCTCCCCCAGAACCTCACACTTTAATGCAGCGTTTGTGTTTCTGATAAAAAAAAATAAAAAATAAAATAAAATAAATCCAGGCTACTTACATTGTGCAGTTTAAAGTAAAGGCCGCAGGCGTTGCACACCGGGTCTCCGTTCCCGTTGCGCCTCCACAGAGTGGTGGTGGTGGTCTGGCAGTTTGCACAGCAGGTGCCTGCCCGTCTTGCAGCGGACTGAAGGAAACAGAGAAAACACATGAGGAATAATGACCCATTCACATGGTGGCGAGAGGTCAGCGCGGACACTGAACTGGACAAAAACACAGGGAATATAGTGTTATTTATACACCTATGGCTTATCATTATCATCTGTTATCAAAACCACATTGCATGCAGTGAATTTGTGATTTCTGCCTCAGCGCAAAATCAATAAGAGACAGAAAGTTTTTCTTAAATTAAACGGCGGCACGTGGATTTTTGTGAGGTTTCAACTTTGAACGCAGAACCATGTGCAGAAAAGCATCAAAAGAAGCGACACTCAGACTGGAAAAATTACTTAACTCCTCTATTAAATCAATTGCATGTAGGCAGACCGCTACAACCATGATCGAATTTTCTAATTTGCGCAATAAGATATGGAGACATTTTTCTGCGAAATGCCTGTTTCTGCACACGCCTGCTAGGAATGATCCTATTTAATGAATTAAAAAAAATAAGTAGGCTATGCTACTATTAACATGTTAGAATGCAGGCCTTGTATAAACCCTCTATTTATCCTGATCCAGGGAAACTGAGCTACAAGTCGTGTATAAGACCCGGTGTCCTGCCTGGCTGTGTGCTCCTGCGTCCATTACGGATCAATTCTTCACACTTAATAAGAAACATTAGCTTTACATGCAAGAACCCTCCGGCTCTTTGCTTTGCAGGCAGCATCCAGGATTTTCTTTTAATTAATTTCAGGTGGACTCGTTGCTAGTGACCTGGAGAACAATAACCGCCCTGGTCATTTTTGTGCGAAAATAACTTAAACGCATAATTTTTTTAAAAAGCGCATTAAGATTGTACCACTGCCCACCGAGAATGACAAACAAGAGAGTAACATAAATCCATTTATTTTCCAATCCCCGCCCCTCACGGTCTGTCTCTTCACACATAAGCGGCTCCTCCAGTGTTGTGATAATCTCTTTACAGTGTATGTCAGGCTGGCCATAGAGAATGCAGCGCGCTGGTTGAAGGCGGAAACAGCCGGGAGCCTGACTTCCTTATCTGGGCCGGGCAGATATCCGGATAGGAAACAACTGGATGCCCCTTTGAACACAACTCTGAAAAACACTTGAGCTGAAAATGCAAAAGCTACAGCCACATGGGCCGACCCAGTGGAAAATGTAATGGACTTTTCACGGGGAGGGACGACGTGGAGGTGGTCAAGGAACAACACGAAAAAAATATGATTAAAAAATGAGGTTTGGTGTTTTCAAAAAAAGCCCATCAGAGAATATCTCTGCGGATCGCCTGATAACGGCCAATTTATTGGCAAGTCAAATTACCAGCTAATGTTAATGAAGACCATTAGACCCAGGCTACAGCCTCTGCAATCATAATTAGCCTGGGCAAATGAAAAAGTCCAGACCTCTTTTTTTATTGCTGTAAAGAGATTATAGCGCAGTGAAACTTTTTATTGTTTAATTTTAAAGCAGTAATTAATCCGCGATTATTATTATTATTATTAGGTCTATTATTATTACTATTATTACTATTATCATTATTATTATTATTATTGACGATGTTGCTGTTAATTTATTTCAGTTACCAATACTTATTAAGTTAGGAGCACAATGGAATGGTTATCTTAATTTTTACTAAGCACATAACCAATTGATTATCATTGTTAAATGACAGAGAAAATAGTTTTAATTTATATAAAGTTGTTGTTATTTATGGCTATTTCTGAAATACAACAACAAAGTGTCCACAAAACAACCACTGCCATATAAAAGAATAAAACATTCATTATTGTTCAGTTCCATTCTGAACAATAAAGGGTTCATGAGTTACTGAATAATAATAATAAAAAATAATAATAAAAAACTATAAAAATAATTTTTGTACTCTTGTTTGTGATAGATATTTTAAAACGAATTAAAATACACTGTTTTACAAATTGATGAAAAAAATGTGGCCACATAGAAGTACGTCCAGCCTCAGTAGGGTTAATGGTAGAAGTGTCTGTGCAGCTCTGGAGCAGTGGTACATCAACGACAACAATGTTATGTGTCCATGCTGCTTTTCATTTACTCAAGCATGGTGTTAACTAAAGCAGCATGGGCATTGGTATCAGTAACAGTATCAGAAGTACCAGCAATAATGATAGCAGGAACAATGGCAATAGTAGCAGTATTGTAACAGGCCATGAAGGCGGATCATCGGGGGGTGAGAGGGACAAACAATTCCAGGAAGATCATAGGGAAAATATAACTTTCCTGGAATTGTGCAGCCGGCATCTGCTTTGTGCTCATATTTGGGTGCCTTCTCTCAGAGTAAAGCGATGGAGAGAGAAGTAGGACTCACCAGTCTACGTTTGGGCTTGATAAGTGGTCGGTTCTGGCCATTCATTTTGTGGTACAGTCCGCAGGCGTTGCACAGGTAGTGGCCGGTACCGTCCCGTCGCCACAGAGGAGTGGAGGTGGCACCGCAGTTTACACATTCACGGCCCTCTGCATATAATTCAAGAGAAGGAAACAAGAAGAAATTTTATATAATTAAAAAGTTCACCCTCAGTCAGAAGAACCATATACAGCAGCTGTCCAGTCCAGTCAGGCAACTATACAGAGCTGAACGACATGAGTGGCCCTGGTTGGCCCTGTAATATGAAGTCAAAATCTGTCTGTCCTTATGAGAGTGCAGGTGTACCAAGTGTGCATGGCTGTCATGGACACAGACACCTCTATGTAAACCGATCCAGAGTGGGGAGGCCACAGACAGCCAGAACATGTCCAGAGGTGTCCAACAAGAAGAATGAGACTCACCATCAAATTAGGACTACATTATTCATCAGCTCAGTGGGCACCCACGAGGGGAAATATAAGTGTGTGGTGGTGGTATTAAATGTGCCGGACAGTGTTGCTGTCTTTGATGAAAAGCTTGTATGCCAGTTGGCTTCAATTTATAATATAGAAATGGCTTTCAATCCAGCATCATTTTGATAAAGTCTGTATTATTCACTGTTAGATATATAGTACAATATCTGGGATAGATTTCATGTGCATACCTGGGCTCTTCTATGTAAAAACCTGCTTTTTTAGTTATTCCCACCCTCTTTCCTCTCCCATACAGGTTTGACTGACTTCAAACAGCCTGTTGCTAAACCGACCAATTCATTTAATTCAAGTATCCCTCGCTCCCTAGAGCATCATCTCATTATTCCTGATATAATGCCAGCGACACCCAAAGTCCCACCCTTGCTCTACAATGGAGTCTGACCTGAGCAAAAAGCTATGTTCCTTTTGAAATGCACCTCAGCGTTTTTTTTTTTTTTTTGTACCTCCCTTCTCTTCCTCTTAAGTGTTTCGCAAGTAAAGCAACCACATTAAAGCGGGGTCATTAATACTTTAAATATTCACCAGCAATGACTGATGTACTAAGTCTTATGCAATGTTTAGTGTTGAAATAAAAATGGCAAGATGAAAGCTTCATATGAAAAGTTGGGGTAGACTGCAGGAGTTCTGGTTTTAACAGGAGGCCACACCACTGTAAGGTATATGCACTGACAGCTGAAATGTCATTGTGGCATTTTGTACAACAATCAATCACCATTACTGGCACTGGACATCGACTTTGATAGATAAGAGTCTTTTTTAATGCCGTAGCTGATATGTTTGTGTTACTGATTCAGGCACAGTCTGGCCAGCTTCTTTTAAATGTCACAGTATAACATTTCTCTGCTACAAAAGCTCACATTCAGTCAGATTATCAGCCAGTGAGCATTCCCCAGGTGGATTAAGAAGCAGCTGGACAATGGATGACAATACTGATAATTAGACAACTACATTTGGAGCAGCTTGTTAACATTTCTGCTGTTGACATGTTTGTCCATTAATTCAAAGTACAGCAGCTGGAACAATGTGGGGAAATTACAGACCCATTACCAGACTGAGTTGTTTTTCAAATGTCTGCACATTTATTTTTAAGTATTTCCCTTAATATCGCTCCCAACACACAGTATATTGAATCAGGTGCTTGTCCAGACAGTCAGATAATAGGCTATGTTTTATTATAAACAATTTCTCTGACTCTTAGAATTCAGAGTAAAGGGAAAAACCAATTATGTGCATTTTTAATCAGAATTACTCAATACACTGCTCTCCAAAACGGAGAGCGGATGCACAGACGTAACAGTGTTATTGAATACACCCTCATCTAGAGAGAGAAGCAGATCTACTGTGGACTTGCTTGCCTCCACTTCATGTCAGTGCACTGGGCCAAGGCCATGCTTAAAAACACAAACAGCAGGGCTCTGTCGCCTGTGCTTTGTTAGTACTGGGGAGAGCGGTGGGCGGGGTGGAGGGTCGTGATTTGTTCCCTTGGAGGTATACAGGATATGGCAGGAGCCAGGGCGTCGTGACTCCTTCATTTTTAAGTGCAATAAAGGCCACATTTGAAAGAAAACAAGCCTATGGCACGAAGATGAAGGTATTTGACTTTCTGCACATGACGTTATGGAAACCAGTCACAATGAGACCTCGAGTATATTTGAATAAGTAAAAAATTCTCGTGAAAGATCCGTCAATTTAGTCAATGTTTCATCTGTTCCGAGATCAACAAAACAAAGGCTGTAGATATCAGTGAGTAATTAATTCGTTTAAGTAAGCCTGAACCCAATCATTCAAATCAACCCTATACTCTAACAAAAAAAACAACAAAAAACAAACAAACAAACAAAAAAAACTTAAATCATGATCACGATGGCCCTGGATTAGTCCGATGAGTTCCATCTAAGGTTGATTCCTCTTAAAAGTGAACAACCTCTTACAGTGGATGCTTCTTACGAGTGCGGTGGGACGATGATAGAACAAACGGGCAGGTTTGGAGAAGAGAGAAGTGCCCGATACGAAAGTTTTCACTCTTTTTTCATGTGACCCACTAGAGCAACAAGTTTTGCTTTCAAAACATGACATCAGCATTAAGAATTACATTAGTGCGGGAACAACCTAAAATAAATAAAATGTAAAAGGAACTTTGACGTAAATTCCCGCCTGGTAATGCCCCTGCATTTTTGTAACATCTCTTATACCAACAACAACAACAGCAAGTATGACAAAGTAAGTTATAATATTAGATGGTGAGAAATGAAACATTTATCTAATGATGATTGGTTGGGTAAACTACAGTGTGTAGCGCTTCACCGCTCAGCCGAATAAACCATAATTATTTCATTAGGCCATATCAGTTTAATCTGCCATCTGATGTAAGGGAGAAACACACATGACACTCACCTGAGCTCGACCTGGCTTTGCTTTTGCATTTGGGCGTAAAGCTGGAGGAGGACCCGCCGAGCAGGCTGCCGGGGTGGAAGAGGCTGCCGCTGTATTCGTGGGGTGTATGCAGAGGGTACGCCGGGTAGGTCGGGATGGGGTGATGTGTCTGGGCCTGGCTGTTCATCGAGGCCAGGCCGCTGCGGAGCGGACTACAGCTCTCCATTTTCATGCCGTCTGTCAGCTGCACTTGGTACTTGATCGACTCCTTCTCGTCCATCCTGGTCGAGGTGGAGGTCGGAGAGGTAGGGCCGGGGTCCGGAGACACGTCTTTCGGAGGGGTAGGGGGGAAACTGTATAGGTGCGGGCTGGAGTGGGACGCCGGAGTGAGCGACGAAACCGGGGCTGTGCCGGTGCTGCTGCTGCAAGGGTAGCCGGAGCCGGTGGGGTGCAGGCCGGGTTTGCTGAAGTGGCTGACCGCCCATGCGTTATGGTGGTGGGCAGCGGACAGGGCTGCTTTCCCGGGGTCCAGCCAGGGAATACCGGGGCTGTGGATGAGGTGTGGTCGGCAAACCTGGTTCCCAGTGAGGCGAGCTGAAATTCAAAATAATCTATTTAATATATATTTTTATGAGTTTACAAAGCATAACAAAAGTCATAGACTATCTTACCTGTTAAATGCTCGGAATTACTCAAGTCCGACATTTAGTTTCCCCAGTTCCAGATGTTGATAAAATACTGATAGTTAATTTAAAATAGCAGATTTTTCTCACATTCAGTTAATTATCCTAAACAGAGCGGAGAAGCCTCACACTGTCTGCCTATTTAAAATGGGAAAAGGCCTTCTGGCAGCAGAAAACACAAAAAGCATAGCTACTCGTCAGGGCAGTATCTTTTCATCAGCTGCAGCTCTCGGACTAAAGATTGTTATTAGTAAATTTGCGGTTTTTATTTTATATCCGGGAAGTGCCTCTCTCTCTCCCTCCAGAAACTCCTGCCCCAACACAGAGGGGTTAAATGACATACTTCCCTTTCCTCTCGCTGTCATTTGCTAGAAATTCCTTTTATGTTGCTGTATCGGCCCAGAAATGTCAAGAAGAACCTTTTCAGTAAATTACTACACATTGCATGAATTATTAACTTGGTAAATATTTTCTGCACAAAATTAATATGCATATTCCACAAACACACGCACACACTGGCCAACCTCTATTTATTCATGGATTAATTATACCATACAAAATGTAATAGTACCTTTAATAAAATGTAAAGCTTTTTAAACTTGCTAGACAACATCTCAAATTAAAGTGTCAAAGTAAAGTTGTGCGCATCTTACCGTGTGCTTGGCTGTAGGTGACCCTTGCCCGGGAGTTGGTGTAGTAGGGGTTCCCTTGAGAGTCCAAGTGGTTGAGAAACATGTCAACTTCGTCCTGGGGCAGTAAAGGCGCCATGGGCTCCATGTAGTTGTGGCTCAGACTGTGGTGGTGAGAGTCCGGGTGCTGGCCGTTCAGCACTGCGTGATGGTGCGCCATCCACCGAGACTGATCGGCCGCTGCGACCTCCATGGCTGAGCTGGTCGTCTCCTTTCCTCTGAATGCCTTTCTGTGTTGTGCTACTTTTAGGCTATGTTTACCTCCAAGTGGAAGTTAAATCCTCCTTACAATATAGTTCCTGAGCTGTGAAAGTCTCGGCTGTGTTTATTTACTTCAGAAATAGAATCCTTAAATAACCCGGTCTCCTCCTTTCTCACCTGCAAAGACACGAAAACAAAATGTTAATTCATGTGAAAACATCGCGGCCGCTCCATCTCGCCTCCCATGCAAAGAAGAAGCATCCTTTATATGTACATCTAATCATGGATACGTGAAATATACTTGACACACTTTGAGGTCCTAAAGATTTAATGTCGGGAACAAAGTAATGCACGACAGCCAATGCATCCCGTCTCCGCATAAAGAAAAAAAAACAAATGTTTCCTCTGGATACCTGTTGCAATTTCGATCAGCTGACGGCAAATACAGCTTGGATGTGTAAACCTCCTGATCCGTGCAGTGCTCAGGCTCATTAATGAGATGTGGCGCAGACTGATGCGGCTGGCGCCAGTAAATTCCCATATCAAGCCACAAGGGGCGGGGCCTCGGTCTCAGCCAATCACAACCAGCCCTGCCACAATTGGCTCGCCGCATCCCTGCTCTCCTTCTTTCCCTGCACCGAAAAACTAAAAGACTTATCAATCAGCAGTGTAATTTCTCGGGGGTCTTTCTCTCTCATGAAGATCACACTGAATGAGCAATCGGCCCTTGATAATCTGTTTTTTTTAGCGGTTATAAGCCTAAAGACAGACATTTAACACGGAGGGAAATTCATTTGTGCAATATATATCTTATTATTGACATGATTAATATGATTTAAAAATGTTATCACATAGTAAGCCGCCTTCACCTGTCCATCTGCAAAATATTCTTGAGAATATTAACTATTGTAGAGGTTTTTTTGGAGCAATAAAAAAAAATTAAATCTTGCACCTACTTGCAAAATGTTTTTTTCTTTTAACGATTTAAGTTGGTGATTGAGCCTTATAATCCCACCTATAATTTTAAGTGTTGTTTTTCGCATACCTACTGCTGTTATGTAAATAAACAGAGTTTTCAGCACCTCTAAAACCAACAGAGGAGGAGTCGATTTATGACCCAGAAATTGGCCCCATTGTTGGGAGCGCCTAATTGTCTTTAATTAGTAGCAAGGCATTCCTCTTGTGAAAACAGAGGTTTTGTCTCGGGGACAGAGCAATCAAACACAGTTTGCATACTAATGGCGCCTCTTTCTCTCTTGGTGGCACCAGGGATGGGCGCAAGGCCTCACCTATATGAAAACCAGTTGGTGATCATCAAAGTGTCTCTTAACGCCCTCATTCAGAACTTACAATAACACTTAAAACAGAAATTAAAACCAGTAACTGAAGCATATTGTTTTGCTATTATTGCTATGCGCAATATTTGCTGCCTGTTTATACAAGCACATTATGCCAGTGGATCAAGAGATAAAAGTACTTTTTTTTTCTTTATTCTATGATATTCTATTTAATAGCAGAATTGACTGAAATTCGTGCGTAAAACGCGCTTGTGTCAATGCCGATATGGGCCTGCGCGCGCGCTTGTGTGTGTGTGTGTGTGTGTGTGTGTGTGTGTGTGTGTGTGTGTGTGTGTGTGTGTGTGTGTGTGTGTGTGTGTGTGTGTGTGTGTGTGTGTGTTTGTGATTGACGGGGAATAATTGGAGGGTGCTTGGAGCCTAGACTGGTCGCCACACCGACGCCGGGACCTGACGTCACAGAATCACGGGGGGTGGGAGTTTGTGTGAAGCTTCTGATACCTTTACAAATTCTCCAGATAAAAAACCCTCATAACTCTAATGACACGATGCAGGTCATCAAGGCGACAATCATGCTCTGATCTAATGCTGTACCTGCTGTGTGTGTGTGTGTGTGTGTGTGTGTGTGTGTGTGTGTGTGTGTGTGTGTGTGTGTGTGTGTGTGTGTGTGTGTGTGTGTGTCAGTCATCAGTCAGTAAATCACTGGCATGTAACCAGGGGCAGTGAGTTGATGAGCTCAGCCCTTTGAGCTTGTCAACTCCTAAAATCAACAAATTAGTGCATGTGGGGCAGCGTAGGGCTGACTACCTGAATAACTGACATTCCTCTGAAAGCACGCAGCACAGTGGCAGGTGGAGTTAGAATATTTTTAGCTTAATACAGTTATTTATTGTGACTTTAAAAAATATTGTATTACAGTGCACACTAATAACCAATAACACACCGTATGTATATCTACAATGAAAAGAAGCTATTTTATGCTGAGGATTAATTGCTGCCACACATGCTTCGACCTGAAGCAACAAGGACTCCTTCTGTTTGAGCTTGAATGGATGAGCAGTGATGCTCCTGATGTGGAGGACATTTTTTTCTGAGCAGACTGTTAAACATGTCACTGTAGCCTGCAGTGGTCAGCATGTGTGCCTGCATGCGATGCATTCTGGCTGTGCTAACTACAAGGCCTTGGAGAGCGGGTCAGGCTCAGACTAGCTGCTGCAGCATGCCCATTGTTGTTTGCATGTTTGCCAAATGGATTACTCAGCAGGATTTAGCCCTCTGTAATTTATACCTTCATTAATCCCATTTGTATCTGTGCTGGAACAAAAGATGGGAGAGGGTGAGGGTTAGTGGAGAGGGTGGGGTGGTGGTGGGGGTGCTGTTGCTCTCCCTCTGTCTTTTCTCAAGGACACAGCAGTATTGTTTCACACAAGGATGCTATCCTAGACTGAAGAACACTATCCCTCTCACAACACCTCCTGCACCGGGTGAGAACTGTGTGCAACAACTGTATCGCTGTGCAGCCACAGTGGCTAATGAACAACAAGATTATCATTCCGATCCATGCTGTTATTAAATGAGATTGGCTTTATCTACCTGTTTGTTCCCATTGGGCATGGTCATCCATCATTATCCAGAGTGGAGGTGTGTGACTGTGCAAATGTGTGTGTGTGTGTGTGTACATGACTCTATGTGTATGTGTATGTGTTTTGTTGGGGGGTTGGGGGGGTGTGAAGAGCCACAGTGGGGCTTGTGAAGATAAGCAGAGCCAGAGAGAAGAGAATGACACAAACCAGCTGAAGCATTATTGTCCCCTTTACTCACGGCTAATTAGATAGAGCCAGGGCACTGAGGGGCTTTATGGCCACAAGCACCCAGACACAAGACCATATATCGGCTGAGAGAGGGGCCTGGATGATGCTATGAGAGCACCACTCACTGCCATTTAAGCAGTTTGAGCTCAGAATAATAACATTTCAGAATAGGGCAGGACATAACGCATGAACTGCACACCTAACAAAAGGGGTTGTGCACCAGAAGATATTTCTTAGGTTGCTATAAATACAGAACATTTTAGGAAAAGTTCTCTACAATGCTGTAATGGTTCTGCATAAAAACTGTTTGATAGTGTGTCAAAGATGCAGCAACAACTCATCAACAGCAGTTTGTAAATTTGCTCGTTCATTCATCAATTCAGTCATTCATTCATTTAAAAAAAAAAAACTGAATCATATGAGTTTTTTTTACAGGCTCACTGTGTGAAAGCTACACAGTCTAATACTGACACACACAGAGCTTCACACTGTTACTTTGCTGTATTTAATGCATGCACACACAGTCCAGAAAGCACCGCGCAGACAACAGAACAGGTAAGAGAGAGGTTTGTGGAAAAGGTGCTATGTGTTCACTCCTGCTCCTGCATGCCTGTGGAGACCCCCAGCCCTCCCCTGTCTCTGCTCAGCCATTGTAGTGATGTGATTGCTCTTTCTGCTGATGAAAGAGGATTGCTCAAGTCATTATGCATTTTAAAGCGTGACAATTGAATACTTTGTCGTCACTAATATCATGCTGATGATACACTAATCCATTTCGTGATCGAGAAGTGTGTTTTTTTTTTCTTCCAGGAGTAGAGCACCTTGCCCACGGCAACACACAGTATTAAAATTGATTGTCGTTTGTATTTACGTGACCGGTGTGAAATCTTCAAAATGTCATAAATACTGAACGATTCTTTATGTGCATTCATTATTAATTGTGGCTTAAATTTGGGCGCATTTTCATTGTTCACTCAATTATAAAAAATAATTTGTTTGGTTCTAAAAAGATAAAAAAAAGAAAAACAGACTACGCTGTAATCTAATGAAAGTAACACAGCTGAATACCATATTTTATGTTACATTAAGACTTTTATACTGTAAGTCATTTTTACCGCTTTTCAGATGTTATGGAGGTTTATACAGATAATAATCCGAATAAGCGTCACAAGCTAAGACTGAATATGAAGGTAAATATAAGCTAAAAATTACTAACAACGTAAAATCAGCAAACATCCTTAACAGACATAGAAATTATATGTTGCAGAAAAATAACCTCATTGTTTTTTGTTACAGTAATGATACTATCAATCGATGAGAACCCACACATTTTAACTATAATTACAGCTATAGCCTACTTATAGCTTTGGACTACTTATTATTTTAATTTTTAAACGTCAAAAATATTCCCCAAAAAGATTTTTAATTAGCAGATAGTCTAAAAAATGTCAACGATTGACTTGCCTGCTCTGTTAGCAGAGTGTCTGCGCTCTCTGAGTCAAACCCGAGAAAGTGGCTCCATCTGATTCTCTGCAGCTCCGGCGTCTCTCTCCAAAATAACGGCGCAAAATAACCGAGCGATGGCGGAAAGGTGTCCAGACGGTCTCTGCTGTTTTAAAGATGCTGTCGAGACAAAATGGAAGAAGCGGTGGCCTATAATCGCGGCTCTCTGTCTCATCGCCCGGCAGAGAGCTGTGTCTGTCTGCGCTCAGTCTCTCGCTGTATCCAAACCTCTCTGAATATGAGCAAAAAACTTCTGTGGCCATATGAGAGGCTGCAGCCACACAGCAACGTAACGGCACGTCAGCCAGCAGCCTGTCTTCCGGGTCGCAGTTAAATAGACAGAAACTGGCAGCAATACCTGTTCCCAAGAGGTGATCAATAGAGTTTAACTTGCCCCCGAGGTTCCCAATATTTCATCTGAACCTTCCCCTTCTGCTACAAAACCCTTTTTTTAAATGTCGGCATCTGAACCTCCTCTGACAACCTTTTGCTGTTATCATTTTATGTAAAAATGCTTACTAATGGTGGTAACAGTAGGAGCATTTTAACGCACATTTTTCACACCTCCTCGCAGTCAAATAATACAGAAATTAAATAACTGCTCATTTTGCTGAGGACTCCCTGGAGTCCTTCAAGGGCCAAAGGAGGTCCCTGGTCCCCTCTTGGTCGAGGTGCAAGATAATAACATGCACAATCGTTATGAGCAGTTTGGGAGTAAGCTGTAAATGACCAACTTTTGCGGCTTGCCAACAAAAAAGTTTGATTTGAACTCAGATATTTGAGGGTAAATGCATTTGACATTTGTCCAGTCCTTCGCAGGTCCCTAAAGGCGCAGCTGTTACCTATAAGCTACACTTTCTTCATGATATTTGATTTTGTTTTCATGTTATGTCTTCATTTTTTTCTTAGTTTTGCTTTTGTAAAAGGCTGACAGACTCTGTGCTAATTGACTTACTGAGATTTTGCTTCATGACTCTCAGCCCCTGGTCCTCCCCCGCCCACTGCGTTAAACGTGTTAAAGAAGAAAAATACGGTTCCCTCCCTCCTGTTTTTGTGCTTTATATCCCACACAGTCACAACAACTTTGTAAAACATGCAAAGCCCCTAAAATCTCCTGCACGCGACCTGGGCTCGTGCGCGGCTCTGGAGCCAGGCAGGTGCAAGGGGCGCGAGGACCTCTGCAACTCGGGGCTCGTGCTCCCCAGAGTGCACACGCACACAAAAAGAGGAGAAAGAAAAGCTGAAAGGGGGAAAAAAAGAGGAGAGAAAAGAAATGTGAACTCTGACTGAATTAATTACATTTGTTTCAATGTTTAAAATCACCAGAGCAGATCTGAGAGTTCAGAAATATTATTATTTGTTGCCACAAAATGAACGTTCATGGAATCATAGGCTAACTTTGTCCAGCATGCATAACAAATAACCAAGCTACGTATGGTTTCCCAAAATATTTTGACTCATAAAGTCTATATAAGAGATTAGAGGCTTTTTGAGATTAAATAGATTTAAAAAATCTCTCTTTTTAAAGTTTGCCTGTTATTTTTTTGGACTATGGAA
The DNA here is from genome assembly GCF_910596095.1 of Thunnus maccoyii. Lineage (NCBI taxonomy): Eukaryota > Metazoa > Chordata > Actinopteri > Scombriformes > Scombridae > Thunnus > Thunnus maccoyii. The sequence continues at coordinate 9,187,147 of NC_056535.1, read as the reverse complement.
GAAAATATCTTTATCAGAAAAACACAGCATTATTAGTTTGACTTTTGATTATTGTTAATCATCAAAAGTCAAACTAATAATGACCAAATTATGGTCTATTTCTATGACATACATGTTACAGTTAGAATATGTAGTCTATACTCAATATTAATATAATTAGGCTATGCAAACAAAACATTTGAGGCAACATTTATGCCTTTTAAAATGAGGAGTTAAGAAGAATCTATTCAGTTAAGAATTACGAGAATAAGGTCTCTCACATCCGACAACAATTCACCAGAGCAGCAGAATAAAATCAGATGGTCAAATAAATAAAAAATACATGAATTCAAATTTTATATCAACAATTATATTTTAGGCATTGTCAGGGAATTATTACTCATTGAAATGACAACCAGCAAATTTAGGCTACTATTACAATTAGTTTTTGCAAAAAAACACACTAACTACTTATCGGTGATCTATCAATAAATCTATCAATAAATCAAATTCACAACATTAACCTAATGTTATATTTGTGGCTCCTTGCAGTTGTTGTGTTAATCAAATGTTTGCATGTTCTGCACGAGACTGTGTGTGTTTGTGTGTGTGCACTGTTTTCGTCAGGCATGATATTATATGCACACTGCATTAGATGCCAGGGCCCTTCTTCTTCTGATTATTACCAGGGGTAATATTTCATCGGCACCACGCAATCTTTGTTCTCTGTGAAGATAATAAATGGCCTAATCGTTATCAGCAAACTGCTGGGGGTGTCAGCACCGACCGAGGCTGGAAGCGGGGTCCAAAGTGCTGCTGAATAAATTGGTGTTCCTTATCTCCCTCTCCCAGATTATCGCCGCCTTTTCAAACTTGCACAACAAATACATTCAATGCATCTAATGCATCATTTGTGGGGGGGAGATCCCGCAGGTTGATAGAGACAGATAGGCACAGGGAATGAGAAATATTTACACGTTTTACGCGCTGCAGCGGTACAGCCAATATAGGCTCTATTTGGCATTAGAGGGAGTTTATTGGCCAGACCATTGGTACACACACTTTACATATCAATACAAGCTATATTAAACATACATCACTGTGATATGATGCCTATCTCTCTGATTAGTCCCATCTAGTGTCCTGGGATAGACGTAGCCATGTTTGAATTTAGGCCACCGTTGGGAAACTATATATATATTGTGGTAAAAGCTAATTTTGACTTTTTGCAAACCAAGACAATATACTCACACATTTTATAGCCAGACAGTCACAGTTGATTTTAACATTTTAAAACATTATTATAATATATTTTTAGGGTTATCTCTTGATAACAGCATAAAATACAGATAACGTGATAAGCTCAATTTCCAGCTATAATTGCACTTGTGAAAACGACCCCCTCCTAATAAACACATCTAAACATAGCATTATAGCATTATCTTCAGTTTCACAACAGGCTAAGCCGCTTAACATGCACCGTTAGTTTTCTCTGATTTGGTTTTTGTCTGGTCAGTAGGCCTGTTTCCCTCCGGAGCAAACGGGCCTCACATTAGGCCCGTGTTATCACTTAAATAAACTGCTGTGGCATTTGGTTAACAGTCCATGTCTGCTATAATTTAGCACACAGAAGACCTACTAAATTTTATAATTGATGTCAGGCGAGTGCAGTTTAATTTAACGAATAACGAGCCGAGCATGGCACCCTCATTCACCTTTCTCATGACTGACCTTTTCCTATGTCTTCAAAATTGAATTTATAATTTCAGCATGCTGACAAAAAAAAGAAGAAAATCATAACACTGCGGGCCAAATGTGGCAGGGAAAAAAATGGTTGTACGTCCATAATCGAGCATGAGATATAATGCAGTATTTATGAGTGACACTTATGACAAAAAAAGGAAAACATTTGCCAATACACACACACGCAAACGCACACTCCCCTTTTTAATACCGTGGCATCTCCACCGGCCCCGGTGCTCTGATGGTCTCCTAGACAACCGAGATAACGGTGCAGCAGTTTTCCATATCGGTCCCGGAGTCTATTATAGCTCGGGATTAGCTCCCTTTCCGAAAAGGTCATACACAAAGTCACTAAACCTGCTTTTTTTTTTCCACCCCATATGGCCCCGCGTGAAGCCACATTCATAAACATGCATGTGCCATTTCATTTAATGCCATTAGACTAATAGCAGTGCGCATCTTCCTGCGCTGAAACTAGTAATATAAATGAGAGGCTTCTGAGCAGATAGAGGAGCCCAGTATCCCCACAGCACTGAGGCGGAGAGTTTCACACTGCAGGAGAGACACAGAGATGTCCAGTAGGAGAAAATATGCTGTTATGTAGCGACCCCTGGCGAGGAGGGGATGCATTAGCACTACAAGAGCAGTCCTCTATGTGTGTGTGTGTGTGTGTGTGTGTGTGTGTGTGTGTGTGTGCGTGCTACATACAGTATATGTGCATGGATGTCTCTAAAGGATTGAGCAACTAAGAAATTGTAATAAGCAAGCAGCCCAGAGAGGGCAGGGAGACTATTGCACAGCTGGAATGTTCCAGCTGGGATTCCCGGTGGCTGGACAGGAAGTTAGAGGAGCTCTGACAGGAAGTGTGCTCTCAGGGAAGGCCAGCATCGGGCGGAGAGAGAGAGGGAGATGTTTCCTGTTGGCTCTCTCCACATGTTTAGACGCCTCGTTTATACTGCCTCCCTCCCACCACCACCACTCCCACCCACCCTACAAACACACACACACACGCACACACTTTCAGTTTAATTCACACCCAACTTGAGAACATATCAGTATGCAAATGCTTTTTGTAGCATCTGCCTGTGCTCACAGTATTAATGGTATTAGAGGACAGTGGTGAGCCAAGACAGTAGATCATGTAGGCCTACATAGGTTAGGATTGTGTCACAGGATGCAGATGTCACCACATGAAGTGAAACTTCCTGCCCATCAAAGCAGTCAGTGCCAGTTTAATGGACTCACAATCTGCAGCCCACAACAGAAAGTGAGTATGGCTTCATGGAAATAAGGCAAGAAAGTTCAAGAGGGACAGATGGTATAGCAGAGGAGGAGAGAGCAAGCGGGGAGGGAGATTGTAGGTTGAGATGTGATGGAACGATATGTGGGTTGCAAGAGGAAAAATCTCTTTGTCTCTCCTGAGCTCAGTGGACAATCAAAGTTTCCTATCAGCTCTGGAGTAGGGGAAATTGGCTGCCCTGGGAAGGAGAGGGCCACTCTCACAGCCAATGGGAAGTGCCCCTGTCACTCTAATCAGGTCCGATAGAGAAAGTAGGAAACGTGTGTGCGTGCGTGTGTGTGTGCGCGGGCTCAGACAAGAGTGCTTTTTTAACAGAGAACAGCTTTGTTCACTCGCCTTCATGTGATACAAGATGATACAAAGTCTTAAGGAGCGTTAGACCTTCATCTGCTGCTTATCCTCTGTACTGAGGGACATACATGAGCCATGCGGGCATGATTTTTGGCAAAAACTTGCCCTGAGAGGCATGACCATCGGTGCTTTGATGGAGCGCCATGTGGCAGAGATCAGTGGGTCTTAGTGGGAGCTGTGGACAGTTGCACACAAGGGCGGCAAGGGAAGAGGATTACTGTCTCATCGATACAAATCCATACAGAGAGGGAGGTTGACATCAATATGCACAGAGATATAGGCAGAGCACAGAGGCTTTGAGCAAAAGTGTGCAAGATGTAAACATCCGCCTGGGAGGAATACGACAGTGGACTTTGATGCTCGTTCTTTTTTTTTTTTTTGTGCCGCCCATCTTTCCTGTTCTCCCTCCGTCCCCACCTCCTCCATGCCAGACAAGAATGCGTCTCTCCGCACCCAGGGCCCAATCCTCTGTTTGAAGTCCCATCTCCATCTCTGCGCTCCCTACGCTGTCCTCCCCTTCCTCTGTCTGTCTGACTGTCTTATCTGTCAGCCCCGCTCCTCCCTGTCTCCTGCAGCTGCAACAAGGGCCACAGACGCCTTCATTGTCCTCCTCTTCCTCGCCCTCACGCTTCTGCACCCGGCCCGATCACACCTGCCACCTGCACAGGACGCAGGGCCCCGGGACCTGAGCCGCGGTGGCTTTCATCCGTCCCTCACCTCGTCCTTCAGAGCCTCTCATCCCCTCATCCCGGCACCCTGTCACTGAGGAATGGCCGGTGCAGAGGCCTGCGGCAGAGCGGGCACACAGAGCTGCTGTTGTGAGGATGTGTGTTTTAAGCAGAGCCAGGGGGAATCAGTGCAGGTGAGGTGTGTTTGAGGGCAAGTTTTGAGTTTAGATTCAACTCATATTTCTTCTTTTCGTTGACATCCTTTTATGTAGGACTAACAGGACTGACTGAGTTGAATGAATGTATGTCGTGAGGAACGTGGGCCTGAGTGTGTGTGTGTGTGTGTGTGTGCACAATAACATGCTGACAGTGAGGGTGGTGGCTCTGTCTCAGTGATTTATGAGAGTGTGCTGTGAAGGGTCTTCTGAGCAGGATATTGTTCCCTGACTGGTGACTTCTGCCTCTCTCTTTGTGTGTGTGTGTGTGTGTCTGTGTGTGTGTATTTTAGAGCGAGAAAGATTAAGAGGGAGAGTGCTGCAGGTGAGCCCTCAATGTAATCAATCACCACCACATCACAAGGCCCAGGGCTTGTGGATTACCGCTTCAAAAGATACCTAGTTTGACTCCACGTTTTTTTGCATATTCATTATTTCTGGCAGATAAAGAAAGAACACACTCTGCATCATTACTATACTTCAGGAAGGGAAGATAATAATCAACTTCATGCTTGTGGGGGATCATGACAGCTCAACCACATGGCCCAACCAGTCCAACACCCTGTACAAACCCCCTCATCCACCTCAAACACACACACACACACGCACGGTTTGCCACATCAGGATACAGTGCTGCACATGAATTCCGGTTTTAACAGTATTCTGCTCCGCTTACGCCAACAGATAAACCGCAGTTCTTCTGCGACCAGTAATCACATCCTGGGCCAGGAGGACAGGGCTGGAAGTGAAAAGACTGAAAGGCCTCAAATCAACTAAACACCAATACCACACAAGACAATGCCCCATCAGTGGTAGAACAGACAAATGAGGAAGCAAATGCATCGACGAAACACTGTATGATGACATAAGCCTTATGGTCCAGCCATACTCAGTCAGGCCCACTTACGAGGCAGACAGAGTCTAGCAGTGAGGTACTTGCTGACAGCAAGACTTTTCAAAGGCTTCATGAAATTTAAGGGCTCACACGTGGCCTATTTGGGGTAAGTCATGGCATTGGGTCATCAAAGGCCTAACTTCTGACTCAACGTGTGGGCCTGAGTTCAAACTCTTCAGAATTAGACTTAAGAAGTCTGTAAAGAGCAGTAGTAAAAGTAAAAAGTAAAAAAAGTTCTTCACTGAAAGTGAAAAATAAGACACATTTATCAAGTGACTTATTCCTACTTACAGTGAAGTGTAAGAACAACCTTTAAGAGCAGCTCTCAAATTATCACATTATTAATCATATATAGGCTCAGAGCAGGAATAGCCAATCAGAGAGGAGGAGCCAACATTTGCCCCATTGTTCATTCTTTTTAAACATCTTCTCAGTTGTTATTCCACAAAAGACTACTACAGTGTATATAATTTCTTTAAGTTGATTTTAATTGTATGAAATCTTTAATATTTCTAGTGGCAATTAACCCATGAAATAAACAACATTGGAAACAAGAAAGCTAAACGGGAAGTAGAGGTAGTTTGAGGTAGCCTAAATCAGAGAAAACATATATTTCAATTTTGTGCCACAAACCAGAAAATGAAGATGCATGGGAAGTGATGACAAACACAATCAGTTCTGAATTGCTTATTGCTTAAGATTAAGAGTATTGTTCATGATGATGAATGTTGCACTGTACAGACATGCCAAAAACATGTCTCTGAAGTGCTTTGCACTCTCTCTGTACTGCAGCCATTTGGGACCCAAACAGGCTACTTGTAACCAACTTCTGAAACCTCTGAAGCCCTCTTAAAAAAGAAATTTAATAAATAGCTTTTACTAAAAGTGAAGGATTTTTACTTTTAGCTTTCATTTAGTTCCTAAAATTCACCTTTAGTATGTGATAAATATGGACCATTCATTACGTACTGTATCAACATGAATCTCCATCACAGGGTTTTCTTCAGGATGTAAAGTGTTGATCCTAGCATGACGAGCAGGCCTGAGAGCTGAAGCATACTGATGAATTGTGGGTATCTATTATGATTTTAAAAACATTTTCAAGGACATTGTTTCATTCTCAAAATGAATGCATGTCCTTGAAATTTAAGAAAAATAATTCAGATTTAAGCAAACTAATTCAGTTTGCTTAATTTTACAAATTTTCAAGGTCTGTCAGACATGCAAACTCAGAGAGGCCTGATAGCATCGCTGCAGAGAGGCAAGCAGACGTGAGCTCAGTGTTTGTTCCGCAGTCACTGGTGTTGAGGTGGACTTGTGTGAGCTGCAGTCTGCCTGCTGTGCTCTGCTGTGAGAATGAGACTCTGCGGCTCGACGAACTCTCACTGCTTCAAATCTCCACTCAAGTACAAACACACAAACAAAAATGCCATTGTGTGGCCTTTCACCAGCACCGAGCATCAGCGCTAACAGACATTGTCTTTGCTTTCCCCTGCTGTGTACTTTCAGAATGATTATTGTATGGCACATACAATATGTTAACATTATCATTGTGAGTGGAAGGGGGCCTGTTATTATGGAACAGGAAGTGACCTGCCAGGACCCCTGATGACCTCAGAGGGAAAGCAATGACCTCAGACTGACCCTATGTGTTTGTCCTGGGCTCCGGCTGTGATGGAGGCAGGTCGGCTGCTCTGCTCACTGGGGAGGAGAGGCTGATAGGTGGGGTAGCTCTGAAACAAGGAAGGCGACAATGTGCTGGAAATTCCCTCTGAAGTACCAGCTTTAAAAGGGTCACCAGTGGTTGTACAAATGTGGTTTATTTTTATTTTGAGATGATAAGATGATAGACTTTCATTTTTATCTACTAGATTATTCAATTGCTTTTGTCTAGGTCAAGATGCAGCAATACTGTTAAGGACTAAATAGACTGCAGGAAACTGGTGGTTCTTGACACAAGTGCGCCCTCCTTTGATGAACCAAGGTTATTGCTTCTGGATGTAATTTTCCCCAAACGGACTAATCAAAAACCAGAAATAAAACCATCTTCATGAACCTGCTATGTGTTTACTACTTTAGTTTACAACTGATAGATGAGGCTGTTTCTCAAAATTTTTTATTTTATTTAGTTTCTCAAAATTTTATTTCAAATTCGACAGCTTTCCATTTCATTGCCCATTTCACAAACATTTGTGTCCCATTTCCCATGTCTTTTCTCGCATACAACCTAATCTCATGTATTCACTAATCTCATGGTCAAAACAAAACCACTTACAAAACACCTAAATCATACAAAATGTAGAAAATATTGAGGTACAGTCAGAACAAAAAAAAAAAAAGACTACACATTGGATTTGGGATGACACAATCAGCGCTTCGAATTTGTTCAAATATAAACGTCAGTCAGGGGCGAGTAGAAAAAACTTGCAAGTGCAAAAGAGAGAAGATTAGAAAAGACTAAACAACCACCGTCATACTCAGCTGGACAGCTGGAAATTATTCAATATTGGAACACGGCATATGTGAGTAAAGACATGAGACCGAAAACACTTGGGCCCTTCAACTATTCATTTGAAAACAAATCCCTTAACCTTATAAACTCAGAGTGAAAAAAAAAAAAAAACAATCCAGATTTGAACATGAAAATGCAGTATCATGTCTGAGCAAATGTGACAAAGTTTAAGCTCAACAAACTCAAAAACAGACAAACAAAAATGCTGTGATGTAGCTGCTGTAGAGCTGAACATGCAGTGACCTCAAGTTTATCACAAGGCACAAAGGCACAAGTGTTTGGATAAACCCATCACTACCGCTAGATGAGATGTTGATAGTCCACTTCTGGGTACAAGGATGGTAAAAAAAATGTGTAAGCATTTGTGTCACATTTATTTGAATTCTCATACATACAAACAGTCGGTTGTATGTCTATGTTGTAAGAGTGGTGTTTACATATGCTTGTGTGGCAGGAGTTGTTTAGAGGGCATCCAGCAGACTGTCGATGCGGCTGACGAGGTCCTGTCTCTTGCCGGCCAGAGTCTTGTCGCTCTCGATGTAAGCCTCCTTCTTGACCTTGCCGGCCACCAGCCGCTCCGCCTCCTGGCAGGAGCGACACACCAGCTCCTTCACCTGGCCATCCAGCTTCTGCACCTCCCCGACCTGAAAACAGAGCGAGGAGTGAACCTCACTGCTCATAAACCTCAAGTTTATTTTACCATTTCAATCTGTGCTCTCAAACACACAGGCGTCACTCACCTTATCGGCCAAGTCGGAGCCCTCAGCTTTGAGGCGGGCCTGCAGTGAGCTGATCTCATTCGTCAGAGTGCGGTGGTCGGCCTCCAGAGTCTTCCGGCCGCTGTTGAGCGCCCCGGTGTCACGGGACTGCTTGTAGCGGTTGACCACCTCGTCCATGTGTCGGTACAGACCCAAGCGCTTGTTGACCAGAGTCAGCACCTGCTCCGTGATGGAGGCCACCTTCATACGCACCTCGGCCGCAGGGTCCTGAACAGAAATAGAAGTAAAAACTGATTTAAAAATGATTCAAAATGCATGCATGTCAAGTGATTGTAGGAACTGTAAAAGGTGAGCATAAAGATAAATTAACATAACATAAAGAAATACATAAGTGTTGACTTACCTTTGTGATGGCAAAGTCCAGGCGGACATAGATGATGACAGTGAAGAAGAGGATGTAAAAAGCTCCTACAACCAAGAGAGGCTCCTGCAGCATCAGGATCTTATTGAAGTTATAATGAACCTGGTAATCAAAAGAGGACATTTATTCATTTGGGTTTGAATTCATTGTCACAACTCATATCAGAAGCTGTCCACATCTCTCCTACCAACTTATGCTTCTTAAATGTTAAATGACCGCAAGAAATGTCTTTTTTCCTCTAAATTGAAACATGAACTTTGACATAAAAACATTACTTTGGGGGAGTAAAAACTCTAATTTCTAGTGCTTAAACAGTTTGTTCTTCCATCAGTTAGTTGATGGACTAAAAATAATTCAGTGACTGCTTTGATAACTGATGAATCAAGTCATTTATCAAGTAAAATACTAGAAATGTGACAACCAACAACCAACTTCTTGTATCATACTGTAATTGAACAGCTCTTTTTCTCTGACTGTTGATCAAGTAAAGTAAGATATTAACTAGATCCTACAAACAAAAACATACTGATGATGTTGCTGTTTATAAAAGGCAGGTTTATTAATTGATCTACAAAACTTTGCTCAACAAAACCCAGAACCCCCTAAAATCTGCAACAAGGACTGCTGTAAAAAGACCAGTTCCAGGTTTTACTTGACAAAAGTATCCAGATAACTCTGTAAACTGGCTTCTTTGAACAGTCTGTCCTGACAATGGCTCCATAGAAAGGCCAAAGGGTGTAAAATCAAACAGGGTCATCCTGGTGGGAACACAAAGAGCTGGGGACATTGTAGGGGACATCTGGTGTGCAAGGTTGGCATTTTGGCCTGAAGGTGGTTCAAGAGGAATGCTGGTGAATTAAAATTGTCAAAATGATTTAATTTACCAGCTGTACTGCCCAATGAGTTTTATGCATATAAGCACCTTAAAAATACCCAATGAAAACGACAATATTTTTACACATTTGTGGAAGCTAAAAAGCCTGCTCGGAGCTCTGTCAATTATCTATGTTCAATAGATCTGGACATGTTGTAAATGTTGGTCAAGGGAGTCTTTGCTAATCTACTGGTTATTTTTGCTAATCTCTTTTAAACTCTAACTGGCCAAAATTCCTGTTCTTTTCTACTGTTCTTACCACAACATCCTGAATGTGCTGCTCCACCAAGTTGTTCTTGGTGGCGACCAGCACTGGTCGGCCAAAGGTATCCAGGTACGTATAGTGCAGCTGGTTTGGCATGCGATCAATTTTGTAAGGTGTATCCACGTGGATGTTTCTGATAGGACACGACAGGGGAAATTGGGAGAAATTAGCACCAAGTACTACAAAAACCTCAACTCCACCTCACATAGATTTTGCGACAAACACCGACCTGGCCCCCTCGGGCAGGATGATCTTCACAGTCATGGAGTCAATGACTTGGTCGTCATACACGTGGTCAACAAGTCTCATCTTCAGTGCATATTGGTCACCTATAAGATAGAATGACGCAACACATTAGTAACACACCGCAGAATACAGTGATTAAGAGGGCTGTGCCTCAATAGGAAGCCTTGGTTGCCCTGCTGGATTGTCCGGTGAGCGAGAGTGGTTTTGTGTCTGACTTCTCCCTCTTAACCCTTCTCATTTTAGAGTAGAGTGGCCCTTTAAGGAATCAGCTGTCACTTTAGAGGGAAGACTTGTATTGACAGAATGACATGCAAACTAAAGTTTGAGGGTGAGCCCAAAGAAAAGAAATGCAGCCATCAACCCCGGCTAGTTTCACTTGACAGTTCAGAGCTTGGGAGACTTCATGCTCTATTTTCATTACTTCAAGGGCAAATCATTACAGCTCACATTGTTCCATCATTTTGATGAATGCATGCCTTCCTTTTTAATATTTTCCCCCTAATTTTGTTCATATGTGTGAACAGTTTTTACATATGCCCACAAATCATGACAATGTGCCTGTTCAACTTAGCTCCTTCAGGTGGTTTCAGACTGATATTATCCACTGAGCATAATTAGTTACTAACCAATTTGTTGAGAATAATTAGCAAGACAACTTGTGGATTAAAGATATCTTACCCAGTGAGGTTTGCAATTTAAGTATAATAGATAGATTTGTCTCACAGTGTAACTTCAGGTAAAACCTATCATTAAGTTAATTAAACACTACACAGTGCGGAGAGGAATTACAGTATGAACCCTTAGGTTATGTAGAGCTTCTGAAATCCTGTGTATGTGGAACTCCATGCATATGAATATCCATCATGTGTTTCCCTTCAATTCATACACTGACATAGCTACCACACTTACATTGTCCACTGGATGCACCAAGGGACATTTTCATGCTTTGACTAAATTTCCTGATATATAAGCCTGCACTAAGACTAATTTTAATACTTCTTTCCATTCTAAGTATTAAATATTTCTCTTATGATTTGGTTAGTTAGGGTTTTCAGCAATCAACCCACCCAGGGTGTAGAGGTACTCGTAGCTGGGCAGATTGTAGCCAATGATATAGTGGGTCTTCCAGCCTCCAAACAGGGGGAAACGAGGTCTGACCTCCACCTCCACTGAGTCATCAAGGACCTGCAGATGGGAGGTGGAGATGTTCCCAATCTCATCCCTGTAGTAGACATCCTGAGCCGAGGCAGGAAGGATAGTCTGTTGAGGAGAAAGGATAGAATCATCATCATCATCATCACCCAGAGAGTGAAAAACAGTCAGACAATGATTTGTGTTTAAAGCAACACACCTTAAAAGACTTGACGGATGAGATGCCGCTGTCTGACTGACGCTGGTAATCGTAACGTGAAAAAGGCCCCTTCAGGACGGCACCTGTGTGCCTCAGGTCAACGGTCTCTTCCACAGCGATGTTGCCCCAGTGAGAGACCTCGATTGTGCGAGTGATGCTACTGATGGTGAGGAAGGGTGTGTTGTTTTCATAATGGATCTTCATTGTATCCTGAACGTTAGGGAACATACACAACACAAACATTTGTAACAACTTTTTTTGCAGCTTCATCATCCGAAGATTGTGAAACCTTGTCAGAGATTTACCTCGCTGAACGGAGCGATGTCACGGAAGGGTCCATACTCGATGATCTCATCAATCTTGCTGGGGTTGCCCAGCTTGGTGTAGCTCTCCACTGTCTTGGAGGCGAGGCGGACACGTGTGGTCTGACTGCGGGTGGGGTAAGGGGAGTACAGGTAGTGGTTCCCCTGAAATACCACCAGCTGGCGCTCAGCCTGGGTGATTTGTGAGGGGAAAGGCTTCAGGACATGGCTGAACGTCGTCTCCACCTTTGCTTTCAGCTGAGCACCTGCTGCCAGACTGGAGGTCAGCTGCACTTTGTAAAACTCCCCACTGCAAGGGAACAGATGATAAGAAACATTTGCATAATGGTGTTAAATGCTGCTCCTGTAAAATGTCAGCTTCTCCAGATCTACAAAATGCAATCTTGTAATTTTAGGAACTCTTGAAAAGAACATTGTGCATGGAAAATGCTGCCACAATGACTGGTATATTCATAAATAAGTAATTTGTCATCTAGTAAGTTAGCAAATATGGTTTCATAAACAAATCCATCTGTTGTCATATTAAAATCACTGGACTTATAAAAATGAGTCTGACAGGAAGTTGTGTGTTATGAGTCTTTGATTGCTGGAGCAAGGAAATGTTTCTCTTACTGTCATAAGGGAGAGTCCTGTGTTTCCTAGACTATAGGCATCAGGAAAAGGAGCATTTAAGCACCTATCCTTGGTATTTAGACAAATTTAAGCTCTTAACAGGAATGTCACTCAGACACTTCTGATTTAGTTCATTCAGTTAACGCCCACCTTATTGAAAAATGCTGATTCAAATGCACTTATAATGCTGCCTGCATGTTTACATGAGTTGAGTTATTTGTGCAGGCTTGAGAATCTGGTTAGATGACAAAGTAAGGGTCTGATCTTGTACCTTTGGCCTGGCATTGTTGTCTGCTGGATGTCAAGTGTGCCATCATCCTCTTCATCACCCTTCACCTGCGAAAACATGGTTACTGGTTGAGCTTAATCTGTTTATGAAATGAATGCACTTCAGAATCAGATTTATTCTAGTCTACTCCAAGTAGCAAGTACAAGGAATTCAATGTGGTCCAGATGTCAACAGAAAAAGCAATAAACACAAACATTAAACAATAAACATAAACACAAACATAACAATGTAATAAAGGGACAATAATTTATGTTTCTATGTAGTGGGGGTGGACTATGTTAATATAAGTATGAATGTAGATATAATTATAAATTTGAGCGTAAATACAATGTGTATTTACTGTATATGTATGTACAGTTAACTTAAAAAGTCTATATACATCCACACAATGCAGGACAGACAAACAGTATGCAAAATATGAGTTAGAATGAGATATGGAGGTGAAGTGAAATTGGTATGTTTACAGGCTTTCACTGTCCTTGTTAAAATAACTTACAGACAAAATACAGGACAAGTGAGAGATTTATACCATGGAAAGCACAGCAGTCCCTTTCAGTGAGCGTGTGCAGCTTATTATTTTGTGTAAAAAACAAGGCACTGCAGTATTATCATTCATTGTGGAGAGGGGAGGCGGGCCTGTGCGCAGTCACACACGGAAGTCAGCTGCTCAGCGCATACGTGTCGTTCAGCCACTGACAGAGCGTGCACCGCTGCGGAAGTTAACATCATCCTTTAGCAATTCAAAATGAATTTATCCATGCTAGGGTGAGATCTTCGGAGCAATGCTGCTCAAAGCAAATCAAGTGACGTGAATTGCTTGCACCGAGCAGTATAACGTTACATTTTGAAATAGTAGCAGTGTGAACTTGCAGGAACACACTGAATCACGCCACACAGAGCTAGTAGCTGTGATCTCATGCATTCAATGAACAAACTGTAACATGGTGTGGTAGCATGCTGGTAAAGCTGTGCACCATTGCGTCTCTCACTTTTACGCAGAAAGACGCAAAACATGAGAGCAGCGGGTGTTTTGCGCAGCCAGGATACGTGTCCCTTCCTGTGAAGTAAGCTAACAAGCTACAGCTAGCTACAGCTAGCTATCACTGATGTTTGACTCACCGAGGCTCCGATGTACGCCAGGTGCGGGGCCAGGCCAGGCTCAACCGCCAGTATGAAGCTATTCACGGCAGCACGTCCCTGGTTGGACAGCACGATCTCCGCGGTGATTTTGGCCAGATGAGTGCTCAGGTCCACCGTCCTCTTCACGTCCTCGATCACCAGACCGTCCGCTGAAGCCTCCGAGCACACAGCGGCCAGGAGCAGCAGGCAAGCGCCGACAAGTGGCGACCACCGAGACATAGTTACAGAAAAGAAAGAGCTGAAATACCCAGGTAAAGAGCGGAAAGTTTGGGGAGGAAAATGTAGAGCAGCGAAGAAAGGCCGCCGCGCCGCTCTACATCAGAAAAGGATGACGCTTCATTCAGTCCGACGCGATGACGTCACGGCGCGCTCTTCACAACGTGCCCTGCGTTGGAAGCGACTGTGACAACTCAATGGACCAAGTCACAGATAGTCTATGAGGAAAACAAGCCCTTTTAAAAAAAATTTATTTTGATTGATATGAGGATTATTTTGCAAACAAGCACGTGTATTTATTTTTTATTTAATTACTTATTTTTAAAATGAACGAGCGCATTTTTATTGAAAAGGATTAACTTACAATTTATTAAAAAAAAAAATATTGAAAATTATTCATTTACAAACATCAAGGCATAGGTAACCATAACAACAATAAGCACCTCTTAACATACAAGGTACATCAGCCAAGAAAGAATGACTTACATTATATAAAATAATAATATAATACTGTAAATAATAATAGAACATAAATACATTTTAAAAACAAAATAATAATAATAACTGCACTCTTCCATAGTTGCTCTAGAGGTCATGAAATACTTTTAGTTCTTCATAAGCTCTGAGGAGAGACTTTGCATGTTTTCTTTTCATTAGTCTTAAAGCATGATGATTGCCCACAAGGTCCTTTTTAAAAACAGAAACATGATGCATGGATGAAAAAAATTCTCCAGGAGTATCAGGTTGTTCAGTATCGAGTCACTTCATGTTAATACCAAACACAATATTTTCTCTTGTGAGAGGAGCAAGTAGCTGGATTTTGGTTCACAGCCAGTCCTGCAAATCCTCATACATACAATGAAAAAACAGGTGATCAGTAGTTTCAATTTCAGTAGCACAAAACCTGCAGTTATTGTGATTATCATCAAGTCTCAGTCTTAGCAATCCATTGGATAGATAAATATTATTGACTATTAATGACACAATTGTTATAAGATAACCTGTTTTACGTTTGTGTGTTTGGCCTTGTTGGACTGTCTGTCCATGAAGTGACTGTGGTAGTGACCTGTACTGGCCTGCTGATGGCACCTGTGTCAGTCTCTGTAAATACAGTTTTGTGTGGTGTTGTTGTTGTGGCTGTATTAATTATAATGTAAACATTATAATTGTCTAAGCATGCAGATATTTGAATGGGTTTTAGAATCAGTTGATAATGCACTAAAGGCTTTTTAACCATAACTACTTTAGAAAGTCACCCGTGGTCATATGTCAATATGTGAAAACCAAAGCTCACAATCAATCAGTCTGTCAGTCAATCAGGGTACAGCCCATGGATACAAGGGTTTTTTTATGGTTGCAGTCAGGGACACTGATCACACATATCAGCTGTCCTCAGCTAAACATTGATGACGATGGCCTCTCCCCATCGCCTATTTTTGGATCATTTACAAGAGCTACAAAGCAGGAAGTTAGTTATTAGGTGGCTGATTTACATTTTATGTGCAGCAAAATGGAAATCAGATTACCTGTGATGTAGCTGACTTTCATGCGTGACAAAAAACCTTCAACATAGTCAGGGCCAGCCCTGACTATGTTGGTTCCCTAGGTGAGATTTAAATTGGAGCCCAAAAAAGTGCAAGAACTCACACTAAAATGAAGTGTAACAATGATGATACCTCCAGCCCAGACAAATTCTCCCAGTTCTCTGGACAAAAGGCAAGTGGGGGTCAAGGTGCCATTCAATGAGTGTTTGGTGGCTGACCAACAAGTAAGGCTTTGAAAATCAAACCAGTTAAAACCCATGCGACTGCGTATTTCCTAAAGCTGTTCAGAAGCAAGCATACCCGTTGGTAACTCACTTGGTGCCCCCTCCTTTATTTGGTGCCCTAGGCGACTGCCTATGTGGTCTATGCCATGGGCCGGCCCTGCAATTCAGGGAAAGTAATGGGGCATAATTGAATAGACGGTGTAATTATGGATTATTTTATTTTTTTAAAGTCTGTCAAATGCCTTAAATGTAAAAGGTGATTCAGTTCCACAGAAACCATCATAAGCAGGCACGAAAGACAACAGCATCAAATTGCCTACACAGAATAAAAACAATGATGTGTCAGTTAAATGGAAAGAGCAAAATCAAAGTCATCATCATATATGTACACTGGTCATCATCAAATACCCAGATGGTATAGTAAACTGGCCAAGAGGCTGATACAGCTGCTGGAGCCAGGTCAAGCAGCCAGTCACTGTCTGCCACCTGGAAAGGAGCTGGGATTTAGTGAGTGTCAACACTGTTATCTAAGACTATTACGCTGCATGTGAAGCATGTACTTTAATACTTAGCTGGCTTCAAAGTTTTCAAAATACTTCAGTTGTGCATTTATTGTTTGTTTGTTTTGTATTTACTATTATTTGTGATATCTTCTGATCATTCGATTTTAGCTTTGGATTTCTAAATTGTGGAAGATATTGCAATTAATTATTAGGGTGAGTTAAAGGTGTGGGCGTGTTAGTGAAGTGATAATTCAGCAGCACTCATAAGCTAGATGGACAATGTATTGTATCTGTTTATATAGGCCTATATCATCTGTTTAGTAGATCATAACAGCCTTCCTTGACTTTCCATAATCCATTACCAATGAAAGAGAAAATATAATCATATACACATTAAAATGCTTTCATTGTATTTATATTATAATTTGTGACCTCTCAGGTCATGTTTTTTTATTTGTCTTTTTTTTGTTTGTTTGTTTTTTTCCCCATCACTTTATTTATAGAATGCGTCACAATATGTGGGATATTAATACAATAACAGAAAACAATTAAGCATCACATAATGAAATAAAGATAACATAAAGGACATGACTTCACTTTCAATTTGTTGATAGAGTCAACATGGTAAGAGGACAAAGGGTAAAAGTAATAATAATGAATAAATGGATAATACTAACTGTATGTGCACATTTATTGTTTATAAGTTGGATAGACTCAAAATACTTTCTAAATTCAATTATGAGGGGCGAGACCTCGAGAACTTGGATTTACGGATGTGAAATTTTCCCAGTAAAATTAATAAAGTGACAGTCTGTTGAACTTTCTGGTTTTTGTTTTCATAGTATAATATTACATCTTTGGCCTCCAGCTTAACTGAATGGTTGGTTTGAGTGTCAAAATAATCTTCATTTCTTTTCCAGAATCCTGATGTTTACTGACATTCATAAAATAGATGTTTAGTCGTGTCTTCATTTTTGAACAAAAATCACATTTATCGATATCCACAAATCTTAAGACAAATTTGTATGTGGGAGTTCCACACAAATTTCAAATGAAGAAGCACCTCAACCCCACCAAATTTATGCTGGTGCTGGTGGCCTTGAAACTCTTAACTAGTCGAAGGAGGAGGACCGCACACAGACTTGTTCGTTTCTTTATTTAAACAACATTGTGCTGAGTCAAAGCCCAATGTTTCCACTTGCACCTTCATCAGGGACCAAACAGGAATACTGGGTTGAAAACCACTTTTTTATACATTTCCAAACATCAGAAGGCATCCTATTTCCACATAAATTTCCCATGTGGAGTAATTGTAACTGTAAATAATCATTTCTTACATGTTTATTCATACATTTGTGACTTTTAATATTTATTCAATTAACAAAGAAGGTAGGTTCCAATTCCTGTAACTCTTGCCTCTCAGAATGGCATTTCATCAGCTTAAGGATTCCACTATAGGATTAGTATTTATTACCATTTGATAGTCTTTATAAGTGGCTAGAAAGGTTTTTTGTTATGAGAAATTCGTTATAACTGAGAATTTAAGCTTTATAATTTTTGGAAGTCAACAAGCAAAATGATATTCATGTCATTCCAATGTTGGAAATATAGTGGTTTATTGTTTCTGGTCATGCACTCATTGTTCCATAACAGTTTTGTGGGGGGTGAAACTGTGACCTCCTCAGGTCCAGAGGAACAAGGCGTATCCAGCGCGTGACGTCAGCGCTCACCGACACAGCTTGTTTTGGAGGAAGTGGACAGAGCTAGGCTAGCTGCTAGCGTCAACGGCAACAAGACGAAACAAGACCATTGTACCAAATCGCCCCTGTTACACGAAGGGAGACACACGTCGGCAGTGGCAGTTTTGATTTTGATAAGTAGAGTTAGCTGCGAGGCTAGCTATCAGAGAGTATTTAGCTGTCGACTTGCTAAAACGTGTTGTTTTGTTAACGGTAGACATTTAAAGGAGCTGTTAGCCTGTCAGCTAGCCTGCGCGTTAGCTAACGCTTAAAACCCGAGGCAGAGGAAAAAGTCCACAAAGACATTTTTTATTACCGCAGGATCACCGCCCAGGTTGGTTTGTGTTGACTTTAGTTGTTGGTTACACTTATGATATGTGTTAAAGATGTAGCTGTCGTCAAGTAAGTTTCACATTTGTCTATAAAACCTTGCTTAGCTAAACTAAACGTTAGCTTAAATTAAGAAGTGTCACTGATATGGTAATTGTTAGTGGACACGGTATCCAAAAACGCCTGGCGTTAATTATCTTTACAAGATTATCTATTTAACATTTCTGCACTATTTATAAGATATGTGTAATCGTTGTCGTGCTTTTGCTTGTCTGTCTAGCTCACATTTTGATCTGCAAATGTACGTTAATGTTTATTCTGTCTTGCTAACCCTTTGCAAGTGTGCTTGATGTCTTAATAGTCGTTGGGTAAAATGTTGACACGGGGACACTGTGTATAGTTTATAAAGTGGGATTATTTACAACCAGATAGACTAATAGATTTAAGAATTACACCTTTTATGTGTGTGGAATCCAACCGAAGTATTTGCTGTGCTAATCACGCTTGCCAAGTCATGGTTCCGTTAGTCCTGTGTTTTAAAACCATGTGATCAGTCCCTGACACAGTGTCATGGGGTGCAGATTATGAGAGCCGCACCGATAGCTTTGCTACTCTTGCCTCATAATAGTACAAATATAGATTCAAACCGTAGCTTCTTGCTCCCGTAAGAAGATATTACATTCAACTTTAAGTGATATGCGGATGAAACAATTAACTATTTGTGTCGATAATGCTCCAAGATCTAACGAATAGAGTGGGGATTTAACGCTCATCGGTAATAGAGTTTGGACTTTGGTCTTTACAGCTGTATGAGGTGGTTTATTATTACAAAGCGCACCCGGCCAAAGTCAGAAGTGCTTAGTGATGTTTTGAGCGGGTGCAAATTAGAGAATCTGAGGTCTTTAATTGGTTTTAATACAAAATTAAGCTGCTTCCGATTATCTAGACCATCCATTAGCAGATATACAGGAACGTGGTAGCAATTCACCAATTACATAGAGATGGCTGACAAATTAAAGGAAAAACCAGAATAAATGAGTGGAGAAACATAATCAATGCAGATGCTTCCACACAGGTGCACTGCATGGTACAATTAAGCAATTAACATTGAGTCGTGCTCTGTGGTATGTATAAAAATGCTGAGCAGGCCTAGTTTATTCTGATTATGTATCAAGATGGCAAGAGGAAAAGATCTAAGTGACTTTGAAAGAGAGTTGATTGTTGGGGCACTGATTGCAGGAGCTTCAGTCATAAAGACTGGTTAGTGTTTCAATAGGAACAGTGACTAAAGTGACATCTGCATTTAGATTTATAGGAAAGACATCAGTAAATTGGTTCTGAAATTATGTTCAACTGCACATTTGATGACCATGATGCTTGTGCATTAGTGTGATATGTAAAGAAAAACAAGAGCAACTCTTCCTCAGGTGACTGGGAATGTCAATGCAGGACGTGACTGTCGGCAAGAACAGTCCGCCGACAATTACATAGAGAAGGATATTATAGTAGGGTGGCAGCGCATAAACCCCTCATTACTAAGATGAATGCACATTTGAGAGTTCAGTGGTGCAAAAACCAAAGGTCCTGGTCTACAGAGATGTGGAAAAAGTGATATGGTCAGATGAGTCATCTTTCACCATATTCTCAACAAGTGGGCGAGTGCATGTGTGGCGTGCACCAAGAGAACTTTGCTGGCATGGTTTGGGTCCACTTGTCCCCTTAGAGGGAAGGGTCACTGCAAATCAATACAAAGTTGTTCTGAGTCATCACTTTTATCCTATGATGAAACATTTCTATCCTGATGGCAGTGGTCTCTTCCAGGATGACAATGCCCCAATTCACAGGGCACAAGGGGTCACTGAATGGTTTGATGAGTGTGAAAATGATGTGAATCATATGCTATGGCCTTCACAGTCACCAGACCTCAACCCAACTGAACACCTTTGGGAGATTTAGGACCGACGTGTAAAACAGCGCTCTCCACCACCATCATCAAAACACCAAATCAGGGCTTGGTGATATGGACAAAATCAGATATCACGATATTTTTGACCAAATACCTTGATATCAATATTGCAACAATATTGTAGGGATGATATTGGTGCTTTCACAAAATATTTACATGAGATTTTTGATAAATAATCATCAGTAATGTGGATATAATGACTAAGTGTGTAAAGGCATATAATAAAACAGCTAGAACAGTCTTCACTTCACTGTAATTCAGCCTTTAAAACCAGGAAAAGACAACACTTTTGCCATATTACAATATCCAAAATCTAAGATGATATCTAGTCTCATATCACAATATTGATATAATATCGATGTATTGCCCAGCCCTCCAGTAGAGCTCAGAGACTTGCAGAATCAACGCCAAGATGCAGTGAATCTGTTCTTGCAGCACATGGTGGCCCAACACCTTACTGAGACACTTTATATTGTTTTTTCCTTCAATTTGTCACCTGTCTGTATGTATTACTTTAGATGAAAACGGTGGAAGAGTTGTGGGGATGATATACAGTAAGAGATATTTAACAGGGATCTTGGAATTATAAGGACAAAGTAAATGGGAGGAAAGAGATATTACATTTGAAGAAGAATAACAAATGAAAATAGTTGGGGCTTTTTCCAAATGTTTTCTTTGCTTTTTGTTTGTTTTGTTTTATAAATTCTAGTTTGTGTGTGTAGATGATGATTTCAAGGCAACAACTGCCAGTTTGGAAGGAAAAATTCAGATCTCAGAGGGGAAGTCATCATAATGCACTGCTGTACTGTTTATGCACGTAATGATTAACACACACAGTGGCTGCATTCAGTATGTTTTGTAGTAACTGGCTGTGTTTTCCTTTTTTTTTGTTATCAATTTATTATAATGTTGAGCTTTATCGAACTTGGGAATGAAACAATGTCGTTTTGTTTCACTGAATAGTTTGTCTGAAGCATAAATATCCCAAAATCATTGCTAGTTTACAGTATTCCAAGAACAATCAGCTGCGGTGACAAAAATAGCAGATGTCATCTCAGCTGAACAACCACAGAACCGCATTGTTCAACATGTTTTGAACAAAGTGGCAAGGGAATTGTTTGTTTCCCGAATTGTATTTTAGAGCCTCATTTTGTACAATGTGAAGCACATTTCTATTACTGCATTTGTCTTTGTTTGTGCAGTTAAGGTAACTCAAGTATAGCACGAACCCTCACTTGGTTTAATTCCTAGAACTGGTTCATTTCTTTGAAGTGTATTTAAAGACGCACACATACCCGATCATCTTTCACTGAAACCTGTTGGCCCATATCAAAAGGGTCATCTCTAGGTCAAGGCTGTATTCATCTTTTTTGGGCAATTCCAGCGTTGGTCTGCTTCTATTAGGAGTTTTCTTCTCCGTCTGATGTATGTTATTGTCTTTACAGCTGTGGCACAATGACGTCAAGGAAGAAAGTACTACTTAAAGTCATCATCCTCGGAGACTCTGGGTGAGTGATGTTGAGACCTTAAAGCTAAAAGGGTTCATTAAGGTAGGGTTAATCTGCTCCGATCAGTACACCTCTAACACACAGATATACTTACACAGCAAGCGAGGAACCTTTTTTATGTTTCACCAATCAAGTAATAATGGTGACTTTCTCTGTTTCACTTGTTTCTGCCCTTCATATGTTTTGTATGTGTTGTGTTTTTTTGTTTTCTAGAGTTGGGAAGACCTCATTGATGAACCAGTATGTGAATAAGAAGTTCAGTAACCAGTACAAAGCCACAATAGGTGCTGATTTCTTGACGAAAGAAGTCATGGTGGATGACAGACTTGTCACAATGCAGGTATTGAGGAAGTAACTTTCACAAGAATTCCACACAGACGTATTTCTCATTGAAACCCAATTATCATATCTAAAACAATCACAGGGAATAAAAGAAAAGAGTAATGTTTATGTTGTACCACTGTGAAAATGCATTATATTGTACTTTTCTGTAAAAACGGTTTATTAAAACACATTATTAAAGATGATTAATAACTTTCTCCCAAATATTATAAATTCAGCAAGGAAAACAAATCTTTTATGCTTTTTCTCTAGATGTGTATTTTCATATCCAAAGACATTTTGCCATCACAGTCCCATTTAACCTGAACTGAAAATTCCACTTTGGAGATCAGTTATGTGAATTTGTTTTTCCTTTTCTGTTGTGGAACACTAGCAGCTGTGAAGGTTAGCAAGTCTGTCTGTAATTGGATTTACATGCACACTTACTGTATGTATGTACTGTATCTTGATAATGTGAACACTTTGGGTTATCTCAGTCAAGTTGACGTCAAAATTGGACTTGACATGAAGTCTTTTGAATATTACTGTGGCTTACATACAGGTTTTTCACATTTTGATGACTAACAATGTTGGATTAAAGAAGTTTTTGGTGCATAAGGGACATGACTGTCATTAATGGAGAAATTTGAATTATGTGAACAATGTTAACACGTCAAACCTACCTAATCTACCTAAATGCATATTTCCTCTCCATTCTGTATTGCAGATCTGGGACACAGCAGGTCAGGAGAGGTTCCAGTCTTTAGGTGTTGCATTCTACCGCGGAGCAGACTGCTGCGTCCTGGTGTTTGACGTGACAGCACCCAACACCTTCAAGACTCTAGACAGCTGGAGGGACGAGTTCTTGATCCAGGCCAGCCCTCGAGACCCGGAGAATTTCCCCTTTGTGGTGCTGGGCAACAAGATCGACCTGGAGAACAGACAGGTGGGTCCAAGTAATCAGATTTGTGTGTACCAGGGGTGGGTTTTTTGAGAGATTGTTGTCTTTAAGAAGTAATGATACTCTTCAGACTTTAAATTAATGGAACCATTTTAAAAATAGCTTGTGTGAAACAGTCATTCTTGTTTATCTGATGTTTGTTAGTGTAACATCGGTTCCTTTGTGTTTCAGGTAACAACCAAGCGAGCACAGGCTTGGTGTCAGAGCAAGAACAACATCCCATATTTCGAAACCAGCGCCAAGGAGGCAATCAATGTGGAGCAGGCCTTCCAGACTATTGCACGCAACGCTCTTAAACAGGTAACAGCAATAGAGACTGGTGAATACTTTTAACCAGCCTCCTGTTTTACATGTGTTCCTGTGAAAGCTGTTAGATGTGGAGTGAGGCTCAACCTCACTTATTGTTTTCTGTTTTTAGGAGACCGAAGTGGAGTTGTACAATGAGTTCCCTGAGCCAATAAAGCTGGACAGGAACGAGCGAGCCAAGCCGTCAGCGGAGACCTGCAGCTGCTGAGGACTCTGAAGATCTTCGGGGGCTCGTCATTGCCCTCATCACCCTGTCTTGCCTTGTCTATATATCCCCTTTCCCATGGCCCACTGTGTTAATCCCTAATGCCCAACATACAAGCAGCATCCCACTCATAGAGTATACTACTACACACAGACATGCTGCACCCACCTCCTTATGTATACAAAACACACATTTTCTATAAAATAAGTCTCCTAGCCCAAAGAACACCTTAAGGAAACATTATGGCATTTACTTGTATGATGCTTATTACTTCCCAGTGTTTCCCATCCTATTCTTTCATGGTGGCGGTGGTTTGGGCTGATCTCATTTTTGGTTTCATGTATATCACTGCTTTCACACCCAGTTTTGGTTCTCACTGCTTTCATTTGGGATACTTAAAGTGGTAAATCAAAGCATAATCTCTATACATGTTTGTGTTTATGAGTAAAGTTAGACAAACTTTTTTTTTTAAAATCAAAGTTTCTTTAGCAGTGGTGGTTTTCTTACTTTCACGGCCCGCCACTGCTGCATGAATAGAGGAAACACTGCTCCCCTCATTTTACTCATTTGTGTTGTGGCTTAAATTAGTTTTACACTCAAAAACACTTGTCACCATGGTTTCACTTTACCTCATGCAACCTTAAAGAAAAATAAACTGATACTTGTTGGGGATTGGGAACTGATGTCCTGAAGGATCAGAATGTGTGAAGGTGCATGTGTGGATCACATTAAGATGCTGCCGGCTGATTCTCGTTAATTGGTGTCGAATAGAAAATACAGTTAAATGACAAGACCATCATTTAAGTGTGTACAGGTTGTTTTTTTTCTTTTCTGCACTTTGCTGTCATCTACAATAACTGAAGACTTGCTCAGACATCTCATTTTAGAGCCACAATAAATGCATTTGTAGCTCAGGTTGAGGACGTAGTAGAATCTAAACTCAGCTGCTTGATGTAAGCGCTGTCCCTAATTCGCTATTCGCTGTTCCTCTATTGGGGAAATGAAGGTTCGTCTTGTAATCAACTATTCTTGGTACATCTGACGTGGGAATGAACCAAATCAAGTCAGCATGTCATTCTACCCGACAGTCCTGGAGAGGAGAGAGATTTTTCTCAAGTATAAATATCATTCATAACTAAGTACTATTAGCTAGTACATTTCTTCTTTTTACTGTCAACTATTGCAAGACTTTGTATATTTGCAAACCTCTCAATCATTTTGTGGGGAAGGCGAAAGTTGTGTTGTAAATCTCCATATCTGACTGCCAGTTGCTCGTGTTGGCAAACAATTTAAGTGCTTGACATTTCTTTTTAACCGATCAGATCTTTAACTGTCTGTTCGTATTATGTTAAAACTTTGAAATGCATTATAGATTACAAGATAGCTTACATACTGTAACTTTGAAAGAAGAAAAAAAAATGTGGGGAGGGAGTATTGGCATTCATCATTATTATATTATTAATATGATAAATGCATAGCATCTACATTGTTTCAAAATGTCTTTGCGTTTCAAGTAATAAGGGTAATAAAAATCTTGAATAAAGCACACTGTGTTTATTTCTGACATTTATTGTGTAAATCTTTATTAAGCAGTATCAATATAGCGCATTTGTCACATTTAAAGTATTTGACTTTTAATAGAAGAAACAATCTTTTTCTAAAAACCTGTCGAAACAGTAAAGTAGAATAAACAAGACCTAAATGGTCTTTTCAATACTGTAGAGTTTTCAGTCCAGTTCATCTCTTCAGCTGGTTTTTGGTTTCTTGTTGGGTCCCTGCAGCCAGTGCTGAAGCTGTCCTGCAGACTTTCGCTTAGTCTTTGCTTTGCTTTCACCCTCTTTCTGCCTCTGAAGTGTATCTGAGTCCTTCCTCTTTGAAGGGGAACCAGTCATCAGCCAGTTGATCATCTTCTTACTGCTGGCTGTGGACTTGGGCTCCTAGGGGTCAAGGGCCAGATTGATCAGCTCAAACCTCTCTAAATGCCAGAGAACTGACATCACATAGCTAAAACTTTCAACCACAGTGAGTAAAATGCCACATTAAATCTTGTACCTTTTTGCCGTTAAGATCCACTGGCTGAAGGCACTCAGGAGAGTTGTTGCGCGAGTTACTCACAATCGATGAAACGGGGTGAAAAGTCAAAATGTTTTTTGACTGGAGCAGTTTCAAGGCATCTAAAGATTTCACCTGCCCAAAATCAAGCCATCTTCTCACTTCTTCCTCTCCATCCAAGATCGCTGGCATCCTAAAACACATTCAGACAATAATTTAGAATTTCATACAGACCCAAATTTAATAAAGGAGTGTTTTTCCACATCAACTAATGTTACCTGTGATGGATGCTTTGCAGGTTTGGAGAAGCATTCACAGTGATGATGCTGTAGCTGTAAAGGGGTTCTCCATCGACTGGAGATGTCCAGCAGTCAAACACTCCGGCCATAGTCAGCAACCTCCATCCAGTCCACTCACCTGGGGCTTCCCCTTCCTCAAAGACACACAGCAACAAGCATGCCCTAATGTTTAAATTATAAAAATCTGCAGAATTAATGAAAATACATGCCAAAGATCTTGTTGGTTTATGACTTATGGAATCCTCAGCCTGGCACTAACATCAAAACTCAAGCATGTGTTTGTGTGTTGCGTTACATTTTGAATTCTACAGAAACACCTGGTGGACACATGCACATTTTTGGCCTTGGCCCCTCTTCCACACAGGAAATTTTCAGCCATGGTAATTTCCGCCAAAGTTGCATTCTCTCAAGATTTGTTTTGGATGAAAGCAAATGTTCATGGTGCTTATATTACTATAGAAAACCCACTACTTACCTTTGTCAGGGCAGGGGAGGCCTCCTCTGGAGGGCACACCGTCCCAGAATTCTCATTATTGAGGGTTGAGGTCACGAGGTCATCCTGATCCTCTTTTTTCCCCTGAGTCTGAGGGAAGTAGATGAAGAAGGGCTGCTTGCCTTTCTCCTGCTTCATCCATTCGTAAAAGCCATCAGCCAGGATGACACAGCGCTGTCCTTTTATCATGGGGTCCTTGGGGGAGAAAAAGTGATCAGAGACAACACGTAAAATATACTGATAGAAATTAAGTAGCTTGCCACTCAGCAGTGTCTCAAAGTGTACGCACCTTGTAAGATTTCTTCTCCAGTATATTCTCACTGCGGCAGTTGCTGGTGCTGTAATGCATCTTGCTCGGGTCGTTCTCCTTGAACCAGGAAGGTACCAGGCCCCAACGCATCACAGCCAATACACACTCATCCGCAGGAGCATTCTGAACACACATAAAAGGCAGAGACCGAATAACATTAACACCTGCAATATACACCGATCAGCCACAACATTAAAAGCTAATATTGTGTAGGTCCCCCTTGTGCTGCCAAAACAGCTCTGTGACCAGTTGAGGCATGGACTCCACAAGACCTCTGAAGGTGTCCTCTGGTATCTGGCACCAAGACCTTAGCAGCAGATCCTTTAAATCCTGTAAGTTGTGAGGTGGGGCCTCCCTGGGTCAGAGTTGTTTTTCCAGCACACCCTGCAGATGCTCAATCTGGGGAATTTGGAGGACAAGGCAACACCTTGATCTCTTTGCCATGTTCCTCAAACAATTCCTGAACAATTATTGCAGTGTGTCAGGGTGCTTTATCCTGCTGAAAGAGGCAACTGGCCATCAGGGAATACTGTTGCCATGAAGGGGTGTACTTGGTCTGTAACAATGTTTAGGTAGGTGGATCCAAGTTGTCCCAATAGAACATTGCTCAGAACATCACACTGCCTCCGCCAGTTTGCCTTCTTCCCATAGTGCATCCTGGGGCCTTTCAGAAAGCAGCTTCAGCAAACTCTGAGTCTAACCCTGAACTCTGAGTTGATGAACCCTGAGATGGGAAACTCAGAGTTTTCAGTTTCAGAACAGCTAATCAGTCAGTTCAATCAACTCTGAATATGTTCACTCTGAGTTAAGCTTGTGCGTGATGAATGAAAAAAGCCATCATTAATGGAGCTCCGATACTACGAATCACTATGGCAACAGGTAAATAAAAGGCAGAGCCTCCATTTTAATCCAGTGGATTTAGAGATATTAATGCATGTGTATGTGGACGGTGCACATTTATCTTTTTAAAAAAAGAGCTTATGTCAGAGCGGGAAAAGTGTCAATAAGTTAACACAATAAAGTTTTATTCAGTGTCGTCCATTAATTCATCATTTACCAGACTTACATTTCCTTAATGATGATAAAGTGGAATCTGACTGTGTATCAGGCTGCAGCTACATCACATTTTAAATATATTTGTTCAGCTTTAATCTGACGGACAAAACACAGGAGGCAGCGACTGAAGATGAAAAATATAGTTAAAGATTTAAAACATAAATAGATCAAAGACACAGAGACATGACTGCAAGCTCACAGTTTGATCCAGTAATAATGTGTTTGGTGATTTGTACTTGAAAAGGCGTCGAGGTAAAAATACAGAATATTTTAAATTTTTAGACATCTATTTGTATCTCAGCTCAACAATGTTCAGTGACTTTATTTTAACTACTTCAACAAATTTAGTAAATTTAAACATTGTCACTGAAATGCTGTTAAAACACATTAAGATTATGCTCCCTATTTAAAAATCTCACTTTCAAACTACATTCTGCAGATGCACCACAATACTGCTCACTCAGCATATTCACATATAATCTCCAATATAAAAGGAATTATGTTCCATCAGTGCGATCAATCACATCATGATTGATGGAGATAATTATTCATTGATCCCACATGTCTAAGGCTTCATACCGATTGTTTAAATTTAAATTGAGATTACACATTATGTGCAATAAAGATTTCAGTGCAGGAGCTGCTCTAACAAACTGACAGCTGTCTTGTGTGCACAGTCACAGTGTTATAACAGAAGGACGTGCAGAGGTTTTATTCTAAGCTAAAGGTGAATTCACGCTGTGTAATATTTGAATGTTAGAGCAAAAACTGCTGTTCAAAGAAATGACTGATGCACATAAAAGCAGTAACCTTTGAAAGTGCTTGAGTAACTAAAGTAATACCCAACCAGGATTTAGATTCTGACAGATAGTGAACCTCCACTAATGAATGCACTTTGATACGGACTCAATGACTGAGGAAATGAAACAGCATGTCTGGCTCTGAGACAGAGAGAAACTTGAGGTTTGTTGAAGAAAACGTGCCAGTTAGCAGGTGAGCTTCACAGTGTCAGTTACTGCGGTAACTGACCCCAAGTTTAATTTAGCTCTCTTTCTGAAACTGAGAACCGAGAGTTTCCCTCATCTAAGTGTGAACGAACTCAGGGCTTTCACTAAACCGGCTTTCTGAAACAGGCCCCTGGTTTCATCTCTTCCCCACATAAACGATGCACATGCACCCCGCTCTCCATATAATGTAAAAGAAAGTGCATTTCATCAGACCAGGCCACCTCCTTCCATTTCTCCATGGTCCAGTGCTGATGCTCACATGCACATTGTAGGTGCTTTCGGCAGCGATAAAGGGTCAGCTTTGGCACTCTGACCGGTCTGTGGCTATGCAGCCCCATACTCAGCAAGCTGCAATGTCCTTCCTTGGACCACTTTTGCTAGGTAGTTGTTGTTGGCCGTGGTTTTAATGTTGTGACTCATCAGTGTATAATGCTATCCAGTACAACAGTAATACAATACATATTACCCTCTTGAAGCATGTAATGTTGTTCCATACTGTGAAGTTCATCATAAAAGTGTTGAGTCAAGTCTGTGGTTAATTTCTGTAGCTCTCAGATTGTGGTGTTGTAGCACTGAATAGTATATTATGTATCCATATGGAAGCTTGCATACAATAAATTAACAATAAAACTAACATTATTTTTCACTTTTATTATCTTAATTACCTGACGAAATGCATCATGGTGCTTTTATCATTAGATATTTCAGAGTATCTATTAATTAACTTATCTACGATAAGTCTTTTCAGATGTGTCTCTGATGTTATAGCATGATGAGTACTTATTACTTCACATAACGTGGATCTATGTGATGTCCTTCACTTTACGCAGTTATTTCATAGAGATCTAACTGACACACGGAGAGAGACAGCTCACCTTATCAAAATGTCTCTGTGACAGCAGGACAGGACTCATGGACTGCGGGCTCTTGTTGTAAGAGGGTCGGTATTTGTCCGCATCTCCATCCCTCCAACGGGGCTGTTTCCGCTGCCCACCTCGGTCTCTGTAGCAGCAGGCTCGGCTCACCTCGTCAGGAGCCAGAGTACACGCAGTCCTTCCACACATTTTACTGGTGAACCTAAACTTTTCTGCCACCTGAGACAGAGGGTCAACAAATTGTAGCAGGTGGAAGATAAGTGAAGAAACACTGTGCAGAACTCTGCAGTATTAGCTAGTGTTAGCTTAACATTAACTTCAGTAAACAAAACATTTATCTTTCACTGGCTGTAAAGGCACAGTTTAGAAACAGAGCGGCTTACCTGTTTTCGAGTGTTATATCGTGAAGTTTCAATCGTGTGTGTGTGTTCACGTTATGTTGTGGTGTGTATGAGTGTGGGTGTATTAACGTTATGATGTGGTGTGTATGAGTGTGGGTGTGTTCGCGGGGATTTGTCCGGACAGAGCATAGGGACAGAGGCTGAGCGCGACTGCGCATGACAACCGTGATGTCAGAGCAGTCAGTCTGAACAGGCGCCAATTTTTTTCCTGGATTTTTTTTCCTAGAATGGCGAAGTCATATCCAGCCTTACCCTGTCTCTGATTGGCTAGTACTCGTTGCCTTCGTTGTTTGGTGTTCGTTGTTTGGGTTGGTTAGGTTTAGGCATGAGGAGTGAGATTGGTTAGGGTTAGAGTAATAAATTAGAGTAAGCCAATCAAAGGCAGAATAGGGCGGGTCATGACTTCGCCATCCTAGGAAAAATATTTTAAAAACAAATTAAAAGAACATAATAAAAAAAATACTCCATGCGGTCGAAATTATTCCGAGGTGAAATAAATATCCACATCGTTCACACCAGTAAAAGTGTCAATGTACAATGAAAATACAGAATACATTTCAAAAACGGGTTTCAACAGCAACTTGACAAAAGTAAAAAGGAAAATAAACGCCTATTAGTTTGGCGTGGATGTTGAAAACATCAGCTACTTACCATTTGTATTTATTTTTTTATTTTATTTTATTTTTTACCATTTGTAGTTTTTTTCCATTTGTAGTTTTTTGTTTGTTTTTACTGTTTGTAGTTTTTTTTTAATTATTTGTAGTTCGTTGTAGTGGTTGCCTTAGCGACAATAAACAGGTCGAGTGGGGCGCACCGTGCGTTCCCTCGGTGAAACTGAACCGGCACCGAAGTTAATACACCTGTGGACCTCAGCAGCAGGTAAGAAGAAAAATCACAAAACCGTGATGTCAAAGCTTTGCTTAAAATTGGTTAGACTCTCTGTAACATCTAATATCCCAGTAGAGAAGTTAACACTGATTGCTGGTGTTACTTTGCCAGTTAAGAGAAAAAGAGTCGTGGCAGTGAGGCTGTGGTTTGTTTTGCAGAGTCAGCATGCTAGTTTAAAAAATGAATTGTAACCTGTGGTGGATTTAAAGAAAATATCATATAATTTTATTTTTGTGTGCTGCGCAGAAGCTGATGTGATGGAAAATATATAGTAAGATTTTGGTGAGCATATCTGTTGCTTGGATATGTATCCAGTTCTGGGCTTCTGTTCAACAGGTAACTGAAGGAAATCAGACTAAGTATCACACCCTGTCTCTGTGCAAACTTGACAGGTGTAGCCAAGCTGTCTCATGCACCGCAATCTGACCCACTTTATAGTCCACTGCACTTGGAGAGCGACTGATCTACAAGACCATTAGCCAGAGATGCATGAAACCAGCAGTTGTCAACAGCGTATCTGTGCACGTTGTTTGTGTAACATTGGCGCACACCTTAACACTGTATGATTGTTGCCCAGATAAATTCTAGACTGTGTTCTCTGCAGCAGTTTGTGTCTGACCAAACCATGAAACACAGTGGAAGAAAACACTACTTTGATGAATGAGAGCTGATGTCAGTATGGAGGTCACCGGGTCCAGACAGTCTGTCCGCCTTGGCCGGCAGGCTACTGATGGATGCTGCACACCATGCCCAGACAGTGGTGAGAGACAGAAAGCAACAAAGGAAGAACTGTCCCTATCTGAACACCCCAAGTATTAGACAAATACTATTAAAAACCACTAAGGTGTATTTTCTTCAAATGTTAATCAAAGGTTAGCCACATCATCATAATTCATAACACTTAATTGGAGTGAAATGAAAAACACCAGAAATTCTTATTCCTCATTTATATGTCAAACTCTGTTTATGACCTCATATTGTCAATAAATGACAGATTAGCCCTTTAATAGAGACAATTCTGGGTTATTCTGCAGCTGATAATGCTGTGGGACCCAATTCTAAAGTGAAACATGAAAGGTTGCTACTGCCTGACTTCACATCTCCAGACTTGGCCTTTGCATCCATAGAGCCAGCTTATAGATCACAAGTGCTGAATTAATCATGAGGTCACACTCAGGACAGGTGGCCAAATGTTTGAATCCAGAGGCCATGCATTAAAGTTTCATGACTTTGCTCTTTTTGGCGCCGAGCTTAAGCTTTAGTTACATGCTCTTTGGCTTTTGTGATCATCATTGTATACTTATCTTGTACACTCAATACATCTATGTGTTATTCAAATATAATTGGTGTATGTTTTATGCATTTAGGTGCATGTCTTATTCACCAGCCAATTTGTGGACTTGGACATATTACAATTTCAAACAGTATGTTGCATGTTGCAAGTAACTATATCCAAGCAAACATTTGTGGATATTCCCCTGCCTCTTCTCCTTAATGCACTGGACTGCTACGTCATGTATTGCCAATTACTAACAAAGCTTAAAACATGACATCTGGGCTCAGTTCTCTCTTCTGTTTGGATCTAAACATGCTTTTGGAAGGTTAGGAAGTTGTAGGATATAGGATGGGCCGGGCGTTACCCATTGTCTGGATGTGAGATGTATGACAGAGTGCTCTTGGTGTTACTGCAGGAGAGAGAGACAGCCTGTTTAAGTATCAGAAGGCCCGGCAATGCAACCAAAGTGAAAGCAAAACCCTGCAAACAAGTAGGTATAGCCTGCAAGTCGGAAATGGGCCCCAATGGGCCTGCAACATTAACTATTTCTATTTCAGCTGACAGTATAATTTACTCAACTGTGTGTGTGTGTGTGTGTGTGTGTGTGTGTGTGTGTGTGTGTGTGTGTGTGTGTTTGTGTGTGTGTGTGTGTGTGTGTGTGTGTGTGTGTGTGTGTGTGTGTGTGTGTGTGTTTGTGTGTGTTTGTGTGTGTCAGCTACACTTCCCGAAGGCAAAAATCGACATAGCATTGCCACCCTGCCATATCTCAGCCTAGACAGACTGAGTATAGCCAAAGCCATCGCGAACAAAGCTGTCAAGGTGAGTTAACATTACTGGTCATGAGCAAAACATTTCTATGGTCACATAAATTTCTGATTGCACGAAAAAATCATATATCATTTTTGTCTCTGCCATCTGTCCTCTCAGATGCATAAGGTATTCTCCATCCAGGGCCCTTACCCTGTCATCAGGGCAGCATTGAGGGCCAGAGGCTGGGTTGAGCAGCGTTTACATCGCCCCAAACAGTATGTGCACCAGCGTCATAGCGATGAGAGCAGAGCCAGCTCTAATGATGCTGGTGACAGCGATGATGATGATGGTGAGACAGATAAAAGTGTAACTGCTTAAGAAATTATATTACGTTTTTGTTCTGGATATCTGTTTATATCCCTCAATTTATTAACATTGTTCCTTCTTCTCAGATAACTCAGATGATGTTGAAAAAGAGCAGGATCCAGATGGACTATATGATCTCATGGTAAAAACAACCTCTAAGGTTCTAGTCTAACATGAGGCTAAGTTGATACGTTGCTAAACTTGGATCACCATGCTGGAAATTTGAGGTTCTTAACAGAAAGATTTAACAGATTCAGCTTCCATCCTTTTCCTCTTCTCACTCCATAGTCTCGCCTGGTGCGCAATGAAATGGTTTATTTCTATTGGACAAACCGTAGAGACGCTATCAACACCAACAGCTTGCAAAAAGAACAGATTACCAATCATTTTGCAAAAACAGGCAGCTTCACCACCAAGGTACAGTTATGTGCTGGTATTATGTAATAACAGCCTCCTCTGTGGCCCTCTGTCACACCCACCATCAATATCTGTCTTTTTTTGTGACAGGTGGGCTTGTGTGTGAACCTGAGGAACCTGCATTGGTTTGATTCAGCTGACCCAGACACCTTCTTCCCCCGCTGTTACAGACTAGGAGCACAGGATGAGAAGAATATTTTCATTGGTCAGATATTACTTTACAGTTCAGCCAGCTAAACTACACTTATCTCTTGTATTTCCAGCTCCTTTCTACTTTCTCTCATAGAGAAAAAACTTACAGTACTTACCTGTCTGTGCCTGTCCTCTCTGTAGAAGACTACAAGAGGACAGCCTGCACCAGTCTTTTGAAGTACATTGTGGAGAGGGAGCAGGATATTCAGGGAGAGGGGACAAGTAACAACTTTTGGGCTGTTCATGGTATGACTATTTCTCACATGACTATCAAATTACTCATGTAGCTAATTAAGGAGAGACTTAGTTTATTTCCTCCACTTTCAGATAACAGGAAACGATGCAAACGGCAATCTAGACCGGTGGTCCTTTCGCAAATGATTGACAGGGCACTCAAAGTATGCCAGGAGTTTTTAGAGAGTCTGGAGCACAACGACATAGACATACGCTCGGAGACACCACAAACACTTACAAAGGAGGAGTGGGCAGAGTTTATTGACAATTACTACCATGTTGTTCAGTGAGTACAGTGTGTATGTGTGTGTGTGTGTGTTCGTTTGTGTGTGTGCGTGAAAGAGAGATAGAGATAGGAAACCAGCAAACTATACAGCTCTGGTGTTTCACTACAGTTTCTCCCTCTCTGCTCTTTGCTCAGCGGTGGAGCCCAGATTGAGAACAGTAATCGTTTTGTGAGCTGCTGTAAGGCCATGCTGCAGCGGCTGGCGAAGGTCAGTCCACAGCTGGATATAGATGGCATACACAACATCTGGATCATCAAACCTGGAGCTAAGTCCAGAGGCAGAGGTGAGAAGTCAGACACTATCAGACATAATGTCTGTATATCAATATGTGTATGTATCAAACTCCTAGCTGACCAGTCTCCTCTGCCTTCTAGGTATCAAATGCGCCAAGCGTCTGGATCAGATCCTCAGGCTGGTGGGCAGTGAGTCAACCCTCATGAAGGACAACAAGTGGGTGGTGCAGAAATACCTGGAACGCCCCTTGCTGGTCTATGGCACCAAATTTGATGTGCGCCAGTGGTTCCTGGTCACCGACTGGAATCCTCTTACTGTGTGGTTCTATAAAAAGTGCTACTTGCGCTTCTCTACACAGCCTTACTCACTAGATACACTGGACAGGTAAGACAGTGATATTTGTAAAGCAAATTGGGGTAATATGAAAGAAAGAAGCAGATGTGATACCAGATGACAGTTGAAATGGAAAAAGAGGAAGTGAGAGACAGTGAGAGAAAGAGATAGTGAGAGAAAGGAAAAGTCAACACAGATTATGCTTGTCCTTTTCAGTTGGAGATCTGATGCACCCATGCATGGTTTCACATTAACTGTTCAGTTTCTCCTCCGGTTATATTTAAATCTGTGTCTGCATCACTGCTGCCTTTGACATCAGCCAGAAAAAAATCCAAGGTCAACTATATAGTTACAAACTATAAGCAAAACATTAGAAATATGCCAAGTTAATTTAAGTAGTCAATAAAAGCAAATTCTCTACCCACCTGGAATTTTAAAAATAATGCAAGCCTGATCACTTTCATACCTGATTTCTGTGTATCTGCACTCTTGTCACTAAATGTGTTGGTGTCATCACTAACTAACTGTTGTAATAAAACAGAGAAAGGTTTAGAAGTACAGAACAGAACAGTCAAAGTAGTAACAATCTGGTGTAATTTCTTCCCCGATCATTTTTATCATGTCTCATTATACTTCTGTCCAATTAACAGACCCATTTCCCCTCATTTTATGACTTCTTTTTTCCCCCCCGTCCTTTCAGCTCAGTCCATCTTTGCAATAACTCCATCCAGAAGCATCTGAAGCCCTCCCAACAACGCCATCGAGGCATCCCAGCAGACAACATGTGGTCAGATGACCAGTTCAGGACCTTTCTGTCCAATCAGGGCCGCAAAGCCCAGTGGGAGACTGTGGTAGTCCCGGGGATGAAGAAGGCAGTGATCCATGCTTTACAGACGACACAAGATCTTATGGAGTCACGCAAAAACACTTTTGAGCTCTACGGTGCTGACTTCATGTTAGGTAGGTAGTATTATACATTACTACCTGTTTTAATCACATCATCTTATATTTTAAAGCTGCTTTTTCAGGAGCTGTTAAATTATATTGATAAAAGAATAAACATGACATCCAATTCTAATTTAAATGAGACCAGTTAGATATTTTGCTTTGTAATTTGGAGGTCGTGACCTGTGTCCATGGCTGATTGAAATCAACGCCAGCCCCACTATGGCTCCCTCCACAACTGTGACAGCCCGCCTCTGTGCTGCTGTGCAAGAGGACACACTACGAGTCGT
The DNA here is from genome assembly GCF_910596095.1 of Thunnus maccoyii. Taxonomy (NCBI): domain Eukaryota; kingdom Metazoa; phylum Chordata; class Actinopteri; order Scombriformes; family Scombridae; genus Thunnus; species Thunnus maccoyii. Next base: position 9,150,716 of record NC_056535.1, on the reverse strand, counting down.
CCTGGACCGGAGAGCAGACCGCACTGCAAAGACAGGAGACTTTCAGCTCATATATAGGCAGGTAAGGTAAAATGTTTATCTCTGTTCAGGTTAATATGTATAAATGTGGCCCATATTGTCAGGATATTTTAGTGTGGATATCATTTTTGGTTTCTAGGCAGCTGTAGAAGTGCCACAGTATGTAGGAGTCAACCTTCTTGTTGAAGGCTTCAGGATCAAACGCCCCTGCCCACTTCCTCCTCTGAGGCCCTCCAACCGCTCAGCACCAAAACATTGTGGCACCGTCAAGGAAAAGGAGGCCGCAGCAGAAAAAGTAAAGTCTCTGCCAAAGACGTTGTCCAAGAGTGCCAAGACTTGGCTCAAAAACACCAGCAGCAGAGTTCCTCCTCCTCCTCCTCCTCCTCCTCCTCCTCCTCCTCCTCTTCCTCCTCCTCTTGAGCCACCTGTGCCCGTCCCTATTGAAACCTTCACACTTCATCTGCCAATGACTGTAAACAAATCCATCCACCTACCTGTTAATGCCCACTCAGATGCTGTATTTGTGTGTAAGAGGAGGACAGAAGTATCAAAGGTCTCTTCAGAGAAAGTCCAACCCTGCAACACTGAGAAGCACCAAGGTCTCTCTTTGCTTTTGGAGGTTACTGTTCCAAAACAATCCAGGCAAGCAGCCACTGGTACCTTGAGTACTTAAGGTCCTGCAGAAAAGGTACTAGTGCAGAAACAACAACATCAGGGCTGTCATCAGATATTTACTATTAGTTTCTGTGCAGGTGAACAAATAAACAAAAAGACTCACTGACCAAACTGTTCACACACTCCTCCAGTTTGAACCTTCCTTTTGCAGGGATTATTGGCCTACCTCATAATAAAGTCAGAATTTATATTCTAGCCATGTCTATTTTTTTTACTACTTTATTTTACAATTTAATCACGTGGACACAATAATAACTTTTTACTCATAAACGGTGTCATTGTTACCTTGGATAATCCAAATGACTCACTGTCAACACTTTTTAAAGGGGCTGTTTCTTTGGTAGAAATTAGTTCCATTAGATGTTCACAGTGAGGTGTATGGTCTATTATGCAGACTGACAAACAGTTTCAGGAAGAGTGTAGCTGTTTTTTTTTTTTCTTAAATGCCATTTTTCAATGATATGAGCATCACAAATTAAATTCCATTCTCATCCAACATATTGGGATGGAGGAAGAAATCTAAGAGACAAATATATCAAAACCTAATAAAACCAAAACTATCTGCATGGCTTGATACCATCAGCGAAATAACAAATTTTGTTTTAAGTGGTTGGACTCAAGGTGCTGGATTTACGATTTGACTGCTTGAGCTACAAAAATAGAAAATGAAAAAATGCAAAGTTTAATTCAGCAACAACATAAGTGAGATTAATCTGAAGTGAGATATGATGAGCAGTTATTCAAGCGTGGCAAGAAAAGTTGGAGAGGTGATGGGGTGAAATTTGTTTCAAATCCAATCCGGTGTCAAGACCCACAGTATTTTCTTTCAGTTATATTAGGAGAGAGGAAGTAGTAATGACAAGATTATGATTGGGACATTATGATTAGAGACATGGGAACACCCAAAACTCATAGTTAACATTAAGGGTAAACTGGAAGGAAGAGGAGTCAGGGAGTGCTAAATTAAACAAGAGGAGGCGACACTGTTACTACAGATTTTAATATTTTTCTGAACTAGAAAAAACATTCCCAGAGGGAATGTGATCAATGTCAGTAGAAGAAAACAATAGAACATATCATAGGTGAATTAGAATAATGTGGGACAATTTCTGCAATTAGCACTTCAGCAAGATATTTTGATATGAAGCCAGTACATTATATCTGCACCCAATACCATTCTGAAATCCCGAAGGTATTTTATAATCATATCATATAAAAGAGAATGCAAATATCACACTTGGAATAGAAATGACAAATATAAAAGTGTTCCTTGTTCCAAATTGTCCCAGATTATGTGCATTTCCTAATGTGGGACACTTAAAGCAGAAATATGGGACACTCACTGTTAGGCTGAAAGGTCTAAATCACCTTAATTCATACAATAAAAACTTTTCTGGTCAGTTACATTCAAGGTCAAAGTGCTAACCACCTTTGGTCATTTCAGTAATTACAATGTTTTTGCTGTTACAGATAGTATAGTAATGTATGATATTGTGTATTATATATGAATATTAGTAATAATATAATTTGGAAAAAATTAAGTAAAATAAGTTAAAAAAAAAAAAAAAAAAAAAGCATTACAAGACGAAGACTGAATATCTATTGGTATTGCACATTTAATGTACTTAAATGTATATTTCACCAATTTAACAACATATATGACTGTTCCACATTAGTAAAACCAGCTGTCCCACTTTTCAAACCACATTTTAAATGAAAAATGTGGGGAAATTATGTGTTTTCTATTACATGACACCCCAGGTTTAATTTGACAGCAGTCCTAATCATTAGCATTTCGTAGAAAAAGAGATGTGAGCATTTGAGCTTATGGTGCCCCACATTACACTAATTCACCCTATTTGAATGACTATACTTCAACGAAACCTACGACGGAATGGGAATATAGACTTATTTTTAATATTTTTCTCCTATTTCTGGATCATAAATCAATAATATCTTTGCCATAAATTGCTTTCCCCCGACCTCACCCTCAACATCACACACTGAACACGCGATGGCGGTAAACACCCCGGTGAGTAGGTAACACAATCTTTAACATGACGACGAAGAAGAAAAGCGCCGCGACAGTCTTGTTCAGTAACCTGTGCTGAAAAATGGCGGCGTCAGTGTGCCGAGTCGGGAGCTCCGTGGGCCGAGCCCTCGCCAAAGCCCGCAGTGTAAGTAAAGCAGAAAGTATTTTGTGATATAAAATGTCTGAGCAGGATAGCAGCGTGGTCTGGCTTTCGGAATAACATTGACAATGACAGAAGAAGAGGTTAACTTGCTACCTGAGCTGTCCGCTATACAGAGAATGAAACGGGCTAACCGGTTAGCATGAACATACAAGGTCAACTGACAGAGAAGGAAGTGGGTCTTGTCACATTCACAACCACTTTATGTATTAAGGTCCACTTTGTGTGTACGAGCTGGTGGTCGTTTCAGTCGTTTTTTGGATATTCACAAAGGTCAGAAGCTGTATCGTTTGTCATTTGTCCTCAGTTGCCCTCTCAACGCAGCTAAACGCCCTGCTAACAGCGTTAGCATGATGACTTTGTCACGACAAGTCACAGACTTCTGTTGATCGTCAAAATATCTGTTGAAGTATTGCTTATCATGTCTAATAACAGCGTGAAATCATCACAGTAACACAGATTTAATTGAGGAAGGTTTGAACTTTCACAGTCGCTGTAGTTGTTTCCAAATTTTATAGTAAAGCCTGAATCATAGCTCAACGTGTACTTGTGTAACGATAAATGTGTATTAAACAACGTTAGTCAATGTCCTTTTGAGATTGGTCTCAGAAATAATTAAAAAAATTTTGAAGACGCCTTCAAATATTAAATAATTTCCAGAGTGACATCCCATTAATGTTACTTTGTAATGTGATGGACATAAACTAGACAGTTGCACATGTTTTTTTACAGATCTGATATCAGAATCATTTTTATTGGCCAAGTATGTTTACACATACAAAGAAATTGACTCCAGTTTAGTGGCTCTCAATGTGCTTACATAGAATAACGACACAACAATCTTCAGAAATATACGAGGGATGACTATGTACAGGTGAAACCGTTTCTATTAACTATAAACAGAATATAAATAGTGCAAAGAAGTGAAGAGTGCTGGGAGAAATATTAAATGGTAAAAAAATGACATGTTATAAACATATAGGTGGTTATGTACAGTATATACAGTCTGCTCAGATATACAGTAGTGAGTGAAGTGTATTGCACATTTTGTATCTTAGACTATATATAATATAGACTGATATTGTCTTCTGGTTGTGTCTATTTTAAGAAATTTCATTGATAGATATGCGGAAGGTGTGAGTGGTGTCAATGTCAGCCTTAAATTAAAATGTAGCCCAGAGCCAAACAATTCCACTCTTGCTTTGCATGTTGATTGATCAACAAGAGTGAGCTTAAAGCAAAACCCCATAGTGGACCCCAGACATAAGCCGACCATTATATGATTACTGAATCCAGCTTGCTTCTGCTCTTTCTCTTTGGTCTCTGTTGCCATTGTTGGTGAGAAAACATAAAGTGCTCAGAGAGCACATGCCTCTGACTGAGAGAGAGCAGTGCTTTAAAGTTTCTTACATTATTATCAGATAATGTGTAGAAATTCAGAATCTGAATCAAATCCATAACATAATAGGCAAGTAGGGGATACATCTGAAGAATACTTTTAGTTTGATAAGTGAAGTACAAAATAATGTTTCTGTTTTCACCAGTTGAACCAGCCAGCAAGCTACAACCAATGTTAGAAAACTTGCACAAGGCAGGTAATTAGTAATGTGCAAAATATTTCTCAGTAACATCTCTTAATCCTTTATACTATGAAACATAAGAACATATGACAGTGGTTCTCAAAGGAGTTTAATGTGAACAGAAAGTCCTGCTTTTCCAACAGCATTTTTTTAAATGTACAGATTGTTAAATGACTCTCGTTGACCTCTCTAGCCCATCCTGTTGTCTCTGAGGCGTGGACAGGCCTCAGTCAGCTATGCCCAGAGCCTGGTGGGGGCTCCTGAAACCCGCCTTACTGCCCTGGACAACGGTTTGAGAGTGGCATCTGAGGAGACAGGACATGCCACATGCACTGTAAGAACCCATTTTAAAACCATATCCTAACAGGAGGTTGTTAAACCACCTTGTAGACTCATTTCACTTTCAGTGAATGTTATGTGATGGATGAGTGTTGCAGATGAACATTTTTATTCTCCACATATCTCTTCTCCATCACAGGTTGGACTGTGGATCAGCACTGGCAGTCGTTATGAGAGTGAGAAGAACAACGGAGCAGGTTTTTTCCTGGAGCACATGGCTTTCAAGGTAGACATCAGTTGCCTTCTTGACCTTCGGGCTCCTAGTGAACGTTATATTTGTTTTAAGCTGAGTAGAGACAGAGCACAACACGTCATACCCTGAAAACCACACCCACCAGAGGGGAAACAATCGGCACCATAATATACACCCAAGGGCTGAAACGCTAACAAAATGCCTGTAGCTAGCTAAAAATGCTTGATTTCAGCATGTCAAAGGATGATTTTAGCACCCCATGTCTACCAGAGAGGAAAAGGTATTTTGACTTCAAAGTCAATGGAGAGCGATGAATGATGATGATGATGATGATGATGATGATGGTGGGCAGGACTTAATTGCGCTCTATCTCTGTGCTCTTGAAATCTATCTACATACCTGTTAGTCAAACCCAATCAGGCAGTGTCTCCATCCACTCTTCCTCTCTCTCCACAGGGAACCAAGAAGCATCCTCAGACAGCCCTGGAGCAGCAGGTGGAGTCTATGGGTGCTCACCTGAGCGCCTACACCTCCCGGGAGCACACTGCATATTACATGAAGACCCTGGCCAACGACCTGCCTAAAGGTAAGATGAGCTGTGCATTAATATACATTGAAATAATATGATTGTTCCTTGGTTTGGACAATAATCTAATTTCAGGGACATTTTTGTAAAATATAACCTATTCTACTTTCTCAGATAAAGGCATTGAGCATAGTTATGAATCATATTTCCTCTGTGTTTCCTCAGCTGTGGAGCTGCTATCAGAGGTGGTGCAGAGCTGTTCATTGAGTGAGGCGGAGATCGAGCAGCAGAGGGGTGTGGTGTTGCGTGAGCTGGAGGAAGTCGAAGGCAACCTGCAGGATGTTTGCCTGGACCTGCTGCATGCTACAGCGTTCCAGGGCACTCCACTGGGACACAGTGTGCTGGGACCCTCATCCAATGCCAGGCAGGTGGAACTGCATGTTCACACGTACACATTTAATCATTAGTCACAATCACAGAACAAGTCAGAATTACTTTCATCAAACGTTCATTGCTCAAATTGGCAGGACAGAACAATCTCATTTGTCATAATGTAACTAAAACCCTTTTCATTTAGCATTTTGTTTTTTTTATCAGTATGTCTATGCCATAATAAATCCTGTAAGTCACTTATAGTGCTCATATTCAATGCTGCTAGAACTCTGACCCGCCAGGACCTAGTGGATTACATCAACAGCCACTACAAGGCCCCTCGCATGGTACTGGCTGCTGCTGGAGGTAGGATTTTCTTGGATCATGTTTGTCTTAACAGACACTGTGATGGAGCTCTCTGGTAGCCTGTATGTTGTCACTTTTCCTCGAAATGGTGGCCATTTATGTGATTTTTCCAACTGTGCAGGTGTGAACCACGAGGAGCTGGTGGGACTGGCTAAAACTCACTTCAGCGGAGTGTCTTTTGAGTATGAGGGAGATGCCGTCCCTGTGTTGTCACCCTGCCGATTTACAGGCAGTGAGGTGAGACGTGTTGATTGTTTTTACTGGAATGTTTATTCTTTGTTTTTAATTTGCACAGTCTAAATACTATTTTACCCATCGTAACATGGATTCTGTGGGGAAAGTTGAAGCCATCAGTATTGGGTATACTGCACAGTAGTGTTACAGAATTCAGTTTTAAGTAGTCAACTAGATGAATGTAAAATTAGGGTTAGGGGTTAGGGTTGAACTTGAATTAATGAATTTATGCATTTGGTGTCATTCTGGCCTGAGATTGAAAATGGGGTTTGGATGGGAAAATTTTTTCACTGTCATGGTAAATTGTCTTGTTGATCTGTTTCTGTCTGGCCTCTCCTCAGATCCGTATGCGTGATGACGGTATGCCTCTGGCGCACATTGCCATTGCTGTGGAGGGGGCGAGTGCCGCCAGCCCAGACATTGTGCCACTCATGGTGGCCAACTCAATCATCGGCAGCTTTGACCTCACCTACGGTGGCGGAAAGGTCAGGAGATAGATTAATGTTCTTCTGTTGGTGTATTTTAGTCTGTGCAGCTTAGAAAAGCAAGAAATTATTCAACTGGCAACTTGTAACAGTGGTGCCTCCAAAAGTGGATCCATCATATTAGTCCTGTATTATCCCCTTTAAGCTTTGCCCACTCGAGACTATGTATGTCTTGAGTGGCCATTATTGAGGGGTAGATCATGGTCCTCTCTGAAAACCTGGGTCAGGGGTCTCACCCCTGCCTCTGGACCTGTTGGGAGGAACAACACATGACATAAAGATGGCTTTTAGTCATGGAGCGCCCATGTTTAGGTAGAAAGTAATTCAAGGGTGACAATATATCAGTTGTTATGTATTTCAGTTTTAAATTCAGAAGGTGTATATAGAAATATTTCAACCTACTACCTGCTGGTGTGATTAAATCCCACTTTTATGAACAGTAAGATCACGTCTATTCTTTCCTCTCACATGCAGCATCTGAGCAGCCGCCTGGCTCGCCTGGCAGTTGAGGAGAAGCTGTGTCACAGTTTCCAGGCCTTCCACTCCTCTTACAGCGACACTGGCCTGCTGGGCATTTACTTTGTGACTGATAGGAACTCCATCGAAGACATGATGCACTGGTCCCAGAATGCCTGGTCAGTAATGAATCCAGGACAGAGAGAGACACACACACAGGGAACAACAACACTGTATTACGTTATTTCACTTTAATTATAGAACATTGCATATTTAGTCTCCTCCACTTCTTGCAGGATGAACCTGTGTACCACAGTGACAGAGAGTGATGTAACCAGAGGCAAGAACGCTCTGAAGGCCAGCCTGGTTGGACAGCTCAATGGTACATAAATTGTCTGTCATGCATTTAGACAAATACACACACATACAAGCTCCCACGAATCATAAGTCTACACACCTGTTTGTCTTTTAGGAACAACACCAACTTGTGATGACATTGGCAGACACATTCTTAACTATGGGCGGCGTATTCCTCTGGCTGAGTGGGACGCTCGGATTGATGTAAGTTTGACACTCTTTTCAAAATTGCTGCAACTTGTTGAATCTTTTTGTCTGCCCCCAGGTTGCAAGTTCTGACTTCCCTCCCATCTCTCCTTTCAGGCCGTGACTCCCAGGATGGTGCGTGACGTCTGCTCCAAATATATCTACGACAAGTGTCCTGCTGTGGCAGCTGTCGGTGAGTTCTGCTGTAGTTTTAGTCCTTTTGCAGCAAAATCAAGCCTGTGCTGTAATGATTTTCTCTAATCTGTCCCTCCTGCTTCTCTCCTCCAGGCCCCGTCGAGCAGCTACCCGACTACAACAGAATGCGCAGTGCCATGTACTGGCTGAGGTTTTAAGAGTTGTCAAGTTGCTCCGTGTGTCCCACGTTTGCTCCTCATCTTCCTCCTCAACTTTACCCCCAGTTGTCATCACTGCAAGAATGAACACCTGAGGATTGTCCACACATTGGCTCGACAGCACAGGCAGACATCCATTCACCCTCTCTCTTCCCCCTCGCCTCCATGCCTCCCTCTCTTATCCCGCCCACTGATCACTCTTAGTTAGCCATGTGGGGGGCAGCTAGTCTTGAAATGAAAATACTGGTTACCTCTTAGTTGTACTGCATTGGTCCTCATCACCAGGTTACAGACTTGAAGAGGGGAGGGGAGAGAGGGCGGGCTTTAAAAACACAAAGTAATCCATCTGCCGTCACATCAGGACATGGTACAGCCAGTGCTCAATACAAACAGTCTGGAGCAAGAGTATATTTATAATTTCTGTAAGATTTGTTTCTGTCCTCTATTGTACATAACAGAAGCTCTCATTCCGACAAAAATAAAATACTGTTAAACACTGATCTAGTCTGTCTTGTCTTGTGCATATGTAGTACTTTATAAGGTTTATTGCTTTACTAAGTTATGTTGTATTATTGTTTGCCTCTGCAGTACAAAATATTTGCTACAGATTTACTTGATACATTTGTTCATCAGGTTTATAAAACATTTTGGTATTTAATTTTTATATATTTCTTATATTTTCAGTGTAATTGTCTTCTGCAATGTGGGTTTCATTGGTCATTGCTCCACTTAGGAAAGAAAGGTTAGTTAAATGTTGACTGCAAGAGTAACAACTAAAAAAATGCTCCATTAAAATGAGTGAAAAACATTATGTAAGCATAATGACAAACCTGTTATTTGGACTGATGTTCAACTACTTCTCACTGACCTCACCCTCTTAAGTGGTTACATTATTGACGATGCATAATCAGTCATATTATAATATTAAATGTGTGGGTTTTGAAAAAAAAGCAAAACAGCCTTAAGGCTGCTGAAAAAATTGTGCGTGAAATAGCGAGGTTAATATGTGACTTTTGGTCTGATCAAATTATAGGTTGCTTATTTGTATTTCACTGCTCTGGTAATGTCTTGAATTGACCATTGGGGGTTATTACTACCACCAATTGCTATGTGTTTATTTAGAACCATGCCTCTCTTTAGAACTGAAATGTATTGCAAACATAAATGGACCAAACAATTGGGTTGACGTCAGTTTTCACTGATCAAAGTAATTATGAGACTGTCTCTGATGTGTTTATTGTATCTTGAACCTACGTCAGTAGGTTACTTGAGTCTGAGACCAGGGCCTGCTGGGCTATATATGTTGTATCTTGAATCATAATAGATGATATAATCTCACATTCATGTGTAATCATGCTGTATCTGTGACAGTGATGCTACTGGTACGACTCAAGACATCTGTTTGAGGCCGGATGACATCTGTGTGACCCGTGTTTGTTTATCTGTGGGTAACCAAGATGACTCTTAATCCTTAGGACCCCTGAGGGTCCAACTGTTGTAATCAGGCTGTACTTGAAATATTCATATCATTACTCAGATGAGGATAACTCCCTTGATGGGCTGGACTGGAGGTGACTCAGGAAACGAGGTAGGCTTTGTCTTGTTCAGTCTTCCTCCTGGGCCTGACAGCCTCTTCCTCCTTGTTCTCCAGAGGGCTTTATCACTCTGTTCCTCCCCTCCTGTGCGTCGTGTACCCATGCAGTATCTTCTTATAAATGGCAACAACACTCAGTGTCCAGCATGGTGCCACACAAGGAGACACACTGTGCACTCTTTACTTCTTTGCACTATTTGTATCCAGAAACAGTTTCACCTGTATATAGTCATTCCTCGTGTACATTTCTGAAGATTGTTGCATTGTTATTCTGTGTACGTACATTGAGAGCCACTAAAGCAGACTCAAATTCCTTACATAGCCAGTAAAGATGATTATGACACTTATATTATAATATTATAAAAGCTGATATTATTAGATCTTCAAATAAAATGTATCCATAAACAAATGGAACCCATGGAAATAAACAAATTTACTGTCTTAATTATTATGATGTACATCACACAAAGTCCATTTCAAAAATGCAATCGTCTCATTAAGTATCTAATTGCTGACACCACATTTAGTAGCTGCTGGTCCCAAATAAATGCATCCTGTAGAATTTAATCACTGTCACAGTAATGTGGGAGAATTTGGGCCTGCTCTTTCATGTAGAACTGCTTTTTTTGGAGTTTGTGACGTAGGTTGCTCCTTTTAGGTCCTGGAGATTTGGTCTGGAGTCTGACTTGATATGAGAAAATGTTCCATGTAAACACTCTGTTTTATTGAAAGTACAAACAAGTATCCATAAAATTCATATGGTGTTGTAGCATCACATGTTCACTCTTTGCCTGACATTGTCAATTCAATTCAATGTGTCAGAGGACTCTGCTGAACATCATTTCAGAGTTTTTGATCCACTCGGTTTCTTTCAATGAGGTTGTCACTATTAAAAATACTGTGTCTTTTTGATGATTAACTGATGACACTGTAGTTTAGGTGAGACAGGCCAGCAGGTTTTCAAATGATCTTAGGACAGCAGGGATGTCTGGTGGTTAAATAAACAGTCCAGGAACTGCAGGGTATCTGTTGTGATCCATATGTGTCACTGTGTAGATTGTTAATGAAGGATCTGCCATTCATTTTCCACTCCTGCACCATAATCTGATACTTCGATTAGGCATCAGCAATTCTGTGTGGACTATATGAAGCTCAGGCACTTAATACACACAGTTAACCCCTTTCTTAACAATCAAGATGTTAAAACAGGACTGTACTAGAAATACAACACAAACACACAAAATCAAAATGGTCACAACAAGCTATAATAGTGTGAAAAGTAGTAGTGATCTGTCTTATCACCGTCTCTAACATTACATATGTTCCCCTTGTAATGAGATGATGGTCACCCAATCTGCATGGACGATTGAACTCCTGAACACCATGGTAAGAAGGCTGAACATTTTGTGTGACGTATATGATGATGGTGACTCTCAGTTGTTCTTTGACTATAGACTGAAGCAAATATCCGATTCGTTATAGGAAAACTATTGTGATTACCATTGCTGTATTTCTCTTTCTAAAAATAACACAATGAGTGGGGAGGAAATGAGATGAAATGAGGGGAGGGTGATGGGGTGAGATGTAAAAGATGTAAAAGATACACAGAGAGGGGAAGGGGTTGTGTCACAGTGAAAACAGACGTGGCTGACGACCGAGGGAGAAGTCTAGTTGAACATCAGACTGCGTGACACACAGGTCGCTCCTCCAGTAGCTGAAGAAGAAGAAGAAGAAGAAGACACTTAACACAGGACATTTAAGAGTCAAAGACGAGATCATAACCCTGCGCTTCACAACACAGGAGGAAGAAGTGCCTTTTTATCCAGATAACAACTTTCCACCGTGGTGACACTGAGTAAGTATTAATTATAATGATGACACTTGATACGGCAAGAAAAGCTTCACCCTTATCAAGTGTCAGAAATGATTGCACAATTTGTTAGAAAGTTAGACAGAATATGGGATCATTTATAAGACAAGTCGACAACATTTTTGAGAATTTATAATTATCTGCAGGAGATTTAAAACTTGAAAGATGATTTAGTGTTTCAACATGCTTTTCTGTCAATAATATCAAAAGTATCACTGCATAGTGAGTATTTCATTTGTCTGCATTTGTGCTACTGAAATGTAAATTTTAGTTGGGTGTTATGCGTAATTTATATCATATTTTCATTTAACTGTTGTGTTGCACAAATCCCATCATTTTATGTATAAAGTGGGTTTTTCATATAAAGTCAATAAAGAATGTTTTCAAATGGTTTCTGATTACTGCAGAAAGTAAAATGTCTGATGCATGCCATCACTGACAGAAGCCTTCCAGTGTCACAGTTGCGTAATTTTGCACTATTAGCTGATGTGTTGTTACTCTCTCTGCAGACAGAGTGCTGACCATGAGAAGATTGCGTGTGTGTTTCTGCCTGGTTCTGCTGCTGCCTTGGTGCATCCAGGCTCAGAGGAGCAGTCCTGCTCTTGCCAAACTAAATGAAGACACACAGAGGGACATCCTGGCTGTCGACATCCTAAACCGCAGTGGACTGTTGAACTCATTGCTCCGGTCAGAGCATCAGATGGTGCTCCGGCGTGCACGAGCCCCGCGCCCAGCCTCCCAGGTGCCAAAGAGAGCCCAGCAGGGGTCCCGCTTTGCCCTGTCCCTCGATGTTCCCACCAGCATCCTCAGTGTCCTCATGGACCTGGCCAAGAACCAGGACATGAGGACCAAGGCAGCAGCCAATGCAGAACTGATGGCACGAATAGGCAAGAGGAAATGAGAAGCCCCCGAAGGAGTGATCGGGGGCATGTTGGAGAAAACCTCACCTCACAGCGGAGTTAAGTCTTTACATTGTGGCACCGGCACCTGCTTAGAAACAATGTTAGTTCAGGTGAAAACAGTCATTGCAGTCAGTATCTGTCCTTTAGAGCTTAGATCAGCTTGACTTTTATACTTGTATTAAACAGTTCATTATTATTATTATTCATTATTACCTCATTCACACCCAAACCGCTCCATGGACGGACTCTTGAAATACAAGTAATTACACACAAGTATGTAAAACAAAAGGACACTGCCATCAATGTCAGACAGTGTAAGATGAAGCTGGTCTTTTGTCTCAGATTATTCACCCATGGGTCAGAAACTGATCAGGTTCTGAAATCTGTTTCTTGTGTTTGCATGTGTCTTGAAGTCAAAGAATGGTTGTTCAATTAAATCCAATATGATGATCATATTTTCCTCTCAAGTCTAATTCATTTCTCTCACCATTGATATCCAGCACGCTTAGTATAATTACAAGCATCAGCAACCCATAAAGCACAAATGAATGCGTCTGAGCCAAATGAGCCTGCGTCACCCTCAGCACGGTGTGATGTGTGATAACAGAACAAAGATATGAGCAGGATATTGACCTCTGAAAGAAGAACAGACCTTTTCTATAGACCTTTGTTCACCAACGCTTGATACATTTGGCAAACAGGTCGCAGCTATTTTAAGTCTGATGCTTTATCCGCTCTACATCAGACTAATATATGTGGCATGATTCATCTGTGCTCCTGCACTGAGCATGAAATGTGAAGCAATAGAGTGAAATAAACTGTTCATCCGATTTACATTTGAGTTTGTTCTGTTTTACGCTGGTCATCATGACCTTGACATAAAGCTAAGGCAGCTTTAATAATGGAGCCAAGACAAAAATCACAGAAGAAATGTATCAAATATGAAGCAGCAACACTTCAGTTCAAAAACACAGAAATTACTACAATGATTGTGAATCAAAAACAGTACACATAAAGCAATAAGGCCACAAATGTATTGAACACCACAAAAAACTCTTTAACCCTCAAGAATATACAAATAATCCAGCAATTATTCAGACATCTGCATATGAGTAATGCCCCAGCTGGCATCAAAGAGCACATCGTTGTTTACACTGCTATGAGAATATGAAACAATATTCTATTTAAAGAAGCCTAAATGATTTTCCTAAGGCTTCTGTTACAGCAGTGATCACAGGCAATGAACCACAAAGGAAACATTTCTTCTTTTTATAGAAATCCTACTGTATATTTTAAGTGGAGCTTTGTTTCCCACACTACAGCCCTGTAGTCTGTAGAGGTGTCGGGTGGAAATATACATCAATGTTTTAGTTTACATCAAAAAAGCAGTCAAAGCATTTACCACAATAAAAATATAACTGGAGGCTACTGTTTTGGATTTAATGAGTGTACTCCTCTGAAACCACAATGTTTGGGTTTGGGTTTTAAGTCATTTCACAGATAAATAAACCTGACATGTGTATGTTTGTGTGCTGCAGTAGTTCAAATTATATAAGAAATACATTTCAAGATATTTTCAATGTGGTAAAGAGTAACTAAGTACAATTACTATGGTATGGTCCTCAAAATTTTTTGGTATTTATCTTGAGTATTCACCTTTTTCTGCTTCTTGATCCTTATACTCCATTCTTTCAGAGGGAGAAATAAATATTTGATTTAAACCTGCAGTGTGGAACTTTTACATATAAATGAATGTCCGTTACATTCAAGCTCTTGCCAAATGAGTTCACACAATGCTGATTAAGCCTATCACCACCAGGTAAATCTCAGAATTATTTCACAGAATTTTTAATCTGGTGTTGGTGGCAACTTTCCCGCTCTGGCCGGATGAATGCATACTGGGCATGCTGTATGGGCAGAGCATGCACACTCAAGACTTCCACCGGTCTAGCCGGCTAATTTCTGGTTAGCTCTCTGCTAACATGAATGAGGATAGATATATTTAATCATGCGGCTCTTCTAGACTTTCCAAATGTCATTGGACTGAATGGATGAAATTTTGATAGTGACACAAGTCATTTCGTGGGGGTTATGTGACACTCAAAACAATGAATCCTCTGTTCTACAGCCGCAACACTAGCGACGGAGCAGGCTAGGACTGAGCCTATGATGTAAGCACGTGTCTACAGTGTTTTTGTAATTACTCTCATTGCCAGAAGGGGCAGACAAAAGTCCCGCACTCCAGCTTTAAACATTCAATTTAAATTTCAATTATTTTATTGTATTTCACTATTTTATTTAATTATTTGAATTTTTTTAATTTAATCTAATTTAATTTTTAAATTTTAATTAAATTGAATCATTTTGATTAATTTAATTATTTAATTTAATCTAATTTAATATGTTCCTTACCATTGACTGACACAGACTGGGACATTGTAATTCAGTTCAATGACCAAACATCAGTCATCCATCCCCTCCCTCAGTTCTTTAATAAAAGTTTCTTCCAGTCTTCAGAGGAAACTCTCAGCTACTTACATTTTTTGCATCATTTCGGAGGACTGTTGTAAGATCAGATTCTGTATAAATAAATATAATAATGTGGTCTGGATGAAAAAAAAGCAGTCAATAGATCTCATCTGTCTAGTGCACTTTATAATAGGATCGACATTGACATGTGCAATACTCTAGTTGTTGGTTTTACTGTTGAACTTGCAACATACTGGTACAATGTGTTATACCACACTATATTATATAATACTATATTGTACGCAGTATTTCAGTTTTATTGGGTTTATCAGTTGTAGCCTATAGTTATTGGGTTTATTGTTCTTATTTGTTTTTGCTGTTGAATGTATGATGTTTGGCTTTTTAAACGTGTTTTAATGAATGAATGATTTAATATGTCCGGAGATGAGACAAGAAAAAAGTTTTTAGTGACAAATTTGTGACAGTTTGACAAATGTTAATATGGGTTTTAAATTAGACCTGGTCTAATGTTCTCTGGATGCAGAAACAGGCCTATCAGTAAAACTTCCCTTTTTATTTTCATAAATAGAATAAAGATTATCTTTCACCTTCACAAATCTGAAAGTGGGTTTTTAACAACGTTAAGATTTTTACTGCAATGTCTAACACACTTTTTTCTCAGCTAAGTGGTGCAAAAACAGAGCTCAGCCACTAAACATCGTCATTCATATTTCCCACAACTTCCTCCTTTATGTCCAACTTCATTGTGTTATTGCTAGTTTCACTAAGAATGTAAATACTTCAGTAACTTAAGGATGTAGGCCGTCCTTCCACCACTGTGGATTATTGTAATGAACTCCAACTAAACTGACAGCAGGTGGGAAACACCTGCTGTCAGTTAGCTGGAGCACTTCTTTTCCATATGATATCCTCATTGTTCACCATCAAACTGCTCAAAGTGTCTCCAGCTTTGGCTGTAGTTGGCTACAGTTTGGCTAGACACGTCTCCTCACATCGTCAAATACATTCATCAAATGCACTAATTCCTTAAAGGCTCGGCCAAATTCAAATAGAGGGAGAGGAAGTCAGCTAACTGCCAAAATGGCATTAATGAGTCTAATTCAGGTGTGGTTAATTAGCGCTGAGGCAGTGGCGGGCTCAGCTGGAGGCAGTTTACAGCAGGAGCACACAAGGGACACAAAGTAAGTCTGTATTTCACTGTTTTCCTGTCCCACTCTCATTTCTCATGTATTTTTTCCATCAGCTTTTGTATAATTTTGTTTAATGAAATATTGAACACAGATTTCATAAATAACAGATGCATCATATCACTAAAAACTTCACATTATTATGATGGTATGCTCTTCATTATATTCTCCATTTTTTCTCCACTCCAATATTTCCTTTGCACAGAAGTCCTGACGTTGTAGGTTACACTTTCTGCTGACTGTTGTTTTAAATTTGCAGGTCAAATCTCTCTTTAATCACCTCATCCTCAGCTATTAGCCTTTACCAAATCACATTATCTCTGTGGGAGATTATATTGATTACTCTGAATGCCAAACATAATGTGTGATGTGTTCACACAGAAGCCCAACTCTCCTTTTTATAATCCCACATTTTAATTCTGATTCACCTTCCCCAGTTTTTATGTTCGCTTTCCCATTTCATATAAAGTCTTTGTTTGCCCTTCCAGTAATGTGACAATAAACATGAACAGAGGATTACAGCCTTCCCAGAGGGCTAACAATATGCCTAATATCAGAACTGACACTGCGTGTGCTCTCCATATGAGAGAAGATTAATTTACTTTAATCTTTTATACACTCCTGTTATTTCATTGCCACAGTTGTGCAGGGAGCTGCTGAGTGTGAATGATGTGCTGCTCAGCTGTGTGTAAACCTTTAAGGGTCAGAGACAGCGTGAAAACCTCGCCACTGGCAATGGTATGTGAATTGTGTAAGAGAGGCAGTATAGGACTGGAGTCTGTATTCTGTGACCTTTCATCTGGTGATGTTTATTGTGGCACTAGGTAGGACAGTATGTTGTATACCTTTTTAATTTTACAGCAGGTATGTAAGTGAGGTCACATCATGTCACTTCTGATCCATAGACAGAAAAATGCTTTTTTTTAATGTAAGACCACTGAATGTAAACGAGAAAGGAGAGACGTTCTGAATCCTTTTCTTGAAGTTTCTGACTTTGTTTCTTTTATTTTCCATTTTAATTTATTTATTTTATATTTAAGATTTAGTATTGTACCTGGGTAAGATGTCTATCACATCATTTTCATATCAATCCCTGGGTTTTATTTGTTGTCACTAGTGTACACAAGTGATCTCAGACTGCTTGTAGCTTTATTTGTGTAACATGACGTGATAAAATTAGGTCTTAGCACTCCTTGTCTGCGTAATCCTTTATGTGTAAGATACCATGTGATGAACATTGACCCATGACCTAATTGTGGAATTTTTCAAGATATGTGCTTTTTCTTAATTGTATCACTGTTACATATTCTCCTCGACCTCTGACTGAGATAAAAGGTAAGGTGTAAATTGTCACTAAAGCAGTCTCAGAACTCCCTGAATATCAAAACAGCCATAGTTTCTTTTAAAACATATTTTAAAGTACAGCACCCAAATAATTGCATTTTTTGCATCATTATGAGCTACTGTTGTTTTTAGACTGCATTAAAGGGAAGAGATTCAACTAGAACTGGGTCATTATCACCTGTGAATAAGGTGTTTGTGTTTATTCCTGTTTGGACTGTGTTTTAGATCAGATTTATTGATAAGTTGCTGATGTGATTTATCCAAAGAGCTCTCTGATAAGAAGAGCAGAAGACTTCTGGTCATCTTATTATAAACCTTTTGATTTACTTTAAATGGCTGGTTCACCCAAAAATACAACAACAACTTAGTTGCAGATAGTTTTGGTTTTTATGTGGCCAGATTTTGATATATCTGTCTTTTTTGTTATTTAGGTGAACCGACCCTTTAGGATGCTTGGTTAATGTTAACATAACTCCATGAGTCTGTAACAAACTTGAATTCAGGGCTTTCACAGGGGAGGGTCAGTAGGCGTGTTCATGGAGAATTACTCAATAAAGCTGACGTCTTGCAACTAGCTCAACAGTCAGCAGCACAAAGTTCATTGACCAAGTGGTGCAAGAAACAGGAGCATAGAGCGCTCTAGAGAAGAGAGTGCACATTATCGCAGAGGCTTAGCTGTCAAAACAGAACAAGAGGCAGCACTTCAGAAACAAAGCGACCACAATAAGGATTCCAACTTGTTCAGGAGAGCAGCTGGTGAAGCTTCTTGTCATTGTAAGATTATTTTGTAATTTGTTTGTGGTTTTTTTGTGTGTTTGTGTGTTGATTTTTGTGTGTTTCTGTCTGTCTGGACATTACTGTGAAATAAGTGTTTTTTTGGGGTTTTTTTTTTTTTTTTTTTTTGAAAAGGATTGTTTTACAGATTAAGAGTTAGTTATGATAGATGTACACATGGAGACCTGGGAACTAAATAAAGCCTGCCCTACCAGAATTTACTTTAGATGGTTTGTTGGAATTTTTTGATGTAAGATGTAGGCCTATAAACTTTCAAGCAGCAGTGTTCACTCAAAGCCACTTGTCAGGATGTGTCGCCTCATACTTAAAGTAATGTTAAAACTTCCAATTGCAGGTCTGGGTGCTCTCTGATGATGGATTATGCTATGAAGTCTCTTACCCGCCTGACCCCGTCTTCTCTCTCCAAGTAAGAGCTCTGCTTCGTGAGTTGGATGGGACTGTTCACACTGTCACTAGTTGACAGAAAACATTTACATCTTTTGTTTATTCTTAGGTGTGTGACTGCCAGCGTGTCAGCCAGCGCTTCCATGACCCAGCAGCTCCTGTCGGGTCGAGCTCCTCGCCCAAAGCCCTTCCGGGTCACAAATGCTGACCGCAGTGTGAAGAAGGGTATTATGGCAGATGTGCTGGAAGACCTGATTAACAAGGTGAGGAGAGCAGGAAGAGCATGGGATTTAAAGTGTTTAAAGAGATGAGGAGGAGGAGGAGGGATTGTGATATTGTCGAATGTGAGATGGATGACAATCAAACGTTGATGCGAAGAACATTCAGACTAAAGACATAGTGAGGACAGACAGAGACACCCTGGTGTGTTTAGAGGATTTAAATGACCATGAACAGACAGGCTTGTTACAGACTGTTACATCATGTGTGAAACTCATGTATGTTTTAAAGCTTATGGTGGTAAAAGTTCACAATTTGTGTGATGATACAATAATAGTCTATGTCTCTGTGTAGAGAGACCTGTCTGAATTGAGTAATGTGCATCTGGCCTGCGAACCTGCGAACACATTTACTCACCACTTGATGCCCTTGTGTTCCTCTCTGTCCCTCGTGATGCAGGTCAGCGAGTCGTTGAATGTGCTGTGTGTCTGTGCCCTGGTGCTGGATGAAGATGGGACCTGCGTGGACACAGAGGAGTTCTTCCAGACGCTGCCTGAAAACACCGTCCTCATGGTCCTGGAGAAGGGACAGAAGTGGACCCCACAACCGGTATGGTGCAACATCAACCACTAGGCGGCACTGTTGATCAGCTGCCTCAGCTTTGCGTCGCATAGTGTGATGCTTAACATATTGAGAGACTCCTTTTAATTCCGTGTTTGTTATGCCAGTGATTCTTTGATGTAGCGAGTAGGTAGGGAAATGTTTTCTTGCTTTCTTTACTGCAGCAGTCATACATATTGATGATCCATGAGTCTGTGGACCGAAGAATATTCAGTTGCAATTTAATCTGCAAATATTTTATCCGTCAAACTGAATGGGAGAGTAATATGTCACTTATTGTGAAAAGGCAGAACACAGGAGATTAGTTTTTTTTCTTGATGATAATTTTTAGAGAAAATGAAAGGCTTTGGTTGAATATTAATCAGACCCAGAGGTATCATCAAATTTGAATGGTGTTCACCCAAAAGCAATTAATTTCCATAGAAATTGATGCACTCCATGATTGGCATCCCCTTCTAAATGTTTACTCTGGTGACCTCACACTGACTTTGCCGTATTGCCAATTGCCTTCGGCATCATCATTGGCAATAACTGCATCAGTCTGTATTCCAAATGTCTTTTGGTGGAGCCGGCTGCTGTCATTTGGCCCAGTTTGCTGGCTGCGATCACACAAAAGAAATGTGTCTGCAGCCCTTTGACCTGACTGGTGTTTCTCCTCCCGTCCCTTCACAGACCAGCCCCTCCAGAGATCAGTTCAGTGAGCACAGGCTGGAGCACCGTAAAGATGTGGCTAAGGTGACTTTTGACCTCTACAAGAACCACCCCAAGGATTTCATTGGCTGCCTGAATGTGAAAGTAACCCTGTACGGTGCTTATTCTGTGTCCTATGACCTGCGCTGTTATGCTGCCAAGAGTATGCTGAAGTGAGTGAAAGAGCCTTTTTGAGATTCTGCAATATTTTTTAATGCTTTTTTTATTATGCAACATGTCTTTTTTTTCTCCATGTCAAAACTATTTGACTGCCTAGAAGTTTTATTTCAGTTAGAGATGAAAATGAATCAATTTCGAATTGATAAATTACAAAGCCTTTTGGTAGGCAACCATCCATTGTTTTCTACTATCAGTTGCTTTTACAACATATTAACACCAGATACAGTATTCTTTGTGCAGCCCCTAACATGTAAAGTATAAAACCAGATTTAACTGTGTATACCCATGTGGGTGGCGGAGCTGAAATGGTCAGATCGCAGAAGAACAAAGACTAGATTTTACCGAGATTAAATTTGGGAAGAGTTATGTCATCACTGCTGAGATCTGCTGGTTTCAAGCTTTGTCACGGTGATTGTGTCAGTGAGGATTAAATTTCGCAGACTTGTCAAATATGAGGCTTTTCTGTTTCGCTAACATTGCCATGCAAGAGGTTTGTTTCTTAAATATCAGTTTAGTTGGAGTTCATTACAATAATCCACAGTGGTGGAAGGACGGCCTACATCCTTAAGTTACTGAAGTATTTACATTCTTAGTGAAACTAGCAATAACACAATGAAGTTGGACATAAAGGGGGAAGTTGTGAGAAATATGAATGACGATGTTTAGTGGCTGAGCTCTGTCGGTCATTTTCTCGTCAGCTGGTGTGGTCTATCATGCTTGTCTATTTTGTTCTGACAGTCAGAATGACATGTAATCTTTTCTGATATTACCAGATTCATACATATGTATATCTCAAGTTACTTAAATGTCTTTTTCTGTGTCCGCAGAAGGGATTTTGCTATTTATGACCAGTGTCTGTCTTTCTCTTTCTCTCTCTGTGCTTCAGGGAGTTTCTGCGATGGACCATCTTCTCCATGCAGGCCACAGGCCACATACTGCTGGGCTCCTCCTGCTACATCGAACAGCTGCTGGAAGAGGAGGAGCGAGCAGAGAAGGGCCTGGCGCTGCCACAGGAAACAAGCAGGATCAGGCAGCTGCAGGGCATGTTGCTGGGAAAGGCCTCCTACTGATGATGGACTCGAGCTGACGATGGTGTAACGCACACTCTTAGATTTAGCACACAAGGTTGATGTAACAAGTGATCTCTACATGCTCATCACTGTCTTCTGTGCAATTTGGGGACATGTCAGTCTCTTCTCACAGCCACTTTCTTACTCTGTTACATTAGTCATTCCTCATAAAGCACTTTTACTGTTGCCTGACTTGTTGGGCTATAACATGTAACTTTTTCCTATGGAGATGAATAAATAAACGAACACTTTTTATTTTCCCTTTTCTGAAAGTATATTCAGTCTACATACATCCACAAGTGGGCTTAGATGTGCAGTGTGATCCTATTAGGCCACTGAAGTGTGTGTGTGTGTCTGTGGTTCCTGGTCACAGTCAGTGTAATTGGCAACAGGTCAGCTGTCTCTCCCAAGCGTTCCTAATTGTCCCCTGGCCTGCGCTGTCCTGTCAGCTGCAGCCTGCCTCTGCCTCAGAAAACCAGAGGAGGAGAACAGGGAAGAGCGAGCAGCTGCAGGGGGCGAGGGGACGGAAGCAAACCATTAGAGAGAGAGAGGGAGAGAGAGAGAGGATGGCTTCAGCTGGCTACAGAAGTGCCACTTTAGCCATCTTGTCTAAGAAGACCGCAGCAAAAAAAAAGCTGAAGACTGATTTTAGCCAAATTGGCTGTCCGATGTATTCTCAATAGATAGAATATAAGTGTCTGATGTATAGATTCAGAAGGTCAAGAGTTTGACTGTGGTCTACTTCCCTGTCTTGTAATACATATGTTTCTTTTCTTTTTGTCTGCATTTCCTGTAAATAGAAAATGTTGAGGGCAGAACAAATGGAAACATGTGCAGAGCTGGTTATTTATGATTCAATCCATTGTTACATGACAACAAAATAAATTCACATAACATAAATCAGCTGGTTTGTCTGCTAATTTTATGGAGGAATACAGATATAAATGGAATGAGGTAATGAATCAAGGGGATATTGAACACATTTCTCTATTGTTTTGGTTTGGCAATGCATGAATTAAATTGTATCTCATACAAATGCATGAATTCCAGTCTCTCACCCACATGTAAACACAACAATATTCATATGAGCACTGGTCTTAATGTGCCATTTCATTGTTTGCCCTGAAAGAAGTCATGCTGACTGACTCTTGTGCCTTTTATCTGCATTTGTTGTGCTTCACACTATTTCTAAATGGCACCACTCAAGTGTACTGAATTGCAGCCACATGATTGTCTGCATTTAGATGTGTTACAGTATCAGCTCATTGCCAGTATGCTGAAAAGGTTTGGTTGGCCAGTTCTTTTTTGTTGTTTTTTTTTTTTTTTTACTGTAAGCTGCCATCATTCCTTTTAACACAAGACGAGAGAAGTTATTAAGTTAATTATATTCTGGTGCTGTTGGAAGTTTGTTTGCACACAGCGAGAAAACAGGCCTACAATCCTAATGATGGATATTTGAGAGACATACAAAATGTAGATTTTTATTAAGTAAAACCCCTCATGTATTAATTAGAATTTATATTCAGACCGCAAAAAAATTTAAAGTTGTACCTCAAACACAAAGACCACAACACAGACAAGTTTGGAGCTTTAAATGTGATGCGATCTGAATGAGCTTGATAGTAGATTTGGCACCTCCCTTCTCCTTCAGTCAGCTGAAGTCATCCTGACAACAGGGTCCTTTGTGGATCTGTCAGGAGCCTGAGATCAGTCTGTGGACTGTGGAGCCGTCCGTCCGTCCCACTGAGCTGCTGTTCTCAGTGGCCCCTGCTGGAGCTGCTGCTACTGCTGCTGTTGAGCATGTGCTCGGCTGCTCCACAGGGCAGAAGGGACGCTTCCCATCAACACACAGGTTGCGGACATGGATCGCTGAGCGCACTGCTCCGACTCAAGAGGTAAGAGTGCAGTTTTCTACAGAATCATGTGCTTTTGAATCTGTAACAAGTCAGTTCGTCGAGCGAAACGTGTGTCTGATTAAGACATTTTACTGAAAAATTGTGCAGCCGGCCAGGTAGCCTCCACCAATCCAGTTCAACTGCCAATTAAAAGGGCAGATGTTCCACTTTGGTGTAATAGGAGCGTTCAGTTAAATATAACATATTAAAGCACCTGTGTAACTTTCGAAAATGCCTTAATTGAACTTTTACGCAGCGCAATTTTAATCCAAATTTATAACCTGCATGTCGTGTGGATATTTAAAACTGTAAACTGGAGGAAATTGTTCAATATTACATTATTACAGACAACTTTATAAATGTATTTGCTCCAGGGGGTGATTATTTGCGCCCTTGCCGTGCAGTGCATAGCGCGCAGCTCTGTGTGTTGTTTGGCTGAACACGCTCCACGAAATATCGATTTAGCAGAGGAATCTGGGTTTTATTTGAATCCTCTGGCTGCATGTGGGAGTAGGTGCTTGACACAGTTACGGGCTCTGAGGCTGTGTGTTTCTCCCACGCTCCTGAGGGAGTCCTCTCTGCAGTCCGCTGGAAACATCTCACCATGCATACTGCACATCAAAGTGTGGTTGTCTGTGTGGATGGTGTGTGTTTGCAATGTTTTGCATTTTTATTTAGTTGTGTGTGTGCCAACAGCCTATAGGGAAAAAAACATGCCCTAAAATATTTATTCTCACTGCCCTTCAGGGTCAATTTACTGAAGATTTATGGTTTTATCTGCCCTTCTTTTGCAATTTTAGGGAGAAAACACCTGAATTACAACTCAATCCAATGGTTAAACTCTCTAATCATTCATTTAAGGGCAGAATGAGAAGCATAAGGGCAAGCATATAGGACTTGCATTTGGTCGGTTAAGAATCTGATTCAGTTGTTTTACCCCCAGGTACAACATATATGCACATTTTTAGATAGAGAGGATTTAGTTTCCTGCAACTTTTGTTCTGACTTATTTCATCGAAATGTGGTCAAGTTTAACTTAGCGCTTGATCACAGTTAATCTGCAACAATTTTGATAATTAATGAATGACTGGTTGAAGTAATTCTTTTAGCAAAATGCCAAAAATGTGAATATTTGCTGGTTTTCTTTGTCCAATATCATTGTGAATTGAATATATTTGGGTTTTGGACTGTTAGGTGGAAAAAAGAAGCAATTAAAAGACACCACCTTGGAACCCTGGCAATGGTTATTGGCATTTTTCACTATTTTCTGACATTTGTAGACCAAAATGATTAATTGCATAAACAATTGGCATATAAATCAATAATAAAAATAATCATTACTTCCAGTTAGTTATCTACCATTATAGATTTTTGTCAGATGGGGCATTTTGCTGCTCAGCATCTCAGAACTACAATCTGCCCTGACGGATTCAAATAAATAAGATTTACTCTTTCATACAATCCGCATGCTGCTGAGCACAGTTTCTCTCTCAGCTGTTTGTCACAAGCAAAGAACAAAATAAGTTAAAAGAGAGATGTACAGAGGACAAATAAAGACTGTGAAAGTGAGACAAAATGCAGTAAGACACAGCAGGCGAGATGAGAAGTAATGAAGAAGGGAGGGGTCAGTTGCAACAGTGTGGAGGTGGAGGAGAGCAAAGAGAAAAAGTCTTGATGAAAGCGAAAGGATCTGAGTTGTGTCTCCACTGCACCATCCCCGTGTTCTGTTGTGGACGGCTTTGATTGTGAACATGAAGGAGAGAAACCAAATCCTGCTGGACATGTGACGACCGGAAACCTGTGTGTGTGTGTGTTCGTGTGTGTGTTCGTGTGGAGTGTCTGCAGTTAAGTAACCTCATCATTTTTCACCAAGTGGCTTTTCTGTTCAGCATCTGTCATCTGTCAGTTACAACATGCGCCTTTTCTTTTGTCTCTATCTCCTCTTTTCTCTCTCTTTTCTTCTCGCTGCCTCTTTCCCCAGCTCAGGTTTTCAATGGCTGGCTATTTCAAGTCCATATTTCAGCTCAGAAATAAATAATTCAGCTAACAGGACAACATAAAGGCCCTTACTGAGAGCCTGGATGCTTTGCTCAAACCTAAATTGCCCATCTACTGTTTGGGAGAGTCTGCCTGAATAATGGATTTATTTCCCAATACCGAGTGTATTAGTCAATGGCTCAAGTAGACAACTCACTTGCTGTGTGTGCAAGTAATCTCTCAGATTCACCTTTCATATATAACATTAAAACTAATCACTGGGTTCCATATTCTGAAAAACATCTGAGTATTGCCAGACAGTTTGTATCTCAGTCTTTCTACATGCAAGATACCTGCCAATTACCTTAACCAGGTCTCAAACTGGGGGACTGAGTCAGCTTTCAGTAGTTTCAAAATGCATCTCTTCATCTCTTTGCAACTATCATGCTGTACACCAAGGCTGTGTGAGCACTGTGGTCTAAATTTTCCATGGAGAAGTTTCAGGGTCAGGGGTTAAAGTGAGATTAAAAACAGTGGACTACCATTGAAATAGGAGACACAAAAATTTATTGAGTTTTAGGTATATCCAGAAATGGTAGTCAAGAGTACCCTCAGCACCCGTGCACCTACTGCATAAAGGTGAGAGATCAGGAAAAAATTCTGTGTAGTTTAGCCTTAGGGTAATGTAGTCCTATATTTTACTTTGAATTGGAACAGTTGGAGCCTGGTGTTAACAGAGCAGGATTTTATTCTTTCTAGTGCTTCACCCAGATATTATCGTCAGTTTCAATGTTCAGTTCTTCTTCCCATGCTTGTTTTATTTTGGAGGTGGATTAGTGTTGTTTGCTTGTGAAGATGCACACAAAGTGTGAGAATTGTATTTGGATTGTAATTGTTCAACTGACACAAAGTGTCCGTTTATGTAAAGATCTTTTACAGTGGCTATACCTTTACGGCTCCACTCTCTAAAGACAGTGTCTGCTAAAGATGGCAAGAAGCGTGGTTGTGCCAAATTGGGGCATATATTGATGTGTTTGGAAGCTCACAAGATTTTCTAATTTCCAGATTCTCTGAGCGTTGGACAGGATGAAATTATCCTTCTTAAAAGCAATAGGAGGCCTAAGTGATGAAAAGAGAGCAGGGAGAGAAGTCTTAGAGGTTAGGCTTTTTTTCAATGGCCAGCCAGAGGGGCAGGTCAGACATGTCTCCATTTTAACATCCATACTGCCAGTATACCATAACTCTAACATTAGCTGCCCAGTAATAATATAAAAATCATGGTAACCCCAGGCCTCCTTGTTCCCTTGGCCTCTGAAGGTGGTTTGAGATTCTGTGTGCTTTATATCCCCAGTTGAAAGGCATAATGATAGAATCAATTGTCTTATAGAAAGATTTAGGGATGAAAATGGGGACGTTCTGAAATAAATATAAAATTCTTGGCAAGGAAACCATTTTAACAGCATTCACACAGCCAATCAAGGAGGTAGGTAATGTTCTCCATTTCTCTGTGTTCTCCTTAGGTTTGTTCAGCTTTTACTTTTACTCTAGGAAATTATGTCTACTCCATCATGTGCGCTCTAGTGTCCCCATCTCTCAGATTGTCCTTCAGCCTTCAAAAATATGCATACATTTAAGATGAAATTCTCAAGCAAAGCAGAGTTTTTCTTGATTTTACTTCCCCTCATCTTCCACCCCATATTTTCCCTCAGAGCAATCTCTGTATTTCTCCATATTTCATGCTGCCCTCCTCGCTGTTTCCAGCTGCTCCTCCGCTCCATTATGAAATGAGCCAAAATATTTATGACTTGGACAGAAATGATAATTGGATTTCTGCATAGAAAGTATGGATGCAGCTTTAACAACAGCCACAATTAAGGGCTGTAAAAACCCTGGACAAAGGGTCAATAATCCAATCAGAGTGAAGCAGACTCATGACCCCGGTCATACCCTTGCTGTGTTAACACAGCGGTGAGGGTTAAGATGGTGTCTGGAGGAAGTATGTGCACATATGTGTATGTATAGAGTAATCATGTGACATACCTGTTATATTGTCAAGGAATGGACAGTGTGTCAAATAATAATATTTTTTACATCATAGATGATGGGGTCAAGTGACGGTGTGGAATGTGAGGGGCCACTTGTAGAGTGTGCAGTTCCTCTCAGCTCTACAGAGCATTTTAGCATCTTCAAGCTAATTGTTTTAGTTTTACGGTCTACTGCACTCTACCTGTCCAGCACCAGACAAAGTTAGCAATTAGATGGTGAATATAGTGGAGCATTTAACAGCTAAAGAGACAGTTATTGTATTTTATTTTTCAGGACTTGGTGAAGACACAAACAGAGCTAGATGGACAGTGAATATTGGAGGGAAGCCAGAAACTCAAAATAAATTCTGATGTTGCTTCACCATATCAACTTCCTAAAGTGATAATATGTAAATGTTGCATTTACAGATTAAGTTGTATTCAGCAGAAAAACAAGGGTCTTGCTCTGTGCATTCTGTGTTGGTCAGTGCAATATTTAGTATTTGGGGCATAATGTGACCTGGGGGGGTGGACAAGGACATAGAAGGTACTGAACAGGAAGCCATATGTGTCTAGTATGTAGACCATAATTTGGCCCCCCAAGAGGCCTTCTTGGGGTTTTAAGAAGTCTCAAGCACAATTGGGGAAAACCTAGCAAAAGTTGCCACCGATGTGTTGCTGTGCTTGAATATTCCACTGTCTGGTTTGCGTGGACAAACATATGATGGAGCAGCAAACATGTCAGGCAACAGCAGGGGAGCACAGGCCAGGATAAGGGATATGTAGCTACTGGCTTTGTATGTACACTGTGGCCCCCACTGTGTAAATCTGGTCACCCTGGCTGATTGTACATCATTACTGACAACTGATGCCCTGGATTGGCTCCACAAGCTTGGCTGGCACAGTTTATCAGGCGAGTACAAAACTAAATTTGTGAACATAGCAACCTGCGGCCCTTGTGTCAAACAAGATGGACAGCCAGGACTCCAGTATTCTGGTCTGTGCTACATCTGTACGAATCTGTGCTACTCAGCTTAGAGGACATGGCCCAAGAGGATACCCCAAACACTGGTAAGCTTACAAGAGGGCTACTGGAGAGATTTGAAAGAGGCACCACAGTGCTAGGACTCATGCTCACCACTGAAGTAATCGAGGAGTTGGAGTTCCTTAATTGCACACTGCAGAAGCCAACAGAAACCATGTCTGGAAAGCTCTCTGCAGCAGAGTGTGAAGAGAACTGAGGAGAAGTTCCAGGAGAGGTACAGCCACGCAATGGAGATGATCAACAAGCTAAATATTTAGCCCATAACCATGCCCCACATCTGCCGTCCTTTAAAACTCTTCATTGGTAGTTCCACTACTGCACACTCACCACGCAACCCCAGAAGAATACTACAGAGCTGATTTCTTCAAGGTGCTGGATATTGTGGACGTTCAGGTGAAGGAGACGTTTGATCAGGGTGTCCTGAAAACGTTGGCAAAGCTGGAGGAAGTCCTCCTAACTAGGAAGATGGACACTGCAATGGTGGACCAGTATCCTGAGTCAAATCAGAGTCACTGGAGGTGCAGTTGAATATGTTTAAGCTCCAATACCCATACACAGCCACTTCAGAGGCCTCTGCTATTCTGAGGAATCAGTTGCCTGAGGTCTGTGGCCTTTTCACCCAAGTAGAAGCACTTGTACAACTTTTTATGGTTGTTCCTGAAGCCTCTGCTGAAGCAGAGAAAAGCTTCAGTGCTCCGAGGAGGCTGAAGACCTGGCTGAGAATCACAATGGTGCAAATTCACCTAAACAGTGTAGCAGTCTGTCACATTCACAAAGAAATACTGGATGAAGTCAGCAAGGGAAAATTTGCCAGGACTTTATCCTTGCGAATGAGTACATTAGGAATGTGTTTGGTTAGTATTGAAGGATGGACCAAGGGAGTTTGGATAAATAGATGGGGTTGAAAGGAGGAAAATGTTATTTATATTAAAAGTTTGACTAATTGACTGTCTGTCTTTAATCATAAAAGGTAGAAAGTAAAGTTTTTTCTTATGCATATTTAGTGCTATTCTGGCAGAATTTAGCATGATGACCAACTTAATCATTTCCCTGATTTTATATTAGTTTTTGTAGTCCCTAAATATATGTAGAAATACATGAAATGGGATTCAAATCGCAAATTTTTTTCTGGGGGAGAACCCCCAGATCCCCTGTTTCATTGTCATGGAGATGGATCTGTTGACATGAGAACAGTGAATATTATTGTATCTGCCATTAAGGAATCTTCTCACAGTTTCTACAATCTGATTATTTCCCAACATGTCACATTGTTCCCTAAATATAAAGATAAAACATAGATGTCTTAATATACAGTTATAAACCAATAGGGCTGCACAATTACTGACATGTGCAATCATGTTTTATATTTTTTTTGTTTCCATAATTATTGTATAAAATTGGCTCATTGATGGTATAGAACCATTTATTTACATTTAGAAGATCCATTGCAACTGAAAACACATAACTACTATTATGGTATTAATCTTTAAAGGTATAAACATAATTTCACTGAAGTAGTTGTCCTCCCATTTGAAGGTCAATGTCATGACCTCCACAAGGGGATTGTTCTACTGAAGAACTGGCATCTTAAAAGCAGACAACCAACTGGAAGTCAAATGTAGTAGGGGATCCTGTATTCTGTACATATTTATTTTACATTTGTTTTACATTTACATCTGCTGGCAGAGAAAAACCTGTGATATACTCCAACACTGCATCGGATGAGGTCCTCGCTGTATTCACCTACAGCCGCAGGACCACTTAGGCTCAGCAGGTGTCTTGCTGTACAACAAACTGTGTGTTTGCGTGTGTGTGTGTTTCTGCACGTCTGTAGTGATGTGTATGTCTGTGTGTCTCACTCTCGTAAGCCGACTGTGCTGAGGATGAGTAGTGGTCTGCAAGTGTTTTGCTCTAACATGACATTTTGTCTCCATCATGGCGTGTTGACTGGAGAGAGAGCTCAAATAACAGCTTGATGTCTCAATAGGGAGTCTATTTACTGTCTCTCTCTCACACACACACACACACACACTTCAGTGGGTGTTTATCGATAGAGGGAAAGTACATGTTCTGTGTACTCTTGAATGCTGTCATTTCTATTCTTGTGTTCTTTGTCCTAAGTAATGCCTTGTTAGAAACAGCTCTGTGCTGAGCTTTGTGGTGGCATTGTCATGACAAGTGATGGAAACTGCCTTTTTGGCACAAAGGGGGAATGTTCAGAGTACCAGAGGCCAGAAGAGGGATGCTGTCTTCTCTTCTATTGCATCTCATCCAAAATCACCTGAAAGTAATGTGATGGGATTATAGTAATCCCATTACAGATACTTTAGAAAAGATTTCATTTTTGAAAACCCACCCCAATCACTTTTTCTGTCCTGCCACCACAGTGACGTCTGACTCTCAACGACAGTACGTGACAGAAACTTCTTACTTTCCCTACAGCTTCCCTTTGTTGCGTTTATGCTCTGGTTAGATTTTCAGGCACCTTGCTGCATAACTTTGCATCTTAATGAAGAAAAACAGATTTTCTTTAAACTCCTATAATTCTGTGATGCTTTAAAATATGGAGTTCATGTCAACACCCATGTTTTACGTGAACAGAAATAAGTGGATATGCTAATGCTAATTGACACATTGTTATTATATTTGACGACATATTTTTAATAGATATCTGTGACTCTGAGCTCCATATAAATGCCAGATATAGATAATGACACTGGACTAAAATTGATTTTGAAAGCAAAAACATAAAGTAATCAGTTTATTTTCTTAGTGTGGTTGATAAAAATCTAATTTTCAACAGTATCCCCATAAAAATCCCGCATTGAAATATTTTCCCCATCAGTATTCATATACTTTCTTCTGCTTTCCAGTCTTCTCACTATATCTCATTTTGACAACCTGTTACATCAGCCTGTCTCTCAGGAATAGCAAGATTATCTTCACTACCAATTATCTTTTTAATCTTTTTGCTGCTGCTGCTGCTGCTGCTACTGGGAAACATGGATGTATAGCTGTTCAATTATAGATGCTATACAGTCTCTTGTTTCTGGCTTCCCTTTCCCTGAGGGGAAAAGGGTGTAGAGCAAACGGTGGCTCTGAATGTAGGGTGCCTGTTGTGAGTTCACCCCCTGCTGAGGTTTCGATACGCTGTTAAAAAGCAAATTTATCCATTTTATTATCAGAGCAATTTGTGGTGTTCAGGAGTTATTTTTTCATTATGTGTTTAAATTAGAATTATTTTTGTGCGCACATTTCCCAACCTGCAGTGATTTCCTACATTTTCCAGAGTTACTTGTGGCTCAATTGCATTTTTTTGTTTATTGGAGCTACTGTTATCTTAAAGATTCCTCCATATGTGGTTTGGTGTAAAATGACAGATTACATGAGCTTTAAATTTATGAAAACTTTAAACTTTCAACATGATTATCCTGAAAAATGTCAGTTTGCTGCCAGGCGTTAAAACAAGATTCACAAAGCTACAAAAGAAGCATCCATAAACAGGCCACATGGAAAAAATAACTTATTAAACATTGTAAATATTTGCATATAAATGGAGCTAAAATGAGATCAAACAAAAGAAAGATACTCCTCCCAAATGAATCAAAAACAAAGGATTAAGGATTATGGCCCAAATGTGATGTCAAGTGCTGTGCGGAATAAAATGAATTTGTTTACATACTGCATATGGTTTTGTGTAGCTTTTTGCATTTTGCACTGAAAATATTTGGCATCAACTGTTGGCAGATGTGACCAGGAATACGATCAATTTATTATCAAACAACACATTCTCAGAAATGATCACTACGGCATAGCTTTTTGTGTGTGTACATATTTGTGAAAGAATAGCACAGACAATGTGATGGTACCGTTGTAACCAAACCAGCACAGTAGATGTTCCTCCGCTGTTCTTGGCAAAGGAAAAGGTAAAATGGATTGATGAGGCCGACGCTCAAATACTAACAAAAGAACCTTTCATATCAAAGTCAAAGAGGTAAAAATAATATTAGGGGCTTTTGAGGCATATATTTTTGAAGATACAGAAAATCTTAAACTGGTTTCTGACTTACATTTTTTAAAGGGATAGTTTGATATTTTAGATGAGAAGATCAATACCACTCTCAAGTCCATAGGGTAAATATGAAGCTACAGCCAGTAGTTGGTTAGCTTAGCTTAGCATAAAGAATGGAAACAGGGGGATACAGCTAGCCTGGCTCTGTCCAAATATGACAAAATCCCATCCCACCAACCATTACCTCTAAAGCTCACAATTTAACATGTTATATCCTACTGTGTCTTGTTTTTGGCAAGAAAGTGATCCCAGTGTTAACATGTTCAGAAAAGCATATGACTCCTTGGTTCTTGGCACCATCACCAGATATTAAGTTTTCTTTGAAATTCTGTTACACTGTAGCTCTCATATTCGATCTTATTACACTGTCAGAGGGTAAAGAGAGAAGGTGTTGCTGAGATAGTGCTACCACTGATTAAATTGTATCACCTTGACGTGACCTTTTCCTGGACCTCAGTATGTCAGGGTCTAAGTGAGATTATTGCCTTCTGTAAAGCTAAAAAACTGAGACACACACGCACACACACACACACAGTCACCTGGAGCACTCCCCGGTGAGCATCTTCCACCCAGAGGCGACTTAATTAGGAAGCAATCTTAAGTAATGCACCTGGTTTCACACTCACCTGCCTCTGACTCACAGCAAGTTATCAGGAATGGTGGCACGGCTATATAACAAGATTCTGTGTAGATTTAGAAATGAACAGCACCTTATAAGACATTACCTGATCCGACCCTGAGTCCAACCCTCCTTTTTTCAAGAAGGGGGGAAATGCTCAATAACCAGCTTGTGGCTAAAGAGACAGTGTGGCACAGTAAAGTGCTCTCCAGGGTCAGACATGAGGCACTTTGGGTCACAGCAGGGTCATATTGATTGATTTTTCACACTTGTGCTTCACATCAATGCCATTCAGCCTTTAACTTACAAAGAAGTTTAACAGTAGTACATTCAGAAACCAGAGTCGTTTCAAGTAGAAAACCTGCCCTTACAAAAACACTAAAACTGCAGAGGATAGAAACTCTGCAAAGCCTAACCATTAATCTCTATATTACACGTGTATCACATAGAGCTCCAATCTCCATCAGCTGCTGTGCCATTCTGTGACCAGATTGCTTTTCTGCTGCAATTTTAAGATTGGCAATATCTGCACATCTTTTTAGTGCTAAGCATCTAACCTGTGCAGCCATCATACAGCTTTCCACTCAGGCAATCATGAGGCAGTCTGTTGGGATGTGGAGGAAACCAGGAAACCAGCAGCGGATAGGGGAAGGCTGATGCAAGACTATATTGTGGAAAAAAAAAAAAAAAAAAAGCTGCCACCTCTGCTCCCTGGGACATCTTGTTTACCAGTGCTGCTGGCTCGCCCTTGTTTTCTACTTCCTTCCCTCACTCCCTTCTGTAATCTGTCTCAGCTCTCTGCTCACTTCCAGCTTCCAGGTGATGCATGCCCTCTTTTAAACAGGAATGTGGAAATCAGGTGGAAATCAGACCTCATGACGGGACCAGCTGGAAACCTCCAACATGAGTCAAGCAAAGTGGCTGCAGGCCGGCGCTCATGCACACCATCAATTCTTCACTTGGTGTTTTTTGGTCTTTTTTCGGGCACCCTGTTTTCTTACACTTTACATTCCCCAAGTGTCCCTCCTTCCATTTCTCCTTACAAGCCCTAAAGATACCTCGGCTTACAGTTTTAAACTAAACCACAAATCTAAATGTAACAACTGCTTTCTCACTAGCTTAGACAGTGTCATAGAAACTTCTTCTTGCCTCTTGTTTCCAAGAAGTCTACAATTTGCTTATATTACTGAAAATAGTTTAAAGAAGAGTGCTGCTGATCTTAGGGGATTTCCATTTCCTTCCACATTCTGCTGTTTACAATGCCCAGGGAGAACATGAACATATGAAAGTCAAGACAAGCAGTCATTGTAATATGGATTATTAGAAGCAATATTCAATACATCAATGGCAGACAGTTTTATTATTGCACTTCCTGTTGACATCGTGACTCACAACTCAATAGACAAATGAGCACCAGTATGTGTCTTTTTTTGGCTCCTTTAGTCTCTTCCATGGGAATGTAACATGTTTCAAACTCTCTGTCTCTGTAGTTAAGAGATGTTTTAACTCTACTACACCACTATCTCACCATCACTAGCATGTTGTCACCAAAGAGCTTGGTGTCACACACTTCAATACTATAGCACCTGTGCCCTCATTAATCTACCCTTGTAGTGTGGTTGCCACGGCAACAGAAACAGGGAGAAAATGAGTCCATCACTCAAGCGAATGTCTGGTTGCCAGAGTAAAGTTGTGCAGAGGGTGATAGTTGAGAGTCAATTTGTTGTGGGTTTTTTGTTTTGCGCTCTCGACTTGTAGGTTCGTCATCAAATGTTTTTAAACACTTGATGCTCAAATTTTCACCTCTTGATAAATTAAACAGAAGAGAAACAGTGATTTTAGCCGTTGAGTTGATTTCCCGCAGGTGCAATCAGTAGCCACCCTCTAATCAATGACAAACAACTGTGTTATACACACTGCCTTCAACCTTGTCAATACAACAGTGAGATACTGTCTGTGTGTGTATCAGTATCAATAGGCTGACTGTCATCAATGAACTGTAAGCTGCTGCATTAAATAACAGCAACTAACAACACTGTCTGTTCGGATACAGATATTGAACTGTTGTCAGTGGCCTACTTGTAAATTGGACAAAGTGAACTCGCTATCAGTCCCAACTCTTGCTTTAACTACACAGATTATCACAGGACAAAAACAAAGTTTAAATTATTCTGGTGCTGTTAAAGGTCTATTTACATCAGTGTTTCTTCTCAACACAACAGGAAATCAGTATGAAGTGAAGAAACACAGAAATAGCTTGTTTCATCTAGAGCTCTTTTTTATGTGAATAACTTTAACGTGCCTTTAACTTGATACAGCAGATCAAATTCAAGGTCCAAATCTCCAAACATAAAGACTGTTTGCATCTATTCTCAATTATCACCATATTATTACATATTGGTTGTACATCCTAACAAGAGTACAGTTGCTACAAGTTCTTTGAGACATACAGTGTGTTTATTCACACAGAAGACCAATACCATTTTTTTGTCTGTGTATATATGGAGCTACAGCCAAGAGAAGATTAGCTAAGCTTAGCATAAAGACTGGATACAACGGGAAACATCTAGCCTGGCTCTCTGCACGTTCAAAAATTTCACCAAAATCAGCACCTCTGAATGCTCTGTGAGTCTAATGACATCATGTGAGTCAAATGGAGGTGTACCTGTGGATGTATTTTAAGGCCTACCTTCAAATTCAATGCTTCTTTGCTTGACATCATAGGAAAATCAAAAGAAATCAGCCAAGACCTCAGAAAAAAATTCTGATTCATCCTTGGGCATAATGACCATCATTATGTTTGGAGGAAAAAGAGGGAGGCTTGCAAGCCGTATCATGTTGTGCTTTGCTGCAGGACGGATTGGTGCACTTCACAAAATAGATGGCATCATGAGGAAGGACAATTATGTGGATATATTGAAGCAACATCTCAAGACATGAGCCAGGAAGTTAAAGCTTGGTCGCAAATGGGTCTTCCAAATGGACAATGACTCCAAGCATACTTCCAAAGTTGTGGCAAAATGGCTTCAGGACAACAAAGTTATGGTATTGGAAAGGCCAGCACAAAGCCCTGACCTCAATCCAATAGGAAATTTGTGGGCAGAACTGAATTACGTGTGTGCGAGTAAGGAGGCCCACAAACCTGACTCACTTACATTAGTTCTGTAAAGAGTAATGGGCCAAATTCCAGCAACTTATTGTGAGAAACTTATGTAAGGCTTCCCGAAATGTTTGACCCAAGTTAAACAATTTAAAGGCAATGCTACCAAATACTGACAAAGTGTATGCAAACCTCTGACCCACTGGGAATGTGATGAAAGAAATAAAAGCTGAAATAGGTCATTCTCTCTACTATTATTATGACATTTGACATTCTTAAAATAAAGTAGTGATCCTAACTGACCTAAGACAGGGAATGTTTACTAGGATTAAATGTCAGAAATTGTGAAAAACTGAGTTTCAATGTATTTGGCTAAAGTGTATGTAAACTTCTGACTTCAACTGTAGCTGTTTCCCCTGGTTTCCAGTCCTTCTGCCAAGTTTGGCTGATTCCAGCTCTGTGCTTGACACACAGACATGAAAGTAGTATCAACATGTTTCAGTAACTTAAGTTAAATTTGCCAATTTGTTGTGTATGCGTTTCTACTAGCTTAATCACATTTATCTCCCTGAAAGTTGCAATATAGACTATTTAATGCATTTTTAAGCTCTTTCTATTTGCTACTTTAGTGAATTAACTCTTCAGATATGACAGTGATACTAAAGTGAATTAACATAAGTAACCTTGCAACAATTGATAAATATGTTCCCTTGGCAGTAGAGGTATATTTCAGAAATCACATGGTCTCCTGCAGCTGGCAGAGCAGAGATCATAGCCCAATTTGCGTAAGTTGCTGAATGTGTTGTTTTTACTGATGCACTGAGAGGGCAGTTGATCACCTGCGGGTCTGATTACTTAGCTTCATTCAATTTGCTCATTTCCCTGCTCCAGGACACATTAGTGATGGCCTGTTGTAGTGGCCCACATTTCTGACAGCTTGTGTGTAGTTCTCAGGCTGTGGCCGAGCCAAAATTGTAATCAGAGGTACTGATACAGTAGGAGACAGATTGAAGGCTGGATTTATGCATAATGCAGCATCTGTTCAATCTGCACACACTGGGGTTGATATATGCATATTAATTAGATAGATAGGTAAATAGATAGATAGATAGATCAGATGTATTTCTTCTTCTGGCAAACATGAGCTATGATCTCTGTGTTATGACTTTTCTTTCCTAAGTTATGTTGAGATATGTGACATGCTATGAGAGAGAATAATGTGTTTTGATTTTCTCCTCCAAACTTCATTTCTCATCTGTCTGCATTGTGTTCCCATCTCCCCAGTGCTGTCACTAAGCTGTTATTCATCCCTGCATCATGGAGGCTCAGCCTGGTGCATCATGGGAGCTCATCAACGGTGTGACAGATACAATATATGAGGACTGAGAGGTCGTCATGGAGACTGATACCTACACCTCAAATCCAGCCACCACTGACTGGGCCGGCCTGGAGGGAATGGGAGTCCTTCAGGAGCAAGGAAGAGAGGGCCTGTCCAGCAACCCCGCATCATGGTACATGCCATACTCACTGGGCTTCCAGGTGTCCCTCACCGCCTTCCTCATGCTGGAGCTGGTGTTGGGCTTCAGCAGCAATCTGACAGTGCTGGTGCTCTACTGCTCTCAATCCAATTTAGTGGACTCTGTGAGCAACATGGTGACTGTCAATCTGCACGTGCTGGATGTGGTGGTGTGTGTGCTGTGTTTGCCCCTGACTCTGGTGGTCGTACTGCTACCTCCGGGACCAAACCTAGCCCTGCTCTGCTGCCTCCACGAGGCCTGTGTCACCTTTGCCAGCATTGCCACAGCTATCAACATCCTGGTCATCAGCTTGGACCGATACGACATTTCAGTACGGCCGGCAAACAGGCTTCTGACAACACGCAGGGCAGCGCTGCTCCTGGCTGCTGTGTGGGTCACCTCGATAGCTGTGTTTTTTATCCCATTCTTGGAGGTACAGTTGTCCAGTGGAGAAGGAGCAGAGGAGAGAGGGCAGGTGACACCCTTGTCTTTGTCCTCCCATGGCATCAGTGCCACAGTGGTGCCAGCGTGGCGTAACCGGACACTGCTGTGTGTTGGCGGGCAGGGTGATCACACAGGCCTGGTTATGTATTACCACCTTATCCTGCAGGTTCCCATTTTCTTCACCACTGTGGCAGTCATGCTGTTCACCTACTCCAGAATACTGAGGGCTTTGAACATCCGCATTGGCTCCCACATGAAGAAGAGCCAGCGCTTCAGGGGCCCCTCTGGCAGGGGGCACCACAAGAGACAGAAAAAAAGGAAGGCAGTGGTCGATGGTGAGGGGGCAGGAGGGGAACAGTGCACCACAGATGGCACCAAACAGCTCAGCCACCCTCCCCTCATCCCTTCCCCCTCCCCCACTCCCACAGCTACCTCCCCCCCTGCGCTGTCCTCCCCTGCGCCACTGGTCGCCTCTGACACAGGTGCTGCCACCCCTATGCCAGCCACCATGGGTGTCCAAGCCTCTGTCTCGGCCATCATTGCCCTGCGGCGGGCGGTGCGCCGACACCGTGATCGGCGAGAGCGCCAGAGGCGGGTGTTCAGGATGTCGCTCATCATCATCACCACCTTCCTGGGCTGTTGGGCTCCCCTCTCTGTGACCAATGTGCTAATCCTGGGCATAGGTCCCAGTGACGCCCTGGTCAGCTTGCGCCTCTGGTTCCTAGCGCTTGCCTATGGCACCACAGTCTCCCACCCTGTGCTCTACGCCTTCACACGACAGAAGTTGCGCCGTGCCCTCCGTGCCAAGGTTAAGAAGAGGGTGGTGTCCCTGCTTCAGGTAGACCCTTCACCAGGGGGTACAGTCATACACAACTCCTGGGTAGAGAACAGAAAAACCAGCCGGCAGGTGCGGCTAGAAGCAAGCGAAGGTACTGACCGCTGCCTGGCAGAGGCCCTGTGAGACTGACACACATGAGCTCGTATAATTAAAAACCAGAATAGAGTCACAGGTGTGTTCACTGGAGCATGAAGCAAGTGTTAAGAAATCTGAAAAACACGTTTCCTCCTCTGGGAGATGTTTTAATGTAACCACCAGCAGAAAGTCCATGCTAAACACAGCTAAAATTCACCTCAGGCAGCAGTGGAAGCAGGATGCTATTGTCACTGTGGTGCACACAGGCTCTGCAGCTGAAGAAAATCATACAACAAACACAAGTGTATATAATTTGCACTTTGTCAAATACTAAGGTCTGTTTACATGTGGAGTTGTATGATATAGCATTGTCATAGTGGTGCTTACGTAATTGCTCCAAAGAATGTGTTTAGCTAGCAGATGATCTGATCTGCCACCCACCCAAATGCTCCAAGGCAGCTTTAAAAAAATGTTGATACACTTTGAACATATAAATACAGTACTCTAAAGACTCCTTTGACTCTTTTGTATTTAATATTATCTCTGCCTTAATTCTGCTCTGAAAGTTTGGTTCGATGATGTGTTCTCTATTTTTAAACAAAATGGGAACATTTTGGATATTTACAAGCAAGAGATAATGAGTAAGTTACATGAAATATGATGTAGAGGTGTACATGTGTCAGTGTTTAGGAGGGTAGGTCCACAGAGAGAAGGTGAGGAACATGTCAGAGGACAATTAAAGGCTAATGTGAAATATTAAATGCAGTTTTACTTTAGCTTAAGTAGTTATTATATGGTCAAATGTTACAGTGTTTATATAAAATCTTGCAAAGCTCCTTTGTGTAAATGCACCTCTTTTGCTCCCCAGTTTGTATCAAATGGTGAAAAGTCTTGTTGATGATTTGCATATACTTCAGGCAGAAGGTAGGCACATTGTTGAAAGGAATAGTTCAGCATTTTAGGAAATACACTTTTCACTTTGCTTTTTAGCAGATAGTTAGATGAGAAGTTCAATACCTCCCTCTCAGGAGTGGTATCAATCTTCTCATCTTGCTTTCAGCAAGACAGCAAATAAGTGTATTTACTTTAAATAGAAAAGAAGACATACAGTATATCTTATGATTTAGGTGTTGAAAGAATTATGGATAAAGTCAGCTGGCTGAAGTAGCCAGTTGGGATGACGGACGATGGAAACAACGGTAAAAGCTTTCAGTATAATGCAATCTAGTGCGTCAACTAACTATGGTCTCAAAAAGTACTTAATTCATCAATTAATAATTACAAATGAGTATACTTATCATATAATCACCTTTCTTGCACATTATCAACAAAAACAGACTCAATACTTCATGGAAAATAGTATTTATTACAGTTCTTTTGTTCTGGATTGCATTATATTTAAGGTGTTCCTGTAGCTCAGTTTGGAGTCTTGGCATGCTAAAAGCATACAAATGTCTTTTGAAATAACATCAATGTACATGCTGTATATACTGACCAGATCTAAATTTATTACATGTGAAAGATACAGTACAGTAAGTCACTTGGTCTGTATGTGTTGACTTTTCTTGATTCAAGGAGTGTTTCAGTTGCAGCTGGCTCTTCTCTCGTGTCAGCACCCAGACATCTGGTCCCATGGGTCAGCTCAACCTTAGTGTCCTGCAAACACAAGAGAGTAACTGTCACCATGGCCGAGTACTGACAGATTGGTGGGATCATTAATAGGACTAATGTTTGCTGTTGACTTTGTTCTACCTGCTTGTGTGTTCACTGCTCTAATGCTTTACTCACACTGGGGCTCGTTTCAGAGGCCATGTAATTTTTCTCACACACACACACACACACACAGTGCATTCCTGAATGTAAACACACATTAAAAAATATATATATATTATACTGTATGTACACCAAGAATATGCTGTCTTTATAAGTTTTCTCCATGGTGTTGTTTTTATGTGAATGTATCACCATTCAAAGTTGAATTATATCAATAAATACAAAAATGAGGTCTAGATTTTCTGCTTTTGCTCTTTGCTCACAACCATATGTATGTGGCCTGCTATGAGTTTGTTGAATTGAAAGGAGATACTATACACAAGGTCCTGAAAAATACATTACATGGAAAAATATTTTTAGCTGCAAAGCCCAGGGAGGGAGCTGAAAACCCCAGGAGCCACTGGCCCCCACATGTAGCTGTAATAATTCTTTCTCTTCAAGTATTTGACTCAAGAGGAAACCTGCTGTGAGGGGAGCAGCATGAGGACAATGTACAGCTCTGTCCATATAGCTCACATGATTATTCCCTCAGTACCTGAGGGGACACAGAGATATACTACTACTACTGCACTAAAGAGTCCATGTGGACACAATCATACATGGCTGCAATGAATGAACACACTTGTGTTAAACATATTTGCCATTCTCTGAAGTCTGTGTTGCATAGACAGCATTTTGCAAATGATGAACTGAGTTTGTGCATGTGTTCATTTCACTTATAACAATCACAAAGCAGCTAATAATATAGTGAGTAGGTGGTGCTATTTGCTATCTGTTAGTTTTAGCATTGTTTGCCAACTTCATTGTTGAGCTGGCTATATGCTTTCTGTCAGGAAGCCATCCATAACTGGTTCAGTGACTGCATCCATGTTCAGTGGGTGCCCTCAGTAGGCGCTGAGCACCTACTGTACCTGGCAGTGTTCAAGTCATGCTCCTCCCACTGAGCTATACTGTACACTCTTGTTCAAAAGCTGCCAGCATGCCAAAACTTTGCGTGGGCTTTGTGTGTTGCGTGGCAGGGAGGCACTACAGACCTCTGCAGTATAGGAAAAAGAAGGTCATTTATGTGGGATGAAGCCTGCAGGGCAATAAATGAGCAGCATTTAAACTTAGCCAGAACAATCAGGCCGTTGCTGCTACTTTTAATGACTTTTTGTGTTGTTTTGGCTAGAATGAAATGAAATGTACATCCCAAACAAAGTCTTGTTGGAAATAATTTGTCATTTAGATTGAGATTTCAATGTTAGCAGTAGGCTACAACTTAATATGGACCTCTGCAGTCGTGATGCCACATTGCATTGAAGCCAAATTACCTCAGTTGGGAGAGACTGAAGATCGTTCGTTTGAACCTGGGTTTTGGCGTCACCACGGTACTCTACAGTTATATGCAAATGATCATCTCACTAACTTCAGAAAAAATACATGGATCAATGCATACATTTGAGAAATTACAGGTTAGGCTAAGAAATGTAAGTAAGCAAACACCAGTTTGAAATATACATTTATAATCTCCACCACAGCTTGTTATTCACAAATACTTGACTGTTGTTGTAAATAGGCTACATCTTTCCTGGATTGCTCAAGTTGTTCAAAACTCAAACAGTGTACGCAATAAGAATGATTGCTCTAATGATTCAAAAGTGACACTAGCTGTTGTTA
Organism: Thunnus maccoyii; assembly: GCF_910596095.1. Taxonomy (NCBI): domain Eukaryota; kingdom Metazoa; phylum Chordata; class Actinopteri; order Scombriformes; family Scombridae; genus Thunnus; species Thunnus maccoyii. Next base: position 9,108,000 of record NC_056535.1, on the reverse strand, counting down.
AAACATCCCCTCTTTGTATGACTCAGCCAAACATGGAAAACATCTACACTATGTATCCTTGTTCCACAAAATGAAAACCATTCATAAAAAAAACTTTCAGAGTGGAAATTGATATGAACAAAAATTAATGTGAACATTAAGTTAAAAGGACACATGTGCAGAGTCAGTCTTATTGATGGAGCTGTGGAGCCAGCATCCTGTCACAATCATTTCAGGAAGAGCAAGCTGTAGTGGAAGAGTTCATGTAAGGTTTTTGTTGAAAAAAGCTGATTTTACAGAGAATTTAAGGAACTTAGGCACAAAGCAAAAAAGTGCTTCAAGGCAGGGGCTGACTCAAGCAAACATTCACAATTCACAACTCAGTCTGTCTCAGCTGCTGGTCTGTTTGTTGTCTCACCAACAATTCTGGTTGGACAAATTGAATATTCAGTAAAGAAGGAGATGAAGAACCTCTTGGGGATTTTCATTGTTGTTCATGTAACAGCATTGGATCTCAAGGTACACTGAATATCTACTTTTTTGGGATATGATACTTTGATAAAGTCACAATTTAATTGAAATCTATGTACAGTACAAGTCAAAAGTTTGGATGTGGTGTGTCCAAACTTTGACTGATACTGCATGTATATATAACGTACATGCAACTTCAGATAAGGTCTCCCCCATTGCTGTGATAGCATCTCAAACAGACAAATACTCTGGGCTGGATGTGTTCTTTTCATGGCCTATTTAGTATCTGCAATCATGACAGATAGTATTTTAAGCTGAATAGTAAATGGGTACATGTGGTACTGAAAAGAAGCAGGAAACCCTGCTGTGAGGTAAACAGCATGATGATTATGTACAATACTGTACATTAGAGGCTCATATGATGATGCATTAGCTGAAGGGACACTGAGCAGATCCTGCTGCTGGTATGAATACTAAGAGCTTTTCTAAACAACCATACAATCTTTGAGTGAATCTAGACATTATGAAGCTATACTGTTAGAAATGCATCATCTCAGACCAGCAATGAATAGCGAAAAAATCTTAAAAACATAATTAAGGTCTTTCTGCAACATGTTCAACATCTGCCACAACTGCTGTAATGGTTCAAGCATCATTGCTGACCTCTTCCATCATGGACTCCCTGCTCTTTCGCTGTCTAGCACCATCTGGGCTAATTCTACACAGTTTCTGCCACAGTCTTTTCCCTCTTCTGTCAACACCCTGTGAATTCAACTTAATGACTTGAACAGCCTAACTTGCACAAGTACAGCTCAAGGTCAGAGTTGAAGCAGCTCTGCTTAATGAGAAAGATGTAAAGAACGGAAGTGTTTTGGGCAATGGTTGATCTTCATCTTCATTTCTACTCCAATATAGTATGGTTACATGTACAGACTTGTTTAAAGCCAATGCTTGTCTTTCTTGCCCTGTTCGACTCCATTATAAAGCTGTAGTGTGTATAGTGTTGTCTGTGTCCAAGTAGCTCTGTGATGAAGCTGGTGAGTATTATATCAGTGATGGACCTCAAAACCTCTGTTCTCTATCTTTTAGCTGAACTGACTGCCAGATTTATTTTATTGTTGATCTCTGTTCACACTTATTTGTTTTTTATGTCTGATATTTTAGTTATTTATAAATAATTAGTTCATTTAAATTTTATTAAAAATGTATATTACTTTTTCTGACTTCCTGCCATAAACTCCAATAGAATTAAAATAGGGAACTTGAACTCAACTCAGATTTCAACATCATGTCTGACTTTGCGTGTGTGACACTGAGCACTGTTTTGCTCAGAGACTGCGGTTAAAACAAAACACTCCTTATGAAACATAAGTACAGTAAAATAAGGTGTCTGTGTGGATTTGTGTGATTGCATGAAATTCATGTGTGTTTTGTAAAAACCTTAACTTCTGGAGCAGACTACACAGTATATTGAACTATGTTGTTAGAGCAGTATGAGTGTATTCACACATATTAGGCTATTTATATACATATTTTTTCCTTCTAATTTAGAAAACAGCTTTTCAGGCACCAAAATTCAAATGCTAAGAAGTATTTTGTTGGATAATGCAAAACAAGTAAGTAAGAAATTTTCTTTAAATTCTTGTCAACAGTGTTTGTACAGCATAATATCCTGAGCCAGACCGACCTCTGGTGGACACACCGACAAATTACACAGGTAAAAGTAGTCTTTTACACGCCGAAATAGCTCAGTTGGGAGAGCGTTAGACTGAAGATCTAAAGGTCCCTGGTTCGATCCCGGGTTTCGGCAGTGAAAGGGACGCTTTTGTAAGTCATACCATGTTAAACTCAGGTTATTATGGTGACAAGGTAGTTGTAAAATAGGAAAGAAGACTGGGCAATGAACTAAGTGAACATATATCAGTAAGCAGTGCAAAGCAATCGGCATTGGTAATAAGTACACCTACAGTAATGTGGATTATGAAGTTGTTGAGAAATTTACAGCACAAACACCTCCAGTCGTGGACTAACTGATACCCACATATGCAGAGACACGGACCATGTGCAGGGAGCCCTTTAAAGCCACTTGTCCTGACTGCATATGTTCTCTTTGCAAGATTCATTTATGTAGATACAAGATTAATCTAAAATATTAATCGAATTAAACATTATTCAAAAGTATTATTCTTTTAAAAACAATTTCTGTTACTGTATTAATTATTTTTCAGTAGTCAGCTTGTTTTAGGGGACAATAACACATAGCAGTAATACATTATATACAATACAACCCAGTAGATGGCAGGACTCGTATAGTGTAGGTCTCAGTCTCAAAATGGAAACCTTGAATATTACAAACTCACGCGTGCCATAACGGTCCGTTAATAGCCTATAAATTGATGATCATTCTCTGCATCTTTGTATCAGCCGAAATAGCTCAGTTGGGAGAGCGTTAGACTGAAGATCTAAAGGTCCCTGGTTCGATCCCGGGTTTCGGCAGCTGAGGGCAGCGTTTTACACCTTAAAACTGATTCTATCGTGAAGTCTACTCAGCCACGTGCACACACACAGGTTACACTACGGTAACACTGCAGGAAACTTCAATAAGGTCCGGCTGCGGCCGATAGCACCTCACGCCCCCCTTGGCTCGTGCCTCTGCTCGTGTTCAGCTGGTCCGGCCAGCCGAGGATATGTGAAGAGGTCTTTTATGACCGGACTTAACCTCTTACTGCCTCCTCATGCGAGCACAGGATCTAATCTCGTCTGGAATAGACTTCTATTTTTTTTCATATATATGTACAGCTACCGTGCAACCATCTTATAGTAAATGTGTAAATATTTACTCCCGTAGTCATTGATTTATTTTAATTTACCATTACCACTAACTTCCGTGTAAATATAATTTTTATAACGATAACAATAGAAAAAAAACGAACGAAAAATGTGTCCAAATTATTGTTTTCAGATTATTTCCAATGTTTCAAACACTCATATAGTAAAATTATGATCTGCAAAATGTAGAGGACTGCTCTGACTTGAAAAAAGGACCAAGCATAATTATTAGTATTAACTAATGATCATTATTAAACATTATTCGTTCTCTTCTTTTCATACACACATTTTCTTAACTTTGTCATTTTCAATAAACAATATATAGTCTGTGTAAACATCACTGAATGTTATTCTCACAACTAATCAAGGCAGACAGATTGAAGAAATTTATAGGGCTTATTATTCAACAAATCTGATCAAATCACAGCCAAAATGATTGGCTTATGCACATATTTCTTATGCACATGTTGATGAATACACAAAGTAAATCCAGACATGGCAAACAAGAAGTCTGGCTGGTTGTAGTCCTTTCAGAGTTGGGAGCTGAGGCTGCTGTCTGACCAGAAGAGGAATGTCTGGAGGTCTGAAGTGAGGGTGGACGACCAGAAGAGTCTGGACAGACGCAAGTGGGACAGAAGTCAATACGGCTGAATGTGATATAATGAACATAAAGTGTCTGTTTATGAACAGCTTTTGAGACACCAGATCCAAATGCTAAGAAGCATTTTGCTGATAATGCAGCACAAGTAAGTAAAAAAAATTCTTTAAATTCAACAGTGTTTGTACAGCATAATATCCTGAACCAAACCGACCTCTGGTGGACACACCGACAAATTACACAGGTAAAAGTAGTCTTTTACACGCCGAAATAGCTCAGTTGGGAGAGCGTTAGACTGAAGATCTAAAGGTCCCTGGTTCGATCCCGGGTTTCGGCAGTGAAAGGGACGCTTTTGTAAGTCACACCATGTTAAACTCAGGTTATTATGGTAACATGGTGACAAGGTAGTTGTAAAATAGGAAAGAAGATTGAGCAATGAACTGAGTCAATATATATCAGCATGTAGTGCAAAGCAACCGGCATTGGTAATAAATAGACATTATTATGGGTCCCGGACCCTTCTTGGAAACTTGACCATCCGTCATCTGAGTGCTTTGACACTTATCCCATTAATAGACAAGTAGTACGTCAGACAGTATAATTACATTGCAAATAGCCCAGTGGCTTCAGGGGAGATTATATATATTTATATATATATATATATATATATATATATATATATATATTGCATTTCTAGTCTCATCTCTACTGTTACTGTTACTGTAAGATCTTCATTCTTCATCCTGTCAGGTCTCCTTTTTGCAATGATATGACCCATATACATGAACTGCTGACCAAAGACTGTAATCAGTTGATGTTGGGCTATAATGTCACAAATGCTTTTAAGTGCACCTAAATTTAATTGGCAGATATAAAAATAGCCTAATGTAAAGCTGCTGCAGAACTGCAACAACAGAGAGGCAAACAAAAACTGCCAGAATTTGGTTCAATAGCTTTCTATCAGGTCCAGCTGAAACACTTTGGTGCAAAAAACCAATTATATAACCAAATACTGCTTTTGTTATATATTTAGGTCACATTAGACATCAGATCATGCCAGGAGAGCCTCAGCATGAATAGGATAGGTTTAAGGGACCTCCTACGGTACATTTGGAGGCTCAGGCCCTCTCTCAGCTGTTCTAACCTGTGTCGGTGCCAGCCGAGGCGTGTAGAGGCAAGAGAGCCACAGTCCAAGAGAGTAGGTCCAGGCCACGGGGCACCAAACAGGTCAGGGATTTGCGTCACTCCCATTGAAACTTTAATGAATGGCCAACTGGCTCTCTGTGGTGATGTGCTAATCAACAGTGCATTGATAATGAACGGACAGAAAGTGGTTCAGAGAACTAACGATGTGGGAGATTGATGGGGGGGATAGAAAAGGTGCAAAATGTTCTGGTGTGTGGCAGGATTGTGTGTGTATGAAGGAACACAGTGTCTCACATTCACTTAAAAAAGGAAATGATAGCAGGAGAAATACCAAAGACACATGGAGGGAACTGAGGAAAATGTAATAGAACATATTTGGCTGCCTTCTATCGAGGCCTGATAGAAACCTGAACTTAAACACAACATCCTGCAAAATGAGACCCAGAGTTCGCCTTGTTCCTGCAGATTGTTTGCTTTTGAAGTGAGTGCAAGAACAAGCAATGATAAGGTACGCTAAGATAACATTTGATTGATCTCCAGGAGTGAAATTAGCTATTACAACAGCACAAGAAACATAGAGTGGTAGGAACAGGATACAGATAAATAGAAAAATATACAAATAACAAATGAGTGAGAAAGCCATATGCAGTACCATACACTGTGATATAAATCTGCTGCTGCCACTGACAATAATAGTAGTCACAGTTGGGTAGTTTTTTAAGCTGCAGGTACATGCTTATGGATTCATGTATGTAGTAGTAAAATATGAATTTCTCACAAACAGCTGTAGCTGCATTACTTTGATAGAAAACAGTATGCAAACCCTTAACCATAACACATGTGTTGAATAGGAAGTATGTGACAAAAGATATCGCTCTGCTCCATCAATAACACCCTTTTCTCCTGCCTTAGGTCAGAAATGAGACATTCCAGCTACCAATTTGGTGTTTAAAAGACTGTAAATCACATGCTTGTGTGTCTGCTTATGAGAACCACAAATTGATGTAGAGATACTATTTGGGAGACATAAACAACACTGGAAATCAAACTGAAAAGTGTTTTTTAAATTGTAGGGTGTGATGACAGTAATAAAGTAATATTTATTTCATTTGACATAATGCAAAATAGATGCTGATGTTTTCTTCATTTTTTCAAGCAGGGAATCCTGATTTCCAGTTTTTAATCAAATGCACCATTAGTTTAGAGGAGAGGAGCTACAAGGGGCGGTAAGAGCATCATTCCTTATGTTGATTTTTAATTTAAAATATTAGAGCTTCATTCTACAAAAACTACAAGAAAACATGCACAGATTTTATCCTGTAAACAAGACTTTTTAATGTATTAATACATGATGTATCCTGTTTTTGAGACAGTCTAATTGTGTTTGTGTGTTTGAAGGGAACGGGGGTTATATTGTACATCTCTTGTGAACTTCAACTCACCCCTGCATGCTTAAAACTAATTTGGCGACAGAGATTACAAACTAATTGTATTCCTTTTTTTTCTTTCTAATGTACGCTGTGCTTTCTCATTTGTTGCTATGTAATTTGTTGCTGTGTAATATCCTGGGTTGTTGGTTATGCAAGATCTCTCTCTCTGCATTGTGGCTGGCACTGTGCATTTCCATCGCTGTAATTTGGTTTCCTGGTGGCTTTGTTCTCACTGCTCTTGGAGAGCTACAAAGAATGCCTGAAGATGCCAGTCAAGCTCTGAACCAATTCAGTTTGGTGGCTGAATGAAACCCACAGGTGGAGAGCAGTTCAGTCAGCCGGATGGACGTGGGGAAAGGATGTTTTTGCTCTAATTAATCAAGACTCTTTTCAATCTAGTTCCACTTCCAAGCAGCTCCCACGGACGTCCCGGTGGATTTGGCATTGCTTGAAGGCTTGCATAACTGGAGCAACAGTGACTTCTACCCAGCAAACTTTATAGCTGCTCGTGTCTCCCATGTTTCCAGCACAGCCACAGACCCAACTTCCTAATCTTATAAAGTTGTTATGGTGAAGGTGTTAGCAAACAGAGCAATATTAGCATTCATTTAGAGTTACGTTTCTGGCCACCTTTGAATGCACATGCAATATTCATTCTCTTAGTAGCTCTGTTTAGGACTTCACCAACTCCTTGGAGATAGATGTGGCTTTTTAGCAGCTAAATTCTCTACTGTGCTCATCATCTAATCTCTAACTTTGTCTGTTTGATGTTTGGTCCTCAGCAAGTAGTACTAATAACAGCTGTCCGCTGTGGCTGGAAGCAACACTGGTAAGAGTGGAGAGAGTGAACCAAAACATCTAAGAATAGATATGGGCTGTTAAACCGAAACACTGAGCTGAAAGATACTAAAACACTGTGTAGAGCTGAAGGAAACTGCAAAGTTGGATGGTCATTCTCTGTGGGTTCATCGATACAAGCCACATCTACCACATTAAGTATAGTCATTTGATTCATTGTTCATCAGTTCAGCTTTAATATTTATAATTGGTCAACTTCTTTGCATCTGTTCAAGCTGTGTTTTATATGCCCATACTTTTCCTGGCCACAAATCCTGTCTTCAAACTGTTCTTAAATTTTTGGTGCTACACATATTCTAGTGAGATCACAAAGCCAGTAGGGTTTGGAAATATTTTTGGACAGTCATGCCACTTGCCACCTGTCATGGCTGGAGTTGAGCAAGAGAAAAAAAAAGGCAGACACGCCTACAGTACTTCTGCCTACAAAAGGCAGCGAAGATCAAAACAAAAATGAAAATTAATAACTACAAGCCTGTACCCACACTCATAAGTTACTCTACACAAAATGGGGATGAAAGATATACTTTATAAATAAAAGATTATACTTTGTGTTGCAGATGAGCATGAAAAAAAGGTTACTGTATCCAATAATTTAGACATACTGTATATAAAGTTGTATTTTTTTCAACAAAAATATCCATTGTAGTGTTACAGGGTTCAGTGGGATCAGAAAAAGTCACATTCTTACAGACTAAAAGATTAAAATTGTGTATGGCCAAAACACATTGACTCAGACCATTTATTACAAATTATACTACAGAGCACTGGGATGACCCTCCTCAAGACTTCCCAGCATGCATCAGTAAGAACAATCAGTTCAGTGTTTCTGAGTGTTATTTAATTGTTTTCTCTTATTTTACTGTTGTAGGACATTGTTAAACGTATACATCATGGGCACATAGTGGTACTTATGTCCTTAATTAATTATGTTCAAACTAAGAATAACTGTTGTAGCACCATGATCCAAAGTGTTATCAAGGAGAGTCTTGGCACCTGGTGGGACTTTAAGCTGTAATATAGTACAACTTTTAGCAGACTGACCTTCTATTTAGGCAAACTTGGAGCACAGGGGCAAATTAATTCCCCACTCACCAATCAAACTAAATCACAGGTCAGTATTTATGCTCTCACACCCTACCGAACCGCCTCATGCGTCAGTATCATTGACCCTCCATCAGATCAAACTGTCTCACAGGTCGGTATTTTTGACCTTCTTCCAGACCAAACCGCCTCACCAGTCACTATTTTTGACCCCCTTCCCAGTCAAAGTGTCTTTTGTGTAGTATTATTGTCCTTCCTCCTGCTCAAACTGACTCACTGGTCAAAATAGAAAACCAAAACTAAAAACCAGTAATGGTTGTCAGTTTTCAGGAAGGTCAATAATACTGACTGGCCAGTATGTTTCAGTGGAAGGAAGGTCAATAATACTGACCCACGAGTCAGTTTCATTGCCCCAAGCACTGTCCTGCCAAACATTCCCATGTCCCTCTCCACAAAGGCATGAAAGCTCTCCAAGCACTCACTGCTGTTGGAGTACTGCTGCTGGATGCCTCAAGCCGTTGTTATTGTCACCAAACTGCCAAACGTGTTGATGAACGAGTTCAAATGTTGACACAAGAATACTAGAATACTGGTTTACAAGTCTCACACATCATGCAAATGAATGTGGCTCAACACATTTCTGTCTTTATAGAAAGTGCAGCCATTAATATTCATTAGTTGTTGCATAACTCACAGAAGTGTGTCCCTAAACCGGAGAGATCTGGCCTACAGAGGAGAAGTATGCCAGTGTTTTTCTAAGATGCTCTTGTTGTGGAGCTCTTGTGACATAACCCACCATGATGTATACAGTCCAAATGTGACAAGGGAAGGTTGTCTAAGGGAACACAGTATGACCCGCTTTTGTCCTTTGAGACAAAGAGGAGGCATTGTTTTCTCAGACTGACTGAGTAGAAAGTATCGAACCCACTCACTGTTCCTTGAACAAGCTCCAAGGACAGCGGGGAGGCCTGTTTCTCTGAGTAATCCATGTAGATGTTGTTGTTCAGATTGGTGTTGTTCTTTCTCTGCACTGAGCTGACCTTTGCAAATGTCTGGGTGCTGATCTACGTCACTAAATGAAAGCTGCACTTGAGAGAAGTTTGCAATCATTGCTCTTTTGTTCTCCTCACTGAACAGTCCTACTCAAGTGGCGTCTGAACTTTGAGTGGCTGTGTAATCAAGAAAACAAGTCCACAAATTATCAAATTACCTCCAGTATATTGTGGTAAAATCATCACGCAGGTGAGATCATTTGAAAAATGCATTTTGCTTGTGTAAGTAGAATAAATATAAGCATATAAAGAATGAAAATATATATTTGTCTTTTGCTTCTCAAGCTTCGTATCAGGTTTGTTTCTAAGCATGTCAGCAGATACTCTCTTCCTCTACTTTCTGCCTAGGGTTCGTGCAGTTTACTGACCCCCTGCTCTGCATGTTCCAAGCCTTACACAGAACAGATGAAGATCACTGACATCATCCACTGCAGATTGACACTGCCAGATGCATCAGTCCACTTTACGTGCTCTGTCTGTGAACTGCCGCAGTCTGACAACTCCTCTGATGCAACGCTTGCATCACATTCACTAGTTTATGTGCTTCTACATTTCATATCCTTTCCCCTTTGGCTTATAGAGGTCACAAGGGTTAATGACTGAGGTTATGATGGTTATCTAATGCACCACGTCAACATGTGTCGTCAGAGCAGTCACACTTTCCAATGACAGTATTGTGTTCAGCATGCTGGTTGTTTCCTTCTTCTCTGGCGCATCAGTGTGTGTTTTTTCTCACATGAGTGGTGGGGCACTTGCCATCTGTCATAGGCCTAATAAATGAGGAAATTTAAAATAGAAGCTGTGTAATACATATAAACTGAGGAGACAACTAATCACTGTAAGGTTAGGTCCAGAAAGCAAACACTTTCTGACACTGTGAAAGTGTTTCCTCCTCTCCCTCCTCCTCCGCTCTCTCTTTCTCTCTCACACACATGCATACACAAAGTGCAAATCCCGCTGGCAGGATTGAGTGTCCCTCTGAAGCATTTGTCTATTGATATCTGTCTGGAGCCTGCCTGCTTGTCTCCCCCTTCTCTCTCTCTGCAGACACACACAGTTCATGACCTGTTATGCAACTTGTTTCTTCGAGCGTTATAGTAGACATAACAAAATGATTTTTTACTTTTCCGTAATAAAGATATGATAACCTGACTGCGATCACCTCAATCTACCACTGCGCAGAGCAGAAGGAGGGACTTTATTTGCTAATGTCCCTCATGCACACTATAACAATCAGGGGCGTAGGTTTTTATCTTTAGCTTTGATATTTTTGATCTGATTTTAAACAGATATATATTGTACATTTAATTTTATTAAGAGAGCAAAATTAATATTTAAACTAGATACATGATAGATTTCCATGATAAATGTTATAAGAAAGTTAAAACCAAACCTACGCCCTCGGCCAACAGTGATAACATTGTTTGATAAAATGACTCAGTGAGTGATGATCACATATTAGCTAACAACACCTTAACAGCAAAAAAAAAAAAATATGCTCCTGATAACAATACCATAATGGAAATTCCTACAGTTAGGATACATCTTTACATGGACATACAGAAGTGTGAGAACTAACTAAGAATTAAAAGTAAAATCACTTTCTGTGAAGAATGGTTCCTCCTTTTACAGTGTTAAAATATGAATGTGTCTGTAAGGAGAATTTTAATAATGTGGCTGGTCCAGGTGGAGCTGAGTCTGACTACTTCATGGCAATGCATAGCAAATGAAAGTCCCTTTGAAATGTACAGTAGGTGTGGATTAAGTCTGACAAACTGGAAATACTTACGTACACGTATCGTAAAAACGTGGTATTTTCCACCTAACTGTTCTGCCTTACTACATTTATTTATCTGAGGGCAGCACAGACCCTAGTCTCTTGTAAAAAATATGAACTCTTATCATTTTATTTATGTTGTGTGCTCTGTGTTATTAATACGTTAGCACTTTGAGTTTCACTATGAATGGAAAGTGCGGTATACATTAAATCTATTATTATTATTATTATTATTATCATTATTATTATTACTACTACTACTACTGCTGCTACTAGTCACATCAGCACCGTGGTGTCTGCTATGAAAACCGTCTTTGTTGCCATGGCACCCAAACAACTACTTCCGGAGTAGTGGGCCAATCAGAGTCAGTTGCCACAACCGGAAAATGCACACTTGAAAACGAAGTGGGCTCCGTAAAGCAAGGGTGGTCGAAGAGGTAATTTTACATTTCTCGCTCAGTTCTCAGCCTAATGTAGAAGTTAAACTTGAGTTGCAATGTAACGCCAACAGCTCACGGACGTATAAAGTATGTTCCGTTGCTAAAAGAGAAGCGTCTAGTTTTGGCTAATTTACCCCATTTACTCTGCGTAACCAAGGTTACCGCTAGCCAGCCAGCAGGTGTTAGCGTTAGATAATTTGAGCAAACTTTTAGTTATTTAACGTTGCTTTGTGTGACGTTAACAGTTAACGCTTAAAACTGCAGTTTCTAGCTAAAACCATCTGAGTAATGTTATCAGCCGCGTGTGAGTGATGGACACAGGTATGAAAGAAGGCCAAAGAACACAAATAAACACTACCAAGACAGTAAAGTGTGGCTATGGATAGCTAAAATACTTAACTAGCTGTTTAAGGTAAGTTAGGGAAACACAGTGGTAATGGGGAAAGACTGAGGTCATAGTTACAGTTAATGTGATTACGTCACGCTTCTGCCAGTGTTTGAGTGTGTGCTATGTTTGGCTGTTGTATTAATAAGTATCTTTGGCTGTGTCTTTAAAGGTACTGATATTTTTAGCATTGTTGGACCTATAAGAGATTTTATTCTGTTTGTTCTTTAAAATGCCAGAAAACAGTTAAATGTGTCCATGACCATTTCCCAGAGTAACAAACTGACTTCTTAAAATATCATGTTTTATCTAACCAGCAGTCCAAAACCCCAAGATATTCAATTTACAGTGACATAAAACGGAGAAAAGTGGCAAATCCTCACACTGGATAAGCTGCTTTCAGAAAATGTTTTGAATATTTTCTTACAAAATCAATTAAACAATTGATCAAATAGTTGCTAATTAATTTTCTTTTGATCAACTAATTGCACATTTGCCTGTTCTTACACAAAGCATTCAATTTGGTATCTACTGTTCCCAAATGGGTTTCAAATGGTGAACTACATGTGGTTAGATTCATTAGATTTTTTTCTGAGGTTGATTTGGCATCCTGCAGATTTAATTAAAATTCACTCCAACTAGTGAACAGTGCTCTTTTTCACACAAGTCCAATAGAAACCTACGGGATCTCCTCCAATGTTTAGGACTCTTCTTTAGCCCTTATATAACACATGATATGGTGAGGATTCCCCCACATGTGAGGGGCCTTGACTGGCTTGGCTGGCCTCCACCATGCTGTTATAGTATTCAGAGTCAATGGAAACTGAAGCCAGGTGGTTGCGTGGATGATGACAAGCTGTCCTCTCGCTGAAGATAAATTTTAGCTCCACATATTTCACAGGCACCTCTCATTTTCTGACGCACGATCTCCCACAGTGCCTGTGTGCATGCTCACACTAGCATGTTTAGTCATACATAGCATTAATATAATACTCCTATTAGTAATACACACTTTGCATAATAAACAATGATATGTAATAAGTTGGTTTGGAAACTCACTGTGTGTAACAGCAGTAGCACGACAATATGTAGATGTATTGCCAGGAAAAACAGCTTTGGTGCACTTTCAAAGAAAAAGGAAATTAAAAGGGTCATTAACCTTTTTTTTAGATCAAAACATTACGAAATCCTCTGTTTTAATTTGCCCTTTATAATAAATTAACTTGATATGTTTTAAATGAATACATTAGGTTTAACACTGCTGTGTCACAGATTGTGACAAAAAGTAGGATTTGTCCATCTACTCTATTGCTTATGTGTGCACAGGGAGCACCGCACTGTAAAATGCCTTTGTAAAACCAACATCATAATGGGTGAGGGATGAAACTGAGAAGGAAACACTAGGGAGGACTTATTACAAAGTTATTTGATAACCAACCTGTTGTAGCTCTTTCCAAGTGGCATAAGGCCTAAATAAGGTCATATGCAGAGGTGAGGAGTAACAGGTTAAACAGACTGTTTTTCCTTGAATGTGATGATGTACATGATGATTTGTTATATCTGGGCAAGATCTCTCCTGACCTGTGGATTTCTATGGTGTCCTGCTGTGGTAGTGACAGACTCTGGGGGGAGAGGGAGACTACTGATAACTTGTCTGTTGTCATGATGACAGTTCATACAGGGTAATGGACCAATGATGATGAAGGATGGGTTCAGAATTGTTCTCAGTGGTGGTCCATAATGGGCCAGGCCCCATTACATCTACAGGTTCAGAAAGTCAAACTCATGCTCTGATAACAAAGCACACAGCCAGTACATGCATGCCAGGTCATACACAGGTTGTATTTTTAAATACTTAAAAGGGATGCCATGGACATTTGTGTTTTCTTTACATTATAGATGAATATTAGATGAGATTTTTGAGAAGGAGTAAACATTCACTGTATCTCTCATTGTCAGAGGCAAAACAGCAGTCTCTTTGGTGCCTCTCATCATTGTGTAATCCATAGCTCTTCAGCCACGGCATGGTTAGCTTGTCCCTCTCTGCTCCCTTTAGGCATGCAGCTTCTTGCAGTCAATCATTCAGCCCCTGTTAATCTCCTGGTCCCCTGATCTGAGAGCTCTTGTTACACATACTCATACACACTGCCATTTTTGTTGGCACTGTGCTAACTTGGATTTAGAGGCAAGCTCGGAAACCAACCAGGTGCTTTTAACAAAATGGACCTGTTTTTAATGTATATGTATCTGAGCTGATTTATGTTTTTATAGCATTTCTCAGTGTTCCAGTTTATGGGTTTCTACACATTAAGTTGTCATAGAGACATGGTCTTTACCTTTACCTTGAATTTAAGGCATACAAGCATTGGCTTAGTGACAGAAATACTCTTTGATGATGGGAATCATAAAGTAGTATGAATGTAGATCCCTTAATGCTTCTCCATATCTCTTTGCCTTAAGGGAGGGGCTGGTATATTAAAGTTCGGTTTCCTCTGAGATCAAAACATAGGGACAAATAGACACTTGAGACTGAATGTGGAAGAGATGAACCATATCAGGGTTGTGTCGGGAGAGAACGTAACACTGTGTCTGCGCCTCATTTGAGGCCCAAGTATCAAAGTGTGGCCTAGGCCTGGAGCCAGCAGCGCCTCTTTGACCTTTCTGAATAATTCAGGTACTTACCCCGATCCAATGGGGGGACTGTCATGGCTATCATTCACCTTCATGGCTGGGACTTACCAGTTAGTCATCATCTCTTAGTCATGGAAAGTGACAAGTTTTAATCCTGAGACTGCATATGATAATCTCCTCATTGGCTTAATTTTTCTGCTTAGTAGTTGCGAGTCAAGTTTCAAAGTAGAAGCATGGTTCCGTAAGTTCAACAATGGGGTGGATTGTTGGCCTATGTGATGGAAACCAGTTGGACAGAGAGGGAGAGCATGGTATTTGTCATTGAACATGGTATTGAGAAGGCACTGAGCATGAATCCGTTCCACTCGACGCGTAGCCGACCTGCTCTGAGTGGCTGTGTGCACAATCCTAAGCCTCTGCCAGCTCCATTCCTCCCTCCACCTCAGTCCATCTAGCTCACAACCTGCCATCCAGGCAGAGTCTCATTAAGTGCCATTTTGTTGGGGGATTACTGAGTTTATATTTAACCTCTGTTCTCACAATCACCGGACTGTCTAAGCAGTTGCTGGCACTACCATCTCATTTAGAATCCATATCTGTGTCTGTCTGGCGTCTGACTCCCTTCAGTGTCTCTCCATCTCTCTGTCTCACATCACTCTGTTCCAAGGGCTTCTCTCCCTCTAGATAATTCAATCTGTGCCCTTTGTCCACTCCAGTTACTCTTTTATCTATTTTTGCCAATGCAGGACCTAGTTTCTCCCTGTGGAGTCTTCAGCTGCATTTCACGTGCAGAACTTGAGCAGTGCCTCGTTGCTCTTGTCATTGTTCTGTATCTGATTAGTCAGACATCACTTTTTTCTGAAATTTGTTTGCCTGATTGCACACACATGCACCTCTCATGCCTTGTCTGACACTGTTTATGTACAGTATATGTGTGTGTGTGTGTGTGTGTGTGTGTGTGCGCGCTATGTTTGAGGAACATACTGTTCCCATTCTACTGGGCATGAGAGAGTTAGGCAGAGTGAATTCTAATTTGTCACCGGTTTGTCGAGAGAGCATTTGTGGGCTTTGGCCTCTGAAGAAATGCACTTTGGCAACTCCTTCATGGTGAAAACACTGTCAAGGTAGAAGAGGTCAGTGGCATGGAAACAGTTTCTATTTTTGGGGATTGGTTTTGTTTGTGCCTGTGTGTGTGTGTGTGTGTTTAACCCAGTTGACCTTTTGTTTAGCAACATATGCACAGTCATGACTTTAAAAGTGGTGTTCATGTGTTTTTATGTGTTTTGCAGGTGGAAAGAGCCTAGCAGGGGTTGTCCTTTGAGCATACCAAGCCAGACAAAAGGTGTTTTCACTACAGGTAGGCAAGAACTTCCCTGGAGTCTTGCTTGTCCACTTCTTATCTTCTTTGATACTTGTCCACCCACTGGTCTACTTGTTTTTTACTCTCTGCAACCCGTCTTCCCCATTCCCTCCCTTTGGGTTTATTCTCTTCCTCCCTATCGGTCCCTGACTCTGTCTCAGATGTAGTGTTACTAGGACAGGTCATGGTAGTGTTATGTAAGTGTTTGGACTGGGAGGTACAGACAGTCTGGATCAGATATATCGTGTCCTTCTATGCATAGCTGTGGATGCAAATGTCCTCACCAGGGGGGTGAAAATGAGCCAGCCCTCTACGGTCCAACATATTGTAACTAAAACACCAGCGGGGAATGTCCATTTGGATGCCCTGTTGTTGCCTTGGCTCTGAGTACAGATAAGTGGGAGCTGGGCATTGTAGATGGAGTTCAGCACAAAGTTGGTATGCCCTGTTTAAAGACTGATATAAATGCCTCACAAGGCAGTCATCAGAGAGATAGGCTCTGCGTCTAATTTAGAAATTACAGCTATGTGACCTTCTGTTAGACTTCCACCAGCATGTCCATGTCTCATAACATACATTTTGCATCATAGCTGAGCTGATGTGACAGAGGTAATGCTGTAGGCTCTTCAGGTCTTAAGCCACTTCATGTATGTACACCTTGCGCAATTCAGGAATTATTTTTATTTGTTGAACTATCAGGGGGAAATATAAGCCTAAAGTAGCCCAAATAAAAGTGTGTTGTGTTTGAGGCTATAGATCGAAGAAGCTGGAGAGGACTAGAGAATGATTGTTTGAATAATGTTTAATTATTGTAAGGTTTTACTAAAGACTGCAACCTTGTTATTTTCTCACGTTCAGATTTAGGTGTCAAACCTCCCACATTTGAGCACACTCCAGTTCAACCCAAGCAGCAAGCTCTGGGTATGAAAAATTGAAGCCAATGCGGAAGTGCCTTAAACCTGAGTTCTTTCTAATGGCCAGCAGGGGGCGACTCCACTGGCTCCAAAAAGAAGTCTGATTGTGTAGAAGTCTATGAGAAAATGACCCTACTTATCATTAGATTTATTACCTCAGTAAACATTTTCCTGATTTGCTTATGGTCTCAAAAACTAGTTTCAAGTCTTCTTCAATACAGCATGATGTTAATTTTGTAAATTGTGGACGATAAAGCAGGGTATGCTTTAGGGTGTGGCTACCTTGTGATTGACAAGTTGCTACCACAGTGACAATGTTGGTTACGTATCGTTAGAATAGTAGTATAGACATAGCTGTCGCTATTTCACTGTGTTTTCAGTTCATGAAAGTTAATTGTAACATTTTGGTCGCCTAAAAAGTCTTGTTCAGTGTTCACTTGTACTAAAAGACCCTCTAAGGAGTCAGCTTCTTAGAGGGTCAAGTACATTTTGTTTTAAGCCTGGTTTTCACTAGCCAAAATTAGCATTACCATTAGCATTGTCACAGTTAACCATAGACCATAAATGCAACGTGCTAACCAAGCTAGCAGCTAGCGTTAGGGTCAGCTCCACCCTCTCTTCAAATGGCTCCAAAAAACCAAGATGGCGACAGTCAAAATGCCAAAGTTGAGGCTTGAAAACGGGAGTCTACAAACCAATAGAGACAGAGTGCAATTTGTCATACTCTGAAAACCATGCCCACCAGAGGGGAAAACAATCAGTGCCATAATATGCAACCAAAAGCTGAAATGCTATCAAAATGTGTGTATCTTGCTATAAATGTTAGATTTCAACATGTCAGTGGATTATTTTGGCACCCTACGTCTACCAGAGAGAAAAAAGTAGTTTGTAGCATATGCTGAAACTTGTAACATTAAGATGCAATACATGAATGCAAGGGCTGACATCACATCTACAGTAGGGACAGCACAACTGTACAACTGTGATTTAAACGTCTATTACAAAGACCACATACCTTTCAATTGAACAGCTCTTCTGTTTTTACTTTTATGTGTTTCCTCTGTGACTAGCAACATGTGCAGGTATATGTGTCATTTTTACAGAGGTTTTTGAGCTGCAGGCACCCTGCAGTAACAGTTCGGGTCTGCCTCTTCCACTGCATGGAACACAGCCCTGTGTCTCCTTAAAAGCTCAGTTTTTCAATTTGGCAGCTTATAAAGACTTAGTTCTGGGTTCTTTATTCTGTTCGTAGTGCATCCCAACACACAGCAGCTTTTAGGCATTTTTTTGTTGTTTGCTTATAGATTGAAATGACAAGGAGGCACCTTTATGCAATATGAAGTCAATGGAGAGCAATTAATTGTTTTCCCCTCTGGGCTGGGTGGGTCTTAATCGTGCTCTGTGTCTATGGGTGACGTCACGGTGGCCACGTCCATTATTTTTTTACAGTCTATGGTTCAACCACATAATGTGAAAATGCATGTACATATTTTGGCTGAGGTTACAACCTATATGCAAAAAGGCATGTAGGTTTCTTCATTTGCCTCACGATTGACTAATATGGGGCCACAGAAATGCTACGCATGTACCTTCTTGTGCTATCCATGACGGCAGTGTGCCTTAAGAAAACAGAGGCACTTTAGATCTTCAATAGGAAAATTTTAGTCTCTACAATCCCTAGTAGAAAAAATAAGCAACCTGGACTCTGAAAGTGGTTCCAGCCACACCAGTTTTGTTCAGCCAGACCTAGATAGAAGACCTGCAAATTTCAGCTTGTTTGCATCTCCAAGGCACTTATTATTTGTCTTTGTTGCTTTTTGCAAATTCCTATTGGATTAGAGTGAAAAACAGGGGAGTGGACAGTGTGTATATGTTCTGCTTGCAGGTGTGTACTCTTCTTTTCCCTCACGGCAGTGTTAAGCAGAAGAGGCTACAGTACTTTTCCACTGCACATCGTTTAGCTGTCCTTTCTTTCCTCTCTCTGCGGGCCTCAGGTGTTCTTCACTCAATCCATTGGAACAAGGCCAAGCTTTCGCATCAGCACCCACTCAGAAACCATCATCAGCCCCAGGACCCCAAACCCCAGGAGTCTTCGCGCCCTCTCCACCACCCTGCTTATCTATCACTTGCACTGCTCACTATCCAGGTACAGAACTCTATCTCAGGGGAAAAAGAGACGGAGTGACGGAAGGAGAGTTGAGAAGGTGTCTAAATTTTAACAGAACTAGGTGATGAGAGGTTAATGGGAGGCTATTGCAGTGGATTGCAGGTGATGGATGGAAAAAGCACAGTTTGAGACCAAAGACTGTCCAGAAAAGGAAGTTCCAAAAGTACAGAGGTTCTTTAAATGTCAGCTTAACTGGACTGAACGTTGTCTAAATTATGTCAAATTGCTGGGTAGACCGCCAGTTTGAGGGGATGAAGTGCTCATTATGGCGGATAAATGCTGCTATTTGGGGGAAGACTGAGGACTGGATGTTCACTTGACAAAGGGATAGAAATGAGGGCTGCATTAGTGCAGCAAAGGGTGTAGATTTTGTCTGAAGGGGGGGGGGTCTTCAGAGGGGGATATGGATGGGCTCTTCTGTAATCCTCTGACATGTGCGCTCTTCCTCACGTGCACACACAAGCACTGCAGTGCAGAGCAGTCTATGGCACACAAACATGCTGCACTGCTGCCAATGCAGCCCACACCGCTTTGTATCAACAGCCAACGTCCCTACCCACACAGTCTGTAAACACACCATGCATTTCATCACAGGCCTCACTACAAGTCTCCCTACTGTTTTCTCACCTGTACTACACTGGAGCTTTGTGCCTCATCCCAGTTACCCTCTCTTGTCATACTGGTGTTGAAATACCACATAAAACACCCACCATAAGGCTCACTAATAATGGTGCTTCTCCCTACATTTTGATAGGTGCTGTGGGTGGCCACAGGGTTGCTTTTTGACCTACTTACAATTTCAGTGCTCACTATGCCATATTTGGTTTCCATTAAAATTATATGGAATAATATCATAAAGCTCTATACATGCTTTGGACAAGGATAAATCATCTATTTTTAGTGTTTTACTGATTTGTGTTACAAGTGTATACATTATTGCACATTACTTTTAGCAAGAATATTTGACAGAAGGAGTTAAAATATCACTAGGAAAAGAAAGTAACCTGATATGCAATTGAATTTTGGTAAATTTGCCAGATAAAGTAGGTCAGGAAGGGATAAACAAATAAATCTAAACATACATCTAATACCTACAAGCATTTGGCTGGTAACTGATTGCTTTTTCCCATCCTGGTCATAGGTCTGTTTTATGTTCCTTGTGCTGAGATGCTGAGTTCAGGCTGCACTGCAAGCAAAGAGGACTGCAGAGGCAAACCATCCAGCGCACAGTATCTTAGTAGCACACAAGACTCTGTTTGATAGCCCCAAGCTCCTCTCATTTCTGTTACATTACATAGACTTACTAACTTTCAGGAGGGTGTCCACGTGTGTGACAGTGTGCGTGTGCCTGCTTGTATTTGTGTGTGTGCACGTGTGAGCGTGTATGTGCATGTAAAGAATACAGTATGTGCACTTACAAGAGGTCAGTCTGCACCAAGCCTCTAAGTTTCTGGAACTGTACTCCGTCTTAGAGCCTTATATTACCGTGTTATGTTTTTGCACGTGTGTGGGCTTTTTCCAAGGATTAATATTCATCTGGCCAGCAGTCAGCGGGAGACGGTTTGCCTTCTGCAGGCTGAGCTGATTTACAGTATTGGGTGTCCTGGATGAAGCAGTTACTTGTCTTCTAACTGCAATGATCACATTTCTTTTAATATGATGATATCAGTTTCAAGCCATGGCTTCATATTTCCTCAAGTCCCTCCAATATTGGCTCAGCTCATTCTCCCACTACACAATCCCTTTCTTCCTTGCTCCTTCATCTTTTCCTGTATTGTCTCAATCTCACCTCATCAAGTTTCCTCTCATATTTCCTTTTGTCTTCATATTTTTTATTATATGAAATGCCTGGCTCTTTTGTGAGTATGGCTCTATTTCATCTTTGTAATGACATAAACAGAGACACACAGGATATGACAGTGAGCTGTCACCATTGCAGTGGCCTTTCCTTTTTGGGTAATAGCTGCATCCAAATTCTCTTTGGCTATGCACAACAATGTGAATGTCTGGAAAGAGCTGGTGGTCTGGAGAGTTACACTGTAGGCATGCCATTGTGTTTATGTCAGTGCCTAGCTTTTAATAGTATGCGATAAGGTGTATGAGTGCTGTTATTTATGGCAAGCGAGGTGAGTGTGTTTATATTTGGTGTGAGAGATGTGCGGCCCTCAAACCAGTCACCTCACGTGGGGTAGTGGATGGTGGGACTTGACACATTTTTGAGGTGAGGAAATGTCAAGGATGTATATATTGTATTGACACATATATACATACACACACACACACACTCGGTGACTCAGTATCATGAGAACCTCTGATATGTGAGCCTCTGGTGTCAAATTGAAAAGAAAGAGGCGCCTGCTTTGATTATTATGTCTCATTGACATTGCTGAAGTTCTCCTCCACACAACATCCTTAATGTGCTCAACCTTTCTTCAAGAGCATTTCCTTCTTATCTGCAAGGAGGCCACGCTC
Organism: Thunnus maccoyii; assembly: GCF_910596095.1. Taxonomy (NCBI): domain Eukaryota; kingdom Metazoa; phylum Chordata; class Actinopteri; order Scombriformes; family Scombridae; genus Thunnus; species Thunnus maccoyii. Next base: position 9,086,450 of record NC_056535.1, on the reverse strand, counting down.
AGTCTAAACTTTCTGTGCTATTAGCAGATTTTCAGCATCACATCTATATATTTGTTACACAGCCAATGCAGTATTAGCCCTGTATCTCTTTTGGTTGTATATAAATATTTGAAACAAGTTATAACTCACCATATGCATCAAATGGCAATTCTTTAAAACTCTTGTATGTTTAAAAATGTTTTTGTATTTTAAAAATACAGGTAACATTCAAAATGAACATTCACAGTCAATATCTGCAAATATCAGACCAGTGAACATGCACTTTATTATTTAGAGAGAGATTCAGAGATTCACATTTTTTTTCTAACTGTTTGCACATTTAAATGGTGTTTAATATTGAGCGATCAGAGCAGTTGTTGTGCCGCTTGTGTATTCCTCTGACATTTAAAATGCAAAGGACTGCTAGATACTGTGTGAGATGGCAACTCAGGCCAGATTTCGATGCAAGAGTGTCTGTAGAGATTAATTACTACAGGGAGGTAATGCCACAGATACTGCACTCAGAAAACAAACAGGTATGCCCCTGGCCCCCTGCCCTTGAAACTGCAGCATCTGCTCGTATGTTGCTGTGTTGTGTTTCTTCTGGCAAGCCTTCAAGTGTTCCTGGTGCTACAGTCCTGCATGTGAAGCCATGGATGGGGTGTTGAGTGCCATTGACATACAACTATGTCAAGAGCCCTATCTATAAGATTAACAGAAAATGGGCTTCAGCCCCAATACAGCAGAGTAAGGAGCCTGACTTGGTGCGTGTGATACTGATATGTCAACAGGTATCACTTGCTAACAGAGTGTAACCCAACTCACAGGCCAAATGTGAGACTATAATGGATATCTGGGGTTGACCTAACCTTTACCTGCCCACAGCCTGGCTTGGTCCAGGCTAGTCTAACATTAAGAAAACTGTACAACTATATCAAAGTCTCACTTAATGGACTGTATCTTATCGTGGGCTTGTGTTTAATGAGACACTGGCATTATATCATAATGTGTCTACTCTTGTAACATCTCTTGTTTCCTTTTTTCTGTTCATGGAAAAGGACTCCGAATCTCACTGGCTGCGCAGAAGTCTGCCAGATTTTGTGATGAGAATAACTTGTTTTCCTCAGAGTAGAATCACAGATTTGTTTTTGAGCGAGGTCTGGGAGGCCAAAGGTTTTCTCCAAACAAGCCAGAAGGCTGTCGGGGGAGAGAAGAGACTTCTCTGCTGTCCTGTCTGTGTGGCTTCCCTAGAAACTGAACCAAAGAGTGGGGGTGAGCCAATGCCCTATGACCTTCCTCAGCTGCAGAGGAGGAACATGGAAACAGGCCAGTCCAGGCCTGTATGAGGAGGATGCCAGAACCAAAACAACTTAAGGAGCATGGGTTTAATGTCACTGTACAATTCTTACTTCAATAGGCGAAATCTTGAAGGATTCTATAATAGCAATGGCGATGTGTCTCACATCACCATCAGTTAATGAAGGGCCTTTCCCAAAATGTAGCACTGAAGCCACATTGTGTACGAGGCATTCAATAGGGCAAGAACCCGTTAACAGTTCTCTGCCAGACGAGAGCTGCTGGACTGCATTGTGTCAGTGGACCGCAGCCAGCTGTCTAATGATTCTGAGAGGTGTGGACAGTTCAAGTGTGTGTGGCAAAGCCTAAGTCCAGGAAGTGTGTGACATCCACATCCTTATTTCCTGTCCAGCGTCGCTGAGCTTTGCAGCTTTATTAGTACTCTCCTAGTTCAATGACTCACCATCCAGTCACAGACTTTGGCAGTACTAGTGGATTATCGGATACTAGGAAGATTTCCTTATACAGCCTTAGAGAAGCACTGTCAACCCTGTGTTGTTTTTAAAGTCAAAAAAGACCAATGTGTTTTAAATACAGACAGGGTTTTTAGGGGCGCTCTACCAATTTATATATAATTAGAAGAGTGTCCCTTGCTCTTGGCATTGTTGCGAGGCTAAATAATTGGCTAATTAATGTGATGTAGCTTACCATTGGCAGGGGAATGGTGCCCTCCAGAACCAGTTCTATCTGTCCTCCTTTCCTCTGATACTCACAGCTTTAATCCTGCCCTTCTCCCAATCTTGTGCTTGCTCCAGTTAGATTTCTTCCAGTTCCATACCTATCACCCTGACCCACCCTCTCTTTCATCACTGTAAAGCCCAAAGGGGCTTGACAATCTGTACAGCAATACAACATCCTCTATCCTTAGAATAGCTCACCACAGTTACTCGCCATACTTGCAAATGATTTATTGAGGACATCGGGATAATTTTGGTACTGCGCTTCTCATTTAAGAGTTAATTAGGTTGATAAGCAGGCCAAAATCTTTGTGTATTCCTTTCATCATAATTTTGCTTTGCCTCTTTATCACGGCACCCATATCTGCTTCATTTTCTGTCTCATCTGCCTTTGTCATATTTAGCATCTTTAACCTCCCTGTTCAGGAAGAGAGTAGAGATGTCAGACAGGAAACAGCTCCAGGATGGGTGTGAGTGTAGAATGACCTCATTACTGATAACCCTCCACTCATTGCTCACACGTACACACATGCATGTACATAGTTATCATACACAGTCTTGCCCCTCTGTCAGAATTCATAGTTTTATCTTGTATGGTATCGAAATACAGGCAAGCATCACTCGTATCATCACCATACAGTCCTAAGCATAGACTTACTGTGACAACCTCTATGTCTGCCCAATTGGCCTGCGGTGGCAGCCACTGAATTGTTTCCCCTGTGTATGATCCCTGTGTTTATTTGTCTCTTGGAACAGACTTTGTGTATTAATAGTTATGCTGCAGCCTGAGTTGCCAACAACATGTTGGCATATTTTTAGTGGAGACTTAGTGTGTTTGGTGACCCCTGATGGTTTGGTTTATCTGGTATGATATGAGGTGATCAGTCTAGAAAATGATCCCACAATTCACCACATAGGTAAAATCAGCCTTTTACCACTGCTTCACACCAGGTGCCAGGGTAACAGAGGTAGAGCGTGTGTGTTTGTGTGTGATTGTGTTTACTCGTTTGTGTCTTAGTAAGGAATTGTTGTGTATGCACTGTTGCTCTGTTTCCGCCCGTGTGCGTGTGTGATCCTCATGGCTGCTGAGTGTTCTGCTCACATGAATATGAGTCAATGTGTCTACGCACGTTTCCCCTTGGCCAGTGCGTAAATAGGTCCAGGTAAATCCAGACTCATGCCACCTCATTCAGATTATTTGTCTCATCCTAAATCTTTTAAGGCTCTTGGAGGAGATAAGGTCGACAGAACGAAAACACAAACAAGCTGGTTCTGAGAACTGAGGACACGTAGTGTTTATTGGAGGTATTTATAAGATAGTTACTGTTCTGGAGGTAGGAACCATGCAATACATCTGTCCATATATATATGAATAAATACCTTTGTTTGTGTGTGTGTGTGTGTGTGTGTGTGTGTGTGTGTGTGTGTGTGTGTGTGCGTGCGTGCGTGCGTGCGTGCGTGCGTGCGTGTGCCCTTTATTACTCTGCCTTTCATGTTCACTTCTAATGCGTCCATATCTTCATCATCTGTTTAATATCTAAATTTACTCAGCACCTCCATATTACCCTCTTCTTCCAATGTCCATGGCCACACAAGTGCAAAAGATTAACATCACCCTCTTTTCCTTCCTGAAACCCCCCTAACCTCCAACCATCCTGCAGCACAGGCGTCCTCTGAATACAGACAGATCTGCCGATCATATTTCTGGGACGCCTGAACGTGCTGTAAAGCCCTGTGGAGTTGCTGCGGCCTTGATTCGATGTAACATCAACCCACTTGATAACTTGAGTGACATACCTGCTCTCACTCTGTCCCCTTTGCTGCACTGTTACTGTTTGTAGATAAAAGCTGACGAGATGAAGTTCACTAAGTGAGCCTTCTGATCTCAGTGAACATGTTAATCACGGTGAGAATGTTGAGACAGTTGTCTGCAAGGCTTTGACTCTGATTAACACTGAAGATGGAGCATGAGGTAACACACAGGGTAAAACATTGTACTGGAGGTGACACAGTGACTTAGGCTTAGGGTTTAGCATGCACAATAACTTCTGGAGGATGGATTCAAGTTCTCCTCTCATCAGTTTTTGTGTCCTCCATGCTGCAATTTTTTCCGTACAAGCCAAAGACATGCCTGTGTGGTGACCTTGACATGTGACTTGATTTTAAATGACCAATTCTAATCAATGAAACAGCTTTGCAAAAGAATGAAACTAGCAAAAACACTGGCAAAAGAAACTGGTAAGAATGAAAGACCCAGTAAAGATGTGTTTAGGGTCACTCTTTAACTAACCTATAGCTGCTGTTTCCTTTATAATTCATATGATTTCCATGGTCACAGCTACAGACAAAGGTCAAATACCAAGAATCGAGATCCTGGTATAAGAATGAACCTCAGCTATGCTTTCAATGAAAAGGTGATGGTTGGTCTGTCTGTTATCCATGTGATGGACTGGTGACATCCACTATGTGTGGATAATTCCCATTGCATAATGGAGTAGGTTCTAGCCCTCAAGTGAGCCTCTGTAGAGTTATATATATATTGCGCATTTTATGGGGATTCAAATTCATTTTAGTAGAGATATTTCTAGAGTCTTAGATCAACTGAATGTTCAAGCATATGGAATGAAAATGATTTGGGTTTCATTTTCCAGCCTAAATATATCCTGCTTGCTGTTGTAGATGATATTCTCACTGACTGACCCTCGATCAGCAGGCTGCAGAAAAGAGCAAACACAAGGCATCTGATATACCTTGTAAGATAGATTCAAATCCGTCCTCTCCCTTTTGTCAAGGTTAAAAAAGCTCAGATGTTGTCAAGAGGCGTTCCTCTAACTGCACGACTCTGGTAAGCTATGTGAAGGTGAGGGGCTGGAATCCAACTTCCTGTTGGCTGCACATCTCAGTGTCTCTGTTTATGACTGGCACACACCTCAGCAGTACTGTGAAAAGCCCCCGCTTACCGCCCCATGCTGTGCACGGCCCATTTCTATCAAGGTCATAGCTTTCACTTACGTCTCACTACATTTCTTTCTGTTGGTCTCAATGTAATTTCCTCTTCACACTTCTAAATCTCTTTTCCAGTTTGGGATTCAATGTTCCATCACGCGCCTTTTAAATTCCCATCCACACATTTAAGGGTTTATTGCTTAAACAGTAAATCACTTAAATGTTTGATTTACATTTTTGATTGCCTATGTTTGTGCCAGATGGTCCAAGTGTTTGGATGTCAGTTAGATTTAACGAGTGCTTGAACTGTTTTAGCTTCAAATACCAAGTATCTTGTTTCCATAAATGTGGATATAAATGACACTGACAGATTTTAGTGAGGGCCTCTTCACAACTGTCTGTCTCTCCGTGATAGCTAATTTTAATATAGCAGGAAATACAGGTGTTGACATTCACATAGCTTTATGTTTATATTGCAAGACAAGCACATGGTCATAAAATAGGGATTTGATCAAGGCTCTCAATGCTGGGGTTACTGCTAGCAGTCATTACCCCCAGTCAATCATGATTTAATAGCCGTCTGACAACAAAAACAGAATGTTATGCCAGTGACAACACTTGTGTTGTGTGCAGCTATATTGGAATACAAATAAGTGATCTCAGAGAGTCAGGGCTGACAGAGGAGAGCTTTCCCAGCTGAGATCTATGTGGTCTATCCAGTAAAGTGTCCACTGATGAAAGATATTGGAGTGGGAGCATGTAGGAAGCGCCCAGAAGTTGCAGGGGCCACCCCACTGAAGCTTTAGTGTTTGTGTGTGGTGTACAGTATATGTGTGTTTAAGTGTAACTGTGGCTATTTTCTACTTGTTTGTCATGGCCTATTTTCCTCTTGTGTTCCAAGAGGCAGGATTAGAGAGATTAGTGCTGGGCTTTCTGACTCTGGTCCCTGCACAACCAGCCAGTGTCCGACTGTAACGTACAGTACATACGCACACACACACACGTGGAGGCATACAAGGATAAACAACACACATGCACAACAACACAGGATGATACAGTATGTTAACGCCCACGAACATGGACGACTATACACTGATCAACATTTCATATGTTATAGTAATAATACACTGTGCGCTCTGTGTTTTCCCACAAACAATCTAAAGGTGGATGCACATGAATGGAGACAGCAGTGAGTCACTGGGTTTATCAGATGTTATTTTGCCTGCTCCGATAATCGGTGTCAAGAAAGACCGGGAGGGTGCGAGATGAGGATTATAGTTTCCACTCTGGCTATAGCACAAGCTCTTAGCAACCCCCTGCCTCACCCCTCCTCACCCCACTCTGTCTTCTTCACACCACATCCTGACCTTTTGTTGCCAGGTACATCTTCTACTCTTTCAGTTTCTATAAATCCTTCAAATTCTTATTAAAGTGGGCTTTACTCTGACTAGTATGAACTTCACTTCATTATGGACTCCCAAAATGTTACTCACTCATGGTATATGTACTCGGCTGGCTAGCTGAGTGCTGCTACAGCTGTAGATTATGGTGTATGTAGAGAAAGTAAATACAAAATTGTAAATATTTGACTTTGCAATCCCCAGCAAAATCAAAAATCAAACAAAACCTGTGTTTTGCAATGTAAAATGTGTGAAAAATATATCCAAGAATGGTACAAAAAAGTGTATCCTAAGTAAAATCAGCATTCGAAGAACCTGCCAAAGCTTGTTTATTTTTCAGGCCAGGATTTCTGTACAGTAACTATTTTATTTATATCTGACTCCTGCTCATGAGTTTTGAGCTTCATGTCAGTCAGCACCTGCATTACTGCTTAGTTTCTGTGTTTCGTTCTTCGCTGTGTTCTGTTGTTCCTTTCCTTATACCTCACTTTATAAAAGGAAATAGTGCTGCTTGTTCTGTCAGGTTGTGAAAACACGGCTGTCACATAGAGAGAAAAACAGCTGAGTTCAGCTTCGTCCTCCCTCCTTGTTTTTATTCTTCTCTCCTCTCTCCCTTCCCCCAGATTCCCCCCTCCCACCACCGTCTTTGTTTGCTTGCTCCTTTCCCTGGAAGGGTTACCACCCAACAACCTGCTTTGAATGCTCCTGATTGGTGGATTACTTGTGATGTGGGCGGGCCGATTGTCAGGCTTGTGAGAGCTTTACCAGTCTCGAGCCAGCTCTCAGCTGTCAGAGAGCTTTCAGTCTGCAGCAGAGGCACAAGCAGGATCTGTCTCTGTTTGCTTTATCCTGCCGCTGCAGCACTAGTCTCAACCTCAACACTTAAAGGACATAAAAGGGCTTTCTGGTTCTGCTCGAGTTACCTGACAAGAAGATAAAAAGGAATTAAACATCCACTAAACCTGAGCTGTTTCTTTTGTTTCTCCTCTATTTCCTCCTTCCTGTCCTTTGTTTTCGACCAGCTGAATCCCCGACTGCACAGACGAAAACGCAGATCACATCACAACAACGGCTTCTGAAGACATCGTGGGAATAATTTGAATAAACCTGCAATCTTAATGCGAGATACCAGGACCAGTCCTCGCCAGGATCTGCAGTGTGCGAGTGAGTGAGTGTGTGTGTGTCCCTGCCAGATAGGGCCCCCACCACATTGTGTGTGCGTGCGTGAGGAGGCTAATGCCCGCGGTAGTGTGGTCAGGGCCAGAGGAGGATGAGTCCGGCTGTGGAGGCTCAGGCCCAGGAGGCCATGGATGCAGAGCAAAAGCAAAAGCAAAAGCAGCAGCAACAGCAGCAGCACCAGCTGCAGCACCAGCAGTGTTACATGGAGAAAGGGGTGATGCTTGAGCCCTTCGTACACCAGGTGGGGGGACATTCCTGTGTCCTGCGTTTCGGGGAGCAGACCATCTGCAAGCCCCTCATCCCCCGCGAACATCAATTCTACAAGAGTCTGCCTGCTGCAATGAGGAAGTTTACCCCCCAGTATAGAGGTAATGAAAACTATCCCTTTCTAATCTCTGCTGTTGTTGTTGTGTTTTGTTGTGTATGCGTCTCTTTTTCTTTATTCTACTGCTCTATGTACACCTTTGTGGAAGTCAGGTGGGAATAGATGTTTTCATACATGCCTTGCGTTTGTGCAGCTTGTTGCAAAATGTGAAGATTGTAGAGATTTTTAGGAAACGGAGCTCCCTGCCCCTGCTCAAGAGTTGTTTCTAGGTGTCTGCCAGTAGCAGCACTACCACATCATTCCACAGGAGGGTACTGCAGCAGAGAGTGGAAGTGGGCCTCTAGCAAACAGGACACCTGTTTGTGGTGTCCTGGCGTGCTACTAACACAGGTAAGTCTGGTGAGAAGGTGGGAGCTTCTGTATCTTCTGTATTCCTGACACACAGCCAGCTTGGTGAAAAGGATACAAAGTGAGACCTCTCCTCGATCATATTTAGAAATCCAATCAGCTGCCGGAGAGAGACCACGAGGTCACCTGAAGAGGCTAACATAGACAGGGCTTCACAAAAACAAACCTGACGGATTCCCCTCCTCTGCACATTCTTTAGGTCTTTGAAAATGAAGCACTGTGAGTGATATTAGCAAACAGAGACTGTTGGACTGGTTTTACATGTCTAGCCACACTGTACATCTATCAAACTTACTTTGACAGGCTCTTGAGTTTTTTTGTCATCATTCATTCAGAGCTTGGGAGAGGTTAAACTCAACGAGCGATGTGTAGCAACAGTGAAGAATAAGAATCTGCCAGGTCCTAAGAAGCCCCCTGCCTCTGTGTCCTTATCATTCTCCATCCCCTTCTACTGCCGCACATCTCCTTCACGGGCCAGTGCAGCTGTTTCCTTTGTGGCCCCAGCGGAGAAGTGAAAGGCAATACAAAGCAGTCACTTTCCTCTGATTGTCCTAAAAGCCCCACTGATGCTTTTAATGTTCACCTCCAAAATACTGAGGTACAAGGAAACTGATTCAGAGTCGACCATGTGATCACAGGATGGTATTACAATCAGTCTTTCTTCTCTTGCTTTGCCAGCCTTGTCTTTGCCAACAGGGCCTTCTTGTTCCATGTCAGCATTTTCACCTCTTTATCTTTATTTTCATTTACTCTTTCAGTCCTCCTCTCCTTCACCTTATCTTGGCTTCTCCTTCAGCCATATTATGGGATGAGATTTAAAGGGGTGTGGCTGTTTATGATACAATTGTGCAAATATAAATCTGCTGTTGGAGTGACTGTAATGTAGCTCTGGAGGCGTCAGGAATCTTCTGGACTTTTGCTGCAATGCTGACTCTTAATTGCTGTGCTTTTTGTCTGGAGCTGAAGCTAGTAGCTTCATTCTTTTTGTGTGTGGTGATGCTTTGGGGTTTCTGTATGATATATATGTTACACAAAAGTTTGTGTGAGATAAAATTGTTGTTAATAAACAGTATTCTGACTTCAGCTTCGTAGCCTTGTGTCTTTTGTGTTTGGGCTGCTTTCTTTCTAGCATCAGACCTGCTTAGGAGAGCATTCTGTGTGTTTGTATATTAGACCAGCTCTTCCTCTTCTTTTGTTTCTTCATTATGTCATTTTCTGTGTTGCTTTGAGAGCTCAGTATCTCTGTCATATCCTCTCTGTCTGTCATAGTCATTACCAGGTATTGTTGGAGGAGATGTCTCAAAGAGATGTGGGTGTAAACTCAGACTACTCTGTAAGTGTAACTTCTGCAAAAAGCAACGAGAAGGGGATAAGAGATGCTTGGCACTTGAGAGCTTGTTTTATCTTATCGGCTTAATTGTGTTTTGTTACCTTATGAGAGACATATTCTCTTCACTTCTCCATGACATAGACGTCTAACATGTCCTTCTGTCTCCCTCTCTGCCCTCGTCTCAGGTGTGGTGTCAGTGAGCTTCGAGGAGGATGAAGAAGGGAACCTTTGCCTCATCGCTTACCCCCTCCACAGTGACCCAGCAGCCGATCTGGAGAACAAGGACCCCTCGGCCGACTGCGAGCCCAAGAGCAAGATGCTCAAGTGGAGCAAAATGATGACATCCTCACTGCTCGTGGAGAGCGAGAACTACAGCAAAGATGGCCGAAGCCGCCACTCCCGCAAAGACAAGGACAAGAGGTGAGATAAAAGTAACCCTCAGGGACCCATTACTCACGATAAAATCGAAGGTGTAGTCAAAGCATCAACAGGCGGAGACAAAGTGAGTCACTTTCACACTGATACCAAGGCTCATGTAAATTGAAAGTGAATAAGTTGAAAGTGGCAGATGATGCACTGAACACTCCAGAACTGTTACACAACCATGATATATTTAAAGCGATCTTTCGTTTTCCATGAATGCTAAAGCTGTAGTCTGGAGACTCACATTATTCGACTGATGATGCACACATTGACTTACACATACAACCCAAGGCAAAATGGACTCTAAATACTGCGAGAGGCTGATCCGTGGCCTTGGCAACCAGAGGGAGTGTCACAGCCTTAGGGTTACATAATGGCAATAGATGCATGTATGTGCGTTTACACAAACGTAAGACTTTACTGAGTCAGCCCTGACCTAAGGAGTGGAAAAACAACTAGGAGGATGACACTGCTTGAGGGTGGAGGATGGAAGGAGGATGAATGGAGGGGTGTTAGTGAGTGAAAGACGCTATTGCATTGGGCTCCTCTTTTTATACATTATAACAGCTGCCATACTTACCAACCAAGCACACGTATGTACACACACACACGCACACACGCACACACGCACAGTAGCAGTGAATGAGTGTGTTTTTTCTTCCTGACTTCTCTGTAAAACTAACGCAGCTCTCTCTATCCCTCTGCCATCCAGTGTGCACATGCTACAGGAGGATGTGGAGCTGGAGTGGCTGCAGCAGGCCGAGGTGCTCTACTACCGACTGGAGCGCAGCCACAGTAACGCTGTCCCACAGCTCAAACACAATCCTTGGAGCCTCAAGTGTCACCAGCAGCACCTGCAGAGGATGAAGGAGAACGCCAAGCACCGTAACCAGTACAGTATCCTTTTACCTGCTGAGAACTTTCCTTTTTTTTTCAGTATCACTGAGACAGGATTCATTGTTCATTGAGAAATGTTAATTAGATGCAACAGAGGCAGCAGGCCAGAGGACACGGCATGTGTCCTGGCCAACCGAGCCACTAGGACACCTTGACGCCTGCATATTTGCACGCAATGGAGATGTGTACATGGCTTAAGGCTGTAACCAAGGCTGGTTATCTAATACAATGTCTAGCTATCAATGTCTTTGTCCTGTGGAGTCATGTTTCTAAAGCACTTCCATTAGTGACTTGATATTACTGTGACTGGCACATACGTGTGTGCTGTGGAAAAGCTTCCATCCTGATTGATCTCTTACCTTGTTTTAAGTTGGAAGCTGATACAAGTGTAGAGAGACATGGCCACAGTTCTTCCAGTTTGTCCTCCTTGACTCAGTTCCCCAGAATTCATCCTGCTAGAGAACCTGACATGGCGGCACACAGTCCCTTGCGTGTTAGACCTGAAGATGGGCACACGGCAGCACGGAGACGATGCATCGGAGGAGAAGAAGGCCATGCAGATCCGCAAGTGCCAGCAGAGCACATCAGCCTCAATAGGAGTCCGCCTCTGTGGCATGCAGGTGGGCCGCGAGCCAACACTGGGCTCTAAATACCATGATTGTTGACTGAAATTACACAAAAATGAACAAGACAATTTGTGACACATAAAGACACACAACATTTATTGTATGAGCCAGCAAAAACCTCAAAACTAAATTTTTGTTCCAGTTCCAATTTTTGTTTAGAAGCATCTTGCATCTTGGAAGTGTGTACGTTTTTTCAACCTGTCCATATTTCTCTGTCCCTTCAGGTGTACCAGTCTGATACGGGCCAGCTGATGTTCATGAATAAATACCACGGCCGCAAGCTGACCCTCCCAGGCTTCAAGGAGGCTTTGTTCCAGTTCTTCCACAGTGGACAGCGCCTGCGACGTGAACTCCTCTCCCCGGTGCTGCGCAGGCTCAGAGACATGCAAGCTGCCCTGGAAGCCTGCGAATCCTACCGCTTCTACTCCAGTTCCCTTCTCATCATCTACGACGGTGCACACCACCGAAAACACACACGCCGACGCACCGAGGACGGCCTCTCTGAGGAAGAAGAGGATGAGGAGGACGAGGACGAGGACGAGGAGGCGGAAGCTGAACCAGAAATGGAGGAGGAGGAGGAAGAAGAGGAGGCGATGGGTGAAGTAGCGGGTGCACTTGGTTTTCCTCACAGCCCCTCCACGTCTAGTGACGGCAGCAACAGTTGCTCCAGCAGCAGCAGCGGTGGCAGCAGCAGTAGCAGCAGCAGTGGCGGCGGCGGTGGCGGGAGCTCAGGTGTCAGCCCGGGTTGCCTGTCTCACTCAGACCCCCGCAGCCCTGTGGTGGATGTGAGGATGATAGACTTTGCCCACACCACCTGCAGACATTACCGGGAAGACAGCGTGGTCCACGAGGGCCAGGACAGTGGGTACATCTTTGGTCTCCAGAACTTGATCACTTTCATCTCCGAGCTGGAGAACCACAGCACAGACTGAAGACTGACATGACACACACACACACATTCAGACACAGAGGCACAATTACACACAAAGAGGAGGACTGGACTACAGAAGAGGGGAGAGATTTCTTCTCTCCTCTTCAAAATTAGACCTTGTTGTAGCTGGCCTGTGATTGGACCCCCTTCCTGTTTCTGCTGTTGGTGCTTCTCAATGTTCCTGTTGTGTGTGTCCGTCATCAGGTTCCAAACAGACCTGCAAGTAACATAGGAGAGCCATCTGTGTAACTGATGCAGTGATTTACCCGTTGTCATCATTCTGTTTTAACCCAATTCACCTTTAGGAAAAAAAAGGGTAGGCAGCAAATAAAAGCAGTTTGAATTCTGAGACAGTAGAAATGTTTTTCTTGTGTCCGATTCCAAAGAAAGTGTCAGCATTTTGCACACATAAACATGCACTTAAACACATTCTCATGAACAAGTGTGTGTTTAAAATGAGACAGGGCTATCTGAGAGGGCAGGAGTTGTATATGTATGAGGACAGAGTCGATGGGAAGAGAAGGTAGTGAGCTCACCCTCGTTCTTCTCTTTTGCCTGTTCATTCTGCCATCCTTCTTTCCCTGTTCATCTTCACTCAAAGAGACTATATTCATATAGGTATCAGACAGATGCTATAGAGTTATTTATTTATTTGACATGTTTCATAAAATAAACTAAAAGTTCAAAAAAGAATGTGAATGGAGATTACTACATTCCATGTTATTAATGTTACAATAATGATATTAATTAATATTGTTATTTAACATGTTTGGATACCTCTATCTTGTATATCTGTGTTGTCCACAGTTTGTTGGGGGAGAAATTAAAGACTTTTGTTTGTGCTAAGATCTGTGTGTGTTCTTTCATGTTTGTTTGTCCAGGAGCTTGTAGTTATTGGGTTAAAGACCGAAACAGATTTTATTGTCGCAACTGTCAAATTTCATGCAAATGTCCAGGATGTAAGGTTGGTTCCAGGGTGTGTGCATGTATGTATGAAGCAAACACTTGTGTCCTAGCCAGTACGAGCACATGATGAAAGATTAATTAATACCGCTACAGATTCCTTGGAAAGTATGATAGGACTGCAACTCAATATGAGCAGGCAGCCGAGGCCCTCTCCCACCACCTGCTGTGCAGGAAAATAACTGGAATACATGTCAATCCTGAGCGAGGCCTGCCTTTTTCAACTCAGGCTATAGTTGTAGATACATCCTGTGATGTTGAGGAGTATTAGCCAAGGCATAAGATTCCCCCAACAAATCTATAAACTTGCCCCCCTCAGACTAGAATGTATCCGTTGCAGAGATGTTAAAATAGACTGGGTTGTTCTGGCAGGAGGAGGATGACGGCACCCTGAGCCGCCTCAGCCGGTCCTGGTCACCCCTAACCAGTCTGAGGCAGACAGAGTGAGAAGTGAACAAGGCGAGTCATCTGCTCTCAGAGTCACGGGCTCTGTGCTGTGTGAGGAGCAGCAGCGGTCCACATGGAGAAGAGCCATTAAGCAGACCCAGGCTTGTGTCAACAGTGTGCACGGGCCATTACCATTTCAGTGTCCTCTCTCAGGAATGTACTGTACCACTGGCACAGACATCCGTCTGATACACTGATGTCAAATCAGTCTGAAAAGTAAAGCACCATTTTATTTTCAGGCTCATTTTTCAAGCAATATTTTGATGTTTGACATATCAATTTTACATCACCTACAGCTACTCACTCTGTTATTTTTGTCAAATTAGGGCCGAAATATTATTCTGCCACAGTTAAAAACACTTCCCAAGGCTGTTTTGTTCACATGTTGGTTAGAGTAGATCATATTGTGAAGACTGTGCTTGTTTCAGTTAATGCTGAAAATAGTGACCTCCCGCAACTCACCATCTGTCACATGCTTGCTGGGTTTTGGACGTAGATAGGTTGTCCCATGAGGTGTTACAGATTCAAACTGCCTATAAAAAGTAGCTCTGTTGAATAGCTGTAAATGAGCTAAAAACAACCAAACAACATGTCAATTACAAATTTTAGTATAAGTTACTGAGAACTGTCTTTCCCCCCATAACTTATATGATTTTTATTTGGCTTTGGTATCAAGTTTCTTATGACCTGATGCTCCTGAGGCTTAACTGTAACAGGCAACATTCTGCAAAACAACCATGTCATTGGTTGAGCATGGTCTGTATATATTGTTGTCAGTCTAGGGCTTTGCTTCTGTAGTCATATGGCGGCCTTGGACTAAAAGGTCAAACCCTTTACTGTAACCCAGTACTGTAAAAGGCTTGACCCAGCAGACAGACACTTTAATCTTTAAGAGTCTAGGTCAAGGCAGGGTTAGGGGGCGTTTATGAGTATACATTTAAACACCACTTTCAGACTCCAGTGTTTGCCATGTTTAATAGACTGTCAGAGGTCAGCATTAGAGCTGCTGTCAGTCCTGTAGCGGGACATGCGTGTGATGTTTCTGTGCTTTGTGATCACAGGGTAGGAGGGGGGGGGGGATTGATAGATGAGAGGATGGAGAGACGGAGAAGATAAGCTCTTCCATCTACACTCTACTGGGAAGAGAAGGGGGGCGGGGAATGGTAGCCGATGTTGTGTAACAGCCTCCAGGTCAATGGGCTTCTTTTAACCATCACAATGATCCAAATATGTCATCATATCATGTGTGTGTGTGTGTGTTTATGCATATGTGTATCACACCACATCCATAGATTCACTGTTATGCTATACCACAGTGCCTGGATACACCACTGTGTGACATGTGAGCATGTGCGTCCTCGTAGCCCATTGCTTTGTGAAGGTTGCCGCTGCAAGTAGAACAGTTGCATAACAACGGTTAAAATCACTATGGCAACAGCAGCTTTTGCCAGGAATGAAATAGTGCCGTAGATTTTTGGGCCACTAGAGTCACACCCCTGTTCATCAAAATATTAATATACTTTCTGTCACTACTGTGTTCATTCATTGGTTAACTTAGTTGATCACTGGCTTTCATGTTAAATACGGGCACCTTGACCTTACCAGCAGTACATCAGCGTTAATAAAGATAATCATGGTGCTCATGATACAACATAAATTTTATTGTATGCTCACTCGTCTTTATTTTCACCATCAACTAATTTATTTATCTCTCAGCAGGCCACTTAAAATTTGCAACAAACTGAGGATTATCGAAAAACATGAAGAACTGGGCAGCTAACTTTTCCACAGCTCTGTCCTGTGCAAATGTGTGTTTCTCCTCCACACCTCCACTTTCCTTTTGGCTATTTGATGTTTATAGGACTTGTCCTCGACTCTCTCAAATAGAGAGATATGACATGACACACTAACATCAGTGAAAAAACACTGCAAAGCTTTCTATTTTTGCATCTGTGTTTGCATTTTTGGTTGTGTGTGTCTGTGAGTTTGTGTGTGTCTGTGCAAGTGTGTGTGTGTGTGTGTGTGTCTCATATCAAATGTAAATCCTTGCATCTATTTTTAATTTTCTCACCCTGTGAATGATTGCATGTAATCCTAACAGATGCTACATAACTTAAGCTTAATTCCACTTGCATAAACTCGCCCACATATGGTTATACGCTCATACGCACGTCAACAACAACGGTTCAGAAATGAAATTGGTGAACACAACCAAACCGATCTATGTGGTCTGCAGACTAACTGTCCAGTGACTCCTATATGTGATCTCCAGCACCATGACTCACTGCGTCCTTTCACTGCCGTCTGAGAATTGCTCCATTGTCTGTCACACAATTTAGCGTACAAGCATGCAGTGGACGCTGCTGCCTCAGGCTGTGACAGCAGAGTGGGGGGTTGAAATCAGTCAGAGCGTTGTGGCCAAGGTATGCTTGTGCTTATCTGTTTCCATCTATATTTAGGAGGAAGCACAAATCAGTCTGTGTGTAACATTTTCATGCAAACATACTGTAAATGTTCTTAAAAACCTTATCTGAATATCTTACAGATAATCCAGCTGCATACGATTTAAATTTGGCTTAATTTGACCAAAAGACACCAAACCTACTGCTTCCACTTTAAACAACTGGAATTTGATTAAAATATATGTTTATTGAATAGAGTGAATGAATGACAAATTGAGCAGTGGAATATGAAAATAAAAATGAGGTTGTAAAATGAATTTAAATTTAGCGATCATTATGATTTCCCACAGCTCAGGGAGATTCAAATGTGTGTGTTTTGTCCAACCAATAGTCCAAACCCCAAAGATATTCAATTCACTTTCATATATAACAAAGAAAAGCAGCAAATCTTCACATTTGAGAAGCTGGAACCAGAAAATTTCTGGTAAATTTCAATTCATCAACCAATCATTGCAGCTCTATAGAAGATTCACTTCAACATAAAGATAGAAAGTGAGAGCTGCACAAATCAGGAATATGGCCAAGACTGTTTTGACAGGTGTTAAATTAAGCTCGCACGATGAGCTCTGCACAGGCAGTTACATAAACGGGTCAATAATGTAATGAGGGAGAGACGACAGACAGAGTGAATGAAATGCCTTTCTACTCT
Source organism: Thunnus maccoyii (assembly GCF_910596095.1). Taxonomy (NCBI): domain Eukaryota; kingdom Metazoa; phylum Chordata; class Actinopteri; order Scombriformes; family Scombridae; genus Thunnus; species Thunnus maccoyii. Next base: position 9,069,452 of record NC_056535.1, on the reverse strand, counting down.
CTCTCTCTCGCTTGTGAAGATTATGTCGAGAAAAAAAAAAGAAAACTCCTGTGATAAACGATGATGATGGTTGTGGGGATTAATCTTAAATCCTTATATGATTTGATTAGAGTTCAGCCTGTGAAGTTTTTCAGGTCAGTTTGGAGGCGATTAGGCAGCTGCGCTTCATTTTAAAGATGGTGTGATGAGAAGACAGAGACACAGCGGGAATGTATGCTGCAGATAAATCCATAACAATGCCTTTGAGTGACAGCTGTGTGTGAATACTGCTGGCTTGGTTACTCCCTGTCACAGCTGTTCTCTGTGTGTCTGGTTTGATGTACAGAGGCAATAAAAAGTCTGACAATATTTAATCAAAGAAGATTTGATGTGGCATTTTTCACATTGTTGACACACTTTGACATTAAAGTAAAAACAGATTTCTACAAAATGATTAAAAAAAATAAATAATTACATTATATAAAAGTGAGATCTGGTTTTGACATTAAAGGGTCTTTTTCTGTTGATCAAACTGACTCTAATTCAATTTTGTACAGTGAAATGTGGAAACGTCCAATGGGACTGTGGTTACCCTGTGATTTATTCTACTTGTCTTGTTTGTCTGTTGCACAAATGATGTTTTTTTATTTTACAAAGAAATTTGAAATTGAATTGTCACTGAATTTTATCACTTCATCCTCAGCTCAAAGTCATTTCCTGAGCTCTCAGACATCACTTAAAGGCCCACTATTAAGGGAAATCGAGTTTTCTTCCATTTCCACACAAATACAGTAGGAATAGACATCGCATGTATTCATTTTTCAAAGGTTGTATTTTTAAGTTCAGCTCTCATTTGCTGCCCTGATTAAACAACCACTGACATGTTTCCAATCAGGCCAATCTGCCACACATCACATGAATTAATTATAAACTTTAATCTCATGTTAAGACAAAACATTACATAAAGAAGAATGATAAGAGACTTACGATGATTCTAAGAACGATTTACTGAATAATCTGAGCAAATATTACGACATGACATAACAGAAACCAATGATTATTTATCACTGGAAGATCAAATCATGCACTAACTCCATTCCCATCTAAATCATTCAATTCATAAAATCCCTACTTTCTGCTGCCCAACCACGTCAATACAAACCTGATCCAGGTCTAGTAGGTTTCGACCACTAAACGGAAATAAAACAACTACTTATGAAAACGTCGGATGACGACATCAGCGCATGGAGGCTCTGACTTCTCGTCCAGCCCCTGAGCGATAGAGAGAAAACAAGCCAAGACGTAATTAGAGCGTTACATAACGGTGCCAGTGACACTGTCCGCCAGGCGCTGGGCCTCGAGCCGGCCTGAGGCTCCTGTTGTACCCACACCGGTCCAGTCTGTCAAACTCATTTACGCTGACCTCTTAATTACTATAATGAACTATCAGAGGCAGAGATTAACACTAAACACACTCTTTATTCAAGCTCGCCCATGAAGGTCAAATGAAGGAAGGACTTCCTGCCCTATCAAATCAGTCCCTGGGTGTTACTCTGGCTCGCGTTACACTGCCAGCCCTCGATTGGATTAGTTGGGGATTACAGCAGTTTGGCCTTTGAGTTGAAAAACAGATAAATATTGCGAATACATAAAACCATTGTGGATCACTTTGATAATAAGTGGTAAGACCTGGTGTTATAACAAATGTATTATACATTTACAACTGAGGATTACAATTTATCTCTATCTCTCTATTTCTCATGGACAAGACTCTATCTTCAGTGGCAGGTTTACATAACGCTTTCATATACATATGCAGCACTTATGTGAGTGTATAATGTGTGTTAATGAGCGTTCCCAGCTGGCAAACAGCTCAGGACAGATGTAACCCTGAGAGCTCTGATGGACAGGAATGTGACGTGATTATCTGGGAGTTTTAAAACACAAACACACACACACATCTATAAGTAAATCTGTGCATACATACAGTACATAAGTTTCTCACTGAATGGCACCTTATCAGAGTTAAACAAAAACAACAAAGATAAGCATGTGATTGGATGAAGCATGAAGATTTGTAATTCTCAGACGGAAACTGATGAAGTGCTGCTGACGTGACTCATTGAGCCTCTTGTTTAATTTCTTGTGTTTTCAAGCTTCTATTCACAACCCTTGCCATTTTATTGCATTGGCCATCCATTATCTGCGGATAAAACTGCCCACTGACTGACTGACTAAAACTCGTACATGCATGCCTCCACACCCGCAGGAGCACTTCACTGTTTACATTCACTCATCTCTAAAAATAAGTGGGAAAAAGTCTGACTCATCTGGAACAGACGCAAGTTAGCTGACTAGCCGTGTCCTAACATCACTGTGCATTCCAGTTCACATATCAGCTTCCCACAACTCGGGCAGACTGCATGTCTGTGTCACTCTGCACATTACTATGTGGAGGCATATGTGTGTAGTTTGTGTAGGTGAAGATCAGTATGGTGCTTTTTTTATGAAAATGAGGTGAGAACACATTTGGTGGAGTACGATGTTTTGTGATGTATTTCATGACAGCAGCAGTATGTGGACAGATGCGATAGCTAGAGGTTAAAACGTCAGTTGAGTTTGTTTCTGCTTCAAGGATCTTATTTCTAGAAATAGAGCTTGTGATTAAAGACGGCTTGTTGCTGGTTTTCATAGAGTAAGAACTCATTAAGACTAACAGTAGTCATATAAATACTTTCAGCCACTAACGATGGTAAGAAAGGAGTCTTATTCGGTTTAATTTCATCTTTAATCATAATTTCAGTCTCACATTCATCTGCTAGTGGCCTTACTAAGCTCAGTTAAACTATATTTCAACAATGTCCTTCAAACTGAGGTTTCCCTATTATTTACTATTCATATATAGTTAAGAGATGGCCTGAACATGGGATAACAAGACTAAGAGTCTACAGTCACGCTAGCAGCTCTGCTGTACTTTTCAGCTAGCAACACTAATATGCTGGTTCTAAGCAGGTGTAACGTTGACCATGTTCAATCAATGTTGCAGGTGCTAGGTAACAATAATCTGCACAAAAGAACGAAAAAGTACCAGCACATTGCTGTCTTGTTCCCATGTCCATGTAGAAATAAAGAAGAACTGGGAACAAGACAGCAGTGTTGGGGTACTTCTATGTCTCATGTTTACCATGTTCACCATCTTAGTTTAGCATGATAGCATGCCAACATTAGCTAATTAGAACTAAACACAAAGTACAGCTGAGGTTAATGACTATCAGTAGATTTGCAGGTATTTGGTCATAAACCAATATATTGTACAAATTCTAATTTTGATCTGATGATGGTACTGGGTGAAGTTAAAGGATCACCACTGCAATCCATCCTAAGGGGGACATGAATGTGTACTAAATTTAAAGTCAACCCACCCAATTGTTGTCATTGGTGGCACTACAGGAAAAGTCAGGAGATCCCCAAAGTCATTAGGACACATAACTGACAGTACCAAATTGTGTGAAAACTCATCTGTGGAGCTATCACTGGATAAGTGTAAAGTTTGACCTGCTGGTGGCACGAGATGAAAAGTCAGAGGATCACGAAAGTCATTGGGATTCATCCAATGAGCACCATGACTGTCTGTACAAAGTTTCACAGTAATCCATCCAAGAGTTCTTGGGATATTTCAGTCTAGACTAGAGCAGTGGACTGACCGACATTGCCGTCCTGAAAGCCAAGTTTTAAGTGCGGCTAAAAAGCTTCTATATAACAAGGTTCCTACCGATGTATTTTAGCCCTTTAGTTAAAATTAAATTAATAAAACAGTTTTTCAGACATTTTGAAGACATTCTCAGAGTTTCGTTCGTCATGCAAAGTGTAAATTACACATTACATTTTCTTTTAGTCAAAAACAAAGAATTATCACTTGATTTAATTATAATGGATCAGGGAACCTTGCTCCAATCAGGTCACCTTCACAGAATAACACACACACACACACACACACACACACTTACTGTAAAGTGATGAACAGTACCAATGTTCTTTTGCTCAGAGTTTCATAACATTGTACTGCAGTAAAATCACTTAATAATTACCTTCTCATAAATTGTTGTCTTTTGGCATTAAAAAAATCAACAAATATGAACAGTGATTAATCTCATCTGTAAGACTGTGATCATACATCAGGATGATAGGAAGGTTTTCTGTCAGTATTTCACAGGAAAAATAATAGGATATTTCAGAGTTAGCTAAAGAAATAAAATAAGTATGATAACATTTTATATAAAGGGCTTATATAAAGGAAATGCTGATTTTTCGGGGCACAGACAGAGTAGGTAATCCACAATGGGTTTTTCTTTTTGAGAGCACACCACCTGAGCCTGAGGCATAATGTGTCTTTGTTAGTCCCCATGCAAATGAGAATGTAAATACTGTGGTCCAGGTCTATTTCCATGGTTCAAGGTTCCATGTATTGAGCTTAGACTGAAACACGGGTGTGTTTACGTAATTAAAGGTTGCAGACAGACACAATGTCCTCTACAGGTAGTGTAGGTGAGGGGAATGATGACTAAGATATCAAAAAAGTGGTTCCGCATTCATGTTTCATTTGCATTTGGATTTTTCTTACGTCTAAAGAAATAATAAATATTTGTTTGTGTATTGCCACCGGGACTGATTGTGCATGCTGGAATATTCTTTTATCTTTTTGAGATCGTTCAAGCACTGCAGATTCAAAAACTTACTATCTCAATAAAAATGTAAATCAATACATGAATGTGATTCATCCAGACACAAATTTCCACACAGTAATTATAACTTCTGTTTAGTATATCAGAGCCAGAGTTTACAACAATTTCTTTATGACTGACAAGAAAAATTGTACTCTAGATCTTGAATAAACAGGCTATTCAAAATGTGTGGAGAAGCAGAGACTGGAGGGGGCCTATGTGGTATTTGCTTGTCCTCACAGCTCTGTGTTCATTATGTAACTACATGAACAAATATCTCTTTATCTGAGGGCAGATGAGCAGGCTCTCAACCATCCTCCTCTACCTCTGCATGTTTGTGTGTTTTCTGCTGAAAAACGTATCTACTGATAGATGATAGTATAGGTTCGGGGACTTGAGAGTGATCAAAACTACAGATGGCAGAGAACTCTAATCATTATTGTGCTGCTGTTGTTGTTTCATTATCATCATGGGTCAGTGGTTAATTGTGCCACCAGTGCTGTGCAACCAAAGGTGCTCAGCGTCACTCGATACCACAATCACTGACCCAGCATCTGACAGCCGGTACGCAGAGCGATTAAATCTGCTCACTATACACAAACACCTTGTTTTAGCCTCTCTTCACTGAATTGGCACCATTTGAATCTAATTTGCTTTTCTTTGTTTTCATCTGAAAGAATTCCACTTAACATTATGTGATCCATGATCACACACACACACACACACACACACACACACACACACACACACACACACACACACACACACACACACACACACACAGAAGATGGCCTCACATCACCACTTGAACAACACTGAGCCCTAGTGGTGATAATAATAATCCTATAAAGATTTTTTACAGTAAAATATTTTTTTCATGCTGGTGTTGTGCAGCAGCCAAAGTGTTTCTATAGACTGATTCCAAGTGAAAATAATCATTACTTAATTTGTGAGCGACAACATGTGTGCAACCCTGGGACTTGTTTGAAAAAGAAAGAAAAAGTCAAACAGTTTCAGTCAAATAAACAGGAAATGGAAGCATCAAAGCTCTTTAACAGTACAGTCAAAATGACACGTACATCCTGTGTTCTGTAGTTGAAGTGAGACGGTGTGGGTTTGATGAGTGGTTTGTCTGCAGGTGTGCAACTATTCTTACTAGCATACCCAATTCTTGGTAATCACCACTATACCTCTGTCATGCAACCCTGCTAACCAGTGACATGGTAGCAGCACATTCACCGTTATTTACAAACAATCCAAAAACAATGAGTGAATCAGTCATCCATCAGTTTGTTTTTTTAGCTGCAGTATTCTACAATATCAGCCAATAAAGACTGATATGTGTTTATGCTCCTGCTGCCCCCACAGTTACATATAGACAGACAGATAATCGTTACTGAGGAAACCAAATATATGTGATATTTGTTAGTTGTAAGTGTCTCTAACTCTCTCAGACTGAGATTAACAGGTGTGATTTACAATACCTGAGTTAATGTACAATTTATCTGACTGAGAAATTAGATGTGTGCTTTTGACTGAGGGAGTATTTTTAAAAAAAACAGCAGCTGCTGAGATCATCATGAGAGCTGGAGTTGTGTGAATTTTTAACAGAGAGTGTTAAAATCTGTTTGATTTTTTAATGTCAGAAAAGTTCACTTAAGATCTGAAGAGCTTATTCAGGAAGCCTGAGTTTTAGTGCTGCTGTTTGTCAAAATGATACAAGATGACTGAACCGTGTATTTGTTTAGCCAAAGCTTTTATTTGAACGTCTTCTACCATTAGTACTTTTATCAACCCATTTCAAATCATCACAGTGTTAAATTATTGTTACACAAGCAGGGAATTCTGTTCATTTCAAACTTGTTTACAAGAGGCTTTGGTTTCATTCATTAACTGCAAAACACATACGCCTCACAGTTTTTAAAACTTGTCATGTTTGAATATTTGTGCGCTTTGTTATGAGTGTTATAATGTGTATTTTAACAAAGCACTGTGTTCCTATAGCTCTGTTAGTGATGCACAAGTTTGAATATAAAATCTACTTCATTAAAAAAAAAGTTCAGCTTAGACTCAGTTGCATTGTTTACCAGTTTATTAGTTTTGTTGGTCTTTCACAAGCTTATTTATTTTGTAACAGATCTTTTCAAAGTTCTACAAATGTGAATTTAATGTCTGCAGAGGTCTGAGGAATACTATCGACTTTTTTTTAGTGTTGTTGATGTCAGTCTTGCAGTTTTATTCTAATGCCCTAGATAATTGTTTTTAATACATACATGACACTCAAAAATGTATGTGTTAATTATCATTAACGACATCTAATTCAGTCAAGTAAAAGGCAGAAAATTTTAAGGCAGAGTTTGAATCATCTATCTCTTGCAGGATTTTCAGACTTCAAAAGAACACTTCTCAGTCACCTTCATCCAGCATTTGACCCTGCTTTAGATACTGATCATGGATACATAGTATTGATCCATGGATGTCTCAAGAGAGTATTGATCCATCAGTGCATCCAGGATCCATAGCTCGTAGATATTCGTCTCAGGGTGAGGGGTCAAACATGCAGGAGTGTGTACTGCTCTGGAGTAGGGCGCCCTCTGCAGGATGGGAGAGCTCTGTGTTACAGACGTTCAATTACAAATGTTAACCTCTGAAATTAGGCATTTTCTGAGTTGACAAGTTCTTTGTGTCACCTTCAGTAAGGTGTGTGTGTGTGTGTGTGTGTGTGTGTGTGTGTGTGTGTGTGTGTGTGTGTGTGTGTGTGAGTGAGAGAGAGAAGTGACGTGTGTTAGCAGCCTGTCTGGTGACGTGTCTTTGCTGCTCTCTCTTTCCTCACGGAGCGGCTGTATGGAGCCACACTGACTCCACTGAGCAGTCAAACTGGTACCAGTAACACGGCAGCAGTCAGCCTAAGGACACCATGGGGAGTACGTGAGAGTCTTCATTTGTATACACGTGTCGAGGGACTAAATCACTAGCTGTGCTTTTAATCTACGGAGCAAAACTGGACATGAAGCGCTTCTCGTTAGCAAGCTAATCAGCTAACCTTGGGTCGGTTAGGTGGCAAGTTGAGCTAGCCTATAACGGGAGCTAATTTGAAGTTTTTAGTCAAATTTAGTCTCGTTGGGATTAACGAATATTACTGAATTTGTTTTTTACGTCAAAGGGGATTTCCAACGTCTCATGCATGTGTTTTTGTTTTTAACGAGGCGTGAAAGCTTCCTGTTTTGAAATGATCGTTCACTCGTTTTCTGATTGAATGCTAGTTAGCAACACGCTAACGTTAGATAGCTGCAAGAACTGCTCATCTTAAACGTGAAGACAGCTTTTATTTGGTTTGTTCTCGCTTTTTAAGTTAATGCTTTGATAGATTTTGCAATGTCAAATTGACTAGTCGGGTACCTGAAGAGAATTCAGTGGCATATGTTGAATCACTTGCTGTCAAAGTCAATTTCAGTGATTGACAGAGCTGATCAACACAGAGACAAAACATCCCGCAACCGCAAATGATTTAACAGTAATACATAGGGTGTGAGCTGTTGTCAGTCCGGTTCAAGTATATATATTCATGTATACAGTAATATCTGGGAAAATGCTCTTCTTTTTACAGCACAGTTGACCAGACTGCCATGTTTAGCTTTGCTGGCAGCTGTTTAGCTGATGGTTAGTGATGACGTAGCATCTAAGATAACCGAAAACTCAAGATTTCTCAGATAGTTTTGCATACTGCAGGGAGTACTATGGAGAGTAAAAGCGATTTTACTTTGGTGTTTTTAACCTGCTCATCTCTTTTCTGCAGTTAAATTTTTGGAGGTCATCAAGCCGTTCTGTGCGGTCCTGCCAGAAATTCAGAAACCAGAGAGAAAGGTATGTTACACACAGATCTGCATTGTGGATCCACTGTGCATGTACATCTGGATAGATATAAATAACATTTTCTCTTTTTTCTAATCCTCACAGATTCAGTTTAGGGAAAAAGTACTATGGACTGCCATCACACTGTTCATCTTTCTGGTCTGCTGCCAGGTTAGTACCTGTTGATGAGAACCCATTATGGCAAATCTATGAAATAATCATATGTCATCTGATCTTTGTTGTAATATCTTCAGCATTTATGTTGTAACACTGTTGTAAAAAAATTTTTTCTTCATACAGATCCCACTCTTTGGTATCATGTCATCAGATTCAGCAGATCCCTTCTACTGGATGAGAGTAATCCTGGCTTCCAACAGAGGTGCTTGAGTTGAACATGTTAAATGAGCTATCACACCCTTAATCACAGAGTTATTTCATGCCTTGTGCAGCACTAGCAAATAGAAATAATCTCATTCCAGGGTTGTTATCAGGTGTGACATAATCACATTATCACATGTGATAAGTCAAAGGTCAACAGTCGTAGACCCTGCATTGTTTTTGCTGTTGTTGTTGTAGTAACTGACTGTGACATGAATGCTGTCCACTTTGTTCTCCAGGTACTCTGATGGAGCTGGGTATCTCACCCATTGTCACCTCAGGCCTGATCATGCAGTTGCTAGCTGGTGCCAAGATCATTGAGGTGGGAGACACTCCCAAAGACAGAGCTCTCTTCAATGGAGCTCAGAAGTGTAGGTCTTATTATTCACTACATTTGCTATTTTTAAAACTGACGCGTAGCTTTCAAAGCCTTGAAGATTTCTTCTACTTTGAAGATTGCACAGTCACAACACTGTTCATTTGGCAGATACATCCCCTGCGCAGCAGCTTTCCTTAAAAGATTGCCAATTGCAAATCTTTTTTTTCTGTCTTTTTGCAGTGTTTGGAATGATCATCACCATTGGACAGGCCATTGTATATGTTATGACTGGCATGTATGGAGACCCCTCAGAGATGGGTGCTGGGATATGCTTGCTCATCATCATCCAGGTTAATAAAAACTTCAACAGCTGCTCTTTAGCCTAAGCTTTTGAAATATTTGCATCAGGAAATTTTTTCTTAAATTAGTGCTTTGGCTCTTCTGCCATGACTGGTAAAGAAACATTTCAGTAAAACACAATTCTGTCAGTCAATTTACAGTCTTTCCAGTAGTATGTCCTCGATCTGGTTTTAAAGGTGTTGCATGTATAGAATTAGTTCAATATATATCATGGTTGCTGCCTTGTGCAATGTTTTAATTTTTTGTCTTTGTCACATTTTTTGTTACAAGCAGACAAATTGAGATCAGGTGAAAAGACGTCAGAAGGTCACTGTAGATTGTGACACCATAATAAATGTAAATCAAATGTTAGAAGCATTTTAAATTGGCTAAGCATGTCATAATGTTTGGTGTACATATGTGGAAAGCTAGTTGTCCACCTGAATCGGCTCATTTAAACCTCCTGTCTGTTTTCTCCAGCTTTTTGTTGCAGGTCTGATTGTCTTGCTGCTGGACGAGCTGCTCCAGAAGGGCTATGGTCTGGGTTCTGGTATCTCTCTCTTCATTGCAACCAACATCTGTGAGACTATCGTCTGGAAGGCCTTCAGCCCCACCACCGTCAACACTGGCAGAGGTGAGGGCACTGCCATTGAATACATTTTGAAGCGATGTTAACGCTCCATATGTTTTTTTTTTGCAACAAGTGACCCTGTGATTCTTGTGGTTTCTTCAGGTACTGAGTTTGAGGGAGCTATCATTGCTCTCTTTCATCTGCTGGCCACCCGCACAGACAAGGTGCGCGCCCTGCGAGAAGCCTTCTACAGACAGAACCTTCCCAACCTCATGAACCTCATTGCCACCGTCTTTGTGTTTGCAGTCGTCATATACTTCCAGGTGAGCTGGCAACACCAACTGAATGCAGTCACAGTGACTCCACTGCTGTTTTTATTGCAGTGAAGTAATTTGATCAAAGTATTTAGAATGCACACCAGCTCTACGTTGTAGAAAGACAACGTAGATGTTCTCAGTAATATTTTGCTGTCTTAAAAAATACAGTAGATGGTCTGCTATTAAACACTCATGAACTTTGTTACTTTACCAGGGCTTCAGGGTGGATCTGCCCATCAAGTCAGCACGCTACCGTGGTCAATACAACACCTACCCCATCAAACTGTTCTACACCTCCAACATCCCCATCATCCTTCAGTCTGCCCTGGTCTCCAATCTCTACGTCATTTCCCAGATGCTCTCAACACGTTTCAGCGGCAACTTCCTGGTCAACCTCCTGGGAACCTGGTCTGTAAGTATATAATGGGTGCTTTGTCTCAAACACATCAAGTCTCATTGAAACAAGAGTAGGAGACTGTAAATAAAAGAGGGGGTCCAATCAGGTTCTGTCTCACTTGCACTCAAGTAAAACAAACTTTATCTCACTAACAAAATCTTTTTGTTCAGGACACCTCAAGCGGTGGACCAGCTCGGGCATACCCAGTGGGCGGTCTCTGCTACTACCTTTCTCCTCCAGAGTCATTTGGTTCTGTCCTGGATGACCCAGTTCACGCCGTTATCTACATCGTCTTCATGCTCGGCTCATGTGCCTTCTTCTCCAAGACCTGGATTGAAGTCTCAGGATCCTCTGCCAAAGATGTACGTCTTTGTTTGCGCATGTGTGAACAACTTCACTGTTGTCAGAGTCCCATAGTAAATTGTCTACTTTCATATATTGCCCTGTCTGTCTCAGGTGGCGAAGCAGCTGAAGGAACAGCAGATGGTAATGAGGGGACACAGAGAGACCTCTATGGTGCATGAGCTCAACAGGTACAAAGCAACCTTGGAGATCAACTCCCAAGTTTTTTGATGTTGGCTACTTGTAGCATAAAAAAACGTTTTACAGAATATTTATTGATTATTTCTATACTATTTGCAGGTACATCCCCACAGCTGCTGCCTTTGGTGGCCTCTGTATAGGAGGGCTGTCTGTCATGGCTGACTTCCTGGGAGCCATTGGTTCGGGTACGGGAATCCTCTTGGCTGTGACCATCATCTACCAGTACTTTGAGATCTTCGTGAAGGAGCAGAGCGAAGTGGGCAGCATGGGAGCACTGCTCTTCTAGAAAATGCCAACCTTGCGACACACGTCAGACACAGAGCATCCACCTTTCATAAATCTTGTTATGTTTTGCATTTTTTTGCAATCCGCACAATCAGTACATTTTGCAGCTGGGATAGGTAATTTTGCTCTGCCACCTTTGTTTTCCACCATATCTCTTTTGCATGTCAATGCAGAGAAAACTGTTTTGGTTACTTCCAGGGTTGAGCATAGTATTGTGTCTCTTCAGTCCTTTTATTCCTATAGCTATTACCCATCTCTCTGCAGGCTGCCTAAGTCCCCACTGACTGTCTTATCAGCTGAAGAATGCCTAAATGCACTTAGGTGTGAGAGGTGCTGTCTTTGACTTACCTCAGGTGTTTCTCACTGCAGCATGTTCAAGAAACACTAAGACAGCAACGTGTTATTTCGAACTGAAAGCACTGTGCCTGGACATTTTGGGGGAGTTGAAAGAAAGCCATGTCATGTTCATCACAGGTAGAGATCATGCGAGAGATTTCTAGTGGCCTACAGTAGGATGTGGAAAGTATAAATAAAATATGCTTGTACTCCTGGTAAGACCTCTGGTAATCTCCGACAAGCTGTTGGTGGGTTTTCATTTATCTTTATTTTGATATTTTAAATGATGGACTGTGTTTATATTCACTTTGGTCTTATGTAGGGCAGAGTTTGTCCTATGTCTCTGGGTCCTAAAGTGTTTGTCTGTGTCGTCATGCTCTTTTATTCCCAGACTGAATTGCTGCACAAAACTGCCGAGGTGGTCGGCATGAGGGTGGGTTTGATAGGGACGAAAAGGGGTTTCATTTAGGTTTTTACTTTATGTAACAGACATAATTATGTTATTAAAAAACAGGATTTTTTTTTTCCAACACACTTGGAAATTGTGTCATTTATGTTGTCTTGCAATGCTTTGTCCTGGCATGTCCTGTGAAGATATTCTATTCTTACCATCAACTGTGATAATGGATGTATCGTAGTCTCATATCAACAAAATGGTTCTAATGCAGGTTATTTATACTCTAAGCTTGATAAAGGTTTTTGACTCTAAAGAGCAGAAAGACTGCAAAACATTCACAGCAACAAGCTTTGATATTATCAACCTGTCAAGGCCCGGTTTCTCAAAACCATCTAAAGCAAAGGTGATCTCAGTCCGTAGACTAACAGTGGACTGGTGCAACAGAGTGGATGCTTTGTCATTAACTGTCACATTTAGGAGAAGTTTAAACCATGAAACCAACTGTGGATGTGTTAACAGATTTGTGGTTTAAGCTCTGCTCTGCTGTGCTTTTTCCTGGTTGCTGTGCTGTGTATGAATCAGCTACCTGCCACTAGAGGGCACTGTATGAGGTTTAATCATACAGTATGAGTTAAAGCTGAACATGCTGCACACAACTGTAAAAGAGTATACTATGTACTATATATACTATAAGTAGTATAAGGGGAGACTTTGCTCATAAGTTCAGTTTAATATTTCTAAAAGTCAGTCATTTTAACAATGGAAGACATTATGAAGTGAACTCTCTTGTAAGTGTGATATTGTGTAACATACTTCAAATGTGTCACATCTGCCTCAGTTATTAACTAACACTAACCATAAGTGCATAAAGGGTAACTGATTATCTAAAGCTATATTGATCAATTCACAGCAACTATCAGTTAGCTAGTAAACCATTATCACCAGCAACCTTTCCACAATGCCTTCAAGACTGAACAGTCCAGTTACCTATGACTGAATATGTGATCTGAAAGACAAACAATCATCAGACGATATGAGGTAGTGCATTACTGGGTATTTAATTGGGTGGCAAGCAACAATACCTTCAAAGATCTCAATTTACATTTTTAATTCGCCCCCAAATCATTTTTCATTCTCTCAGCTTTTTATGTTTTTCACTGTGAGATTAACAAGATTTATTAATGGATTAAATTCAGTCCCTTAATATCAAATTACTTCAAGGCTGTTATACATGGTTATAATAAATATAATTTAGTTATATAGTTTAAGTTTTAATTTATTGTATAAAACGTATAATTTATTCTTTAAAAAAGTCTTTAATTATAAATAATATATCTTTTAATTTAAACTTTATTTGTCATAACATAGTCCAAATGTTCATGTTAATGAAACTGTAATCAAGTCTTGTAACAGTACAAAATAGACAGAAAAGGACAATAACTTATTAAATAATAATAATAGTACAATAAAATTATATATTAAAAAACTAAATAAACAAAGGCAATTCTATATGTATTCAAAATTCTAATCATAATAATAGATTGCACATAAAATTTGTTTCGAAGGCATTTTAGAGAGTTCAAAAAATATGAAATCACGAAGGACCAGAGAAAATAACCGTAAGTTCTTTGTAAAACGACATGTGTGAATAAAAAAAAAAACTTATCGATTATAATCATCACACTAACAATAAAAATCAGTTTTAGTATCTTTACATTCAAATTATATTATAACATCTTTAACAAAGTTTAAAATGATGTTTATGATAGAAGAGACTAAAACTGACAAACATTTGGCAACAAAGTTACAATTTGAAAAAAGATGAGTGAGTGGTTGTTGTTGGGTTTTTTTTTTTTGGTTTTTTTTACAAGAAGCACATATAGCATCTACATCAGCAAAACGTGAAACATTAACTATAAATTTTTAATTATTTTAAACGAAGAGTTGACGTCATCACTGTGCGCCCACATGTGGACAGGTCAGACGGGGCTATCGGACGCCGGGTCGCTTTATCAAATGAAATCTATGCAGTTGTTGAGTAATTTCTCTCAGACTGGTCATCTTTCACCACAGAGGACGAGGCTCGACTGACGCAAACACCGGCAGACATGTCGTACTGCAGGCAAGAGGGTAATTTTTATCTTATTTTCATTCATTTTAATTGACAATGTCATCGAGCGAGCCACATGCTAGGCTAACTTCGTAGAAACAGCGTTAACTTACAGCCGGGGAGCTAACAGGTGAGCTAATCCTCCAGCAATAGTAAGACTGTAGGTTTATATTAGTTTCAGCCACAGTAGTAGTTTAATATACTGATTACTGCAGTCATTTGACATGCAAGTCACTAATCGGGAGAGCTGTCAGGTGGCAAAGTGCTTCCTCAGGGGTCACTGTGAACCAAACAGCACAGTAATAACGTGTTTGTTGTAGAAATGGAAGAATCATCCTACCTCAAGTTTGACAGTGATCCTGTTTTTCTGTGTTTTTTTCTGATTAAAGGTAAAGATCGCATTATCTTCGTGACCAAAGAAGACCATGAGACACCCAGCAACGCGGAGCTGATTGCAGATGATCCCAACGATCCTTATGAGGAGCAAGGTTATTAGTAAACTAGTCACCGAGCCTAGTGGTTCCCAACTTGGGGTTCGGGACCCCCACAAGTGGTCGCTGGATTAAACAAAGGGGTCGCGAGATAATAGGACAGGATAGGATACAGAAAAAACATATTTTAGACATAAATTGAATGATAATAACATGATGATAAAGTGAATATCTTTGGGTTTGGGATAGACATCTGAAGATGTAACCTTGGACTGTGGGGACCTTTAACAGATATTTTTCACTATTTTCTGACATTTTGTAGAAAAAACGATTAACTGATGAATCAAAACAATGATGGGTAACTTAACTGTTGACAATGCAACATGTGACATGGGGTCCCGGGTAAACTTTGCTTTATTTTAAGGGGTTACAAGCCACAAAGGTTGGGAACCACTGATCTAGCCCATGGAGAACTGCTGGACCTGACTGACAGACATCCTTTAAGGCTGTCAGCAGTTTAGTATTGCGTTTCTGTGAAGTTTGGGGACTTGATTAAGTAATTGGCAACTATTCTGATTATCGAATAATCATTTTACTAATTTTTAAGGAAAATTGCCTTTGCTTTTTGCAGATTCTTAAATGTGAGGTTTTGATGCTTTTTGGTGCCATACATGACAGTAAACTGAATATTTTTGGGGTTTTGGCCTGCTGATCAGACAAAACATTTGAAGGCATCACTTCGAGTTCTAAGATATTGGAACGGGCAGTTTTTGTTGTTTTCTGACATTTTATATACAAAACAACTGAGAAAAGAATCTGCAGTAACTTGTAAACACAGTATCCTATTTCATCAGGCAACAACTGTTCTCACAGTACTCCTCATGATGTCTTAACTGATCTTCATGTGTAAAATTGAAAACTGCCCCCTTAACTTATGAAGGTAATAAGTTGTCTGGCCTCCTGTTTCTTTAGGTCTGATCCTGCCTAATGGAGACATCAACTGGAACTGCCCGTGCCTGGGCGGCATGGCCAGCGGCCCATGTGGCTCTCAGTTCAAGGAGGCCTTTTCCTGCTTCCACTATAGTAAAGAAGAGGTGAAGGGCTCCGAGTGCATCGACAACTTCCGTAACATGCAAGAGTGTATGCAGAGGTACCCTGAGCTCTATCCTCAGGAGGAAGATAAAGAAAGCTCCACCCAGGCAGAGTCCAACGCTGGCGCAGACTCTGCCACCCCAACTGAGGGCTCTGCCTTATCCCCAGAAACTGACTCTAATCCAGCCGCTTCAACCGTCTCATCTGATAACACCTCACCTACAGACAACCAGTCTGCCAGCTAAAGTCAATCAGTCTTCGTCCACAGGCTCTTGTTCTCTGTTTGCAAGCACTGCCCAGCATAAATGACTCTCCACTGGCCCATTGTCTCTTCTCGGGTTTAAGCCAACAGAGAAGGCTTTGACTGACACAGCTGTGACACTCACGGGGAGTATTTACAGGCCATCAGAGAAAGACTTTGTGAATGCAGAGAAACGTAGCATATGTACTAAAGTATACGCTGCTTTATTTGCAAAGAAATATATGATTTAATGACGGCAGGCCAAGTTATTTGCTGCAGGGACGTTAGTTGAAAGACTTTATATGCAATAGAAAATTAATTTGCTGTGTGCTGTCACGTTTCCAATCAGAAGAGTTGTGAATTGACCTATGATGTGTGTTGTTGTTTTTAATGTGACTGGTCAGGATATACTCTTATCACTTAATTATCGGTTATTATTGATAATTAAAACAGCAATCATTAGATTTTTTTGATTTGAGCAATGTTATTCTGCTTTTCATAGGAATTTGCCTTGACTCAAGACAGTTTTCATTCTTGAACAGTTCCCTTTGGTTTCCTTCTCTTGAGGGACCAAAAGACAGGTAACTGGTGAGGAAACGAGGCTAATTTAGCACTGTTACAGTTTATGTGCATTGGACATTACATTTGATATTCACACAGATTCTTGTAATAGCGTGTGTTCACAGGGTTTCCGTCTATATCTGCTGCCGTATGAACAACGCAATTCATTTTTTTTGACACTGTATCTGGCCTCGACCAAAGTGGTTTGTCCAGTTTAACTATCTCTGCATAAATGTCCTTGTCTTTGTCTCAGCACTGTTTAGAGTGTCCAGTTGGATGCTACGGTCACCATTTAATGTCATACAGGCCTTAAAGGACTTGATGATAATTCTCAAACATGTTCAGATTAAAATGATTGTGGAACAATTTAAACTTCCATTTTCTTTTTGTCCTTCTAAAGGCAAAGCACAACACCCTCTTATGTCAGTGATTTTCTGTTTGCACATGGTGAATCTGAAAAGTTTTATGTAAGCTTGTACTTCCAGATTTACTAATTGAGGAAACAAGGCAGACATACTGTGTATGTCATGTTATGGATACTTGACTGTGTGTATCAAGACAGAACAACACTATCATATTCACAGCCTTCACTTATCGCATATTGCTTGTATATTATTATGGTTAGGGTTTCATAGCACTTTACTGTATCCAAATGATAAAGGTTTAGCTTTATAAAATGTACTAATCATTATTTATAAGAAAAGTTATAAATAATTAAGAGCTAAAGGTTTTGCTGGTATACAGTACCAGTCAAAAGTTTGGACACTTTCCCATTCACTTATGAGAAAGTGTGTCCAGACTTTGTACTGAACATATTAATGATATATGACCAACTTCATCTTCTGTATTTTGCTCTTTGCTAATACAAAAGCACTTGGATTGGAATTTCAATACAGGTATTTTACCAACTTGTAGATGATTAAATGTGACCAGCCAAACATTCATTTCAGTCTTTATTTCTTGTCATACACCCACACATTGTGTGCAAAATTTTTAGAGCGGTCATGAGTTTATCTCTCTGATAGTTTCCCTCTTGATGATACAGCATGTTGTCCAGTGATTTTCAGTCCCTTTTCTGAATTGTTTACTGACTCATACATTTCCTTGTGAAATCCTCCCCTGAAAGTGTGTCCCTGCCTTTTTGGACCATATGGATCATGGACATCCATTTCTGAGGCCCTCTGATATAAGTAGACCCAGTCGGGGTGTCCAGGGGACCACCACGCTCTGCATGGTGACCAGCAAACGACCTGTCCCAGCCTCTTCTGGGCCTGCTAGCAGGTACTCCATACCTGGGGGGGAAGAAGAAAGATATTGTAAATTGATTTGATATAATAAGGAATCTGTTGTTTTGAGCTTGATATTTTCAAAAGTGTGTCGTTAATCGGTCAACTTAAACATCATCTGCAAGTACAAATATTTACTATTCCTACCGGGGTTTAGGATTGGACAGGTGCAGCCACGGCTGGTCCAGGACAGAGGATAGATACTGATTGTCCCCAAGTACAGTGCCACCTGACCTGATCGCAGGACCTTGTGCACTTTGACCTGCACTTCTGCGTGGCTGCCTTTGTCATGAGCAGACAGCACGCTGGCCTTGATCACTGTGGGCCACACAGACAGATCAATCCACAGTTAGCATAACCTGAGATGATTTTTTAAAGCATCAGTCAAAATAAAGATTGATAATAGTGAGAACTGCTTACCATAGTCATGTTTGGTCTTACAGAGGTCAGACATACTTCTCAGCTTTTTCTCCTTACAGCTGCACTTTCCTGTGTATAGACATTGGGATATGCTCTGATCTACTTGTAGTCACATTTTTGGTCTCAATTACACTGTATGAAATGATTTTAAGCCTTGCCATGCAGATGAACATCAACACAGCATTACTTCAAAGAAAGTTGTAACACCCACCTGTATAATGCAGAGCAGAGACTGCAAGCTCTTTTGACCACTGCACGTCTTCTTCAGTTGTGAACATGTGATCCAGATCAGGGATTTTTCCACCGATGGGCACATTGAACACCTGATTATTTGAGTAGCTGCAAAGGTGCAATTGAAAACCATCAAGTCAAGGCTGTTGTTGTTAACAATTAACCCCATCAAATTAAATTTTAGCTTCCTAGGTATTGCGTAATGACCATGGACTAAGCATACATAGGCTAACCTGTCCACACACTGCCCAGTGGTTGGATCACAGCTGTGAGGGCAGACACAGGGTTTGCAACCCTCCACTCCGAAGCCCCAGTGTCCAGGCAGGCAGTGACTGCAGGTTGTGCCCCCTACACCAGATTTACAGTTGCACTGCCCGCTCCGAGGGTGGCACCAGGGTCCCTCCTCTCCAGGACGAGGAGGCAAAGAGCCCTGTGGATCACACCAGCAGCCTGAGAACCAGAGACACAGATACAGTTCTGTATGCTGTTGAAACCTTTAGTTTTGCTCTTCTTTTACTGCCAAGTTATAAATTACAAACATGCAGGCAGATGGAGCTATAAGAACATATGGTTCTCATTCATTTCATTCACAAACTTGTGTTATTTTGAATTAATTCCCTTTAGATCAAATCAATCATTAAAAGTCCCTTATTTTGCTTTTCTGATTGGATGAAAAACATCACATCTGAATGAGTGACGACCCTGTGCTTTGTCTCTTACGTGTGCAGGCGTGGGGGGAACTGAGAGGCAAGGATGGGTGACGGTGGTAGCCATGGCGACATCGTTGGCACCTGCGCCCCACAGTGTTGTGCCTGCAGTCATCACAAACACCACCGCTGGTGCCACCGGAGGAAAGCCATGCCCGCTGGGAGAAGTGACAACTATCTGCGTGACCGTGGCACTCGCACTCTGATGTCACAGAGTTGTGTGATGTCATAGCAATGGAAGAGATGAGAGAGACAAAGTGAGGATACCAGGATGAGTCTATAGCCTACTTGAGGATATACTGTAGACAAAATACATTTCAGCCTGTGCTGACATTGAAAATGAAACATCATGAAAGCTCAATATTACGAAATAGTACTTGAAAGCATTTTTCATCTAGAAACCTAAACACAAGTTGACTTAGTTCTTCCTAGGGCTCCACTATAAGGAGCTTTATTTAAACTTTATTTAAATCAAAGTAGACACCCACACATCTGCTCTGTTGCTCCCTTTACATCAGTGGTTCACATAGTGGGGTCTGGGGACCCCTAGGGGTCCTTGGGGGGGTTTCAGGGGGTCCCCAGCAAAAAGGGGAATAATTTATTTTCACTATAATTTCATCCGTAAGTAACACAATGACAGAATGTGTGACTATTTTGGTCGTGGGTTTCATACGCTTTCTGTAATAAAACATCTAAATGCAAAAATCTTATCAAATGGGGGTCTGTGGTCTAGTTTGTGTCAGTTTACAAACTAGGGATCAAACAAGGGGTCCTTGACGTGAAAAACTTTGAGAACCACTGCTCTTCACTATCAAATCTCTTCTCTGGCTCGTCTGTCATGTGATCCTGTTGGTCGTCACTTACTCTGGCAAGGATTGGGATCCCCGCTGCTGCCATTGGCGGGCCTCCAGGGACGATCATTGTAAAGCGAGGCACACTTCTCACAGTGATCCCCTGCTGTGTGGTGAGTACACAGACACCTACCAGACACCTGGAAGACACATCTGGCACTGCTCAGTAACTTCACCTACACTTGCAGATATAACAGACAACTGCTGTCTAGAGACAGCTATAAAATAGATCCAAGCAGGTGGTGTAAGGAATAAATCAAGCAATTTAAAGACCTTTAACCAACGATTTTCAGTAAATACATTTTACATCTGGACCTAACATCCTGACACATGTGTTCTACAAGACCATAATAGAACACAGGCCGATGTGAAAACTGACAGATGCACTTCCTCTCACAGTCTCTTTATTTTTTTATCACTGCCTGTTCTTTCACTTTGACACACACCTGCATACACAGGAACAGACACTCACCATGTTACTGTCCTGTCTTGTGTCCTGGCTGCTGTTGTGTTGTACACAATGTTCAGCATGTCCATGGCACAGACATGTCCCTCTGGCCAGTAAAGTATAAATAGCATAAGGTGCTGAGGCTGAGCTTTCTGTGGTGGATGTGGAGGTCAGAGCTGAGACTGTGGTGTTTGTTGCTTCTTTTGAGGAGTTCAGAGGTGTAGGACAGGTCTGAGCTTTAAGCAGTCTGATGCGGAGGTTAGTGAGGGTCAGGCGGGCGAGGGCCTCTGGACCATAGGGGTCCACTGTGATAGCACTGCTGGGGTCTAGTGTCCGTAATATTACCTGAGAAGAAACAAAGCACTAATCAGCACTAAATCAAATACTTTAGATCAGCTAAATGATAATATGTTATATTTTTTTGCGTATTCTCCTACCTCCCCACCACTGCAGGGTGTCGCACTGGTATAACGGGATGTACACAAAGAGCCCGGCTGACTAAAATCATCAGTCAAGCCAAACTCCATGCTGCAGTTGTGTGCAAAGACCTTGAGAGCTTCCCAGGTCTTTCCAAAGTCAGCTGAACGTTCAACAACCATGGCAGCAGGCCGGGGTGACCTGAACACCAAAACCACATGAGACAGATAGAACTGTGTTTCCAGGTCCAAACGGATCTCATCCTGCTGCTCCTCCAAGGCGCTACCTGCACCTGATGCCCACCAGGTATCTGGATGCAAGAAAGGGTCATCGGCCATGTGAGCAGGTGGGTGGCTGTCCTCAGGGCAGAGGTGGGGTGTCACAGGAGGATGGGGGCAAGTGATGTGGTGGAGGGAGCTGTTCCCACAGCAGCCTGAGAGGGTGATGAGGGTCCTGCCGACAGCCAGGTTCCCTATGGGTGGACTACAGGCATGGTCCACACATCTGGAATCTGACACAGAGGATGATGGAGAGTCAGTGAAAGTTTTATGATAAGACTCACAGAAGAGGGAAAATTATTATTTGAAGAAAATGAGGGCTTTTTTCTAGATCAGTGCTTTTATATTTGGTGACAGAAAAGCCTTCAAAAAAAGAACAAGCACTG
Source organism: Thunnus maccoyii (assembly GCF_910596095.1). NCBI lineage: Eukaryota > Metazoa > Chordata > Actinopteri > Scombriformes > Scombridae > Thunnus > Thunnus maccoyii. Next base: position 9,047,559 of record NC_056535.1, on the reverse strand, counting down.
ACATCATGGACAAAACCAAGGTCCTCTTCATTTTTTTCCCCATGAATATTTAATTTGCCTGACCATTGTGCCCCTGCTGTTTGCTCTGATGTGACACAGAATCCTCCCCTTTCCCCCACTGGACAGCATTAAGACTCTCAGGTTACTAGTAATGGCAGCCACACTATCAAATTTATCAGCACCAGGTATGATCTTTACTTTTAAGACACAAACCAGAAGATAAAATGTCCTCTGCAACTGAGGAACCATGTAAGATATTATCATCTCATCAATGTCATGGAAATTTAAAGCAGTTCAGTCACTATAATAGTCTTCACAACATATCCTTAAAACGATGTGAAAGGGGAGAATGCAAGTTTAACCACAATGACGCAACTGACTCAGAGCTGATGACGCAACTCACCTGCTCCGCTCCGCGTCACAAACAAAAATAGCCAACTGAGCGCCACAAGCATCTGATGTCCACCTTTCCCAAGCATGCTAGACGCTCTCATCCTTGTTTCTCTTGTGTTTACAACATGCGCGGTGCGATAAACGCCTTCCAGCAGAAATGTGGCCCAACATTATGTGTAGCCTGTCTAACGGACAAGCGCATCTCTCTGCCAATTACGCAATGCGCAAATCGTCCGGATGAATCCAGGAGTATTTTTCCGATTTCTTGCAGGACTACTGCTGATGTTTATAGGATCCTTAGTGACAGAAGTGGATTGTGCGCCTCAGGTGCAGCAAAAGAAGGATGCTTTTTAGCCCGAAGCTCCACATTTGACTCAACAACGAAATGTTACTAATTTCCATTTGATAGAAGATGTTTGTCTTCATCCATTTTGCGCTATAAGAAGATTGCCCGTTTCTATGCTAATTAATTCATGTAAATATTTCCATTAATTCGCAGCCAACCAGATAGCTCCGTGTCCCAGTCAGGTCCAGCGCTCTAGCCGTTTACGCACAGCAGAGCAGTGTGCGCTCTATTTATCCGCGGTCCCCCCCGCCCACACACATACACACACTTTGAGGACGCTGTACTGCAACAACGACTGAGAGAGAAGAGGAGAAACACTAAACCAAAACTACTCTGGATTGAGGCGGTGTGTTTTTCCCCCCACTCTGACCGACCTTCATCCACTGGGATTCGGCGAAATATCGTGCGCAGTTGAGCACAGACTTGTGACTTGCACTAGCTCGTCAACACGGTTAATGTGAACCAGCCGCGCAGCGCATACCAACTAAACCAGATCCCTCCACTAACCACTAACCTGGGCCTCGTAATAGAACGAGGAAATTAGTTTATCTGCTTCTGTCCTCCTGTTTTTTTAGCTGCAGTAATTCCAAGTTACAGGTCTCTTTGAAGTCTAGTAGGAAGAAATCTGAGAAGGGAGACAAAAATAGTCCTGAGTGCAGTTATTTGCAGCTTGATGGCGCATTGTGGCACCAAAAGAATCTGACAGCTTGGAGTTTCATGCAAATGACTTGGACAAGAAAAAGGCCTTTCTCCCATCTGTCTGCCTGACTGGAGAGATTACTCTGCCATTCTTCATTATACCACTGGACAATAAACACATGGTCTGATACATGACAGCCCTTCTTTTTAAGTTCTTTTAATCACACACATGTCAGGAAACCTATGCTGAGCTTGATGTATTTTCCCTCCCTGGCACACACACTCTCTGAATTTGAAGAATAAACACCATGTCTCTCCAGTTTTATGGCTCAACTGCAAATACAGGGGGCTCAGAAAATTGGAGTAGATGCACAGAATTGGATTGGTTTCTATAAATGTCTTTAACGTCACACAGATTGTTTACAGACTCGCTGTTTGCTTTTCCCCAGAGTGGAGAGCAAAAACAGAATTTAAAGAGAGGCATATGGGCCAGTGATGAGGGTGATGTGTGTGTGCTGACAGAAAATATGATGTGATGTTGTTTTAGAGCCAGCCAGCAGTGGTCACTTAGTCAGAATTTTGTCCATCTGTATTGATATTAAATGTACCATGCTGCAAAAGTTTTTATTCCCTTTTCCACATTCTCTCACGTCATATATCACTCCATCTCTATCTGCTGGACATTCGTCTTTGTTGGCCTCTTGCTGGTGTTTCCTTTCATCTCTTTTTCCCTCTTCTCCCGTAACACCAGTCAGTGTCTGGCAGGCCTCTATATAATAAAACTCTGCAGGGTCCCCCACATATTCATGCATCTCACAGTTTCTCCTGTCGTCTCACTCCAGTGGTGCAGTATACGCTAAGAATAGCTTTCTGGGAGATTAGAGTAATGCCATTTATGAGGGATTAGCTGTTATCTGGTACTGTTAGTGGCATACACACATTGTTTCTGGCTGATTTGGAGTCAGTTCTGACTTGTGGGTCCCACAGAAATTAGGTTTTCTCACAAGTTGCAGTAAGGGAGGACCTGTGTAGAGAAAGTTGTATGTGACTGATTTATAACCGTCTTAATATAACAGATGTTGTCGAAATTGTAGGCTATTTGCCTTCAGTAAATGTAAGTCACTGAGGTTTGAGGTCAAAGTTGGCAGCAGGCTGGAAAAGTGAGCCATAAAACATTCTTAAGAGCAGCCAATTCAAGTGCAAGTAAACTATGTTTGGTGGCTCATTTTAGCTTCAAAATGTAAAACACATTGCATTCTTAATTGACTAAACTGTAATTAAGGGCAATTTTCAGTGATATAGGAATGCCAGCCCAGCCCACCACCAATAAAGTTTTAACACATATAAACATTTAAAGAGGAATAACAACAGAATCCATACTTCAGTTCCCAACACGTGTTATCTGAGAGAAAAATGTCTTCTTTTTTTTTTTCCTTTTTTTTGTCCACTACCTTTCACTGAATACATTTTCTCAATGTTCAGGATGTATCTTCATCATGGCCCCCAGCTGTGAGAGGTCAAATACCAGCCAGGAAAGGTCACAGGGATCTCCTACCTGCCCCATGACTGCCTCTCTAATTGCTCCTCTTTTTCTCATTTACAGGGCTTAATGGGGGCCGGGGGTTAGGGAGCCAGGGTCAGACGAACAGAGACCCCCCCCCCTCGCCTCCCCAACCTCCCGCCCTTATAATCCTCAATGTTTGTCCGGGCTGTTCTTACATACGTGCGTCCAGCACATGGAGTCACTCTGCACTTCTCCATCTCCTTCTCTCTTCATGTCTTTTCTCGATATTTGTATCCTACATGTCAGCTCATATGTTCTTCCAGAGAAGACGAGGATTAGGCTGCTTCCTTACATGACTTTACCGGATGTAGGCCTCACAGGCAGGCATGATCAGGCCTTAATATGTTTCTCTAAATAGCACATCCATTCAATCAGTGTGTGTGGATTTGAAAAGGTCAGGTTTATTCCAGTTTAATCTTAAATGTTTCAGTTTATTATGGCATTTTTGTTTTTATTTTTATTATGGAAACTATGGTGACACTGTAAGATCTCATGTGACGTTATCCACTGGCCACGAGTGCAACCAGTACAGTAAATGCCAGGGGGTTAAACACTGAGGTCAAATTTAATTGCCCTGTTGAATTTTTTAAGAAAGACTCATGGTGTTTCCTATATAAGGTACACGGTACAGTTTCACTCTTTTAGATCATAAAATAAATCTTTCCCACATACTTCCCCCCTAAGACTGTCAGTCTGACAGTTTGAGGTTGGAAAGGTCAAGGTGGCAGGTCAACAGCAAAGGCCAAGAGTTCAAGTCCAATGAAAAGGAGATATTGCTTTAGGGTTGTTTGAGTTGGTCTGTTGCATGAATATATCATCAGTCTGAGCATGGTTATCAACAAAAAAAAAACACTGTGTACTACCATCATCCTCATGCCACAGAAAATGAGTTAATAAGCACAGAGTGACAGTTTAAAGATAGTTTGTTAACGTGTGCATGTGTTTGTTTAAGATTGCACAGTGCCTCTTTGATGTGAGAGAATGAATGACATAGATTAAGTTGTCAGGTCAGAAATTGATAGAGGCCAGATGAAGCAGGATGACAAATCAAGGCCTCTTGTGGAGTGCTCAGGCAGATTGCCAAACCAATAACGTGTGAGTCTGTGCGCTTGTGTGTGAATTTGCAGGTGTTTGTACATGGAAGAAGTGTGGTCATAAACTCTTACATGTGTGTAAGTGACGGGTAACTATGCGGAACTGTTCCCATTTATTCTTTATTCATTCTTAATGAGGAGGAATGTCGGCTATGTTAAAGAGTGGCTCGCTTGAGGAGGTTTCAGTTGAGTGATGATGACTTATTTATGGCTGAAACTCCTGTTTAGTATTGGACAACAAATTAAGCTCCCACACACAAACACACTCGCAAAAACAAACTCCTACTACAGGTCCCCTCAGTCTTGTGCCCCTGTCTGACTTCTTTATATCTGTTTGTAATGTCATCGACTAACAAGCTCAAGATTGTGTGTCACCAACTCACTCACATAATCACATAGACATCAATTCTTGATAACTCTTTCTTGGCTTTCCATTGCCCACCCACATAAACAAACGTGAATGCCAGCACACAGACTGGCTTTCTACCACAAAACACACACACAGACATGTGTTACAGATTCAACTCACTGCTTTTTATTCTTCCAGCTCACTTAGATGAAGCATACTGACTTGGCTTAGATAACCACCCAAACCACCTCAACAATGGATTCACATGAACTGTAAATTGGCACTTAAATAAAATTATATATATATAAAAGAGTAAACAAGCTGAACAAATCCAACTAGCATTAAGTGTGTCGGAGGTCAGAGGTCAGCACAATTAGGCTAAATGTTGGACAATCACTGGAGTTCAGAATCAGTTAGATGCAGACAGCCATGAACATGATGTTTATGCTTGTTTAAATACACACAAACTGTTTTAGTTGGTTTTCAAGCTTTGAATCACTGAGTGTCTCCCACTATGCTGAATATTTTTACACCACACAGTGTCTGACTTTGGTTTCCCTTCTAAAAGTCACACGGAGAAATGGAGCAAATGAGAGGAAAAATCAAACGCAGCTGTTTGAGGTCCCGGGTCCACAGGTTGGGGTTTCCAGTCTGTCTCTCATGTCTGGCCACTTTGTTGCTTTGAGGCCCTTCTCAACTCATTAAACACATCTTTATTGGCATGCCAAGAGCCCACCTGTGAGCCAACCCGTGACGGCAACTTCAATGTGTAGCCAAGCACAGGGGTCACTGTTAAACGACAGGACCTCGTATGACCAAGTCAAGCCAAGTCAAAAATCGAATCTGCATGGAGGCGGCATCATATATTGCTTTGCTCTCGTAAAATGCACACCAGGTATCTGCCACAAAACACTGTGATGTTAATGTGACGTTTGCTGCCCTCATGGTGGATCTGTTTCATCTATGAACTGACACCAGTGACATTCATGGACCATAGTAGTGTTGTCACTCAGAGCGGACGGCCCTTAAAAAAGCGGAAGTGCTTTGAAAACAAGGTGCAGTGATGGGTATTAAGTTGTAAGTGGTGGGTGTAAATGAGCCTTACAATGCATCCAGGAGTTCTATTTGTTTCTCGCTCCACAGTGTCAATGTCTAAATCATAAGCAAGATTTTATAGCTCTGTGCATTGCATGTTTTTTCCAATTTTTTTTCTAGTTCTTACAATTTGAAGTTTGCAGAATGATGTACGTATGTGCAAAGTTTGACACTGGAAAGTTGTTTTCATATTCATGTGTTGAAAGTGGAAAATTTATCTGTGCTTATTGAAAATCAGATTTTAAGTGGTTGGACTACAAGCATGATTTGTGACAACACAACTAGTTTGGAGTCAGTTCTGGTCCAATATTCAACTTACACAGGTGTGATATTGAAACTTGAAGCCTCCAGTGCACAAAAACTGAGAATGGACTTTACAGTGAAGTAGGAGACATCTTGTTTCCAGCAGCTAAACTTTTGAAAACCACCCTGTAAAATATGATTTTCAATGAGCACAAAGAAACCTTAAGCAGATGAATGTGAAAACAGCCTTCTAGTGTAAAACTCTGCACACACAGCATTCTGCACAATGAAGCTCAAACATTCAACCGTAGGAACAAGAAACAAAACACATTTTTGAGTGGAGGGGGACTTTGATGAGACTTCATTGAAAACTACAGGATGCCTTCGTAATTTTCCATTCCTGTGCACAAATGCAAAAATAAAAGCACACTGCAACATAAGGCTGTGCCAACAGTTGTGGTTGGATAGTGGATTATTGCAGGAGAAAAGAAGTATGTGGGAATTTCAGCGACCACTAAGCCCTCCTGGCTTGCCCAGCAATGTGACAGTATGGGGGTGGGGGGTGGGGGGGCGGGTAGCCAGTGTTTGATCCTTTCAGCCAACATCTGGCCCTCAGGAGGGGCTAAAGTTAGCAGCACATGCTGATGTCATTAGCGTAAAATAGGAGTTATATTCACAAAGGCATGACCCTCACAACATCCCAATACTGTAAAAGCAGGAGAGAGGGAGGAGTGGGAAGGGAGGAGAAGTGGATGAATAAGGATTGTAGGATTAAGAGAGGAGAGGATAGATTGTACATCTGGGTGATTATGTAAGTGACTAATATTGATGTTCTTAAGCGGTTGATGTTGAGCCAGATCTTTCATGTCAGTATATATCTGCTGCTGTACTGTTAGAGCGAAAAGTGAGTACAACAGGGTGGATCAAAGCTGTAACAAAGCTAGTTAGGGTTTAATCAGTTCCACTCACCCAGAGCTGCGAGCCACATCTGTCCAATCAAGTCCCATCACCATGGTGGGCTCCTGGCTCCAGAGATGGCTGCAGTACTGCCAGCCAAACATTGGTAGGCGACCATGTTTTGAGGACCACTACCTCATCAGAGACTTGTGGTTTTTGTGTGGTTTTCTTTGGAACCTCTCTGGTCCGGATCTCCTCTGTGATTTAATCAATACCATTAGGGATCTGTTAATCATTAATAAACTGTTGTGGTCAGGATGCTTTGAGTGCTAAAGTCACTCTGATATGATAATGTCATTTTTAGATGTGGGATTTTTAGACCCTTGGGGAAGTCTTTCATTTGGTTTAGGCTTCCTCATTGGGTGAGGTCATTGCTTTTAGACTGAGCTCTATTGAGGAGAAGCCAATGAAGTGAAGGACCTCTTACTAAACATTTCAAGAAGCCTATCTTGAGTAGTGACCAATTGCTGCACAGTACTGAAGTATCCATAGCATCCATATCAAGTCACTCTTTGTATTTGTCCATTGCTCTTTGGCTCCACTGTAAAGAACTTGTCATTTTGCTCATGACCCTCTCACAGAGACCAGTGATGAGGGTCACTTCTAACCCCCTTGTCCTTATGATCCCAGCCAGACGCAAGACCTCCTGTGGCCCCAGAACTGATTTTCACACAGACTACACCTCTTCAGCTACTCTCCACTCACCTCTCGACCTTAATTCATCCCTATCTGCGTAGCAGCATGTCCTTGACAAGTGACATGTGAGAGTTCAGACACATGAGACTATTCATTTGTGCTTGGCTACCCAATCTCGGGCTGCTCTGATGCGTTTCAACTGAAGAGGCCAGCCACAGGAGCAGGGGCCGCAGTGCATGATGCCTGGGATCTACCCTGGGAAACAGACAAGGTTATGATGGCCTTGTGACCCAGGAGTGTGGGGATCGCACGGGTCAGTGGGGTTTTCCCCCTTGTGGACATATTCGAGCTGTCAGGAGTGTGAAAAGAAAAGATTGCAAATTTGAACACAAGAAAGGCTGCATTCCAATCAAATTCCATTAGCTTATCATTATTGCCATTACCATCACTATCTCCATCAGGAGCAGCATGGGTGCTTACCTGTGGAGAACAATGTCATGAGAAATTATGTATTATGTAAAATCACTCACAGCTTTGAGTATCAATCTCCCAGATGCTCAAAATATGTAGGGTATTTTTTTTTTTAGAGGAAAAAAAAGTAAACTGAGGATGCTTTCAAAAATAGTGCCAAAAACAATATATATGTATTTATTAACTACATACAAAGTTCAGTAAACAGAAGAAACCTAAATCAAATCAACATCTGGTGTGACCACGCTCGTTCCAAGCATCTTGGAGAAGTTACCACAAGACTTCTGTGGATTCAGGCGTCTCACTGTCTTCTGTCTCTTCATGTAATCCCAGACGGACTCCATGATGTTGAGATCAGGGCTCTGTGGGGGCCAAACCATCTGTTGCAGGACTCCTTGTTCTTCTTGTCACTGAAGGTAGTTTTTATGACTATGTATATTTGGGGTCATTGTCATGCTGTAGAATAAATTTGAGACTGATCACATGCCTCCCTGATGGTATTGGATGAGAATCTAAACATCTGAAGAGCCTAAAACCTTGGCACTGTACTGTATATATTTAACTTTTTGAGCTACGACTTTGTTTTAGGTCTTCTACTACTGCTTCAAGATTCAAATTTATCCAGTTATACAGCTGTTAAAAACAGAGGACTGAGAAATGGTCTTAATACTTAATAAAATACAACTGTGAGAGAGAAAATTGACAGTTTCTACAATATTCAGATGTTACATATGCAAAAGTAGCAATAGTAAAGTGGAAAAATAGTCTTTTACAGCTCAAAGTCTCTAAGCATGTAAGTATTAACAGGCATCAGAAGTACTCATTAATTCAGCAAAAATGCATCTTCTTAGATATTACACTTTATTATCTATTATTGGATTAGGCTACTATTACTGATAGAGCAGAATGATCATGTTGTAGCTGCGGAAGTTGAGGCTACTAACTACTTTATACATTGGGTTTTACATCATATTTATTAACTGATCATGTTTGGAAAAACCTGAAGCTGCATCTGCAGGATGCAGGAGCATAAGTACAGCTGTCAGATAAATGTAGGCTATGGAGGAAAAAGAGTAAAGTAGTTCTCTCTGAGTAGAAGTAACTTTAAAGCAGCATAAAGCATTCCTTTCCCCTTCTTGTTCTTTTCTTTTCTCTTATTTTCTTATTGTCTAATTGTGCTAAAAAGGTCGTGTTCACTAAATGGGTTAAATATTTAAAAAGTCTTTCTGCAGGAGACGTGTTACCTCCTTCAGTCCAACAAAGAGCGACAGTCGTGGGGCTTTCCCTGTCGGCGGCGGAGCAACACATCTTCATCTCCATGACAACCGTTGCCAACTTAGCTGTCGCTTGCAAACTGAGATTTCAAAAGTTTTAGCAGTGCACGGGATACTTAAAAGGTGCGTCACAACTTGCAGTTGGATCTAAAATAAGGGAAATAAGGTATGTCTAAGTTACTGGTGGTCCATTGTTCACAAAATTAAATTATTTCATGGGGTTAATTGTTTCGTGGGGTTAATTCAGTCAAGTGGTTTGCCAAAACGATAAAGCTAGCTAGTGATTGTAGCTTAAATGCTAGAGTCACCATTAATGCCGTTGTTGTGTCGAAGTCTGCTCACCCCTCAAATAATGTTCCTCTCCTGTCAAAATTGTGTCTTCTGTAGCACCACCGCCGCGGTTGGGGTTAGGACATAGGTTATGGTTATAAGTTAGGCGTAGCAGAGATAATTAGCTGGTTAGGTTTAAGGTCAGGGGAAACACATAACGACAGGGGAACAGACTTCCACACAACAAATGTTATTTGACGTTACGAAATAGCTGAGGGATAGATAGTATTCTGGCAGGTATTCTTTCCTGGTTTACCTATATTAGTTATTTGGCAGTAGTAACTTGACATCAGCGGTTGGTTAAAACTGACACTGGGTGAACGCTAAGTTATTTAACGTTAACTTTGTCACTAACGATTACTTTTACGAAGAAAAATGAAAACTATTTAGAACAATAATGAAAACTTTCTAAACAAAAAACCTAGTGTGATTTGCCAAAGTGATAGAAACTGTTCTACCTTTAAAGACAGCCAAATTTATATGGGCTAACATATTTTTCTAAACAAAAACAGAGCACATCAGCTCATTCACTATAAGTTTGTATATACATTTTATGCTACACCATACAGACACTCCTAAATAAAGCTCACAGATAATGCAAACCGTACTGTTGGTGCATACCTTCATGTTGTCTGCTTTGTTCAACTCATGGATACTGTTAATTTATTTTTTCCAAATACAGCTATGGCAGCATCATTACATGCAGTTTTCATCCAAATTTTACATGTAAAGCTAAAGCAATTGCCTATACTATATATATGTGTTCAGTATAATGAATCAAGAATCTAAATGCTTCTTTGCTCACGCATCAGTTATTTTATTCAACTAGGTGATGGAGGGCAAATATTTGCCTGGTTTCGGGGTTCTGGTGCCTCATCCCCCCAGCAAACCTCCAGAGCGAAAGCCTCTTGCTGCAAGTCACAGACACAAATTCCCTCCAATCAGGAAATGCTGTGTGAATGAACAGAGGGGCCTCTACTCGGATATCATTACTTCAAAGTTCCAGGTAAAAGCACATACTATAAATTCATGCCTGTGACCATTCAAGTTCAGACCTGATATTTTATCGTGAAGCGCATGCAAAATACTGAGCTGCTATCATGTTTTGACCAAACACCAAGCGTAAATGTTTACTGATTAGTCTTATACAGAGAAACCTGACACCCAGCTGAGGTCACAGGGCAAATCCATCCTTGAGTTCAGTGGTTTCAACACATCAGAAGGTGAGATACTGTATTACATACCATTTTTTGGCATGCAGGCTGTTAAAATCATTGTTTCTGATGCGCCAAGTATTGTGTAACATAATATGCTTCTCTAAAATACAGTTTTTTATACATCCTCTTTCAAGAGAATGGGAAGGTGTGTCCAAACGTTTGACTGGTACTGTATGCTGTGTGTAAAACTCTTGTCCTTCTGCACTTTTTCTTAGTTATTACCTTCAAGATTCCATCAGACCAATGCAAGTTTATTGAAAAGGATAACTATGGACCTATTTCACAACGATTACAAACTTCATACTTCTGCCGTGGTGGAGATACACCTAAGGTCCAGATGCCCTACCAAACCATTCCTGGAAAAATCCCTCGCAAGTTAGAGATAGAGAGGTATGTCCTGTTTGTGTGTGTTGTGAAGACCCTTCATCTAGTGCTTTGCAGCTGCTTGCATTTCCTATTTTTCCTTGACTTATTTACATTGTTTTATTTTGTGTATTTTCCAATAGACGTCGAAGGGAGTACTTGAAGCTTGATTTTGCACAGCTCCTGGCAGATAAGGGCATAGACTCTAATCTTCTAATGCCAAGACGTTGGGGCAGTAGTGATGAGCATGTGACCACGCCAGACAATCCTGTGTCACCCTACCTCCCACTGGAGGTGAGTCTGTTACTGCTGCAATGTTTTTCATGGCATTTTGGCTCCTGATTTCTAGGGCTGCAACTAATGATTATTTTCATTATCAATTAAGCTGTAGATTACTTGTATTGATCAATTAATTGTTTGCTCTATAAAATGTCAGAAAAAATGGCCATCATAATATCCTAAAACACAAGGTGACATCTTCAAATTGCTTGTTATATAAGACATTCTGTTTACCATCACATATGACAAAAACAATTAAGATGCTGGAATGGAGGAAATGTGGATAATTTTTGCTATAAAAAATGACATTGAAGATTAATCATACATCCCATACTTTGGAGTACAGCCACACTTATCTTTGCTATGTTAAGACATTTGACAACGAGGAGTATGACTGCCGTACTCCAGAAGACTGGCTCGCCCTGGGAAATGCTGAAGCATCTCCTGATCGAAAACCTATTCCTGCAAAAGCCCTGCTGCCTACAGATGATGAGATAGCCTTTGGTAAGATGTCTTCGGAAATATATTGTGTAAACAGGGATAGAAATTTTTTTCCTGTTCTTTGATGCATACTCTCTTCTTTCTCTTTTGAAGAGGATCCCAAAACCCCCTCTCTAGAGTACAGCTGGCATTTAGTTGGGGTTCTTGACTATTGTAAGGAGAAATGCCAGTACCTGGTACAGAAGGTTCACCAAAACAATAGACCAACAGATGAAGAAGGAAATCCTATTCTTAATGAAGAACACAAAAAGAGTAAATCCCCTGGTCAGTTTTTATGTTTTTGCATTATAATGATACTGTATTGCCTTGTCTCTGTCTCTGCTGTCCCTCTGTTTGTCATGTTTAACATGTATGCATGCTTTCTATCTGTCTCTGTTGCACAGGAGTAAGCCCCCTGTTAATAGGCAGTAAGTACTGGGTACACAGGATCAGATTGTTATTCGCTGCTGAGGATCCACGTGTCTTTGTCCAGCGGATCCAGTTTGCCATGCACTGCAGGGACAACACAGAGGCCCTCCTCCTCTACCACTTAACTGTGGACTGCATGCCCATCGGGAGGGAAACACCATCTCTCAATCCCCACAGTCTCCAGCATATGAAAAGACGTGCCTTTTCAGGCCCTGGCCTCAGATTGGAAATGTGAGCATCGTCAACTTTAACTGTTATCCTTACTTGTCATTTTCTCCTTATTCAGTCTTATTTGTTTTACAATATACCCCCCTGAGTTGAAATGCTAAGTAATAAATGAAGGGTGAATAAGGGGAATATTATGTATGCAGGCTGGATAAGTGTATAGGGGACCTGGAGAAAGAGGTAAAACTGGAATATGATCGAACTATGATCCGCATCAGCTTGGACAAAGTAGTGATGAGCCATCAGGAGTTTTCACACATCACCCTGCCAAAGAAGGTTCCTGAATATGTGCCGCAAAAAGGTGAGACACTTTGCCTCGGATACATTTGTTTGAATCAGTGAGGTCAGGATTAAGGAAATCTGTGACCAGCTAATCCCTGACATTCACCTACATTCACCTTGAGAAACTAAACACAGTGCTTTGTTTTACATGTGTACAGGGCGTGTTCCAGTTCCTCACTTTGCCTTTGAGAAGACCAAGTCTGCATTTACCTTCTGTTCCCTGCTATCAAGGCGAGAAGTGATCTGTGCATTATGTGAAATAAGGTCTGAGTGCAACAAAGTAGAAGCCATGAGGCTGTTCAATGTCACCTCGATCAAACCACTGCGACTGGATGAGTTTGAGGTCATCCAGTCTCAAACATATACTCAGGTATTGTATCATTGAGGAGCTTTTCTACTGCAAATATTGGGCTATGATAGATAGCTTTTTTCTTTTAATAAAAAGTTGACTGCATAGTTTAATTATCTGGTAATCACTGCGCATGCCATAGCCAAATGGGCAACCGCAGCTTATTTGTGGGTTAAATTTAACAATGGGTAGATTTTGTGGCTGATGTTAAGCGTGACATTAAGAGACATTGAATCATTTCATCTTTCTCCAGATAAGCCTGTTTCTTCGGGAGGCATGGATGGTCACTCTGTGCAACATTGTCCGTTCCAACCTGGGAATCACTGGCCGAGGCATGTACAACGTGAACGAGTCTTCCTGGGAGATGTACAAGATGTCCAAGCTGTACAGACTGATGGCGATGGTGTGCTACAAACTGCAGGACACCTTACGCTACCTTGTGCAGTACTCACTGATGAGCCTGACTCAGCTGCTGTTGGACGCTTGTCACAGTGTGCTGACATGTCCTCAGGACCTGGTCTGGGGGAACAACCTCGTCAGTAGCCCCTACAAGTAAGATAGCATACATATGCACTACCTTTACATATACTTTTCCCTTTTGCATATTTCCTCATTCTCTAAATATATCTTGGAGTCAGCTGTACATTATGTACTTATTTTGATGTGTTTGATAATAATTGTGACATAACCTATTATTTATATCTAGGCCAAAGAAGAACCCTGTGTTCCAGGTGGATTTGGTTCTGGATCAGACTGGCGTTCATTACAGCACTCCTCTGGAGAATTTTGAGACATCTATCATTAACCTGTTCGATAAGAGCATTGTGGCCACATACAATGTACCACAACTCTATAAGGTAAAATGAAATCTGCAATCCCCCTGAATCACAGAGCACTGAATTAAAAGATATCTAAACCTTGTTCACAATAGGCTAATCTATTCATGGTTAGGTATAATGACAAGTATAAGGTCAGTGACAATGATGCTGAGGATTTAACTGTTCCTCTCCTCTTCACGCCAGCTTGTGATGCAAAAGTTGTTTATTGGCGACGATCCTGTGCTCGAATCAGTGAATTTGTGGGAGCCAGAAGTAAATGAGTTGAGAGAAAAGATCCGCATGGCTCTAATTAAAGCTGCCATACCTCTTAAGGCTTACGCTGCTGAATATACCAAACACTTAGAGCTACACAACCTGGACATAGACACCCTTCTCAAGTAAGTTTGTGTTTAAATTATATCAGCAAGTTTTCACAATGCCCCCACAAGTTTAAGAACATGGATCAGTCAGATTTATTGTCCTCTCTGACATTGATGTTTTCTGCTGAATGATTCACATCTTCTCTTTTGCCTCTGTTTTCTCTGCCAGATCCCACACCCAGGCAGAGCAGACATCCCAGGAAGTTAAGAAACAAGTGGAACAACATCTGAAGGAGAAGGAAAGTCTTGAACACTCGTTGCCATCCTCCATTGTCATTGGTCCATTTATTGTCCGTGTGGAGACTGTACGTCAGGCTCTCACTAACAAAAGAAGGGCTTTAGCCAATGCACTGTTGGACCACTTTGCTCTGAAGCTGCGCAAGCAGGTTGACGATGTAAGTCATTTGTTTAGAGGCCTTAATTATATACTGTAAAAGTATTATGCATTGAAGTGTTTTGATCATTTTCTATACCCAGGACTTACATTTATTTCTGCTTGATTATCTTTTCCTGCTTTTTAACTTGCACTGTTTGCATTTTTGTCCTGTGTGTTTATCTAGGCATCTGAAGAGTGTAACATCATGAGTAGAAAACTACGTGAGAAACCCAACAGCATTGAAGAACTGACTGAAAAGAGAGAATGGATGAAACAAATCCCAGAACAGCTTAAGAGTTACAAGGTGCAGATTGAAGGAATGAACCAGCAGTCTTTGTTATTTGTCATATGAAAGCAAGGTTACCCTGTCTATATATATATGTATATATGTATATATGTATATATATGTTTTTTTTTTTTCAATCTGTCCATAACAGGAAGTTATTGGCAAGACCCTGTCAGACTATGAGCTGATAGACGAATTTTGCTACTGTCTTTCAGACGAGGATGTTAATAAAAAGTAAGTGTATATTTATTATGCAAATTTTTTGAAAATTAGATTTTTGTTTGCATGTGGCATTGAGAATGATTTAATGGGTCCATGGTGGTTAGAGTGACAAGAGGGAACTTTGGAGTTATTCTAGTGATACTTAGTGATATTCTAGTGCTACTACAGTAATTTATCCTTTTTATATTTATAATTTATAATTTATCTTTATTTAGGTGGACAGCTATTGGGTATCCTCATAGGATAACCAGCCAGATGGAAGCAGTAGCCATCCAGCATGTGGAGGATGAGGAGCGCTTCCACAAGATCCAGTTAGTCGACCAGAACAACTTTGAGGAGCACCTGGACTCCCTACAGGTTAGCTGAGCCTACTAGTGTTTTTGTTTAATAATCATTTATTATTATTAATAATAATCATTATTATTAGTATTAGTCTATTCTGTTTTCATGTAAGAAACTCAATTTTCAGGTTGAGAAAAGAAAGTTTATGTTACTTGGTTCTAAATCACCTTAACTGTGTTTATAGATGTTGGTTGCTGGGTTTGCAAGTCATGCAGACATTAGTCATGCCCATGAGATGGCCAACGAGATCAGGCGTACAAGCAAACAACTTAAGGAGTGTCAGACTATGGCTCAAACCTACAACATCAGAGAACGTCTGTTTGGTCTTCCTGTTACAAATGTAAGTGAAGGAGAATCCATCAAGCATCAAGCAAATGACATTTTGTCATTCCAGCCACTAGATTATTCCCCGTTGTTTTGAACAGTTTAACAATCTGGGAAAGAATATACGTTAATCATGTTTTTTCTAACAGTGAAATGTAAATGTGTATTGCAGTATGATCGTCTGCAGAAGCTGATAAAGGACTTCCAGCCTTATAAGGACCTATGGTCCACCACCTTTGATTGGCTCCGTTGGCATGAGAGCTGGCTCAGTGACCCGCTGTCTTCCATCGACCCTGAGCAGCTTGAGCGCAATGTCACAGATGCTCTCAAGACTATGCACAAATGCATTAAACAATTCAAGGACATTCCTGGTGTGTGACACATCTATCACCATTCAAACTTGACAAAGTGAGCTTTGATTGTTAATGTGGCTGATGTATATTTTCTTGGCCCTCTCTCTTTGTCTTACACTAGACTGCCAGATGGTGGCAACTGTAATCCGCAGCAAGATTGAGGACTTCCGTCCATACATCCCTCTGATTCAGGGCCTGAGGAACCCAGGGATGAGGAGCCGCCACTGGGAGATGCTTTCAGAACGCATTCAGATGAAAGTCAAACCCAAAGCCAACCTGACCTTCTCCCGCTGCCTGGAGCTTGGCCTACAAAACCATGTGGATGACATAGCTCAGGTGGCTGAGGTGGCTGGGAAAGAGTACACCATTGAACAGGTACAGCTGAACAGGAGTCACACTCTTAATACAATGTTGTATAAAGTATTTAGCTGTGTTTTGTTTTTTTATGATGGATGGAGTGTGTTGGATAAGATTTGCTTATATAAGCTTATTTTAATCCTCTGCATGAACAAAATTTAGTCCACATGCAATTTCTACAATAGGAGCACTTGAGAGGGGTGGTATTGACTGTGTTTTTTTGGTTCAAAGAAACTCTCTTCACTTTGCTTGCTGATGCACAAGGTCAGTGTGTAAATATCTTCATTAAAACTGGTGGTTTTGTTTGTTTTTTCACACCTACTCACCCAGGCCCTGGAAAAGATGGAACAAGAGTGGTCGACAGTAGTCTTCGATGTGCTGCCATACAAAGAAACAGGCACCTACATCCTGAAGAGCCCAGATGAAGCATCTCAGTTGCTGGATGACCACATTGTCATGACGCAGAGCATGTCCTTCTCTCCATTCAAGAAAGCCTTTGAGGGCCGTATCAACACCTGGGAGAGCAAACTCAGAATAACTCAAGTACACATACACACACACACACACATACACACACACACATTTAAGGTGTCTCTAGAATAACCATCGTCTTACTGCAGTGTCTTATGTTGTGCTACTGCCCTCTTCTGATGCTTGCAGGATGTGCTGGAGGAGTGGCTGACGTGCCAGCGCTCCTGGCTCTATTTGGAGCCTATCTTCAGCTCTGATGATATCAACCAGCAGCTGCCTGTGGAAGGAAAGAGATACCAGCAAATGGAACAAACATGGAAGAGAATCATGAAAAGTGCCTTTAATAACCGAAAGGTCGGAGCTTTCACAATACCTCATATTAAAGGAAAGAGGTTTAGAGCTTAGCTGAGAGATAAATTATAATAGTGCCGGTGTGCGTGCTTGTTCATGTGTGTTTCTGTATTCATCTCTAGGTGATTGAGCTGTGTCCAGATGCTCGTCTGCTGGACAAACTGAAAGAGTGCAACACACTGCTAGAACAGGTGCAGAAGGGTCTCAGTGAGTACTTGGAGACAAAGCGAGGCTCCTTCCCCAGGTAAGGCCCAGTCAAAGTGTCCTGAAACACCCCTGGCACTGGTTTCTTATGGTTTTAATAACAGATTTATCAGTCTTTTGATTTCATATACCATTTACTGTACAGCGTATACACTGATGTCACTTTTTCACATCATATCACCCCCTCATCAACACTGAGTGGCCAAACTTGCTATCTTGAAAAAATAAAGGATACTTGTATCAACAAAAATCTATACAAGATACCGAATAGCCAGCTATCTGTGGCAATACTAAGTTATGGAACACTGTTAATTGCACAAACTTTGCACAGTGCACTGTACAGTGAATATTTGTTTGTAGGTTTTACTTCCTGTCAGATGATGAGCTTTTGGAGATTCTGTCCCAGACCAAAGATCCCACTGCTGTACAACCACACTTGCGCAAATGCTTCGAGAACATCGCACGGGTTTGTTTTGGCTGGTTGTTTCTTACAATTGCTTTACTCATAGACTACTGGAAACATAAAATGCATACCACATGACTGACACATCTCTTGGTTCTCAGCTTCAATTCCAGTCAGATCTACAGATCACGCATATGTACTCTGGAGAAGGGGAGGAGGTGTATCTGTTCCTGCCAGTGTGGCCCACTGGAAATGTGGAGGACTGGCTCAGGGATGTGGAGAAATCTATGAAAGCCACATTGAGGGATAATATTGACCGCTCACTCAAAGTCTACCCTGAGGTACGCGACCCTGAGTTTCACTTTGATGTTTTTGATGTGTTTTCTACTCTTGTACAGTTTGTTTGTACAATTTTACCTTGATGCATTTTTAAGTAGTCCAGACTTTGTAAGATCTGCATGTGCCCTCTTAACCCATCAGCAACCTCGTGTGGAGTGGGTGTTATCGTGGCCTGGTCAAGTGGTGATAGCTGGCTGTCAGGTCTTCTGGACTGCTGAGGTGTCTGAGGCTTTGGAACAAGGAGACCTCGCCAACCGCCTGTATCCCCAACTACAGACACAGGTGTAGACTTGGTATTAGACCAGCCAATATTCAAACTAAATATCACTCTAAAAAATTGCATTTTCACAATGTTTTCATTACCCACTGCAAAGTATATATTCACATTCTTAACATTTTGCCTTTGGTTTGTGCAGCTGGGTGACTTGGTGCAACTGGTGAGAGGAGGTCTGTCTAAGATGCAGCGAGCTGTGCTGTCTGCCCTCATCGTCATAGAGGTCCATGCTAAAGATGTTGCAGCCAATCTGGTGGAGCTGGGAGTCTCAAGCATCAATGACTTTGAGTGGATCAGCCAGCTCAGGTTATCTGTTCATTTTGTTGTTCTGCTTTCTGTCACTGTCTACTTCTGTCAATCCGGACCTTTGAGTCCACTATAATATTGTATGCATTATATCATATATTCTGGGTTTGTAGATATTACTGGGCAAAAGATGACTTATACATCAGAGCAGTGAATGCAGAGTTCTTGTATGGATACGAGTATCTTGGTAACTCCGGACGTCTGGTCATCACCCCGCTCACTGACAGGTAGACACCTAGCTGGTAATTCTAGGGTTGTCCACTCTTGTTCTGGCTGAATGCTGTGTACTCTTTTGAATACACCACTGTCTGCCTCTTTTAGATGCTACCTGACCCTGACAGGAGCTCTGCACCTGAAGTTTGGAGGAGCTCCAGCAGGTCCAGCAGGAACAGGAAAGACAGAAACGACTAAAGATCTGGGAAAGGCTCTGGCCATCCAGACAGTGGTTTTCAACTGCTCAGATCAGCTGGACTTCATTGCAATGGGCAAGTTTCTCAAAGGGTTGGCCAGGTAAGATATAATAAGACTGATAGAATGTCAGTTTCACTGTCAAATATCACAAATCTTGCCATACATCTAATTCATGTGGGATTTCTTATCTGTCTTCCATTTTGCAGCTCCGGTGCCTGGGCTTGCTTTGATGAGTTTAACCGTATTGATGTGGAGGTGCTGTCTGTGGTGGCACAACAGATCACCACTATACAAAAGGCCCAACAGCAAAGGGTGAGATGCTGCTTGATTAGAAATTTACAGGCTGGTACGTACTGCACTACTGTACTGATGCACAGAGTACTTGAGTTGTACAAGTAGTGTGCATAAGCACAGTATATACAGTTTGTATTTCTATTTTGTATAAATGCCCTTTTCTTTATTACATTTCAAGAAAGAACAAAATGTTTCATATATTTGAATTGAAGAAACTTTCTTTCCTGGAGTAATTACAGACACTTGAAAGCAGTGTTGTATTGTGTTATGTATAAATCAACACAGGTACCAATAAATTAATATGTTAGACATATCCTCACCAAGCATCACACATGGCCATTTTGATATAAATTGAAAATATTGCTTTTCTGCATCAGCCAAAACAGAATATATCGGTCATCGGTCAATTAGTAAAAAGTTTACTATCAGGAATGGCTAGTTTTTACAGGAGTTGATTTCTAGACTATATGCAAAATATACAACAGTCTCATAAAATATTCATTATTTGCATTGTTAGAGATTAGACTATTCACCAGTATAGAAAATTGGTAACATTACATCAGTTATTAAAAATATCAGTTATTCAAACTGAATAGTAACCAATTTTTAAAATAGATAATTTAAAGTCCCCCTCCACTCAAAAATGTGTTTTTCTTCTTGCTCCTACAGTTGAATGTTTGAGCTTCTCTGTACAGAATGACATATGTGCAGTCTTAACCCTAAAAGTTCAAAAAGTAAACTCCTCCTGCCGGTTAACTGCTCCGGATCAGAGCAGAATCGGGTGTTTGGTTTCCAGAGGACAGCAGCAGCAGCAGCAGCACAGGACTCTCCGGCTCTGCTCCCTGGCTCTCTCCTCCAGAGCTGGCCAGCGTTCAGCAGCTGCCTGTTGGCAAGCAGCAGCTCTGTATGCCGGTCTAGCCCAGCGACACGTGCAAATTATTTGCCCTTAGCTCAGCTTATATTAGTTTAGCCATCTGCCACTTGTGAGAAAAACATGGCAGACCTCAGGAAATTTAATTGATGGAGACTCAGATAGAGGCGTGGATGGGGGCTGGTACAATTTCTATGAAGCCCCAAGTGATGCAAGAGCATCAAATCTGAATGGCTTGTTGAATCATGAGAGTACAGAGCGAGCCAGCCCACACCAAACTGACTGGTTGGTCTTATTTCACAGTTTTGTGTGTTAGTGGACACATCAAAGACCCAAATATATACACACAAGCACTGAAAAAGTGAGTTTTTCATAATATGGCCTCTTTAACTTTTTTTGTGGAAAAACTATTTCAGACATAAATTATTATTCAAAGTAGAGTATTTTACATACATCTTAAACCATGTCTGGGGGGATCAACCTTTCCTTAGTGTTGAGTATTTTTCTATTATGGAGTTCTAAGCTTTAATTATTTTTCTGCATTGCACACGTGATGAGGCAGTCTTATGTTTCTTGTTTCTTGTGTTTTTAGGTGGACCGCTTTGTGTTTGAGGGGTCTGAGATCCCTCTTGTCCCGTCTTGCGCTGTATTCATCACTATGAATCCTGGTTATGCTGGTCGCACAGAACTGCCTGACAATCTCAAGGTTTGAAATGATAATAGAATTTTAAATAACCATACAACACTTAGAAGCAGTCGGGGTTCAACAATTGAGATTATATCTTCTGTTATGGAAAATTCTAACTTTAGGGGTTACAAATTGGGTTATGCTGGGTCAAGCATGGGCCTTGAGGTCACAGAGTGAGCAACACTAAATCTTACAGAGAGAGACACTGTCTTCTCTCCTTAAGATTTAGTGTTGCTCACTCTGTGACTTCAAGGCCCATGCTTGACCCAATATAACCCAATATGTAACCCCTAAAATTAGAATTTTCCATAACATCTTCTATAGGCCCTGTTTCGTCCTGTGGCTATGATGGTGCCTGACTACGCTATGATAGCTGAGATCTCCCTGTACTCATTTGGCTTCAGTGATGCCAAAGTCCTCTCCAAGAAGATCACCACCACTTTCAAGCTCTCCTCTGAACAGCTTAGCTCTCAGGTATGAACGCAGGGGAGATCTGTTCACCAAGAAAATGTGATAAGACCTATTTGACTGACAGTGGATGTATGTTATATTAAGAAAACTGTCATGTGAGTATATTGTAACAGACATGACTTTTTAAATACATTTCTTATTATACAGGTTAAAATTTTGACAAACAACACATAATAACAATATAAACAGGTTGGATTTAAACAGAGAGTAAGAATAATACAGAGCTTATCTAAATGGTAACAAATATATGTATATGTATTCAAGAAAAACTAAAACATAAACTTTTGCTCTTATTTATATGAAGGATCATTATGATTTTGGAATGAGAGCTGTGAAAACTGTGATCTCAGCTGCTGGAAACCTGAAGAGAGAAAATCCTGACATGAATGAGGTTAGATATGCGTCTTTTGTTTATTATGTAAGGAAGGTATGAAAAAAACATGACAGATAGAGTTTGAAAAACTGCACCTGCACAATTAATATTTTATTATTCTGCAATCTTGCTGTCTCCCAGGAGCTGATCTGTCTGCGGGCCATACAAGATGTCAATGTGCCAAAGTTTTTACAGGATGACCTGAAGCTCTTCAACGGTATCGTGTCCGATCTTTTCCCTAAGATAAAACAGGAGCCGATCAACTATGGCATCCTCGAGGAGTCCATGCGTAATGTCTGCACCAAGAAGAACCTCAAAGATGTAGATGGTTAGTGTTTCTGGAGGCACAGAAAATATGATTTGCTGTGTCCTGTATTTTCAGGATGTGTAGATAATTGATATTGTGGTGATTGCAGGCTACATTAATAAGTGTATTCAGCTGTATGAGACCACTGTGGTGAGACATGGCCTGATGTTAGTGGGAACCTCTGGATCAGGTAAAACCAAGGTGAGTCTTTTACTTGTTACTATGTTTTTTGCAGTTTTATTTACAGTTTTCCACAGTTGCAGAGTAATATCAGTCTTGTATATAAGCATTACTATTGCATGTGTTAGTGTTATGAAATACTAGGTGCAGCGATAACAGCTCTAAAGGGCCAGCCCTCTGTGAGTGGTGGTGTGTATGAGGCAGTTCAGATGTATGTGCTCAACCCCAAGTCTATCACCATGGGTCAGCTCTATGGGGAGTATGACTTGCTCACACACGAGTGGTAAGTGATGTTTTGTTCCATGCAAACTACAGAACAAACAACAATGAAAACACAGATGTATACTGTACACACACACACACATTTTACTTTTTATCCATCCATGCAGGACAGATGGTATCCTCTCATCTCTTATCCGTGGAGGGACAACCGCTATGGATCAAGAGAAAAAGTGGTACATGTTTGATGGACCAGTAGATGCTGTGTGGATTGAGAACATGAACACTGTGCTGGATGACAACAAAAAATTGTGTCTCAGCTCAGGAGAAATCATCAAGCTCACTGATGTAAGGTTACGTTTTCACACACAGGCTTGGATTTTCAGTCTGTGAGTTGTCTCCTGTCCCATGTGCATTCAGGTGCATTGTGTCTTCCTGCTGCAGGTGATGACCATGATGTTTGAGGTGCAGGACTTGGCGGTGGCCTCCCCGGCTACAGTGTCTCGCTGTGGTATGGTCTACCTGGAGCCCAGTATTCTGGGCCTTGCCCCCTTCACAGAGTGCTGGCTGAAGCAGGTCCCTGAACCTATGAAGCCATACACACAGCAGCTCAACTCCCTGTTTACCCGGTTCCTGCAGGTGAGAGGAAACACAACATGACTGAGAGAGACCAGCAGGGAATCATGTTTGCTGCCTTTGTTTTTATTTTTCTGTATTTGTACACAGGACTCCATCACATTTGTGCGCACATCAGTAAAGGAGGTCATTACATCACTTGACAGCAACCTTACCTGTAGTCTGCTCAAACTGATGGACTGCTTCTTCAATCCATTCAACCTTAAAGAGGTTTGTATGCAGCTTTTCTTTGTGTTTTACTGTTTGAAGCAACAAGAGCACTGTTAACAGATTCACCTCTGTGTGATATATATTGTTTGAGGGAAGTTGTGCGAGTTAGTTTAAAACATTAAGTTTTGAGTAATCTTAAAAACTGTAATGCTATTCAAATAATACAGATGGGTGACAAATTAAAGGAAAAACCAGTACAGGTCTGAATGCTTGACCCCTACAGTGAGGGGATCCGCTGACTCTGTTATGATGTGGGGGGCATTTTGCTGGCATTGTTTGGGTCCACTTGTCCCCTTAGAGGGAAGGGTCACTGCAAATCAACACAAAGTTGTTCTGAGTCATCACCTTTATACTATGATGAAACATTTGGGTTGAGTCACCAGATCTCAACCCAATTGAACACTTATGGGAGATTTTGGGCCAATGTGTTAGACAGCGCTCTGCACCACCATCATCATAACACCAAATGAGGGAATATCTTTTGGAAGAATGGTGTTCATCCCTCCAGTAGAGTTCAGAGACTGTAGAATCAATACAAAGACACATTGAAGCTGTTCTGGTGACACATGGTGGCCCAACACCTTACTAAGACACTTCATGTTGGTTTTTCCTTTCATTTGTCACCCGTCTGTATATCATTATCATAACTACCCGATCAAATATAATAATATGGTCAAATATGGTGAAACACTGAGAACAGCAACTTTAACAGAAGATGTTTTGATATTGATAAGAATGATGAGTGAGTTTTTTGGGTTGCATCTAAATGTATCAATCGATGATGCTTGTGCTGTCTACTTTCATCACTTGAGCATTTTCACATTTTCAGTCTTAAAGCTGATCAAAACCCCTATCTGACACAAAGTGTCAGTCTGCCTTGTTGTATGTGCCAGACAGTGTGTTGATGATTGTGCTCCTCTCTCAAATCCGTCATTGTCTTTTAGGGTGAGAAGCCACCACCCCAAAGGAAATTGGACCGTCTGAAGGAGTTGATTGAGCCCTGGTTCTTTTTCTCCCTGGTGTGGAGCGTAGGAGCCACAGGAGACGCAGCCAGCTGCAAGCGCTTCAGTTCCTGGCTCAAAAACAAGATGGCAGAGGAAAAGGTCACATCAGCATCTCTGCTTTAGCATCCAAATAGCAAAAAATTGATAGAATTTGTATTGATAGCTAGGTTATTTCTTGACAGAGGTGCATGAAAATAAATATAAATGCATTTGTTCTCCAGATTCAGTTATGTTTTCCAGAGGACGGCCTGGTATATGACTACAGGCTTGATGATGCTGGGATTAGTCACTTCGAGGAAGAAGATGAAGATGACAAGGACAGAAAAGTAAACAGATGACGCTTAAACATACAGATCTTGCATGGATGCAGCCAAAACTTGCAGACTCATTTTTGCCCGTTGACCCATTAATCTTAGTCAGTCTGTGCTCTAGGTCCAGTGGGTGAGCTGGATGAAAGACGCAAAGAGTGTTGTAATCACTCCGGAGACAAATTATGCTGACATCATCATTCCTACTGCTGACACAGTGAGAATGTCTTTCCTGATGGATATGCTCTTGACCAACAAGAAACCTGTGAGTACTTTGATTGTGGTTGAACTTCACACATCTGTTTGAAAATAGTTTTGTTTGTCATAAATAATAAAAAAGTAAAAATGATGTAATTTGTCAAAAAAACAGAACATTTTATACTAAAAGACTTATTCAGAGTCCAATTATGAATGCTTTACGTTGACATTTCTTTCATTCCTTAAAAAAGACACCATTGTACTATATTTATGTTTGTCTTTGTGTGTGTGTGTGTGTGTGTGTGTGTGTGTGTGTGTGTGTGTGTGTGTGTGTGTGTGTGTGTGTGTGTGAGCCAGGTGCTGTGTATTGGGCCCACTGGCACAGGAAAGACCCTCACCATGTCAGACAAGCTGCTTAATAACATGTCAGCTGAATACATCACACACTTTCTCATGTTCTCTGCCCGCACTTCAGCCAACCAGACTCAAGATTACATCGACAGTAAACTAGACAAAAGGTACGCTGCTCTGATACGCATATTGTCCATCCTAATACACATTATTTACAAGACAACGATACATCTGTAACTCACCATTTGTGACAGGCGAAAAGGTGTGTTTGGACCTCCAATTGGGAAATACTTCATCTTCTTCATTGATGACCTAAACATGCCCATGTTGGAGACCTATGGTGCCCAGCCTCCTATTGAACTGCTGCGGCAGTGGATGGACCATGGAGGCTGGTATGACAGGAAGCAGATAGGTGAGAACAAGTTTAATTTCGACGTGTTGTTTCTTTCATTTATTTTTCATATTAATTGTTGTATTTTTAGTGTTTTTTAAATTTATTTTTTAATCTGTATTTTCTACAATGTTACCCCGTGCCTAAAATATGAATTGTTGCCATTGTATTCATTTGTGTTCAGTTATTTTGGCTCAGAAATGTGAAACATCCATCAGATTGAGCTTCTCTCTTTCCTGTCCTTACTTCACAGGCACTTTCAAGCATATAGTGGACATCAATTTTTCCTGTGCCATGGGACCCCCAGGTGGAGGCCGGAACCCCCTCACCCAGCGCTTCACACGTCACTTCAACTTTCTGTCATTCACTGAAATGGAGGATGCCAGCAAGAAAAAGATTTTCTCCACCATTCTTGGCAGTTGGATGGGTGAGTCTCTGCTGCAGATTTAAGGCCACATTTTAGTGGTGAGACAGGTGTTGCAGGGTATAGAATACTTACATTGCAGAAAAAAACTAATCAGAATATTTTTTTCTCTTTCAGATGGAAATATGAGTAAAAAGGAACCAGGCAGTAAGTCAGGGACACAGAGAAAGGAAGTAGACAGAGAGTGCAAATCATGTAAAATGTCATACTCAGCATAAGTTAGTAAAGCGTCTTTAGTATAAGAAGACACAAAACAAAGGGCATGTCAAGACAAGTCATTTTATTTATAGAGCACATATAAAAACAACAAATGTTTGCAAAAGGGACTGAAAGTACATCTGATAAAGTTGTCTAAAACTGTCTCCAAATCCCAAAGTAAAAAGATTTACACCTGAACTTTTCTTTTCTATCCTATTGTTTATCAGGACCCGTGCCGGCAATCCAGCCGCTGAATGAGTCTCTTGTAGACGCCACTATCCGAGTCTACTCCACCATTACCTCCCAGCTCCTCCCAACTCCAGCCAAGTCCCATTACACCTTCAACCTCAGAGACCTGTCCAAGGTCTTCCAAGGCATCCTCATGGCTGAGGCTGGCATGATAGAGGTAGTCCGGACAGTTCAGTCAGATGTGACAGGTTAATGTGAAATAATCACATAACTATTATGAAATAGACTGTGGGAAAGTCCTCAATATTCTCATATCAGATTTAATCACTTTATCCATTAGGTACTTAAAATATTTGCCACAGTGGAATGACCTTAAAATACAATATAAAGGCCATTAGAAGCGTCCAGTCTAAGCAGTGTACTGTATGACTCAGGTCTGCAGTGCCACACAGTGGGTGTTACAAATATATTCTTGGGTTCCCTAGAATAGTCATGTGTGACTGAAGTTTGAACTGAAGAGAAAAGGTTGAAAGAGTTTTTGTACATCTCAAATTCTCCAATGTAAAGGTTGCATTACTTTTGTGGTTTTTAGGACAAACTGCAGCTGCTGCAGCTGTGGTACCATGAAAGCTGCAGGATTTTCCAGGACCGCCTGGTGTCTGCTGAGGACAGACACTGGTTCAACATGCTCCTGAAGGAATGCATTCAAGAGTTCGGCTGCAGTTTTGAAGAGGTTGTGCCCTGCCAACCGGTTTTGTATGGAGATTTCATGAATCCTGGAGCTGACATCAAAGTCTACACATTCATAGAAGACAAGGAAAAGGTGAATGGAGCCAACCAATGACCAGTGTTGTAATTGTGTGAAGTATGTGAAGAGTTTATTTGCAAAAACATATATCTACATTTTTAGTAATTTTCATATATCATGTTTTTTTATTGTGCATTCCAGGTAATATCAATCAAACGGCAGTTGGGTTGTGTTGATTAAGTAAAAATAACTCAACAAAATACAGTTAACTTAAAAAATTTAACTTTATTGAAAAAAAAAAAAATCCAATAATTATTATTTATTTATTTATTTTCCCCAAAAGCAGATAACGCCACATTTCATGTTTCAGAGTCAAACCATGCCATGTAATGAATATAAGTTTCTTCTATAAGTGTAATATTTAATATTCTTTAACATAAAACAAGTAAGTAAAATGCTGGAAATGCAACAAAAACAGCCCATTAATGGGCAATATCACACATTTACAAGATTCTACCTTGGAAAATACTGGCCAGACTACAAAACCCCTGAACATGAACGTGCCAGTGTTTTAACCTGCAGAGTGTTATTAAAGACCACAGCTGTGGAACACCAGACAAGCTCATTGGCGAATTGATTCATTGAGCCTAAAGTTTGCCAGTTTTTTGTCTGCAATCAGTTCTTTGGGAACTGCTCCATGTTACTTATTGTTACTCAGTATTCAGTGTAACTCAGTATTCAGTATGTCACTGTAGTCAGTCTCAAATCAGTATTCAGTATGACTCAGTATTTTAGTTTTTAGTATTTCACAGTTTTCAGTATTTCAGTGTTTAACATTTCAGTACTTTCTGTTTTCTGTATGACTTCACTTGTTTATATGTATTGAAGGAGATAACATCACAGGCTTTTCAGGTTCATCCAACATGACTGAGCCAAAGTAGCACCAAAATTCACTTTCAGACAGCACATCTCCAGCTGAACGTAGTCGCTGCCATATTGCTTCACCTGACCTGAATATTGTGTGCTGATTTGCTGAACCGATTTATAAGCTTCTGTTCAAGAACAGCACTGGTGTTTAACATTCTCTGCTGTAAAAACATGAACTTGCAATGCATTGATAACAGTTTTCTGACAAAACGTGTTTAGGGTTCAGAATGTGCAATGTGTTAAGAATAACTCAACAGTCAGGTCATTTTTTTAAAGGATGGCATTTATTGGATTTTGCGAATGAACTCTTCATGTTTTCCTATTGCTAAACAGCTAACCAGCCGATGATTTTTACACCTCTGTATTATATTGTCTAGTTGGCAAAAGTGATGGAGGAATACATGGAAGACTACAACCAGATCAGCACAACCAAGATGAAGCTGGTGCTATTCATGGATGCCATTGAGCATGTGTGCCGTATCAGTCGTATCCTGCGCCAGCCTCTGGGCAACGCCCTGCTTCTTGGAGTGGGTGGCAGCGGGCGTCAGTCACTCACTAAGCTGGCCTCATATATGTGAGACTCCCACACTTTGTGCAACTAAACACACAATTTTAATTAATCAGAAGTTATACTATACTGTGTTACTGCAAACCTTTTTCCAAAGCCTACACAAGTTCTTGGATTGATGTCCTAATTTACAGGCAGCTGTTTGTTTCCATTCATTTCAATCCTCTATACTTACGACATGAGACATGTGGTAAGATGATTAGATAAATACTGTACAGTAATCCATAACAATCAACATTCGTAGTTGTTACATTATGACAGTGATAGTTTAGGTTCAAACAGAAGTTGTTTAAAGAATGTTTAAAATTATTTCAAGATTGTGCAGCCATAAAGTATACGGTACATGAATTACTGTTAATGTGCTAAAACTTGCTCAAACACCAGTATTGCCCTATAATGAAATTGTGCCCTTGTCCTAACAATACATTTGTCTATATTCAGGTCAGAATATGACTGTTTCCAGATCGAGCTGTCTAAGAACTATGGTCAAACAGAGTGGAGGGAAGACATTAAAAGCATCATGCTGAAGGCTGGCCTTCAGAACCAGCAGATCACCTTCCTCTTCGTAGACACACAGGTGAACAGTAACACTCTTTTACCGCCTGCTGAAGTGTTGTGTGTGTTGTAATATAACAATTTTTCAATTATTATAAGTCAATCTGAATGAGAGCATAAAGAAAATGTCAAAAATGTAGCTCTAAATGATCTTAAGTATGTGTGAGTAATGTATCTCTGTACTCTTCAGGGGACAAGGCAACATTTTACCCATCAGTACCTTTGTGTTAAACCCTCAGATTAAGAGTGAGTCATTCCTGGAGGATATCAACAACATTTTGAACTCTGGGGATGTCCCCAACCTGTATGCATCAGATGAGCAGGAGCGCATCCTGATGGCCATGAAGCCAGTGGTGCAGGACCTGGGCCAGCAGCCAACTAAAGCCAATCTTATGGCTGCCTACATTAGGAGAGTCCGCAGCAACATCCACACTGTTCTCTGCATGAGGTATTTATTGTACAAAGCTTTTTCACTTGTTCTAAAGCAACTGAAAATAAGTGGATCATGTTCTTATATCCTCCCTCCTTATTGTCTTCCTCTCCCCCTGCCCACACCTGACCTGTTCATCTCTGCAGTCCTATCGGTGAGGTGTTTCGAGCGAGGCTAAGGCAGTTTCCTTCACTGGTAACATGTTGTACCATTGACTGGTTCAGTGCCTGGCCAGAGGAGGCTCTGCAGGCTGTGGCTTCATCGTTTCTTAATGAGTTGCCTGAGCTAGAAGCCAGCCCCACGGCCATGAAAGGACTGGTGAGGATGCCGTGTGTGTGTGTGTGTATGTGTGTGTGTGTGTGTGTGTGTCAGTGAGATTTATTGACATGAGGGTTTTAAAATAACAATGCTTACACTAGGAAGGAATGCAGTCATTGTTCACCCATGACAATTCAGAATTTTAGTCCCACTATTTTTATCAAAGATATCCTATGATACCATTTCTGCTTCACATTCATATGTAAGTTCTGAGTGACTGAAAAACTTTTCAACTGTTACATTTTTGCAAAGTGACTTCTTAATTAAGTGTGATAAATTGAAATCACTGACTGCCTGAAAAGTAGGAAAAACCCAATCAAAAATGTAAAATACTGCAATAACTTTTCACTAATCAGTTCCTTTTTTGCAGACATTGATGTGTATGAAAATTCACCAGATGGTAGCCAGGAAGTGTGAACAGTACTTGGCTGAGCTCTCTCGACACAACTATGTCACACCTAAGAGCTACCTGGAACTGCTCAAAATCTTTTCAAATCTCACCGGACGCAAGAAGCAAGAACTGTGCGGTGCTCGTCAGCGCATGAAAACTGGTCTGGACAAGGTGAAGTACTGCAAAGGACGAAGAATAGAAATTATTATATTTCTTATGTATTTGTGTATTTTGCATTAGATTACTCAGCTACGTCTCACTTGAATGAATATGAATGTTGAGTGACTCTGTGTAACTGGGTACATAGGCTTAATTAGCTCTTATCTGACTCTATGCTGTATGGTGACCCTGTAGCTCCTTAGCACAGCAGAGGATGTGAGTAAGATGCAAGAGGAGCTGGAGACGATGAGACCTCTTTTGGAGGAGGCTGCAAGGGACACTGAAGTTACTATGGAGACCATCAAAGTAAGGAAGTATTAATAAAGTTAGAAACAGATGAGCCATTCACAAATAGCATATACCATCTTTCTGAATTCTCCTAGCACTGATATTACATATTGTATCCTTCTCTCCATGTACAAATGTTAAAATTTATGCTTTGAGTCATTGTAGAGCACACTAGGTTTTTTTGACAACCATACAGAAAAAAGGTGATAATGGAACAAAAGCTGGGGTTATTTTTTCCTGTAGTGTGCATGTCCCATATATGTACCGTGTAAACCAATACATTCTATATCCTATGGACTTTGACTAAGCTTTATATTGTATGTGGACAGAAAGACACTGTGGTTGCAGAGGAGACCCGGAAGTCAGTGCAGGCAGAGGAAGCAAAAGCTTCAGAGAAAGCCCGTTTTGCAGGTGCCATCGCAGCGGACGCCCAGAGAGACCTTGATGAGGCTCTGCCTGCCCTGGATGCTGCTCTCACCAGCCTCAAGTCACTCAACAAGAATGATGTCACTGAGGTTTTGACTCCACTATGTTGAGTGGTCAAGATATTCTTCAATGCTGCATTGTTAGTTTATATGTCAAATATAACTTCCTGAATTTTTTTTTTCCATAGGTGCGAGCCATGCAGCGACCTCCCCAGGGGGTGAAGCTGGTTATTGAGGCGGTGTGCATAATGAAAGGCATCAAACCCAAAAGGGTTCCTGGAGAGAAGCCTGGCACTAAGGTTGATGACTACTGGGAACCTGGCAAGGGTCTGCTGCAGGACCCTGGCAAGTTTCTGGAGAGCCTCTTCAAATATGATAAGGTAAAGTACATATCTAGTGGATTTATTGCAAGGACACTGTGTGTTGACATAGTCTCTCTAGAACATTATTGCAGATCTGATCTTAAGCTCTACAGTTTTCTTTGTTTCAGGGTTTGGTGCTGATTCTATAAGATGTATTAAAAGCCATTTTTTCTGCCACTAATCATTTTCCGCAGGACAACATCCCGGATAGTGTGATCACTTTAGTCCAGCCCTACATAGATAATGAGGAATTCCAACCAGCCTCCATTGCCAAGGTGTCCAAAGCTTGTACCTCCATTTGCCAGTGGGTCCGAGCCATGCATGTATATCACTTTGTGGCCAAAGCTGTGGAGCCTAAAAGGGTAAAGAAAAAAAAACAAAACTGAAATCCATGTTTGAGCCATTGTCATAATTATCCATGTGAGACATTTTGAGACACCACTGCACTCAAAGTTAAATTTATTTAAATAGCAGTGTCATCTAAACATTAAAAATGGAATTATTTGTACAGCAAGCTCTCCAAGAGGCCCAGGAGGACTTAGCAGTGACCCAGCGCATCCTGGATGATGCCAATGAAAAGCTGGCAGCAGTGGAGGGTGGCATTGCCACATTGCAAGCCAAGTACCAGGACTGCTTGGCCAAGAAAGACGAGCTGGACAACAAGTATCAACTGTGTGAGAGCCGCCTTGTCCGAGCAGACAAGGTCAGAGAGAGGATAAGATAAGATAAAACTTTATTGATCCCCAGGAGGGAAATTTAGCATTACAGCACAAAAACAGACCAGATAAGTAGTTAGGAATATATAAAAAATACAAAAAAATAATATACATGTATACAATAAACTGGAGATACCAGAATACAGGAAGAAATATTTACTATAAGACTATTTTTATTTACTTAATATTTGTAGCGTTGATAGTTTTAGGTCAATGCAACCTCTTGACCCACAGAAAGCATCTATCTAATCATCATCGTTTTTTGTTTGTTCCACACTGATGATGCATTGATTCTCAGCTTATAGGTGGACTTGCTGATGAGAAGGTGCGCTGGAAAGAGACAGTGCAACATCTGGATTACATGGTCAATAATGTGGCAGGTGACGTGCTACTATCAGCAGGATACGTAGCATATCTGGGACCCTTCACTGTAAGTTAGTTGTAACTCAGTAAGTGTCCGCTGCATTTTAACATTCACTATTGTGAAGCTTTTGTCAGAAAATAACTAGACATTGTAACTTTTGTTTTAGTTATTAGAGTTAAGTAGAAATCAGAGCTTTTACAAATCATAAAACTTGAAGATAATCGTTAAGATTCACAATACTGGTTTTTAGTAGGCTAGCACTAGTGTCTCCATGTTTAGTGTTTGTTCCTTTATACATACAGTATATTCAAGTTCATCAGGGCAACATTATTGCATCATTTACCTAAGGGTGTTCATGGTTTTTTTGTGTTTAGGGAGAGTACAGGGCAGCCATGGCAGAGGAGTGGCTGCATTGCTTCAAGGAGCTGAGTGTCCCACACACTGACGAACCCAACCTCATCAACACCCTAGGAGATCCTGTAAAGATCCGCTCCTGGCAGGTCAGAACCAGCCTGTTGACCTGTTAAGGCAGACCAGCTGTGCTTGTAATCCCTGTCTTGTAACTTAATCATTCAAGTCAAGTTAATTTTTGTCTTGACTTGCATGTTTCAGTTCTTGTGAAATTAACTTAATCATTGACCTTCATTGTCATCACACTTAGTCATTTTTATATGAATAGATATCAGGTCTGCCCAAGGATAACCTTTCAGTGGAGAACGGTGTGATTGCCCAGTACTCTCTGCGCTGGGCTCTGTTCATTGATCCTCAGGGACAAGCCAACACATGGATCAAAAACATGGTGAGCTCACCTTTTTCCATGTGCTGATGTGGCCATAACTGCAGAGGGTGCTAGTGAGACATTATCCTTTCACATCACATGTGCTGTATACTTTATTTACCACTATCATTAGATGCCACTACAGAGCCTCCACTGCAGATGTTTGATGTGTTGTTAGGTTTAGCACTTACACAGATACCTGCTTTGGCTGATAGGCAAACATCAACAGCAATTCATCCTTACTTCATTCATCATACTTGCTTCCTGTTGTCATCCAGGAGCGGGACAATGCATTGGAGGTTATGAAGCTCAGTGACCGGGACTTCCTCCGTAGTCTTGAGAACGCCATACGCTTCGGTAAACCCTGCCTCCTGGAGAATGTAGGAGAGGAACTAGACCCTGCTCTAGAACCTGTCCTGTTGCAACAGGTGAATACACATGCATGCATATAAATACAACTCTGTGTTATGACAGTGTCATTCAAATATTTACCACACTCTGGTCTGCTTAACTCACATTTTTTGGCTCTTAGACATTTAAGCAGCAAGGCAGCACAGTGTTAAAGCTGGGTGATTCAGTCATCCCCTACCATGAAGGCTTCAAGATGTATATCACCACCAAGCTGCCAAATCCACACTACTCTCCAGAGGTCTCTGCCAATGTCACCCTTATTAACTTCACCTTGTCTCCCAGGTAACACATGTTTTATACAGATAAAAGCAAATTAAGTTTTTAACAACATTGATCTTGTGTGTAATTTTTGTCATCAATCATCGGTTATGATGACATTTAACTCAGCCGTATCAATTGCTGGGATCTGACTGAAAAGTCTTATTGCTTGCCCTGATTGTGAACCAGATAGAACATTTAGGGCACAACCAATTATTTCTTTAGTCTTACTGCCTGTGTTTAAGTAAATGTGCTTTCTGTGTGTTTCCAGTGGTTTAGAAGACCAGTTGCTGGGCCAGGTGGTGGCTGAGGAACGTCCGGACCTGGAGGATGCTAAGAACCAGCTGATCATCAGCAACGCCCAAATGAAACAGGAGCTGAAAGAAATCGAGGATGAGATCCTGTTCCGACTCAGCTCTACAGAGGGAAACCCAGTAGACAATGAAGAGCTCATCCAAGTGTTGGAGGCTTCCAAGATCAAAGCTGGAGAGATAAAGGTCAGACAGTCTGACAGTCACGCCATATATGATATCAGTCATATAGACTGATATCATACACGGCCTAACATGGAGTTCTTAAATGTCCAGTGTGTAGAATTTAGTGGCATCTAGCGGAACGGACTTGGACTATAATGTTCATGAGTATGTTTTAATTAGTGTATAATAACCTGAAAATAAGAATCATTGTGTTTTCGTTACCTCAGAATGAGCCCTTTATATCTACATAGGGAGCGGGTGCTCTTCCATGGAGGCTGCCATGTTGCCATGTTTCTACAGTACCACAGAACAGACAAACCAAACACTGCCTCTAGAACGTTTTTTGCAAGTTTCGTGGCCATCGTAGGTTCTCCTACACTCTTGGAAGGGTAGGGGATAGGTGTATTCAGTTGGTTGCAACCTGCAACCCCACAGCTAAATGCCACTAAATCCTACACACTGGTCCTTTAAATAATTAGCTTGGTTTTGTCTCATATATGATACTTTGGTGATGTGTCTCTAAACTTCTAAGCTATTATCATTGGATTTTCTGCTAACACACGCTGGTTTCGCTGGCAGGCCAAAGTGATGGCGGCAGAGAAGACAGAGCAGGACATTGATGCTACTCGTCTGGAGTATGTCCCAGTGGCTGTGCGCACACAGATCCTCTTTTTCTGTGTATCAGACCTGTCCAATGTTGATCCCATGTACCAGTACTCTCTGGAGTGGTTCCTTGGCATCTTCATGGCTGGCATTGCCAACTCTGAGAGAGCAGGTAGAAAGACAATCCATAGTAAATTTGTTTATGCTCTCTGGTTGCAAGATTGAGCACAGAATTATGACTGTACAACTGTACAAAGCTCAACATTTAGAACATGGACTCCAGATGTAAAAAACTAAAATAAAAAAAAAAATCCAACTCCACTGACTTTTTCTCAATATGTTTCTCACAGACACAGTGGAGAAGAGAATCACCAACATCAACGAATTTTTCACCTTCAGCCTGTACAGCAATGTGTGCCGCAGCTTGTTTGAGAAGCACAAACTCATGTTTGCCTTTCTCCTTAACGCTCGCATCATGATGAATGAGAACAAAATTGATATGGTGAGCAAGAGTTTGCAGTCTCGCACACCCTCACCTCTTTAATTTCCTCTAGGAATTCATATGTACGATACAGAAGTTCAATTAATCCAAGGTACATTTGATGAATGTGCTTTATCTCTCTGTGTCAGGCTGAGTGGCGCTACCTGTTATCTGGAGGGATGCCCATCCAAGAACTTTCCAATCCAGCAGTAAGCTGGCTGTCGGAGCGTGCATGGCAGGACATCCTGGGCCTCAGCGCTCTGGAAAACTTCAGTGACCTGGCAAAGACCTTCACAGAACATCTGCAGGGCTTTAAGAGAATTTTTGACAGCAACCAGCCTCACAGGTAAACATAGATACTATGTTAAAACAGGCACTATCTTTTCTTCATTTGCTTCATTTGTACTGTGCAGAAGCTGTCAATATCTAACAAGATGTGCATGTGTGTGTATGTTTGCCTATAGAGAGCCCCTCCCAGGAAAGTGGGACACAGAGCTGGACTCATTCCAAAAGTTATTGGTCCTGCGCTGTCTGAGGGCTGACTGTCTCATTCAAGGCCTGCAGGACTTCGTCTCAGCTCAGCTGGGGCAGCGATTTGTAGAACCTCAGGTAGAGTCCCTCCCCTCCCTCTTGCCTTAATGTTTATGTTAAAACAAATATGTATGCAGACACACAAAATCATTTTTATATCTGTGACAGTCTGCAGCAGTGCAAAGCATTAACTATGTTAACTTAATTTCTGTTCTTTGCTCTACAGTATGTGATAGCAGTGTTTATAGCTTACCACTTCTTCTTTCTCCATCTCTCCCCCAGACGTCAGACCTGTCTGTGGTCTTCAAGGAGTCGACCCCCTCCACTCCCCTCATCTTTGTCCTGTCGCCTGGCACTGACCCTGCTGCTGACCTCTACAAGTTTGCTGACGTCATGCAGTTCTCCAAGAAAATGAGAGCCATCTCTCTGGGACAAGGCCAGGTCAGGGCCTGGGGGATGCCTGGGAATTCTCTCACACTTTCTCTTTCTTTCTCACACACACACTCTCTCTGACCCAGAAGGAAAGCCACTGTAAATCACTTTCTCACAGAACCAGGCCATTCTCTTTTGTCTTGTTAGGAATGGCCACCTCAGTGCTAATTGTTTTTTTCTATTTCTGACCAGAGGCCAGGACAGTGTACCATATTACTTAGACAAATGTCACATTCCAGTACACCATAAATCAGCTTGACCAACAACCATAAAAACCTAATGTGCAGGTGTTAGGATAAATGCAGACTCATTGTCCACAAACTCCTCTTCCAGCAGCACCCTCCCCCCTCAATAGATATTAGTGTGCATTTATCACATTACTTGCCATGCTGGCTCTGAGGGCTCTTAAGCCTTCCTGAAAGACTCACAGAATGCCAAAAAGGATGGATGGAGATGTGCTGCATCCGGCAAAATATCAGCAAAATAATCTATATGCTACCCAGTCCTTGGATGTTGTCTTTTAAATGAAAGCCTTGTGTTAAGCTTATATGTTTGGAGCTTGTTTTCTTCACATCTGCATTTTTCCTCTGCTGTTGTTTGTGTGATTCAGGGCCCCTGGGCTGAATCCATGATGCACACTGCAATGGAGAGAGGTCAGTGGGTCTTCTTCCAGAACTGTCACCTGGCGCCCAGCTGGATGCCTTCACTGGAGAGACTCATTGAGAACATAGACCCAGTAAAGGTCAGGACATAGGCATACACAGAAGTGCAGGGACATACACAAACTTATGCACGCGCGCACACACACACACACACACACACACACATACACACACACATATACAAGACAGGATCATTAAAGGTACTGTATGTAAGAATTTTAGTTTAAAACATTCAAAAATGAACTAAAATTATCAACAGAATGTGAAGAACAGTTTTGACATTATGTCAAAGACGTCTATGTATTGTGTTCCAGAGGTATCTTCTGAAGTTAGCATGCTAACCAGCTAGCCCCGTCCCATCCTGTCTCGTAATACCACTTTGTACCTCAAGAGGCAATAGTGAGTCACTGTAGTGTCCAGTCTGCCCTCAGTACAACATGAGAGGATGAAGAAGTAGTGCTGCCAAGAGGACGTATTCTAACCTCTTGTCAATCATGTTGATGGTACTGTTGACGGTTAGTCAATGAATGGAACAGTAAACGCAATGATGGCTGAAGCTCTTGGCAAGCGACCATTATCACCATCACCACCACCACTCGCTCCCGGCAAGAAACCACGTTCGGCGGCAAAGAAAACAAGTGATAGAAATAGAAGCAAAACAAGAGTTAACATTTGCGTTGCTTTCCACCACTGGAGACAGTGATATGCTGCCCCCAACTGGTTTGGAGTATGAATTCGACAGGTGGCCAATTCTTACATATAGCACCTTTTCTGTAATTTTTTAATTTACTGCCCGCGGGCACCATGTCCTTTCCCCTCTACAGGTGCACAAAGACTTCCGTCTGTGGCTCACAAGTCTTCCCAGCAACAAGTTTCCAGTGTCTATTCTCCAAAATGGTTCCAAGATGACCATTGAGCCTCCGAGGGGCATCAAGGCCAACCTACAGAAAACCTACCTGAGGCTCACCAATGATTTTATCGCCTCCTCCACCAAGGTGTTTCTCTCCTCAATCGTCCTTCAACTGAGTCCGCTCCTGCTCATATTTACATCCTTACTACTTACTTTTGATTACAAACCTGCATCTTTGAATCAGTTTTGTTTTTGAGAACCACTCCTCTCCTCTCCTCTCCTCTCCTCTCCTCTCCTGTCCAGGCAGCACACTTCAAGTCTCTGCTCCTGTCTCTGTGTCTGTTCCATGGAATTGCACTGGAGCGGAGAAAGTTCGGTCCACTGGGCTTCAACATTCCCTATGAGTTCACCGATGGAGACCTGAACATCTGCATCAGCCAACTCAAAATGTTCCTGGACGAGTACCAGGACATCCCATACAAGGTGGGGCGAGGGCTTCTGTCTATATTCAACCTGTTTGGAGAAAAATATTTCCAAAGCCCCATATTTGAGTCTCATTTTCTGTCTTATTCTGTCTTTCTCTTGTTCTTTTTTCCTCTTCCTGGCTTTTTTATCCCTCTGTTTCTGTCTCCCTTGTCCTTCGAGCATGTCATGTATGACACATCTATTGCCCACTGTTTATTGCTATTTTATTGTGAAATAGTTCTTATCTCTGTGGGTAAGCTTAAAGAAAAACAGACCCTTTAATGAGAAATGCTACCTGTCCCTGCCAGAGAATGTGTGTGTGTGTGTGTGTGTGTGTGTGTGTGTGCGTGCGTGCGTGCGTGCGTGCGTGCGTGCGTGCGTGCGTGCGTGCGTGCGTGTTTGTATGCATTCATTTGTCTCCTCTTTTTGTCCTCCACTTGTCCAGGTGCTTAAGTACACCGCAGGGCAGATTAATTATGGTGGCCGTGTGACGGATGACTGGGACAGACGCTGTCTTCTCAGTGTGCTGGAGGATTTCTACTGTCCCGCCGTGCTCGCTGATGATCATATCTACTCCTCATCTGGAGTCTACCGGCAGATAGACACAAATCTGGATATCAAGGTTAGATACTGTAAAAGCCAGGGCATTCAAAAGATTGCGATAAGAGCAGTGCATTCAACCTTTATCTGCATCAGTACAATGAAGGAAAATGGAATTTTGTCTCTGGTGCTCAGAGGATTAA
This sequence comes from Thunnus maccoyii, assembly GCF_910596095.1. NCBI lineage: Eukaryota > Metazoa > Chordata > Actinopteri > Scombriformes > Scombridae > Thunnus > Thunnus maccoyii. The sequence continues at coordinate 9,008,074 of NC_056535.1, read as the reverse complement.
ACACTTTAAAAATAAAAAATATTGAGCACTTTAAAAATACAACATGTCTTTTCAGAAACAGTGTCTATGTTTTTATTGGAACTACTTTCTATGTTGAAAACATGTCAACTTCTCTCCGTTTGCACAACGTTGTTCCCCAATAAATCAACAGTCACAGAAAATGTTTTCTCTGTTCTTTCTGCATTTCATAAACAAGGAAACGTAAGATGTGAGGCTGTAAGTATTTGTCATTTTTGAATAACTGTGTGCAATTACACAAGTGTTGACACTGTACATGTTAAGTTTGGATGCCTGCAGATCCTGGGAAAGTCTTAAAAAAAGTTATATAATTGTAATTCAAATTTAAGCGGTTAAATTAAGATTAACTGACAACCAAAACCAAGTTAATGACACTTTGTTTGTTTTTGGTTAGAGCTCATACAGCTGGTGTCAGTGTATCTTAGCGAGTGACCTGTTGTCATGGATATTCTGACCCTAGGGTTACTTGGCATACATCCGTGGTTTGCCCATCAATGATACACCTGAGATCTTTGGTCTCCATGACAACGCTAACATCAGCTTTGCCCAGAATGAGACCTTCGCCCTGCTGGGAGCTGTGGTTCGTCTCCAGCCTCGAGCTGCATCTGCTGGGGGCAAAACTCAGGAGGAGGTACAGATGTCATATTGATTAGATTGCCTTTAGTCTTTTTGTTATCTTTATTAGTACTAATTACAGCATATTGTATTATGTATGCTAAATAGCGACAGGCTGAGAGGCATGGGACAACAGAAAAACTGTTTTTCCATCAAGATTTTAGCAGAACACACTTAACTGAATAATGTTAAGTAGGAATTGAGTTTTGATGTGTGAAGAATTGGATTCAATGCCTTTTCTAAATGCCTGGACCAAGGCTGATCTGCCTCTTCCTGTACCATAGATAGTGGAGGAGATAGTGGCAGGCATCGTTGAAAGGATCCCACAGCCTTTCAGTGTCCAGGAGGTGATGGAAAAGTACCCAGTCCTCTATGAAGAGTCCATGAACACAGTGCTGATCCAGGAGGTCATCAGGTAACATTAGGATGTTACTGTGAGATAACCTCACAAACCACCTGCAGGTCTCCTTGATATAATAACTGTTGCTGTAGACTCATGATCAGGGCTTGAAAGATGTGACCAAATGGAGGTGAATTCACATAACCACTGTTAATTTTAAAAACTTCCTTTTGTGCCAGTGATGCGCCATACTGAGATCAGCTGCAGCAAATTAATCGCTCCTGGATTCTTCTCTCCATCTGTTACTTTAATGACTAGTGAATTTGAAATACTCATCCAGGGAGAACAAATGTTTGCAGTTTGGTGATTGTTTGAGACCAGAGAAAGAAAGTGCTGTCTGTGCTAAACTAAAAGCATCTTAGATGATGATCAGCTCACCTCGCAGTCAAGTCTAGTGGCCAGAATAGATCAGTGATACTACCCAGTATAATAGTAACATTATTTCACTTTAGAGGTAAAAAATAATAATAATTAACTGTGTAACCAGTTATGCAGTGAGAGAAATTGTACCCTTCAAAAGCCACAGCCTGTAATCATTCTGTAATAATAACAGTTTCATTTGGTTGTGTGTGAACTGTTGTAGCTGAGGATGTCAGCAACTTCTCTAAAGTGAGTTTGGGAAGCCAGAAATCTCTGAATCTGACACAGAATTGGCTGAGATCAACAGTCTTATCAGCCTCTTGGAAATATATTACGTTCATTTTGTGCTGCCATTTTTTTCTATTAAGGCATGTTGTCCTTATGTTATAAACAAGACCTTTTTCAGAAAATGGAATTATATTTTAGTTCATTTTGTCCAAATTGTCCCTGAAGCATATTGACTAAGATGTGTAACTTAATGCAGCAGTTACTGTGTATATGCAATATCAATAATCAATATTTTGTGCTCTCAGGGTTCTGATCTTAATATTTTTTACATTTTCATTTCCCTCTATGTAATAACGGACTACACAGATGACCATATCTTGAGTATTACTCAATCTGTCGTCAGTTTGAATCTTCAGTACTTGCATAACCTTTATGTCTTTCAGATATAACAAGTTGCTGGCGGTGATCTCTCAGAGTCTCAGTGATATTGTGAAAGCTCTGAAGGGTTTGGTGGTGATGTCCTCTGAACTGGAGCTTATGGCCAACAGCCTGTTCAACAACATGGTACCAGATATGTGGAAAGCCAAGGCAAGACACACACACAGACATACCAGTTATTACTTTTCTGATCTCCGTGTGGAAACCAGGGACCAGTGTCACAACCTCTGTAAAACATCATGTTACATATTAGACACAACCAGCTAATGTATTAGTAGTTGATGAATTGTAAAGATTCATCACAAAATAGGACATATATGTGAATGTATTGTCTTTTGATTACATTTTTAAAAATTACATGAAGTTCACTTCACCTTTTTTTTTCTTTTAGTAATTCTGTAGGCACAGGGATCCACCCTGCCTAAAGAAAAGAACCTTGACCCACACACTTAACAACAACATTCACACAGAAGCCATAAAATACTCATCTGTCACATCTTTTAGGGGATTTTCTTAAGATGATGGAAGCCAAAATGCCAAAGTACAGAATACTACAGTTTGCATTCAACTGGACCGATGTAATGACATCCATCTGTGTTACAATCTGTTCTATTTGACATTTGGAGTGATTTCACTGTGCAGGACGACAGATGAACCTTTGGTGACATTTCTGCCCTGATCTGATTATTACAGGCTCTGCTGTCTAAGAATACATAACTGTGTGTGTCTGTCTCTGCAGGCCTACCCATCTCTGAAGCCTCTGGCCTCCTGGGTGTCCGACCTGCTTCAGAGGATCAATTTCCTGCAGACATGGATCTCTAATGGCATTCCACCTGTCTTCTGGATTAGCGGTTTCTTTTTCCCTCAAGCTTTTCTCACTGGAACCCTCCAGAATTATGCCCGCCGCTCCGGCACCTCCATCGACACAATTGGATTTGACTTTGAGGTCAGACAGTAAGCTGCATGTGTGACAGTCTGTTACTCCCCCACTAGCTTAAAACGTATTAAACTTAAGATTTCTCAGGTGTAACACTACAGATTTAGAGGCTTAATTAACGTCAAACCCAGTCTAAATTGTGTGTATCACATATACTGTCATTTGTTCCTATTATAATTTCTTTGAAACTTTATTTTTCTTTTCTTTTTTGTGATCCTTTCTCCTTCAGGTAATGGTGAAGTCAGCGTCAGAGATAACTGAGAAGCCAAACATGGGCTGCTACATCCACGGTCTATTCCTGGAGGGGGCTCGCTGGGATAATGAGGCAGGTCAACTCACTGAGTCCAGGTCCAAGGAGCTCTACACTGAAATGGCCGTCATCTGGCTGATCCCCAAACCCGACCGCAAACCCCCAACCTCTGGGGTCTACGTCTGCCCCATCTACAAGACCCTCACACGTGCTGGTCAGTATCTTAGCATGACAAGCTTCATCTTTTTTACAGCTAATCTGATTTGTTACATGATTTAGTGCTTGGCTTACACGTTGTTTATTTAGAGATTTATGGAGGGTTTTTTTTGTTAAGGAAGTGGATTAACCCACGACTGTGAAGCTGCTGCTCGGGTTATGAACTCTGTTTGTCAGTGTGACGAGGGTCTTGCTCTAGTGTGTGTGCGCATCTGCTTTTGGTGGTTTTATTACTCACCCAAAATAGACTCCGGTCAGTGTCTTGTTTCACGAAGCTTCTGAAAGTGCTGCTCTGTATTTTCCACCCACAGCACGCAGCCAACACCTCGTGCTGGCACGGTAGACTTCACTCAGAGCAGTGATGGAAAGAAATAAACTGTTTAAATTCCCTCTTTATGTCTGTGTGCTGCTCTGTTTGCTTTTACAGGGACGCTGTCCACCACTGGTCATTCCACCAACTACGTGATCGCGGTGGAGCTGCCAACAGATCACAGTCAGGGACGTTGGATCAAACAGGGAGTCGCTCTCATCTGTGCACTAGACTACTGAGTGGTCCATTTAGTTGGTATAATAAACTGTTTTGTACAACAAAATGAATGAATATTGTCATGTAAGATTATTTACTCTGATAAAATCACTGCTGCTCCTATGGTAACACAAAGTATCCTCTCATGACCATCATTTTTTCTTTAGTCTCATCCATATTTTCTATACAGCCAAGAAATCTGATCATCAGCAGTGACTACGGTTCACTTGATCACTGAATACTGAGCTGAATATCCGTCCTGCTCCTTTAAGGCGGTCACACAGGGCCAGTTGAGAAATATGACTTAACTGAAGGAGGGTGGTGCTTAGACGAACGGTGACAGTGACTGGCCATGTGAGTGAATGCAACCAAAGGACTCCACATCAAAAGGAAACTGAGTCCACCAGAACCAGCGGGATTCCCGCCTCTCTGCTGTTTGTTAAAGGCATTTCTGACTGGAATTGTTTTTGTTTTTTTATGTCATTCAGATGTGCTGAAATACTGGATTTCTTTGAAGAGACAGTCTAGACCGGTAGAGTTGACAGAGCATTTTTTTAAATATAGGCGCGTATTTAAGTTTTTGAGAATAAAAAAAATCGTTATTGTGTGATTCATAAGCTATAGCCTACTGTAGATACAGTGTAAGTGTGTGACTGTGTGGAGTCCTCACAGGGGCTTTGGTGCCCAGGACAGCCAGAAGCGCCAGCGGCGCTCAAGGATTCCTGTCAGCTTGACGCAATTACCGGAGGGCAGCAGGAGTCATCGTATTTACTTTAGTGAATTACGCACGCTTTCCTTTTTCTGAGCACCGCTGGTGACAACAAGCCGGTGTGAACATGCTACAAAATGGAAATGGAAAGGAGACCCCGCTGCAAGCGCCGAAAGCAGAGGCAGAGCCGGACTCCCCGGCTGACAGCCCGCAACAGCAGCAGCCCGCTGCCCCCAACGCCGACAGCAAGGACGCGGACGCAGAGACCACGCAATTCCCCATGCCCGTTTACCCCAAACTGGAGATAAAGCGAAACGCAGTAACGGACGATTATAAGATCTCCAGCCAGGTTCTGGGTTTAGGGATCAATGGCAAAGTCCTTGAGTGCTACAACAAGAAGACAGGAGAGAAGTGCGCACTGAAGGTATACTGGAGTCACCTGACACACACGTTATAACCAGTGAACAGTTTGCACTGTTTATAAAGGGGGTCAATTCAATCGTCAAGACAGAATCAGTAGTACATATACAACTTGTAATAGGCATTTATAAAAATATATTTTAGCTGAATTGAAGACTTTTAGATTTAAATTTAGCCCACTGATGCAAGGGAATATTAACAACTTCAAAAAGAAAATAAAGTTCTGTTATAGTTATAAAGTTTATTACCGAGGTTTGCTTAGTCCATGTAGATCTGATGATCTGTTTGGAATACCAGGCTCCAGTCCTGTATTTTGAACTTTAATGGTGAATCTACATATTTATTTAGATTTAGATCATAAATTGTTCCTTCAAATACAAAGAATTCTAAGTCATAAATGAGGATTTGTTAATTCTGTTATTGGTAGGCTTATATCTTGATACATCATGATTAGAGTTGAAATGCTTAGTCAATTAATCGATTAACAGAAAATTAATCAGCAACTATTTTGATAATTGATCAATCTTTTAGAGCCATTGTCAAGTAAAAACGATAAAATTCTCTGGCTTCAGTTTCCTAAATGTGAATATTTTCTGGTGTATTTAGTCTTCTCTATAAGTAACAGCAATGGACTGTTGACCAAAAGACCAAAGAAAACATTTTAGGTTGCATCTTGGGCTTTGTGAAACTGTTTTTCACCATTTTCTGACATTTAATAAACTAAACAATTATCAATTAATCAAGAAAATAATCAACAGACTAATCAATAATGAAATTGAAAGAGTTGGAACTAGGTTGAAACTGTAGCTTCAAGATCTTTAACCTTTATCGGAGGAGCTGCAAAAAGTGACTTGAATGATCTTCTAGTCACGGTGAACTGAACTTCATTCATACTGTGTGTGTGTGTGTGTGTGTGTGTGTGTATTTCTTAGAGAGCGTGAGTGTAAGGTTGGTTTTCATGTATGTGTGCCTGCTGCTGCTCACATTGGGCTGACATGACATGAACTGTCCATGTTGCCCAGTGAGCTCACATGCTGTATGTGTGGACCTGGACTAAAGCTGGGTGATAAGGACAAAATCAAATATCACAATATTTTTGACCAAATACCACGATATTGTGACAATATTGTGGAGATGACTACTGGTTCTTTCACAAAATATTTACAAATGAGATATTTGACTAAGTGGATAAAGGCCGATAATAGAACAGATAGAACAGTCTTCACTTTACTGTAATGCAGCCTTTAAAACCAGGAAAAGACAACACGCCATATCACGATATTATGATTTCCAAAATCTAAGAGGATATCTAGTCTCATATCATGATATTGATATCATACTGATATATTGCCCCGCCCTAACGTGGAAACAGTTTTCTGGAAGCTCGGCCTATCACTGGATCAGATACAAGTAAAGGGGCACGCGCTCACCCAGCCATATGCTATGACATGTTACACTTCTTCAGAGAGACACACATAGATGTTGAGAGTGACACCTTATCCGGGGTCATTGGAAACTTGGGTACAGCTTCACACACATGTAGACACACACACGCACGGGTCGTCGAGCTGTCACCTGTCACCCCTGGGCCACAGACTCAGAGAGATTTACTGGCTTACAGTAATCCATCTGGATCCGAGCTGCCAAACCGGGCAGCAGCAGTGGCACAAGCAGAGCTGCAGAGCCAGGGCTCGGGGGATAGAAAGAGACAGAAGATGAGAAAGAGAGATAAACTGAAGCAGAAAATAGGCAGTCAGAAACAAAAAGATGAAAGGCCGAGAGGGATAGGATGCTTGATAGCATCATGTCAAAACAGGAGACAGGAGAAATGACAGCAGGGAGAATGACAACATGTATGTGGCTGGAAAATCTTCAGGCTTCTTGCTGAATTCAATTTGAGTTTGTTTTTTTTTCATGTCAAAGGGTTAGGGATATCATGTCAAAGCAACATTTGTAAGAAGACACTGAGCTGTTTACATGCTGCCGTGGCACAAGAACACGTTTTATTCGAAACTTTTTGTTGGCTACTTAGAAGCCATGACAGCATCCTCGCTGCCGCACAGATTTCAGCTTCCACTCAGAGAAAACCAACAGCATTTCAGGGTGACCCCACCTGAGAGGAAGTCCCACAAACACAGCACACTCAGCTCAGAAACCTGTTAAAAGGTTTTAAAGAGGACAAAGGAAACACTCGTGAAATCATAATCTGCCCTCTGTTGTAGCTCTTACTGCTGTCTCAGTAAATGGGATTGTTCTGGTCCTGCCAACACAGTTGCTTCACCGAAACCTGATAGAGTTCTTATCCTACTGTATTTCCACTCAGGATAATTTATGACTTTCCAAGCATTTTTTTAATCTCAAGGCAAATATAAAGCAAAAGGAAACAGTGTTTGATGTGGAAGGGGTGAGGAGAGTTGACCAGCTCACTGGCTTTTTAATTAAGAGTTGCTCTGAGCGTTAAACGTAATGGATGGGTATAGGTTTAATCCACTTTGCAGCAGAGCTGGAGGGGAGCCATCCTTTTAATGTAATTCAGTTACAGTCATCAGGATTCTTTTAACTTGGATTTGTCTGACTCCTGGGAGGAGAGGGAGGTGGGAGAGCCCTGTCTTGCACACCAGTCCTCCCACCAAACACTGCCGTCAACCACTAAAACCATCACGAGCTGATATTTGGCCGGTGAATGTTCCATTTTAGCATCTGCGCTGCCTTCCAGCTTAGCGCACAGGCTTCCATTCATAGTCAAAACCTTCCCTTCGACTTGTTTGTGTGTGTTCACCTCTGCGGTCAGCCTGTTGGCATGCTTGTTTCACATCTGGGTTTCCTCTGGGAGCCACAGAGACCAAACTGTCAAAGTAATCCTCAGTGGTTTGGTAAGACAGACACTGCATGGAAGATCTTGATTTTGAAAAGTGCGCAGCAGGTTTGCTCCAGGAAGCCGGTGCTGTTAAAGAAGTAAATCAGTCTCCATTGACTCTCAGGCTTTAGCTGCTTGTTGGGCAATTCAAGATCATTATCTGCTTTGATTGTAACATGGAAGACACATGCTGGGTAATGAATGCAGCAGCAGGTTTTAGTTTTTTAGACACATTAACCTTTGTGGTTGTTTTTTTGTTGGAGCATGTGTTGGTGTAGATCACTCCTGCTTTCTGTTCAGCTTATACAAAACAGGAACTTTATTTTTTACCCAGTTGGGACAGTCACCGGGGATTTTACTTTCAATTCACTGACACTTTGTATGTAAAGTACACTACAGTTTAGTGATGTAATAGAAAATCTTCAAGTAAAAATACATCTTGGATGGGTTTTTCTTTTGTATTAGTTGTAAATTTACATAGTAATTTGTAGGTTCAGTGAGTTTTCAACACTTTTAAAAAACTTTCATAGATATAGAATACAGCACAAAGCTACATAGCTTTTAGAAATTCATCCATGTTTCTTGTTATTTTTAAAATCAGTACCAAAAAAGCAGCAAAAATACATACAATCTATTTTGCCTGTGAGCTAAATCTTATAACCTCCATTGTTATTACTGCACACAGCAGGTATAGAACAATCATTAGAACGATAATGTATATTATCAGTCACAGTTTAACTAGCCCACTTTGCTGTAAACTTTATGAGCAGCACTTTATTGGTAGGAGTTGTAAAGATAAACCACCTTTTTATCAAGATATACAGACCAGTGCTGCAACAGCCTCTAATATTAATACAATGTAAACATGTAGGAGCGTGTGTGTGTGTGTGTGTGTGTTAGTGGTGTTAAAGTCTGTGGGCTGTATCAGGTAAAGGTGCGTGTGTCTCAGTGTGTGTTACCACCTCCTGGAACACAGACGTGATAGGTTTAGAGGAGTGTGAGGAAGCAGATGATTGGTTTAGAGCAGGATCAGGGGCAAGCGTGTGTTTAGTCTCCATGATGTCGCCTCACATATGAAAAGAGTCCATCAGAAGATTAACTCCGTCTCTCAGTCATCTCTCCGCCTCCCTTGTAGTGTTTTATGTCTATGTTTAATCCACGCAGTCCTCTTTTATTACAGCCAATTCTCTAGTCAGTGCAGGAAATTAAGGAAACTGGCTCACATGCTGACTGCTCAAATTAAAGTCATAAAACTATAAATGACATAGCAGAAACAAACCTTCCCAGTGCTTCACTCATAGTTAAGCTCAGTGGGTGAGGCCGAACAAAATAAGGCACACATAGTAGTAGCTGAGACACATAAGTCACCGGAAACCCACAACTTCTACTTTCAACACCCTTCTGTGCACTGAAACACTCGGCCCTCACTTCCTCTTCCACAGTAGTGAGACAGCTAAGTTACAGATATGAGTTGTCGTTTCTGATAGTCTGACTTAGGAGTTTCCAAGAAATGTGAAAGTTTTTTTTTATTTCCATCCACACAACTGAATCTGAATTTTGGTAAATATTCTGTCCACATTTTAAAGTCCGTGAGTCAGCCCCTCTGTGTGTTATGTACTCCAGGCTTGATCTGTGACCAGGCCGGCCTTGTGAACAGCAGGAGATCACTCCATCACTGTCACATCCAAAAATACACTCTGACTCAAGATGTGTGCTATGTCAAGGTCTGCCACCTGCTGTGTGTGTGCGCGCGTATGCTTATGACAAACACACATCCTGACGCGTGACCAGGCTTTCTTCAGGACTGCATGGATGTCCTCAGCTTACACTGAAGTGAAGACAGTCAAAAACTATTATTATATTATGAATATTGTAGTAATTATTTTCTTATCTACACAACAGGAGGCTCACTTTTCACTAAACTAAAACAAGACATGTCATAAAATATGTTGTTACGGAGCAACCATCAGATAAAAGTTACAGCAAGTAAAAAAGTATTGTTTCATTAGGGTAACAAAGCACAGAGATCAACAAAACCACCAAAAAAAAGTTAATTTCCATGTCGACCAAATGCTTTAAAATGAGTTTAAATTTATGACACGATGCTGTAAGTTTGAGGAATCTTAGATGCTGGAGTAGGCCTCGGTGATGAGGTTAAAGGTGTACTCCAGCAATTTAATATTTTACTTCCATGAAGATGGGGCGACTCACAAGTGTCAGATTATAAAAACAATTTAAAAAAAAAAATGTGAAAAAGTGGCAGACGCTGATATCCTGACTTTTAATCTCAAACTCATCCTACTGCATCCTACATTTCCCTACATGCAACTTGAATTCACCTGTCATTAGGTTGCCTCTGCCTGCTAAATGCCTACTACTGTCAAACTCCACGCCTCCAGTTTGTAATGCAAGCTTTCTGTTCAAAATTTTAAGTCTCAAGGCCCAAAAGCAAGTATCCCCGATGACATCATCTGACCCCCTTATCACATCATCAGGGTTATTTTTTTGTATAAAAAATTATTTTTGTGTATAAAACTGGTGGAGTGCCCCTTTAATACCTTACCATACTTTGTTTTTAATTGTAGAAACTAATGTTTTCCTGTTAAGCATTACATTAAAGTAGACCAAACTCATATGTGTGACAAAAGCTTCAATAACTTTCTCTGTTTTTAATCACAGCCTGCTCCAGATATTAATTTGGACAGCATGATAACATGATAAGATCATATCATCACATATGATTCCCCTGAAAGCCTGTAACTGTTTGATAATTATCAACCAGAAATGTATCTGTTTAGTTCATCAGTCCTGTAATACACTGAAAATGTATCTTCTTTTCATTGCTTTCCCTCTGCGTCTGCCAGATTCTCTACGACAGTCCCAAAGCGAGGCGAGAGGTGGAGCTTCACTGGAGAGTATCAGGCGGACCGTACATCGTTCGCATCCTCAGCCTGTATGAGAACATGCATCATGGGAAAAAGTGCCTGCTCATCATCATGGAGTGGTAGGATCCTCTATTAGCCACACAGACTGTATCACCCCTGTACACATGATTTACCCACCTTGACCTGCCTGCATCATTTCTTTGACAACCATTTAGTGTTTTTTTCATTACTATCCAGTTAAAAACCATTTGCTATATCTCTGTGTATTAAAGGTTGTATTAGCTATTTGTTTGTAGTATTTAAAACCCATTAATTATCTGAAATGAAACGTTACAAAGCTTAAATCAATTCCTGAAAACTTTGAAAACATGTCCTGCTGTATTAAATCAGGCTTCTATCAAGTTTCAATTTCAAAATAGACAATTAATCATGTAATGACTGCAATTTTCATAAATCACAGGTTTGAGAGGGAGTAGAGATCTTGACAGGATGATGTGGATTCGTCTAACAAAATCTTTTTGAAAAAGTCTCAATAGAGAAGTGACATGTTTTTTGTGAAGTAGAGAAGAGGAAGTTACTGGTCCTTTGCGCTTTTCCACTGGAAAGTTTCCATTTGTTTTGTAATAAATTAAGAACACCAGCTTCGTAGTGAATATAGACTTGTAACATCCAGTCATATCCATGAATGAACTCACTCTGTGATTTTTGCATCACCCTGGCAGTCAAACAAACTAAAGGTGATTTTCCACATGTGGTTTCCTGTTGTTAACTGAAAATATTAGTTATTGTTTTTTTTCTAGCATGTTGAGAAGGCCACAAAGTGAAAATTGATGCTTTAAGCTTCACAGATGGGTGTCATTATTCTTGTAGAATAAAAAAGGAAGTTTTTATGTGAATCACATATATAATTTTATGAGACAGGAGCTGTGGAAATCTGGTAAGGAAATCAGAAAGGATTTAATATTTCCAGGTGGGGCTGTTTCCTGTCTGTTAGTAAGCTACTTTTCCATATGTGGTTTCTCTCTGTTGACTAAAACAACAGTTGTTTTTTCCACTGTGTTGAGAAGGTGAGAAGGTTATCAGTGTCATTATAGTGAACAGTTTAGTAAGGACATTTGTTTTGCAGATATATCTAACTATTATCACATAAAATATAGTGTAGTGTTTGTGTGCGTCCGCAGTGACAAAACACAAGCTCCATACTACTGAGGGCAGAAAACTAATACATGCTAAAGGTCAGTCATAAGACCTGAAACTGACGAGACAAAGTGTAGACGTCTGCACTGATGGAACAGATAGAGAGACAGAATTCCATGTGGGCTTCACATGTCATTGACAGACCTGATAGCGAACATGCTTAGGTGTGAGTGTATGGTCTTCTTCTCCACTTGTCAATGGGGAAAAAACACATAATAATTCAGTTGAAAGGAGATAAACTGCAGAGGGATGAGAAATGAAGCTCATCTCCGGAATTTTAAACAGTGACTAAAGGGCTCTCATCATGGCATTTATTGACACAGCAGCTGTTTGTGTTGAACTGTATGTAATGACCTTGTATGTATGTGTGTGTGCGCTCTCAGTAATCTCCCTGTTTCCTGTATGAGCGAGGGTCAGAGGAGGACGGCATTAGAGCCCGCTGCAGATAGTCAGCTCAGCACACAATCGCACGCACATTTCTCTCTCTCCCTCTGGGCTATCTCCTCATCTGTGTGCTCATGCACCACAAAAAGTACGCTCTTACTTAATGCAGCTTAAACGCACGTCCACGTCACATCGAGCACAAACACATCTTCGTAGGAACAGAAGGGAGAGTTTCAGGCATCGGTGACGGCTGTTTTATGTGTGGCTGTGAAAGCGAAGGAGTGGGAAACATAAACATCTGCTTCTGAAACTGAGCATTTACGGTGTTTGAACTTTTAAAGAATCAGGTCACAGGTTGCAGTTGTGAAATGTAAAATAGACTCACTGCAGTCATATATATTTATTGCTTAATGGAGGAATTGTTGTACGGTGAATAAATGAGACAAATGGCAGCCATATTACTGATAGAGTTTGTGTTTGTCAAAATAATGAGATATCATTTCACATAAAACCCTAAAGGTTTGTTTCAGTAAGAAGGTTTTGCTGCTTTCCCATCCCTTCCTCTTTGATCCACTTTTAGCTTTCACTCAGTATTTTTAGAGCTTTACTTTCACTTATCGTTTCTCTTTGCTTGACACTGAAAGCTTTGCCTCTGTTGAAGGTGAAAGACGTGTTCGTGCTCTAAATCAAAATCCCTCCAACACAGTGCAGAGGCAGGCAGACGTTCACAGCAGATAAATCAGTTTGTCAAAGTGATTGTAGAAATGTTTTATTGTTGTTAGATGCAATTAGGTGAGCACCACTTTCTGATAAGTCACCCTTTATAAAGGGTTTAAAATGAGTTACAAATGGTAAATAAATAATTTATTAATGTGTTATAGATCTGTTATAAATCATGAAGAATCTCTCTTGCTGGTGAGTCATCAACAATCAAGCCATTAATGAAGTTACTAATAAAGAGTTTAGAGTTTCTCACTTTCTTAGTAGATTATCTTTAATTATGAATCCATCAACCCTGCAGTTATAAATGTTAATGAGTTTTAAAATAAATGACTTGTTGTCCAGATGCCCTGCGGCTGATTTCCAGAAGGTCAGAGTTAAAATGTTGCAATGGAGGTGTCTTCAAGATGTATTAAATAGATAAAAAGACAAAGAAAGTGTAATGTGCCTTTTGTGCAAATATTAAGTAATTTCTGTGGTCATTTCAGCTGATGTTTTAATTGTCTTTTTTGCAAACCATCTTCAGTCTACTTGTCACCAGTGAACTTGACCTGTTATACAGTAACTGTTGCGTTTTGTGTAGATGCAGATGTATAAAAAAAAACCAAAACACTCTATTAGTTCCATTTCTAATGTATTACTAAACACGTCACTAACGAATGTAGCAAACGTGTAACATATATTTTGGTAAAACAGTTTGAAAATATTCTTCTTACATTTCTTTCTGCAGAAGCCAGATTTTTGAAAACAAGTTTTTGTAAATATCAAAATGAGGAACTAGCATTGCTCTCTCTGAAAGCTTTATTAACTTTATCTATCAGCATCAATAAATTAATCAAAGTTGATGTGTGTGTGTGTGTGTGTGTGTGTGTGTGTGTGTGTGTGTGTGTGTGTGTGTGTGTGTGTGTGTGTGTGTGTGTGTGTGTGTGTCCAGTATGGAGGGAGGAGAGCTGTTCAGCAGGATCCAGGCCAGAGGAGACCAGGCCTTCACTGAGAAAGGTGAGAAATGATGAATGTGATGGATTCTGTTATAAACACATCACAGGATGTTAAAGAGAAAGAATGCACCATTATTCAAATATACAAGGCAGAGTCTTGAATTACATTAGCACAGAACAGAATATATGTTGTGTTCCTTTCTTTTACATGATGCCTTGCTGCATTGGTGTCTCTTGTTTTGTAATATTGGAATTGTTTCTGGTTTGAGAGAGTGTGTTTTCCTCTTTTCCTCCCAGAGGCATCTGAGATTATGAGGGACATCGGCACGGCTATCGATTTTCTCCACAACATGAACATTGCGCACAGAGACATCAAGGTGATCAAGATTACCACCAGAATCATTTAGTAAAAGAACATGATCATTCCTGGGCCATTAAATGAAATAATGTCGTGTTCTGCCTCCTTTAACAGCCCGAGAATTTGTTGTACACGTCGAAAGACAGAAACACGGTCCTCAAACTGACAGACTTTGGCTTTGCTAAGGAGACCACGCTACACAACCCTCTACAGACCCCCTGCTACACACCGTACTATGTGGGTAAGTTGCATTACTTTAATTTTCCAAAGATCATTTTGGCATCCTGAAAGATGGACTGGCTGTGGGAAGGCTTGGAAACAGCGTAATGTCCTGTAAATTTAATAGACTTTGACAAGGAAAACATAAAAGCTGCTGAGTCGTTTTTTTGTCAATGCTGTAAAACCCTGATCTCCATTTGTGTATTATTTCTGTTCCTCTCTGTGTGTGTGTGTTGCCACTGATAAGCTCCTGAGGTTTTGGGTCCGGAAAAATATGACAAGTCATGTGACATGTGGTCTCTGGGCGTCATCATGTACATTCTGTGAGTACTGGGTGTGTGTGTGTGTGTGTCACCACCAGTGTGTTTGCATGATGCACACTATACTATATATGGATACGTTCAAACAAATACCAGGTGAATCTTTTTCCTCACCATATTTGCTTCTGTAGGTTGTGTGGCTTCCCTCCGTTTTACTCCAACACGGGTCAGGCCATTTCTCCCGGGATGAAGAGGAGGATCCGGATGGGTCAATATGAATTCCCAAACCCGGAGTGGGCTGATGTGTCACAGGAAGGTGAGAGTCCCCAAACAACACCAGCACAGGCCCTGTCCACACTGATGCCTTTACAGTTGGACATACTTATTTTCTTCTACATGTTGGACTTCTATCTTCAGTGACACAGAGTTTTACACACCTAAACATGTCAACTTTCAAAACATGTATATGTTACGGAAAATCACCGGCGTCATTTTTGCCGGATGGTGAGAAAACAGACACAGTTGAGTTCTTCCTCGTGGCAGGAACATCAAGAAATAGGTTCAAATTCCTTCAAATCTGCTTTAAAACAATACTCACATGCCCATGTGTACCCTTAGAGAGTTATCAGTTGCTACAATCATTCCTCCTGTCAATACTGGCCTTGAAGGAATCTCTTTTTTTTTGACGGGGTTCCAGTGTAAACCCACAGTCCTCGTTCTGAAGACTGGAAAAATGCATCCTCAAGTTTCACCAAAGCTAATATGACCCTTCAACAGTCTCTGGATTTAACCAAATCAAGTGGGACGTCTTCTAAAAATAGTCTTTTTGGCCAGAAATTCTCTCGTTTCACTGTCCCACTGCAAGGAAACACTGTTCGTCCACACACATGAAGTAAAACAACTGTAAATTTAGAGGATACCTAATTGTTTTGTCTAAGACTGCTGAAGCCACATACATGTATAGGTTTTGTATATATAAGCGTATACTATAATATACTATAATATTATAGTATTAAACACAAAATATGTGATTATGTGAGAGTCAGAAGTGACAGAAGTGAGCTTGAGCCTGCTGAGAGCAAACAGATTAATCATGGAGTCTCTTGAAATGATCTATCCAACATCAATTCAGATGACGGTGGTAATGCACAATTACGTTGTTCTCCAAAATTAAAGAAATGGAAGAAAAAATTAAACTGATTCAAATGATCTGTGTCAAAGAAGCCTGCTTGACATGTGAACAGTCATCAGTGTGGACAAGGCCACATGTAAAGATTAAAACACACTCAAAAAACAGGAAACCACGGAAACCATAATGTTGCAGTTTTTCTGACCAGATTTCCTGACCTAGTCAAAGATGTTCTCACACAGAAACCGAGAGTATAAGATCATCTGCAGACGAAGATGTCACAGCTGGTTTGTGCTTTTAAATCAGTTCATCGTGGTGCATTATCACCTTTTTCATTTTCACGTGCACTTACCTGAGTTGGGTTTGTGTACACAGACAATATGTTTCAGCTTTAATGCCTCTGGAGGTCACTCCAGTTCATGTCCCTCCCACACTAACCGACCATATGTCCTCGCACTTTCCTCAAGTTTTACATTTTAAAAAATTACAACAAATTATTATGCCCAAACTCCTCTAAGAGACATCTTGAAATCAACTCAGAGACATCAGCCAGCTGGTGTTCTGTATGCTTGACTCTATGCACACATTGTCATAGTTCTATTTTTTCCACTCAATCTCACTCTTCTTCCTCACTCTCAAATAATCATATTTGCTGTGTAAGTAGGCCAACCTGTCCCTGAGACCAACACAGCTTTACGAGACACAAGATTTGCATGTGTGTGTATGTATGTGTGTGTGTCTTGCTACCATTAAATTATCTTTGCATTGGCTTCGCTCTCCCAGGAAAAGATCTGATCCACCAGCTACTAAAGACTGACCCTAATGAGAGAATGACCATCACTCAATTTATGAATCACCCCTGGATCAATGTAAGTGTCACATACAGACACCACAACATTGTACACTCCCTGTACTGCTTCCTGTTTGTGCAACATGTCAGTGCATCTGTTTGCACATATCTTCATGAGCATGCGTGTGTGTTTGCGCTCTGCAGCAATCCATGGTAGTTCCCTCCACTCCGCTCCACACCACCCGGGTCCTGACTGAAGACAGAGAGATGTGGGAGGACGTGAAGGTCAGAAGTGCAACGACACTGACCCCCTGTGGTCACTGGTTGACATTACAATCTGTCACTTATGGGTTATCAAAGCTTTAGGTTGGCATTAAGTGTTACAGGGGTACTCCTGCAGTTTAGCATTACATTTCCATAAAAAGTGAGAGACAGGTTTTAAAAAGAAGAGTCCAAATCAAAGCAGCATGGCTGAATCTGAATCATCCTGATGTTTAGTCCCTATGATAGGTTAAATTCCAAGATGATGAATCCCGCACCTCTCATGAAACTTGTTTAGCATTTTTCATTAGATACTCCATGCATGGTAAATTCCCACATCTGTCAAACTCAAAACACTTAGATGCACTGATGACGATGTCATCATTGTGGTTATTTTCCTGAAACTTTAAAAATCTCCTGTTAGAGCCACAGAAACATAATACAACTGTATTTACAGGAGTGCTCCTCATGACTTGAAAACTGATCTTCATGTGTAATCTGTGGACTGCCCCTTTAATTAGATAATTGGCACATTAAAGCCAAAAAAGAAAAACTGTAGATGAAGAATATTTACTTTGTTGACTGAATGAAACTATTTTTTTCAAGCCATTATAGTTTTTTTTCAACTTTACTTGCACAGTGGAACTTTCAATGGGTTTAACTCCAACAACAGTAACAAAGTAATATATCTCGAGGTAGTTCACAGATCATAATACATCATTAAAGAAAGAAAAATAAAAAAGCGAAGGTAAACAAAATTAAATAAATTACAAATCAAATTCATTATATATAGGGCTCTAGTTTTCACACAGACAGAAAGTTTGTCTCTCTGTTTTACAAATGAAACAAATTAAAATGTTTCAAAATTTAGTTTTTTCGTTACCTCCTTGATGGTTCCCTGATGACCACCAGGGGGCAGCAGTGGTCACAGTCTGGTCTACACAGTGAGTTTCTTTAGTTTAACATTTACCACACACATACAAACACAAAAGAGCTAGTTTGTGCCAATCTTCTCAACTCTTTTCACCTGGTTTACACAAAGAAATGTGTTTGAGGAACAGGAACGCTGTTTGCTCACACAGAGTCACTGTGGGGCGACTTCCACAGTGCTGTATGAAATGTCTCAATCAGGCAACTACATATCACATCAACTATTTCCAGTGGCTGTAAATGTGTGCAAAAATCGTGAATATAACGGCACATTCCTTCACAGCAGCTGAATGTGCAAGTTTGAAGAGATATGGTATGAAAAGACATTTCTCTAAAATGATACACACACAATACATCAGTGTTAAGTTCTGCAATGGGCACTGCTTGGTTGCGTAAATATTTCACGTATTGCACTTTCAAAACAACCACTTCTCGAAAAGCAGAAAAATGAGGTTACATTCTTACTACATACTAGACAGTATGGATCATGACTGACAAGTGGCCTCCTACTATGAATCATAAAGGATTAAGACACTGACTGTTAACATTTCTAGGCTCCAGTTCACAGACCAGTCTGACATTTTAAGACAGTTTAAGGCCTATTTTGGCTCCAGCCTCTCTTGGCCTCAGCCAGTGATGACTCGACCATTTCCCAACTTATAAAAATGTTTCCAGACAGGTTTTTCTCTGCCCTGCCCATATTTGATTTTCCCCCTGTTCTAAAAAGAATTGAGTGAATATATTACTGTATAATATGTATAGCCCTTAAAGCTGCACTAATCAGTATGTCTATATGAATGATGAAACAAACCATTATGTGTAATGTGAGAGGGGTTGCTCATAGTGACAAACCCACAGAAAACTATCACCAGACTTCAGTTTTCCTCAGCTCTAGGGAGCGTTTTAGCGTCTTTCAGCTCTTCTTTTGTTACTAGTAACTTTACTGTCTCATCAACCTTGTTTTTTTTTTTTAGCAAGAAGCTCAGATAAACCTGTTGTATCCTACCTGTCAAGCACCAAACAGAAGACAGACAAAGTTAGCAACTAGCTGGTTAATGTAGCAAGGAATGTATCTGCTAAAGAGCCAGATATTTCCCTCAGGAATTGGTGGAGACCAAAACAGAGCTTAAAGGAGAGTGGATATTCGTCAGCTGGCTAGAAACATGACTCAAAATGAATGATTATGTTTCTCTGTGTCTTTATAAGGTGATAATATGTCAGTTTTGTGTTTACAGCTTGTGGCACTATGGCCAGAAAAAGTGGCCAGATATCAGTTAAGGCTAATATGCACTGATCAGTCAAATCTTTTCGATACTGAAGTGTAAAAGTACACAGGGATGTCAATCATTTAGAAACTTCTAAAGTACCAATTTAAAGTCATGTTACATTTACAAGGTTGGGTTAAGAATAGGACTCTATTTTAAGATGTACTTATTACAGATTTGTGCTGGTATAGCATATTCTCTGCCCTCTGTGATATAAAACTGGAGTCTAATGCACCAAACTAACACATCCTGCCACCTTGACCCCTGCCCTGTCTCACACAGGAAGAGATGACCAGCGCTTTAGCGACCATGCGTGTGGACTACGACCAGGTGAAGATCAAGGATCTCGACACCTCCAGCAACCCCCTGCTCAACAAGAGACGCAAGAAAGCTGCTGCAGGGGCCAAGAGCGGGTCCACGGTCTGCCAAAGTCAGTGAGACACAGAGGTGCGGCAGGTGGAAATCCAGTAAAAAAAAAAACACAAGACGATGAAGGAAAAGTTAATGTGTGCAGGAATGGATCACGTAGACACCTGCTCAGGACTGTATAAAGTGGACGTGGAGGAAGTGTTCTGGATAAAGGGACAACATAAGAACAACAGAAAGTCACACCTGGACATTAACACGACCTATCAATATATGACATCACCTGTGTGTCCTGCCAGTGGTAGCTCACGGCAGGCCCATCTGTTTCTATCTGTTTTTATGTACTGTATGTATGTAATTTTTAGGTCTTTTCCTGTTTGTAAGAGAGTGTCTGAAGTATTTGTAGTGATAATGTATTGCGTGTTTGAGTGCTGGGTCTCCTATTTGAGATCTCCTTTATATCTATGCACTAGTGTGCAGATCACACGCAGACAGACGAACCAACTAGAACACTCATGATCCCCTGTATTGTCTTAATATTGTCTGTCTTTTGCTGCCTTCCTTACAAGGTTTAAAGCAAAGTCTGACACTGACTGACGTGACTATATCTTTGACAGTAAAATTTAGCCTCCATGATGACCCAAGGGAGCCTTTTTCCATTGACGCAACAATAAAATAGCCTCACACACTTACTACCAAATGGTATATTTAAACACAATGTCACTGCCGATCAACATTGCGTCCCCTTAATGCGGCCATGAGAGACAGTAAACAACTTGCCTGCTTCCTGCCAGTATGAGGCCAGAGAACTTGACATAAGCCACAATGGGGTAAGGTTTGGTTGAGAGACATGGCTGAGTTGTGACACTTTTTTTCTTGAGAAAGGTCTTTTGTGTATGTGTGTGTGTTTATAGGGGTTGAGTAAAATGCTTCCAGTAAATAGAGGGCCACAGTTTCCCTTAATATGAAGACATGAGTAAGACAGTGCAGCCTTTACTAAATGGGAAGTTCATCTGTAAGGTATATATGGTTGTAAATAAAACTTTCTAAAGTAAAGCTGGAGTGTTTTTGCTTGGACCTTGGAGCCATTGTTTTTGTAATCGTGCCTTTCAGGCTTTGTGAGGCCGCTATAAATAGCAGCAGTGGAGTCGTTATTTGGGACGCAGCCATCTGACTTGGTGTTCTACTGGAAAAGGTCAACATTATTATGTTTAGATTATATGGTAAGAACCTTTCCCCTACTTTTGATCACATGGTCCCCATGCAGTATTTAGGGGACGGAGTGGGAGGAAGCTCATCATAAGAACTACTTGGCTTCCTCGCTGTAAATATGGGAGGTCAGCCATGATTAGACATGGTTCAAATAGAGCATGACCTCTCAGCTGTTGTTTGCTGTTCCATGTCTTTGAAAGACAGAAAACAATAAGACTTCTTCAAATAAGACAGTGTTTGTGGGTGGAATTGACCAGCACGTTGCAAATGATAATGTTTCCTCATCGGAAGGCTTTGGTAGGTATTTTTCCATTGTTAGTCAGCCATTTTGTGGCACCAAGCCCAATTTTGATGTGTCACTAATATGTTGAAACAACACTGCCTCTTCCTTTTGTGTTATTCCGCAAAAGTTGCCCATCTTCACCGGGAACAGAGATTCACAATCACCAAACTGCTGAGCAATAACATACAGAGGGGATCAACACACAACACCCTTTAGGTCAGAAGTCAGCAGTTAGGTTTAGTCATGGAGCAGATGTTCTCAGCTGTATTCACTCTGGAGTTTTACAGATTCTGTTTAGACTGAGGGATATATTTTGAATTTTGTTTGTTTTGTTTGAATTTTTTATTCATTTGGGAGTGAAATGTATTCATAAAAATGTTTGATGCTCTTTTCAGTAAAGCTCCAGTGCAGGTCCTGGTGTGTGCAGCAGCCCTGTACAGACCACTAAATGAAAAGAGAAATGATCTCTTCAATTGATTACGATAAATAAAGGCTACAGTCAAAATCAGCACCTCCTGATATCAGACATCATATTTCATTGCGCAAATGTCAGTAGTATGAGCTGTGAAATATCCTGGCATCTGGGGCACAAGTATCAATTATTACATGGTAATATGAGACTATTTTCAATTGATTTACACGGCTCTTTATTGATGTATTCATGATAGCTTTATGAAAAATGCTTAAAAGTTTTTAAGTACACATATCTTTATCTTAAGGAGCGAAATACTTCTCCTGGAGACATTAGGTCATATTAGTTGGTCTCAAGTTTTATGCAGTACGGGACAATTTAAAATATGTTATCTTATACTCGGCTCTGAGAGACAGGTCTGACTGGTATGTTAGTGAGTGTGCGGGGTCGAGCTGCCTCAGGCTTGGGTGGGGAGTGGGCGCGGAGAGGGGGTTGATCACATTGCCCTTTAAGGAGGAATGTGTTGAAGGTCAGTTGAGAGCCATCTGACTTTCAACTGTTTCCTCTCCTCTCTGTCATGTTCAATCTGAACCACTGTGACACCTTTCATGCCTCTTGTTTCTGTATGTTGGTCTTTGTGTCGGTCTCAGCATCTCCCTGATGTCTCTCTTTCCTCTATCTCTTATACTGTATACGTGTGTGTGTGTGTGTGTGTGTGATTGTCTTGTTAATCCACAGATGTGCAGTCAGAGGCCTTGTGCTTAACAATTAGTGTCATCATTATGATAGGCTGCTGATAAGGGTATCATCACTACCACTGAAATAGCCTTGAGTAATACAGACAAGTCATGTGATATTTATGTTATCTCAACGGAGTCACAGTGCGGGCAGGTTTGTGTGTGTGTGTGTGTGTTTGTGGTTTCTCCACCCATCAATACATATATGATTCATTAGCATTGAGCTCACAAGATTAGACATCAAGTTTTTGTGTCCACGGGCCTCTTGGTGGTCTCCATCAGTAACGCCCCACTCTGCAGGCAGAGATCACTTACTGCACTCTTAGGGATCAAATTATTCCTGTTTCTTGCATCCTTCCTGTGAAAGGTACTTCTCAAATAAAATAAATCATCGACTTCTTTGGAATGTTTCTTTGTTCTCATAATCCCTCGTCACACCCTGTTTACACTTTTTAAAAACAACTTCTAAAAACATGACGCTGCATCTGTGATGATTTAGGTGTGTCATTTATGTAGCAATTTATAACCACTCCAGAGTGGATTAGATCAGACTGTAGAGATATATAGATTATATCAAGAGCTCAATAAATACGTGATGATACAAAGCAGTTGAGCAATTTAAGAAAACCAAAAAAGTCGTAAGTTTAATTCATTTCATTTACACGCACTTCAGCAAAACTACTCCTGCAAGTTAGACTGTTCCTGGAAAACATACAGTATATTCTCTTCCTGTAATATTCATGTAATATTCCTGTAAGGATGTAAACTTTGCATCACAGGACCTTACAGTGAATTAGTGGTATCCTCAACATTGTGCATTTAAAAAAAATGACAGTGTGTCCTATAAGGTAGATACACCAAAATACAGAATATTCCTATGGTGTCTATTACTGTAGCCTTTGAATGTGCCTGTGTAATTTAACTGAATGACTGCATGCTGTAACGTGTCCTGTAGTGAATACAGTATGCTAAATTTAACCATCAGTGTCATGGGAAGCTGTACAACTCGAGCCCTATCAGGACGTGTGGGGACATTTCCCAGCTGTCAAAGGGGGTGGGGTGGGGTGTAGGAGGTCGCAGGGGGCAGGTACGCCGTCGCCACCTCATTCCATCCAGTTTTGGAGAAAAGCCTTGCTCCTCCTGCCCTGAAGTCATACACACACACTCAGTGGGTGTGTGTACAGTGAGCATCAGTGCAGCGGGCAGCTGGTGGACACACCGACACACCGTCAGACACACGCAGCGCTCCATCAGACAGACGCCCATGATGAGAGGCTGCTCCAGCCGGTCCAAGCACACGCTGAAGCAGGACGGAACGGGTAAGAAAAAAGGCGCTTTTAAGGCTCTTTAGAGATGTGCATGCTGGAGTTTGAACCGTGCATCTTTGTGACAGTGAGGGGCACGTCGAGCAGCTCTTTAAGACGTAAACAAGAGTGCTGTCGGTGTGTTGACGCTGTCACCGAGACCTTTACCCTACATAACAACAACAGGCGGCTTTTTATAGTAAGCACACTGATTTCTAACAGCGGCACTTGTGCTTTAACACAGAGGATGAAGAGCCAGGCGGATGTTTTTGGACTGCTGCCGAAATAATAATAATGATAATAATATAAAAAACAATGTAAAGGCTTCGTGTAGACTATAGCTGATCTCCTAAAATTCATTTCAGCTACTAAATATTGTTTTTCCATTTTGCAAAACACTGATCATGATCGAGATGCTGTTGCAGAGGTTGATGATTTTCTAGCTGTTTGTTGTGTTTCTGGTTGTTGTTGTTGTGTGTGATAAATGAATAGCTCTTACAGGGCTGCTGCGATGCTATGCATAATATTTATGTCTTATGAACACTGAGTGGTGCGTTCAAGAGCCAAAATGCTCTGTCTGCATGGTAGATGTTGGTTGACTGCGGAGCGAAATATTAACATACTATATAGGGAAATGATTTGTCCAGCACAGGGAAGGCTAAAGGCTGCTAGCTGCAGTCAGAGGCTGAGAGGAGGAAGAGGAGGAGGAGGAGGAGCTCATAGATCTGTTTCCTGTTCATGTCCCAACGCACATAAGATACCTCATTTACACTCACTGAAAGCTATCTAACATTTTTCATACAATCTGGTGTTTTCACATACCATACCCCAGCTTTGTGCTGATAAGATAAGATACTTTAAATATTGTCTAATCAACTTTCTTGCTGACAATACAGGAGGCTGTGTGACTCTGATTGTCAGGGATTGTGAAAACACTACAAGCTAAAACTGTATCCTCTGCAGGAATTACTGTGCCATTTATTTGTGGACCTGATGAACCTGGCATATATTATAGTCTACTAGCAGTCAGGGAATTTGAGAGAGTAGGAGCTATTTAATTAGAAAACCTCCATCTAATCATATTTAGGTCACAGGCTCTGTTGCTCTACCACTAAGACTGACTCTAAAGCTTAATATAACCAGTGCATCAGATAGGCCATAAGGAACATATAAACAGATGAACAAATAGGCTTATTAACCTGAAAATGTACAGTGATTTACCACTTTATGAGGTGCACCTGCGCAGTGTTATTTAATCCAACACAACAGATTATAGATTATAATCTTTGTTGACCGTTTTAGTGCAGTGTGGATTAATCTCTGTGGTAATTTCTGAAGCTATTGTGGGCGTTCTTGTTGTACTGGACTGCATTATATTTACATCACCTATGCTCACCTGAGATGGACAGAATATTAGAAATACCTCTTAACACAAACTCTCTTACACTTTGCTCCCAACAAAAACTGAACATTATAAGTATTAAAACTACAGATCATACATTACATGCATTACAGGTGTTTCTTATAAACTGACAGTGTACAGGTCTGAGTGTACACACATACAGAGCGAGAGAGTAACGCTGCCATCTCATGGACATGTCAGCATATGATAAAATGTCAGTAAGCGTCAGCTTCTGTAAGTATCTGTAATAAAATGTTAACAATAGTCAATTTGTATAATGTTAATTGAACTATGACATGCAAAATGCTTATTGTTGGGATTACCTTTAATTAGAGCTGCAACAATTGGTAAGTTTTTTGATTTGTTGCCAACTATTAAAGTAATCACCAACTATTTTGGTAATCAATTAATTGTATTGAGTCATTTTTAGGAAGAAAATGTCCAAATTCTTTTATTCCAGCTTCTCAAATGTGATTATTTCTTGGTTTCTTTAGCTTTATGTGATAGTAAACTGAATATCTTTGGGTTATGGACTGCTGGTCTAGACAAATTTAGACATTTGAGGAAGTCATCTTGGGCTTAGGGAAACAGCTTACACCATTTCCTGACATTTTATGTACCAAACAACTAACTGATAATGAAAATAATCGTCAGTTGCAGCCCTAACGCTAATGCTCTCAATAAGAATAGGTTATAAGACATTTAAAACATTTGTCACTCAATGCTTTTTTTCATCTGTAAAGACCTTTAGTGCCAAGATATTGTGTAAATTACATTATTGTCATAATAGACCTTTTTCACGGCAGATATTTTGACTCGTCATTATAGGAAAAACACATCTATTAATAACCATTAATGATGGCTCTGCTCTGTTCAAGTGTCCCAGGGAGCCATGACAGTGTGACAGTGAGCCAAAAAGAATCAATACTAGTAGCACACAGCAAGTTGTCTTGTGCAGTCCCATACCATCCTTATACAAAAAAAACAAAGTTACCAGGAGTTGTTCATAAGAGCACAAATGAAAATAAACCACGTTTTTAAACTATTTAAAAGAGCTCATGCATCATTCCTTAAAAGCTCTGAAGACCATAAAACAACTGCACGACTTAGACTACTGAATTATGTTGTTTATGTTAATTGATGGAATACTTCAGTCCTCATGAGGCTGACAGAACAGAGGAAACTGATGTAGGATAACAGGGGCTTTTCCAGTTTGGACTTAGTCCCATACTGATGATTTCAACCCAGCTGGACTGCTCTTGGCAAACTCTGGCCTTCTTAGAGTGAAAAAAAAAACTAATTTTGTAGGTTGACATTACATTTAGCAGACACAGTCCTGTAAAACAGGTAAACTTAGCCCAGGGTCAGTTCTTAAGTAACCATTACAGCAAACCAGAGATAAGGTCAAACAAAATGCTGTCTTCAAGCAATACTGAAAATGTGGTAAAAGCCCTGAACGCCCTTGAGATATTCTGGCTGATTAGACCTCTGCTCAGGCTGATGAGGTCACCAAACTCTGTGCACCAAGAAAAACAATAAAGATAAGCTGTCTCACCTTAACAGGTGCAGCAGGGGACTGAGAGAGATGTCAAACAGTGTTGAGAGGAGGTAGAACAAGGCAAAAAAAGAAGAATTTCTAGGTTTGCTTTATCAAATTTGCTTTGCTGCTGTCTCACAATTCCCTTCATGTGGTGTGATACTAGTGGTGTTTAAATGATTAATTTTAAATAATGACTACACTATTACACTAATGCTTAGAGACTGCATTTCACCACTTTTACCTTGTTGACCCCTAAATAGGACCCTGAGGTGCTCTAAGCTTTCTCTATCAGTAAACTCTGTAAAAACACCAGATCAACATGGTTTTATGTGTTATCCTTAAAATTTTAGAGTCTCCAAATCAAACAATGCATGTGTTTTATGAACTTTTTCTTATTGTCTTAGTTTCCTATAAGCCTAAAATTGGCCAGCAAACTATTTTTTTCCACTGTTAAAGCTGCACTACTCATTATTTTTATATTAACAATAAATCACATAACTATCTATGAGGGTCACTCGAGTGACAAACCCACATAGCATTATCATCTGACTGCAGCTTCATGGAGCATTTTAGTGTCTTTCAGCTCAATTGTTTTGGCTGCATCTTTACTGTTTTATGGTTCAGTCTCACCCCGTGGCAGATTTAGAAAATTCTACATGGGTTGGCAAGAGGTTTTCAGCAGGGTGGCATGGGAGGGGTCCTCATGAAAATATATTCCTCTGCAGGTAATAACCAATAACTACTAGAGAGAAAACACACTACGGGGTCTATACCAGTGATGTTTTCCCTCTGAGTTTGTCAGCCTCTGTCTCTCCTCTATCTCTTCCTCCTGCCCAATCTAAAGCTTTTCTTGTTGCTAGAGCCAGTTAGAGTCTCTTTTTCCTTCCTTTGAATTTTTTATCAGTCCAATTAATCTGCACTGGCCTAAAGTAGTTAATGTCCTGTCAATAGCTGTTTTAAGCAGATTAAGGTCTGGATGAGCACACATTTCCTCCAGTTAAACAGCAGCAAAACTGAAGCTCTCTTTATTTGCACTCCACACCAGATTGAGTCATCCTGCATACCTCATCTCACCTTTGACTGCCAGGACATCCCTCTTTCCTCCTTAGTCACTAATCCGGGTGTTAGGTTTGACCCTCAGCTGATCTTTGATGACCATATAAGCATGATAAGACCATTTATGCATGCAAAACCTCTTTCTAAAATCTCAAAAACATCTCTAAACTCCATCCCTCTCTAATCCTGTCAGATGCAGAGAAACTTGTTCATGACTTGATCTCCTCAAGACTGGACTACTGCAATGTGCTCTTCACAGGGATCCCTGGCAGGAGCATCCAGAAGCTCCAGTCCATTCAGAACAGCGCTGCCAGGATCCTGATGAGAGTGCGAAAACACAAACACATATCACCAATTCTGTTTTCATTTGGATCATGGCCAAAACATATCTCCAGTCTGACAGTTAATGATGCAGCTGGTTTGTGTGCAGATTCATGTGCTCACATTGACAGATGGGTAGAGGAAGAGAAGCTTAAAATATATATCTATATTTAATATTTAATCAAATTATAATAATCAATCCTCTGGCACTGCAGTTTTAAGGCTAAAGTCTGCATCCGACTTTCACTAAATCGCTATGAATAAACTATCAAGCTTCACTTTCCCTTAACGTTATATTCAAACAAAATGTAACATCATTTGTTTAACACTGCAACGACACACCTGCAGCTCTTTGTTATTAATTAAGATCAGGACTCTGTTAACTGAAGTTACGCTAGAAAAATTAGGGAAAACCGTACTTAAACCTGCACTGCAGGACCTTTGTCTCCCCCCTCTGGCAGTGAGAGTAATTACACAAACACTGTCAACGCAATCCAACCCGGTCGACATCCGCAAACAAGTCATTGCTGATTGATGTCAAACGTATCACATCCGGTGCACCAGCGCGGGAAAGTCACCACAGACACCAGATTTAAAAATTCCAGTTTACTGCAAAATACAGAGAGATTTATCTGGCGGTGATTGGCTTAATCAACATTGTGTGAACTTGTTTGGAAAGGGCTTGAATGTAACGGACATTCATTTATATGTAAAAGTCCTGCACTCCAGCTTTAACTCCTTTAGCAAGTAACTTCACTTTTGGCTGACATTATAAGTTTGAACATGAGCTGATTATTAAATGTATTTTGTAATTACTGATTTGATTTGAGTAAAACGTCACACAGAGAAGCTGGCAGCTGGTCTGGATCCGCTCATCACCACCAACCCTGTTTCCAGCCATAGCACGCTAACATTACACGCTGAGCTGAGCACCAAATTGCACCCAGCTAGCTGTGAACATTGAGTATTTATCAGCTACATATTTCCCCTATGGAGTTGGTGAAGTTAAACCAGAACCAAGGAAGGATGAGTAAGTTATAAAATATTGGACTTACATTCATCAGGTAGACACATCACAACTCCAAATGAAAGCTGTTTTTTCTTGTCTGCTGGCCGAGGCCCACTTTTCCTAAGTCAAAATGTCTTGTGTAAAAATGGCCTATAAACAATAGCATAACTTCAGCTTCATAAATCCAAAGATAGTTTCCGTCATTTTAGGTAGTTCTTATCACGCCGATGCTTGTTCACGCTGATGCTTGTTCAAGTGCTCATTTTTCTGGTAAGTTTGTTTTAAATTAGTCATTTGACAATATAAAAAGGGGGTGTGATATCATGATTGATCAATTGTCCAAATGACGTCACACAAGCAAGACAGCAGCTCTTTTTATTTTGGCTTCACTTTTGCATAGTGGTAGGAAGTGGAGACGCTTGTCCATATTTATATACAGTCAATATTTTGGTGTGTACACCAGAGTTATATCTGCCCCCTTAAACAAACAAACACAAGATTTTTTTTTCAATTAAGAAAAACTATATTTCACTGAATATTAAGTTCTTTTGATCAGCCCAGTTTCTTTCAAATAATGGAATAGACTCCCTAACCTAATACATTTTTTAAACATAATTCTTCCTCTGACAATAATTCTGCGCCTTTACGTATTTATCGTGTATTTTGTGGCTGAGCACAGCGCATGTCATTTACGGTTGAGCAGCAAAGGAGGCATTGCGCCCGTAAGCCAATTTTTTTTTCCAGGATGGCGCGGTCATGACCCTCCCTACTCTGCCTCTGATTGGCTATTCTTCGTTGCCTTCGTTGGTTAGGTTTAAGTATGAGGAGTGAGATTGGTTAGGGTTATGTTAAGAACATGAGGCTAAGCCAATCAGAGGCAGAGTAGGGCGGGTCATAACTTCACCATCCTAGGAAGAAAAAAAATACTGCCGCCTGTACTGAAGTCTTTACGGCCGACAGTTGGTTTCCACTGTGGCCAGACCGGAGCACGTGACAACCGTGGACCCACACACAGAGAGAGCGAGACCGGCCAGTCTCCATCCCAACACAGCAGCGCGGATGAAACACCGGTCACCTTCAGAGCAGCATCACGGGGAAAAAAGGCCCCGTGCTCCCGCCGCGGCTGCCTCCACCTCACCGCCAGACGGAATGGAGGACAGTACACCGTCGAATCCGCGGGAGCTGACCCAAAACCCCCTCAAGAAGATCTGGATGCCGTGCAAAAATGGCCTTCCTGAAAAACACATTTCTCAAAGAAAGGGTGCGTATGACGACGTGGCGACAAACAACGAGCTATATGGCTATTCTACCGGTAGTTTATCGAGTATCCACCAATATGTCTCACGCGGTGCGTCAAAGGTTTGTTTGTCCGCATTTCCCTTCCGTTGCTCTAATCTTTCCGTTTTGCTAGCTGACGTTACCACAAATACTAGCGCGGGTGCTACAGCGCAGATGAGATGTCTCACTGATGTGTAAGGATTTCACATGATGATCAAAGCACCCAGGAGAAAGGGCTGGTACCGGGGACGTCCACGTCATTGTTAGTATGTGCCAAGTCAAGCACCGGTTGTTGGTAAACACGAATTGTACCCCTGCAGTCATGTGAGTGAGTGATTCGCACCTGCTGCATTTTATGTGCACTCACATTGGCCACTTTCTGTATGTGGCCAGTGTCTCCTCACTGTGGCCTGACTGAGGAAGGATTTCTGAATCAATAGACTGTTAAAATGCCAACGAAATCACGAGCTTGTGGGTAAATGGGTCTCTGTTTGGTGATGTGTTTCTCCCAAATGTGAAGTGCTTGATAACTTAATAACACAACAGGAGCATAATGTGATCTCCACATATCGGGGGTGATTGTGAAAAGTGCTCTGTGATGCTCAGTGTCTGTGAAACTCTCACACATAATCTTACAAGCAAGTGCGGCCGTGAAAAGCATTCTGCTCTCTGACCCGGTCATCTGTGCAAACACTGCGGCTTGGTTTGGAAAGTAGCTGTAAGGTCTCACCAGATGTCTCAAGTAGTGCAGTGTTTCACAAGTTCCTCAGACACGGTCTGGTGTAACCGTGACCTCTGCTCCTCGCTGACAACATTCTCAGAGTGGCGTGATGTGACTTTGTCTTCATGGCAGATAACGCTGGATTACACACCCACACACACACACTGATAAGGGCAATCTAGTGTTAATATTAAGTATGTATAAATGATGGAATACACTAGATAATGTAGGGGTTGATTTATTCTTGGACTGAGGCATTACACGTCATGCAGTGAGATCACTTTTACATCTTCCATGGGTGTTATGCGTGATCAACACATGACTGAAGCTCTCCTCTCCCTCTTTCATTGCAGTATGTATGACCAACTGTCCCACCCTGATTGTGACAGTGGGCCTTCCTGCCAGGGGGAAGACCTATATCTCCAAGAAGCTGACCCGCTATCTCAACTGGATCGGAGTGCCCACCAGAGGTACGACCTGCCAGGATTGTCAGCCTCAGCCAAAGAGGCTTTACTGAAACAATACGCAATTGTAGGAAAGGCAGTTTTAGAGGATAATAGGTTCAGTATCTGCAAGTTTCATGCGATCTCAAGTGTCCTCGCCTCCGTCTTTCTTGTAGAGTTCAATGTCGGACAGTACAGGAGAGAGTTTGTGAAGATCTACAAGTCCTTTGAGTTCTTCCGTCCAGACAACGAGGAGGGGTTAAAGATCAGGAGGTGAGAGCGGCTGTCAGCCTTTACAGTTTGTTTCACCTCCAACCATGTGACATGTATGACCCAGTTTGTCTGTGATCTTTACAGACAATGTGCTTCAGCAGCTTTGAACGATGTGCGGCAGTACCTTACAGAAGAAGGAGGCCAAGTTGCGGTGGGTCAAATGTTAAATGTTGTAGCTGGTCAGATGTTTGGATGCTGGTCGGATACGGTACTTATGTTCTTCTTCTGTGTTTGTGTTACACAGGTTTTCGATGCAACAAACACCACCAGAGAAAGGAGGGAAACCATCATCCAGTTTGCAGAGCAGAATGGCTTTAAGGTAACGTGTGGGATCACAGCTCTGGGAGGGGATACTGCATTCGCTGACGGCCACACTAAGCATGATTGTTCCCTCCTTCTCTCTCCTCTCAGGTGTTCTTTGTAGAGTCTGTGTGTGAAGACCCAGATGTCATACAGGAGAACATTGTGGTGAGTAGCTGTGTTTGTCTGTTTATTTACATTAAGACAAAATCTGTTATTTCCAAGTTGTCTTCAGTCATTCGCTGTTTCTCTGTTTAGCAAGTGAAGCTGGGCAGCCCCGACTACACCAACTGTGACACTGAAGAGGCAGTGGAGGACTTCATGAAGAGGATCAAGTGTTATGAAAACTCCTACGAGACACTGGATGAAGTTCTGGACAGGTGAGATGGAGCCGGTGTGGAGAGGGAATAATAACAAACCCTGTTATCATTTTAAACAATTCTGTTTAGTTATGAAACTCAGTCACATAGATGACGGTGACATGAAACATTAGTTTGTCTATTTTATTTTTTAGTGTGAATTATGTAGGCTAGTCCCCTGTGTCAGTGTTCATTTGATTTTCAAATAAGGTCAGTAATAAATATTGTCTGACATGAAGATGTGGCAGCACGCAGACCATGCGTTTTTACTTAATCGGAGTACAAGAAAACAATTTTTGTTGCTGAAATGACAAATTATGTACCATCATTCTTTGTAATAGGTTCATGCAGTGCTTCATTTATATTGAATGAATTTATAAACTAACACTTAAGTAATTACTCAGGCGTTCTCATATCTGTACGCTGGTTTCGGCTCACTCACATCACAGAATGTTGAACGGGAGGTTTGATGTCTCTGTGGTTTCCTTTTTAGGGATCTCTCCTACATTAAAATCATGGATGTGGGTCAGCGCTTCTTGGTCAACAGGGTGTTGGACCACATCCAGAGCCGGATCGTCTACTACCTCATGAACATCCACATCACGCCGCGCTCCATCTACCTGTGCCGCCACGGCGAGAGCGAGCTTAATGTCAAGGGTTGCATCGGAGGAGACTCAGGACTCACGTCTAGAGGCAAAGAGGTACAACAAACAAAAATCAAATGAAGCGTTATGAGCAAACTGATCATTCTGATGTAAATCTGGAGTTTTTTTGTCCCTCCAGCCATGTGTCAGTTTTCTTCTTCTTCTCCTCTGTGCAGTTTGCGAAGAAGCTGAGCCAGTTCATCGAGACGCAGGGCATCAGTGACCTGAAGGTGTGGACCAGTCAGATGAAGAGAACCATCCAGACGGCCGAGGCTCTCAGCGTGCCGTATGAACAGTGGAAGGTCCTGAACGAGATCGACGCAGTAAGTGCTGCACTCCTCGGATTTTGTTTGTTGTGCAGATTTAGTTCAGAGTTAAATCAGTGTGTGATGTCATTTTAGGGCGTGTGTGAGGAAATGATGTATGAGGAGATCCAGGATCACTATCCTCTGGAGTTTGCACTGAGGGACCAGGACAAATACCGCTACCGCTACCCGAAAGGAGAGGTCAGTATCTAAAATATAATGTAATGTTCTGTTTAATGATGGGATGTTGTTTCGTAGCCGTTTATGTGTGTTTTGTATGTTAACATAGAGGTAGCTTGCTCATGGACAGTGAGTCTTTGTTTGATATTTGGAATTCCTAAATGACACACATAACCACACACACACACACACGCACGCACACACACAATTAAGCCGTATCCAGATGGCTACCGGCCACTTACACTCTACTAATGAGCCTCAGCCTGGACGAGCTGCCTCTCAGACAGATTTGGCTAAACACCAAATCTCAGTAAACAAAGACTTCACTTTAGTGTGTGCGTGTCTGTGTGTGTCTGTGTGTGTCTGTGTGTGTCTGTGTGTGTCTGTGTGTGTGCTAAATATGTGGGTTCAGGTTGTGTACTGTGGGCCTGAATGCCCACTGGTCTGTTCTCACCTTTAGTCCATTCCATTACCCCCCATTAATCTCACACAGGAAGATGGATATGGACATTAGTTAGCAGCCCAGGCGGACAGTGCTGATGTAGAGCTTTAGGGAATCTTGTTAAAGCCAGAGTTAGTCTAGACAGCCTGAATGGATTTTTCCACTCACTAAAATGTTAATCTGCTTACTTGTGGTTGATTATTCAGTAGGATGTGTTTGCCACTGTCTTAATAAAGTAGAAGTGAAAAAGGGGTGCTCTTCCTTTACGGAAATCAAAAAATAGAACTAAAGTTAGAGTTAACTATGTCCGTTGCCGGCTGTGGCTATAATTGTGTTTTTTTTCTCAGGCAAGATTAATTCATCCTCCATCTGCAATGAAATCTGTTGCTAGTATTGTAATATTCTGCCTGTTCTGACTGATCTTTCTTTGTGTCTCTTCTGATTCAGTCCTACGAGGATCTGGTGCAGCGGTTGGAGCCGGTCATCATGGAGCTGGAGAGACAGGAGAACGTGCTGGTCATCTGTCACCAGGCTGTCATGCGGTGCCTGTTGGCCTACTTCCTAGACAAGACAGCAGGTCAGTCCCTGAAACTGAACCTCTTGGAGGCACGGGTCCTTAATGAGGCACATTAGGGAACATATACAGATTCTGTTAAATCTGCAGTTGTTTTTGCACGTCTCTAAATTCACTTAAGTAGAAGAAAAATAACTCCGTGAGTCAGTAATGATCAGTGATCACAGATCACGCGTAGAGTATCTGATGGTGAGTTTTTCCTTTTAGTCACACAGTTGGATTTTCACTCTAATAAAGTGCTCTGTTTAAGATACTGGTTCAAATGTTCTGTACAGTGAAACACTTTGGGAGTGTAAAGCTGGGTGACATACTTTCATAGTGTGTTTCACTCCTGGCTGACAAACCTGATTTTCCTGTTGTAATAAAATAATAAAAGGTCCAGTGTGTAAGATTTAGTGGCATCTAGCGGTGAGGTTGCAGGTTGCAACCAAATGAATACCCCTCCCTCCCCTGTCCCTTCCAAGCATGTAGGAGAACTTACAGTGTCCACAAAACTAGCAAAAAAAACACAAAAGTTCCTCTCTAGAAACATGGAGGTGCAACATGGCGGCCTCTGTGGAAGATATAAGATATAAAGAGCTCATTCTAAGGCAACAAAAACATGATGATTCTTATTTTCAGCTGATTATACAGTTATTAAAACATACTTATCAATATTATATTCTATTTCTGCCAAGTCCATTTCACTAGATTCCACTAAATTCTACAGACTGCACCTTTAAATTATATTTCCTTTCATACTACAGTATATAATATAACCCGAGACAGAGCTGCAAATGTCAGTGAATGGTTAAATGTGGGCTCCTGTCCTCACTGTGAAAGAAATCACACTTTGAGATTAATGTTACAGATTTCAGATAATGTACATCAAACGTTGATGTTTGTCTTCACACAGAGGAGCTGCCCTACCTGAAGTGCCCGCTGCACACTGTGCTGAAGCTAACGCCAGTGGCCTACGGTAAGACCGCTCTCTTATTAGCATATAATGTACATAATGAATCTTTTTTCTATTGAATAGCGATAAGCGTTCTGCTGCCTCCCGCCTGAACTAATAAAGCTAATTGTCTCTCTGTATGTCTAGGCTGTAAGGTGGAGTCCATCTTCCTTAACGTGGACGCTGTCAACACACACCGAGAAAGACCAGAGGTGGGTATAACAACACACTCATACACAAATCAATCCACTTTGTACGAGGTAAGATGCTTCACAAATATGTTGGTTCAGTGGCTTCAGGTGCTGAACATCATGGTTTTTTTGGGGTTTTTTTAAGCAAATCATTCTGATGGCCATGTTTTCATAATCAGTGGTATAAAATAGTAATGAGCTCAGAGCAGGTTTTTGTGGTTATCAGAACATTACAGAAACGTTGACTAAATGCTTTTGTTGCTTTCATCCTCACACCCTTTAAATAAACATGTGTTTGGGTGGAATATGTTAACAGTTTCTTCCAGGGTTTCAGCAGCACTGAGAAAGTATCCAGCTTCTTCTAGAGAAATGTTTTTTCTGTAGCCGAGACTTTAAAAACATTGAACTGATTCATCTTACTGTACGTCCATAGTTACAGTAACTGGCAGTTATCTGAGTAGGAAAAGCATGCCTGCCGTGGTCTCCCACGTGTTTTGATCCCTCCCCCTCTTTGTGTGTTTTTTTTTTTTACTGAACAGAACGTAGAGGTGTCGCGGATGTCAGAGGAGGCTTTGCTTACAGTGCCAGCTCACCAATGAGGCAGTGCCCCCTCACCCCAACACCCCCACCCCCCACCCCTCCTTTACCCCCTCAGACGCACAATGTACCTGCCAATCTCAGCAACCTCTTATCTTTCTTCTCCACCTTCCTCTGATTGAGTCCACTCCGCTGTTCTTGTCTTCTGCTCTTCCTCCTCACATATTTTAAGAAATGATGATGATGGTAATTGACTGGAATCCAGTTTATAATTTTTTGATAATTAATCCTATGACACGGATCTTGTGTCGCACGCGTTCTCCCATTTTTGGAGAATGAATGAAAAGCCGGTGAAGGTTTTTTTTTTTTTTTGTTTGTTTTTTGTTTTGAACTGATGCTGTACTCCCAACTGTGAAGCAATGAGACTCCAGCAACTTTTCTGTTGAAGCAGGGATTACATGTAGTTTGTTTTCTCAACGATCTTGTCTGAACTGATTTAACAATGTTCATTTTGACTGGTGTCTCATCACTTTATATTTCTGTTTGTAGGAGTGAGAACACACTAATCTTAGTTTTATTGCACTACACGATAGAACAAAGTAGTGCGTTTAATCATTTTGCACATAAAAATCAATTCTATGTTTATTTACTTATGAAATGTCCTCTATTACAACTTGTATCTAGTTTAAGGATGTGTGAAACACATTTTACTATACTGTCTACTGAAGATTGTCAAAGTACAGAAATACTGTTTTATTGTTCTTATTCAACAATGTGAAGGTTCTTATGTTCATATCACTGATCAGAATTCAGAAAAAGATATTTCTGTTTACTGTTTCTAAATAAACTCCACTCAAACAGCGCTGCTGCATTTCATGTATATGTACCACACTCCCTCTGTGCTTGACTTGCTTGGCATGAAAGCTATTTTCCTCTTTAGTATCTGAAAGTTAGGATTTTGTGTTAAATGCTTTACATTGAGGGTTAATCGTAAGATAAAAGGCGTCTAGACTGATGAGCTGGACATTTCTGACTTGGATTAAAAGAGTCCTACTATTTCCTTCCTGTCCTTGCTATCCTACAGATCATGTTCCTGCTTTTCTGCTGTGCAAACTGAATACTCAGAGATTTACCCATTCATTCATATGCAAAGACTCCACTGGGGTGCATAAGAAAGTGCTGCCATTCATCCGCCTGAACAAACACCTACTGTGTCAAAGACACATTTCTTTCTGCCAAGAGCAAGCGTGATTACAAACTGTATGCTTGTTATTTTCAGCCAGTAATCCTGGTATTTTGTTTAAAGCTTAGTCATTTTGTTGGAAATAAAATTTATATTGCAGCATTAAAAAAAACCTTACCACAGCCCTCTGTTATTTTGTTTACATCATCAAAATAATACAATAAAATACTTGAATATGACGAAAAATGTCAAGTTGATCGCACTGCCTAAAAGGTGGATCATTTTATGTTTAATGCCGGTTGGATCTGTCAGCAATAACATAAAGATGTCTGTCAGTCTGCACTTTTAGAAAGCAACATAAGCAAACAAGTGGCAAACACACCGCAGCACACTGACAAAGAGGAACAGAGATCTCAAGTGCTGAAACACTTGAGATCTTGACTATACACAATATGCAACAATGTATCAGGGGGGGTGACAAATGTGTTTGGAGGTGTTTGACATTTAGGAACTAAACACTCACAACAGCAATCTTTAAACATGTGTACACACATATTTCTTCATAAGGGCTCTGACACTGATGCCTTCCTCTTTCCAGAATGTGAACATCCATCGTACAACTAAGGACGCCCTGCAGACCGTCCCCGCTCACCTCTGACAGGATGCTGTTATCCAGCGAGGCTGAAGTCGGACCTCTCGTTCTCTCTCTGCCATAACGGACTCTGTGTGCTGTTTTTTTTTCTCCCGTCCAATGTGCAAAACCTGCTCACACTGGTGACTGTCTGGGTGAAGTGCCTCCTCCTCCTCCTCCTTCTCCTCCTCTATCACACACTCATTTCTCTCTATAACTGTTATGTCTGTCCTTTATAAGGGATTTGAAGGAGCTCAGTACTGTGAATGAGTTCGACCTGAACACTTGTTGCACGGTGGCGGCTCTCAGCATAGCTGGTCCAGATGATTTATGAATCAAAAGGGGGTTTTAAACACTTGGGTCACAGCAGATTCCTGTCTTATTTGTTACTATGTGTTGCTCTATTCAGTACAGTTTCTGTGTGTCGATATTGTGCAGCACTGAAGGTTACTGTAATATCTACTTTAAAGTATTAATCATGTGGTTTTCATCAAATGATCATGTGACTTCCTGCTACATGTGTATTGTGCAATCATTGATTTATGTGAAGGTGTCTTTAGTGATAATGTGCAATTTGAAGGTTACACACCTATACTTGGGAAATCTATACTATGAAGTTTATTATTGTAAGTAAGTGGTGATTCAATCAATAAATGAAAAGACTGGATCAATATTAATATAATTTTTTTATGGTGAAAACAAACAGTCACTTAAATTTTATACTGATGGGGTAATAATGGCTTTCTTCAGCTGTGTGGTGTACAGGAAAAATACTGTTACTTCTTCTGAAACATGCATCACGATAAAATTAAGAGCACTGATTCTGCACACAAACCTTTGATGAAATTGAAAAAAAAGCAACTTTAGCTCAAAGCTGTTGGTGTTGATGTGGGTCATGACTTCAAAATGTACGTCCCAACTCCACTGAGATATAATAAAGATGTGTTATTTTTATACACCAGCCTGTCATTATTTCACTCCTTTGATGCTTTTTTTAAAATCCTGCTTTAGATGATGTGTTTTCCAGTTAAAAATCACCTTGCCTAACAGGTTAAATCATTTATGAGGGATGCAACTAGAAATTATTTTCATTATCGATTAATCACAGATATTTTCTAGATGAATCATTTAGTCTATAAAATGTCAGAAAATATTGAAAAATGTGCATCACATTTTCCCAGAGACCGAGTTGACATATTCACACTGCTTGTTTTGTCTGAGCAACTGTCCAAAATTTCACATTTGAGAAGCTGGAATTTGCAATTTTTTTGCATTTTTGGTTTTAAAAAATTATTTTCAAAATTGTTCATTGACAATTAACTTTTTGCCCATCAACTAATTCTTTCAGTAATTGAAGTATGAGTGGAGGATGCTGTGATGATGTCAGGCTGATGGTGGATGGATGAAGACTGCACAACCCCAGATTAGACGAGGTTTGATGGAGATCACATGAAGACTAGCAGTTGAACTCAGATGAAGCTGTGTTATTACATGGTTATGAGCAGGGAGTGTCCAGGAGATAATTTACTATCTTGGCATTTTTATTACTTGAAATTCAGCCAAATGACCAAAAGGTTCCTTCTCTTAATTTCCAAAGTAGCTATGAGTGCAGGTGGTTGAATCAAATAAAATCTCCTGTTTCTCCTCGACCAATATCACTTTAATGCTGTTGAACAAGGCAATTAACCTCCAGTACTAAAAGCTTTGTGTGGCAGGTTTTTGTATAACTACAGTGAGGATTTGCATGTACAGCAAATACCGCTGAGGAAAGCATTTAAGTTTCTGTTTAAATTGTAAATGTGAAGAAATACTGAACTACAAAAGAAGGTTCACACATTGTCTGCAACATAAAGGTATTACTTCCCCTTCCTGAAACAGCTGAAACAACACGGTGGCTGTGCATAAGGTGAAACGTGACCAAAGTGCTGACTAAAAACAACTTCCTCAGAGGCAGAACACATTCATTTATAGGTACAGCAGCCGCACGTATGCTCACCATGACTGGCCTAGAGAGATGAACAGAATACAGATATGAACAACAAGAAGGTATAAACAACTGACTTTTATTATCTTTCATTATTTTCATACATGGGTTTTGGTGGCTGCAGTACAGACAGCTCTTGTTGCATGTGATAAATCACCACGCAGACTATTTTCCTCAAACATGGGTTTCCAGGACATAAAATTGGGAGACAAGTTTGACAGTGACAGTAAAAACAGACTCACATACACAGAATACAAAAACTCGGCCATTTTATTTGCAACAACACACTCTTGCTGCCCCTGTATTCATGGCTATCAACTTGATTAATACTTTAAGGACCCGCCTTTGTTTGGGCATTTGTTCTAAGTGGCAGAAAAATGAAACTGGTAAATATTTCATTATATACAGTCATTGATATTCATGAGTACAGGGAAATACTCGAGACGGGTGCAACAGGTGTCATCGCCAGATTGGTCGTGTTCCTCTCATCTCCACACTGATTGGCTGTTTCCTCCAATAGTTCTCCACTCTTGTGCTGATTGGCCCTTTGAGCTTTCCCTCGGCTTGTGTGGGAGAACAGGGTGACATCGTCATCAGAACTGTGGACCATAAAAAACATTAGTACACAAATGAATTAGAGCTGTGAGTGAGTCTTTTATATGTAGACAAAACTCAGATTACATGTCAGTATCCAAATTAGAGCTACGACAGCAGAAAACTAGTTTCTTACATTCTTGAGGAATTCCTCGGCAACGATACGGGCCCTGGCGTTAACAGACAGCTTCATCTCGCTGATCTCCTTGTCAATCTCCTCCATGAAGTGGATGACAAAGTCCACCAGCTTGTGTTTGTACATCTGCTCCGTGTGGAAGTTAGTGATCAAGAAGCTAATGTCATATCCCTAAATCACAGTGCAAGAGAGGAAACAGAGTAAGAGGGAGTGGTCAACAAATCTGACAAAAAAAAAGCCATCATGTTATTTAATTGTATGCATTGACATGTATGTTCTAATTATGGAGGAACTTTTAATGTTTCAGATTGTTTGATTGTTTGTCTCACATCAATTGCAAATCTGAACATCTTTGCCTAAAGAGCCTTTATGACATATGCTGTTTAAAAGGTTAACAGTTCCTCATTTTTTATTTATATTCATCCTGTCATACTGTTCAGTATATTGATTCCTCTTTTATTCCATTATATACAACCCAGAGCAACCCTCCCCCCATTCAGTCTCTTACCTCTACTGGTTTCCTCCTCAGAATGAAGAAGTTCTCCGCTCTCATCATCATGAAGCGCATGAACTTGTGGCAAAGGATCTTCTCGATCTCATCAGCCTACAGTCCATCATAACAGAGGTCTTTATTTTACAATGCATACTAGACCAAGTCAGAACATTTAGTAAATAACCAAGAAATAATAATAATAATAAAAAAAATCACACTGGTTTTAATCACCTGTTTGACAGCAATGCTGACTCTGACAGAGTTGATGGATCCCTCGATCAGAACCTTCTCCTTGTCATTACGGCTGATCACCACGGGCTGAAGTAGCAGCTCCTTACTGCTCCTGTAACCGTGGCAAAATCCATCCATCACAATCAAAAACAGGCCTGCTCAGTTTTAAACTATTCCAGATATTGAGGAGCATTACTGTGCATGAAACCCTGATACCCAGGAATGAAAGAAATCCCAACAACGTAGAACAAAAATGCCAGTTGTTTTAATGGAAGAAAACCCTGCAAGTTATGGTGATTTGTTTAAAAACTTCTTTTCCTCTGGTGGTACTGGGGGGACTAACAGGCTGCAGCACGTCCCTATTGGCCAATTTTACAGCCTTGCCCATGCTTGTGTTATTTTTTCCCCCCTCCTAGATTTTCTTTTGCAAGTTTGCACGAGTTGAAACTTGTATGACAGCAGCAGATGATCTGTAGCTTGGAGCGCAGCAAGAACAGGTGGAAGCAAAGCAGGGGTACATACCTGACTTCCACCTCCGGCTTGTTGTGACGCTCCACCACCTGAGAGGAGAAGTTCTCCAGACAGAGGGCCGCTTGCAAGGTGGCCCTCACAGCGTTCAAGTAGGGGCGCAGAGTCGCTGTCTGAGGAAAAAAGATGAACAAAATCAATGCCTGGGCGGATCACACTGCGGAGCACATTTTATTAAATGATACATTTGTTATTTAAATCAGGGAACAATGAAGCTGCAAACTGCTGAGTGACTCAACCAGCAGGGTCAGCATATGAGGTCATGTTTGATCAGGAAACGAGTCGTATTCAGGGATGAAGTGGCTACAGCTCAAACACAATTATATTCAGTTTGTCCACTGTTTATTTATAATTATCAGCCAGAAAAACAATATTTTAATCAGCAGTAAACTAATGCAATTGAATGATTTTGCCTGCGTTAACGTTAGTGGATGAGATGCTTTCAGGTGACCGAGATTGAATATGAAAGTCTAGCTACATCTCTCTGTCTACACTATCGATATTCATACTTTTCCGCCGTCAAATCACAGAGCTTTAGGAGCAGCACCAGTCAGTGTAACGAGGGAAAAGGGGTCCAGGAAGAAAAGACAGCTCAGCTCAATCACTTTAGTTTCTGCAAACCGTATCGAGGATGCTTCGTTCTCTCGTTTCAGCGCCGCCAACCACAAACCCCGCCTGGCAGAAACACGAAGCTAGCCAAATGAAGTCACCTTAGCCGTAACCATAGCCAGATGATATATAAATCTAAATAAGCACAGATAAAGATACATTTGGAGCAGTAGACTTACCATTTTTGTGCTGTGAAAGACGGAAGTTCCTCAGCCACGCCTGTGACTCCTCTTCCGTAAATCCTACATCGTCTTGTAAAGACAAGGTGCGCTCGTTTTGTTTCCGGCTTTTCGTTTGAAGGAAGCAGATCGCTCCACCTAGCATTTACGCAGCCCTTAGCGATCATTACTCCGCACCAGGTTGAGTATTTTTTGAACAAAACGAGCATACCCTCCGGTGCGTCCACTCCGCTCTGTGAGCAGGAGGCACGTCGGCCACAGGCGTCTACGTCATGAGTCATTTTGACCGTTTGAAACAAGTTTTTAACGAAATCTGTAAAACAACAACGTTATGAGCGAGTTAAACTACTGAACTGCAGGTTTAGCAGTAATATATTTATTTTAACGAACCTTGACACAACATGGTTTATTCCGACGGTACCATTCTCGCATTAGGGTAATCTGTTTACAGCTCGTCATGTTTATTTTGATAGATAGCAATACTTAAAGATTGTCTTCAAATTTATGTAATACATGTTATATTTCATTTTATTCATAAAATTGTTGCTCTGTCGAAAATAGGTCATATATTCATCTGACTCGATTCCATACACCCCCCCTCCCTTTATTGGTTTTTTCCATCATGGACACCATTCACTGACGGTAAATATCCTTTGCTCCTAAACATTCAAAGATATTTCTGTGCTTCCATTTAACATCGTGGAGCTCATATATTTTTTAAAAACTTCTACACTTAAAATGTAAAAGTGTTGAAGCGTGAGATTACAGCGACCGGTATTAAAATTTTACTGCAATTTTCGCAGTTTGGGCCCAGCGAGCTGGCGTTGTATGAAGCAACCGCGCGCGCGTGCGTGCGTGCGTGTTTGATGTGAGTGTGGGTGTGCTTGTGCTTGTGCTTGTGTTTGATTTGTGTGTGTATGCGTGTGCGTGCGTGCTTGTGTGTTTTTTGATGCATGTGTGTGTG
This sequence comes from Thunnus maccoyii, assembly GCF_910596095.1. Classification (NCBI taxonomy): domain Eukaryota; kingdom Metazoa; phylum Chordata; class Actinopteri; order Scombriformes; family Scombridae; genus Thunnus; species Thunnus maccoyii. The sequence continues at coordinate 8,964,409 of NC_056535.1, read as the reverse complement.
TGTGTGTGTGTGTGTGTGTGTGTGTGTGTGTGTGTGTGTAAAAGAGAGACAGTGGTGCAGACAGGCAGAAACAAAGAGTGAGAACCACAGCTGGACACCACTAAATAGTGTCTCATGGTTTTTTTTATTATTTTATTATCATTTTTTAACCACACTGTCGGTCTGTTTGTATCAGTTTATTCAGATGCTGCCAGGTCTCTGCAACTGGGCATCATGAGTGAGTTGAAGGACTGCCCCCCGCTGAAATACTATGACTTCAAGCCCGTCGAGCACGTCAAGGTGTGTCCCCGCTACACTGCTGTGCTGGGCCGCTCAGAAGACGATGGGATCGGTATTGAGGAGCTGGACACCCTGCAGCTGGAGTTGGAGACACTCCTGTCCTCAGCCAGCCGACGCCTCCGAGCTCTGGAGGAGCAGAGACAGGTAAGGAGAAAGACAGGAATAATCATCCTCTCCTCCCTTGTTGTGATTGCTTTTCAGTGACTCAAAACTCTTAACTGTGTCTCAGATCCTCACAGACTGGCAGGACAAGAAGGGGGATAAGCGCTTCCTAAAGCTGGGGAAAGACCCGGACCCCGCTGCATCATCTCGCCACAAACCAAAGAAACAGAAATTGGACGGCAAAGGCGGTCATGGTCCAGGTCCAGGCCCTGGCAGACCAAAATCCAAAAACCTGCAGCCTAAAGTCCAAGAGTATGAATTTACAGACGACCCGCAAGACATTCCCCGCACTCCTAAAAATGATGCCCCCAACAGGTCAGCAGCAGCACGTCTTCATAATATATCTCATAGAGGGATGCAAAGATGTGAGATTTTGATGGTACGATTATAGTCTGAGGAAACATTGTGGTTTCACGGTTTTACGATTATTATGCAGTAAAGTAGTACTGCATAATACTACAGATAGATAAATGAGTATTTGTAATTAGAGGTTTTATTGTATTTTTCCACAACATTTTGGTATTTGGAGCTGCTACACTGGGCTCGTTTTTGTTCTGCTCTCTTGTATTGTGCCTACATTTCTGAACACGATAATCTAGTTTTGCTTATTTTTCCATGAGCCACAGTTATTATGAGGAACATTAACGTACCATAATGTCAGGGTTTTTTTTGGACAGAAACAGAAACAGAAACACTCAGTGTAGCCGAGCTGTTGCGGTTACAAAACCGTGATGTTTTGAATCGCATTCCTTAATCTCAATTTCTCTGTAATTTCTTTTGATCACACTTAATTCAAGTTATTGGTGAATCTGGTTTCAGGCAAGAGTGTGGTACTAACTTAAGATACAGGAGAACAAATTATTGTCTTTCTGGGAAGGTTTATATTTGAAATGTTTTTGTTTTCAGATTCTGGGCGTCAGTCGAGCCGTATTGTGCTGATATCACAAATGAAGAGATACGATTGCTAGAGGAACTTCTGAAACCCCCAGAGGATGAAGCGGAGTATTTCAAAGTATGACATAAAAAGCTTTTGGTTATGTTATGTTATGTTGTACATCACTAGGGACAAAATTCTGGATGTTTTTAGTGAGTTAAGTAAAATGCATCATTTTAAATGTGTTTACATTGGCCAAAGAGCAGTGTATTGAGCTTTGGTGCTGTTTATGTTAACTGTAGATTCCAGCGTTGGGGAAACACTACTCTCAGCGGTGGGCTCAGGAGGATTTGCTGGAGGAGCAGAGAGAAGGAGCACGAGCCAACGACAAGAAGAAGAGCCTCATGGGAGGACCGCTGTCTGAACTGGATGCAAAAGGTGAGGGGAAGCTGCAGCTTGTGCTTTAAAATGCCAAGGAAAGTGAAGGGACTAGACAATGTTAACCCTCAGTATCACCACCATGATGTACTTTGTTTACTGCACAAGCATGATGAGCCCCTTTCAGCGCTTATCTTCATATTCATCTAGATGTGGACTCGCTGCTGAAAAAGTCGGAGTCCCAACATGAATCTCCAGAAGATGGCTGTCCCTTCGGTCCTCTCACCCAGCGTCTGCTCCAGGCTCTTGTAGAGGTCAGTATATTGTAGACTTGGTATTGTGCGATCAAGCATCCACACTGGCTTTGAGTGAGACATGGCATCTGAAATATTCATGCTTTAATCTTGTGAAAACACTGGAAATTGACTATAAATGGTGATATCTTTTCTGGGTTCTTCCAGGAGAACATTATATCCCCCATGGAGGATTCTCCTATACCAGACATTTCAGGGAAGGATGCTAATGATGGAGCTGGGACATCTCCTCGAAGCCAAGGAAAAGCTTTCAGGTATTTGTGCAGCACCTCCATGAATGAATGAGATATCTGAAGCAACAACATTACATAGCCAATAACAAAAAACATTTTCACACACAGATGCCATATTTGATGTAGGATAATAAACTTGTGTTTGACCCATTTTTATCAAACTGCTGTCACTGGTTAATTCTGCTGCTGTAATCTCATGAACAACGAAAACATTCAGTAAACAGAACTGCGTCTCAAAGACTTGCATGTAATGTAAATGTGTATATTTACATATGTATGTCAAGGTGCATGTGAGATTATTTATGCACACACAAGCATACATGTACATTTCTATTCTCCACGTTTGGTGTTGTGATTTGATTGTAATATTGACGATTGTCATATTAAATTCCTTCCTTGACTCGCTCTGGTACAGGTTGGTTATGACATTAACATATTAAGAGGTTGTTTTCCTCATACCACATAAATATGCACACACACACACTAAGGTCATGTCTCCTGGATTATTTCTGGGGGCCTTAATCAGCTGAGGAGGAGTTTACATTTGTGATAAACACAAATCACACATGGTTGGTTTTAAGGGCTGATTCTGAAATCATCTTATACTGTTTTTAGGCAAAAAATAAACTAGTTGACAAAATAAGGGTGAACTGTTAATCTCAGAATTAAACCAATAAATTAAAGTAAAATAAATGACTTCAGTATTTCTTCACCAGAATTATATTTCTGGCAGTGTGGTGAAGGTTTTGAAACAGATGTGAGCCTTCATGTTGGGAAAGAAAATGAACAGAAAACATAAATGATCAATTGCATGAATAATAAGTGTGGAACAAATTAAAATTGGGGGAATTTGGACTCATGACCTTTAAAATCCTGGTTATGTCCCTGTGCGTGAACTCAGTATTGTACATTGATTGTGAGTTTGGTTCATTTATCCTTTTTTGCACCCTGAGAAAGGAATCAGAGAGAAATAAAGTTTATTAAAGGGATGAAGTTGACATTTGCCTTATGTGTCAATTCATATCTTTTATCCCCCCAGCGTTCCTCACACACGTTCTCTGGAGGCGCGGATCAAAGAGGAGCTGGTTGCCCAGGGACTGCTGGACTCTGAGGAGCGGCCTGGACCAGGAGGAGACTCTGAGGACGAGGTTCTGGCAGAGCTTCAAAAGAGACAAGCAGAGCTCAAAGCCCTGAGTGCTCACAACAGAGCCCGCAAACAGGAGCTGCTCAGGTGAGGATGCAGGCTCACGATGGATACATTAACCATGAAGTAAACTGTACGTCCATTAAGATTTTATCCATGGTAAGCTGTTCACATTAACTTTTAATTTGTGTCTGCCTCAAAGGTTGGCAAAAGAGGAGATGCGCAAGCAGGAGCTGAGGCAGAGAGTCAGGGTGTCTGACAATGAGGTGATGGAAGGATTTCGGCGAATCATGGCAGCTAGGCAGAAGAAACGCACTCCGACCAAGAAGGAGAAGGACCAGGCCTGGAAAGCACTGAAGGAGAGGGAAAGCATCCTCAAGTTACTGGATGGATAGAGGAAGCAACAGAAAAAATGTGGAAGGAAGAATCTTCTTTCCACTTATTGACACAGATTGTAACCGTGGTAACAGCTGTTACACGGTCAGTTTACAGCTGTATCTCTAACATGTAAGATACAGTTTGCTGCAGGTCTGTGTGATTTGAGTAGGGACATTTCTGTAGTAGTTTTTATGTCCTGTACAGCAGAAAGCTTATGTGATCGTAACATTCAGTATGCATCTGAGACTTTTCCTCTTTTTGTTAAATTTTTTCTTTGTCAGTTGAATTTTTATGTAGCTTTCTATTTTGTTTACCATTGTAATGTTATGAAAACAATACACATCAATGTTTGAATAAATCATTATCAATTAAATGCTGTTATTGTATGTGTATGAGATACACAAAGAAGAGGCGATAAATCATTAGATGTATCTGCAATTCAAGACCACCACGAAGGAATTTAAGGAGACATCATGGTCCAAGAGTGGTGAAGTTCAGCCACTGAGTAGAAATAATACGCAGACTAACATCACACCACAGTTGCCGTCATAAGTATTTAGTTACATTTGAAACAATGGAGAATTTATTTTGGTCTACAACCAAGGACTCATACTCGAACATGAACAAGCATGGAGACCATTTTTAGCCATGCTAAACCGCTCCAGTGGTGGCAGTGTCAGTTGGTCCAGACTGAAATATCTCAACAACTATTGGGCAGTGATGGTCCCTAGAGGATGAATTTTAAAAACTTTGATGTTCCCCTGACTTTTCATCTAGAGCCACAGCCTCAGCTGTACTAAAACTCTACTAAACATCAGTAAGAACACGTCTCATAGAGCCTTGCATGGCTGTACTCATGTTCTCAAATGGTGGCTATGGGTACACCGAGCCAAATACCAGGGTAAGTTGAGCCAGGGGTTCACCTTACCCCATTGCTTATTCATTGGCATTACAATAATGTGCATTAATATTACAACAGTATTATCACAACAATAGGAGGGGGCAGCAAGACAGCAACCGTATAAGGCCTTGCTATATAGGTAATTTGTCATCTTTTTTGTTGGTTTATATGACATGTTTGCAATACCTATTTTTTGTCATCGTTTTTTTGTTGTCTTACTTTTATGTTAAGTCACACAATAATGTGTGAATATGTACATTTACACAATATTATGCCACCTTGTTTTTTAAAGACAACATCCTGAAATATGGGTGGAAGTATATGTTCTAGCTTTGTCTCATTTTCCTTTCCACTACCGTGGACAACTTTTCTAAAGCACCACTAGATGGCAGTCAGTGTCCTTATATCTGACTGGCCAGCAGCATTTACATAGCCTGTGGTTGCCAGCATTTCCACAAGGCTGTTGAACATTGACAGCGTGCCAATGTGGTGTGTGTCTTCATTTGAGGACATCTTCATCCATATTGAGCCCAGGATAAATCAGATGAATAGATAGGATAAAGCTGCTGTGTCTCACAGTCTACAGCTCTGTGTGAGGGTCACACAGTTCATCCTATGGAGTGACAGGGTCCAGTGCAGTCATCCAAGGGATCTGACCAGGAACAACACAACAGTCAGACACACTGCTCTTTCTCCACACCCTCACATGGTCACAGCAGCAACCACCACACTGCTGCTGACCGGATGACTGGACTATATATGAGTTCAACACATACTGACATGTCCCAATCAATGCTGAAGTTTGCAAGTTTTCCATTTGGTCATTAGTTCCAACACTGTTTCTTTAAGTATTTTTATATATCAATTAAATGTTTTTTGACCGTTTCACTCAAGATATAACTATCATGTGACTTTCAAAATCATAAGGCATTGGCATTACTGAAATGTTTATAACTGATTTGTATAGGGAAGATGCTACTAAGTTGCTACTTACTGTCTTAACAGACTTTAAGTACTAGTAATAGGTAGCACCTATCATACGTCCCTGTTGAAGTTGTAGTACCTTGGTTTTATTTTGGGTATTCTGTAATGTCATGTAAATTGATGAAACAGTACAGACACTACACTATGTTGATGCTCATAGAGCTCAGACAGCAGTGGGAGGGCTACAGGTAAGACCTTAATAAAAGTTGAAGTCTCCCCTGTTAATGATCAACACCTTTTTTCTCTTTATAAATGTATGTGTTGAGTTGAGTATGTGTGTGTGTATGTATATATATATATATATATATATATATGTGTGTGTGTGTGTGTGTGTGTGGGTGTATGTATGTATATATATATATATTGTAATGGCAAAAGCCTTTTCATAAAACTAACTGAATCCACAATAACATAAGTAGACCATCTTTTTAAAAAATTGTTGAATGATTAAACAAAAGAGTACTCATGTTCAGTGTCCCTGAACACTGCTCTGTGCTTGCAGCCAGGCTGTAGGCTCTAACAATGGCCCAATCATCATGTAAAACCCCCTCAGTTAAGGCTGGTGTCCTCTACGCAAATTCATAATGCCATGAGTCCATCTGTATGAAAGCTTTTAATAACATGCAGACCTATTGAATCCTCCTCACAGGTGAATGAGAGGCTGAATGGATCTCTGTGGTGGCCCCTCGAGGCTGGGTGTATCGCACAGGGCTTTTGTTGCATTTGTTGTCATTAGACCTAAACTGAAGGGCAGGTGGGTTTTGTGTTGATACACTGCTCATACACGCTCAATGATGCTCGTCCACTGTTTGCACATCCCGTATTGAGCTGTTTTTAAAGGCTCAGTCAGACCTTTTGACAGCCCAGGTGGTGCGTCCCTGAGGGTGTCGGTGATCTGTGAGGCTCTAACCTCAGGCCTCAGCTCCTCTCGGACACGTAAGCTCTCTCCTCTCACCATGTGAAATTCAGCTACGTGGTGAGCTTCTTCACTCCTCTCTGTCATGGCCTGTAAACCTTTACGGCTGTTTGAAGAAGAAGGCTCTCCACTGGAGGGTCTGGGTAAATAACTTGAACTTAAGTACTGTGGCCCAAGATGTGCAGCGGCCGCATGTCTGGAAGCTATTTGTATATCTCCTCAGGCATTAATGAGAAGACAAATACAATGTAAATACAGGACTATCATGTGGGAAGGCTGTGTGTTGTGTGTTAACATGTGCACACACATACACATGCGCACTCATCTATGCTACTATCACCCCAGATCTCCTGTCAGTGGGGGCCTTTCTGTCCATCAGCTCTTTGTTTTGTCAGTTTGTATGTTTCTTTCTCCGGGGCTCTCCTCCTACTCCACCTCCGTCTCTGCGTTCCTGCGCTGGAATTGAGTATGGACAGAGAGGCCACACACACATACACACACACGCACACAGAGTGTGTGTGAGAGAGAGAGAGATACATACATAGGGGTAAAGTTATTTAACATAAATCTGTTGATCCTTTGTCCTCATGCTATGTCAGCTTTCATGCTAATGACACATGCAGAACTGAAATCGTGTGTGTGTGACAGAGATACAGACAGAGGTTGAGACAGCTGCTGGGGCTGGCTGGTCCACTGAGAAGAGTCTCTGTCCAGCCAGGCCACGCCTCAGCTCTTCTTCTGCACAGAGAACTATTGTCTTGAGCACTGCTGCTTCCACTATTCTGATGTCATGGTTTGTCCTTCCCCAGAGCGCTACTGTTGCTGTTGTGGTAGAACTTGATAGACCTTTTAGCCCAAAGTCAGAAGCACAACGACTGCATGGATGTTACATTTAACAAGCAAGGTGAGACAGTCACAGGTATTGTGTACACAAAAACACTCCTGTGCTGTCACCTTTCTGACCCCGCTGTAACATCGGACTGGTTTGAATCTTATTTGCTTCTCATTTGCATGGCAGTTGATGCTGCTTTTTTTTGTGTGTCTCCTGAACTTGACAGCTCATATGCAAATCAAACTTTTTTGCCTCGTTCAGCCCCACCTGTCTGGGCTTTGCTCATTGCTGAGGTAAAGATAAAGATTCTTGGGTCCCCTTTCCAGCCTGTCATGCCTTCAGGATATTTTGTACAAGATAAGCGCAATCAGCCACAGATAAGCCATTCACTTACAGTATTAGAGACAACAAACCCTGTCAGACAAGATATGTCTATAGGTTGTAGGGGCATTATAAGCCATGCTATTAGTTGGTCGGTCTGCCACTTTGGTTTAGACTAAAATATCTTAACTAGATGGATTGCCATGAAAGTTTATATAGGTATTGATGGTCCCCAGAGGATGAATCCTACTGTCTTTGGTGATCCCCTGACTTTTCATCTGATGCCACAATTACGTTGACATTTTTGTTTTTTAGTGAAATATCTCAACAACCATTGGATGGATTTCAATGAAATTTGGTTCTGATACCCAGAGTGCACAGCGGATAAGTCCTATTGATCTTAGTGATCCCCTGGCTTTTCCTCTAGCGCCACCAGCAGGTCAAAGTTTTCATTCATCCTGTGAAATATCAATCAGATGAACTGGCAGAAATGTACACAGAATGTACAGAAATATATGGTTTCAAGATGATATTCTGATGACTTTGGTGATCCTGTCACTTTTCTTTTAGTGCCACTATAAGGTTGACATTTGTGGCTTACAGTTTTGGTGGTTCCCAATAATGAAGTCAAAATTTTAATTTGTCCAGTACTTTAATTTATACCGACCAAATACCTGCAAAACTAATGACTTCTCCATTAGTCTCAGTTGTACTTTGTTTTTACTGCTAATCAGCAAAAGTTAGCATGCTAACATACTAAACTAAGATGGTAAACATGGTAAACGTTATACCTGCTAAACATCATCACGTTAGCATGGTCATTGAGAGCATGTTTCTATGCTGTTGATGTCCACACTCACAAAGCAACTAGCATTGCTGTAGACTCTTAGTCTTGTTGTCTATCTTGTTGTAAGTGACTATGTTCATGGTAAATGGAGGGTGCAAGCAAAATTGATCCCAATCTGATAACATTTTGTGAGTTCATGATTAGGGACTGCAGACCTACGACACAAGTCACTATATTGTGATTAATTCACAATATAGTGACTTGCTCATGTCTCATGTTTACTCAAGGTTTTATGAGTCTTTTCTTTGTAAGGGCTCAAGTCACACCAAGTCAATGACCAACCCCCATCTGAAGCTTATACTGTAGAAGCAAAATCTCTTTCATCTCTGACTCAGTAGCAATTCTCCTGAGAGCTGGCACAGTGCCACTGCTGTTTGACTATACTTTGTTAGAATCACCAAGCAAAAAGTAAGATAAGAAAGAGGGAGCTATAGGTGGATAGAGCGCACCATGTTAGAGCACAGTTTGTCATTGGCAGTAAATTTGGACAGCAGAGGTCAAAGCTCTTGAAAAATATGCTTTGCTTTGGAGATAAGGCCAGATAGAGAAGTAGGCTATGTAGAGGGGGCATATATGAGGACTATGTATGGATAAATATGCACATATTTCCACACAGATTCAATGCAACAGTGTTTGCCATCAGCTTTAACATATAGTAAGTAAATTGGAACAGGAAGCACTAGAAGAGACCCATCTGGTGGTTGTGGGACATCAGTGGATTACCAGTCCTCTCCCCATAGGGTTGGATGGATAACATGCAACTTTCCTTCTTCCAAGCTGGAGGATGGTGGGGCAGAGAGAGGACATCGCCGGCATTGTGGATAATAGTCATTGAGGAGCAAGGGAGACACAATGAAAAACACTTCTCTCACCACCCACCACTTCTCTGTCTTCCCATCTCCCTTGCATTTCCTCTCCTCTGTTATTATCACCCAGATCAGGCTCACTTTCCACTCGCTGCGATGGAGAGGAGGGCTAGCCGCCCACATGGCTTTGGTGAGAGATTTCTAACAGCAGCAGCACAAGAGGGGGGGGAGAAAAGCCAAGACAAGAGGCCCAATAAAATCCATCTAAATATAGACAGCAGGGCCTTCTTTCCCTTCTCCTTATAAAGAGCTGCTGATGAATCCGGGTGAACGATCTCCCTCACTGTAGCGAGAGCTGATCACTCCCTCCAGGATAGGGAACATAACTGTTGGTGCATGGAAACACACACTTGTACACACAAACACACAAAGCGACTTTGTTTTATGAGAGGGAGAGAGAGGACAGGGAACTAAGTGAGTTTTTTCTATACACAAGATGGCAAATTATGTTTGGTGGAACATACTAAAATAGGAGAGGTTAGAGGAAACCTCCAAAAAGAAATGATGGGAGCAGTGAGAGCTGGGGGAGGTTCCTGGCCAAGTTCAAGACACTACAAAAGATTAAGAAGTAAAATACAGATGAACTTCTGGCTAAAAATATCTCAGAGGTTGGATTATACATATGTATTTATATCAACACAACCTCCATCCTCTGTCAAAAGATGCCCCTTTTTGGCTCTCACTCTGTCTTACTTCTTTAATCCTGTTTCACTTATAGTCTTCATGTTTTTTTCTGAAAAGAGATCTAATCTTGGCTCTGTCATGAAGGACACTTTCCTTCTGAGAGTTAAGATTGACACCATTCTCATGTTTTTGGTTAGCTTAGCTTAGCCCCTGTAAACAGGAGGAAACAGCTAGCTTGGCTCTATTCAAAGATAGTAAAATCCTTCTACCAGCATCTCTAAATCCTACTAATTATCACATTATGTCTCTAAAAACAACAATTTGTGGGAGATTATTTACAAGTCCAGGTCAAATTGTTCAGACTGTAAATTACTTGTGAGCAACTTAGTCGGAGAAAATGTTCACGTCAGCCCCTGAGTTGTATTATTGAGTCAGAGATATTGGGAATTTCTGATAATTAAATAATATCTCACACTTGGGGAAAAAGTATCAACAAACCGTTGGAAACATGACAGCAAATCCTCCATCACTGGCAGTTAACGCTAACGTTACATCAAAATAAAATCCGATATTAATACTATTAGAATTGGCTAAACTAATTGAAAAGAGCCATACACTGTTTGAGTCTTGTTTCACTTCTAACCACTAGAAATATGTAACTCAATAAAAGTAGCTAATTTAAAGGCATACTATACAGGATTTTCTTAAAAAACAATGTCTCATACAAAATTAATCCCTCTCAATCATCACTTATGACCCACTAGGAGTGTGTGTTGGTGTATGTATCTACAAAGATTCTGCCTTCTGCCTGTATTTTCTTATTTTGCTGCGTTTGAGACATTTCTGGGCGTCAACCTCTGGGCAGTGGTCATTGGGACCTTTTCAGGTATAAATACCGACCTTGTCGGGACCAGTAGTCCTCATGGGGACCAAAGCCCGGTCCTAATGAGGCAAAACGGCATCTCTGAGGTCCCAGTTAAGGTTAGGGTTGGAGTTTGGGTTAAGCTGTCCACAATGAATGGAAGTCAATGCAATGTCCTTACAAAAGTAGCTGGGTTAGGGTTCAGTGTGTCTGTGTGTATGTGTGTGTGTAGAAGCTCAGTCCCGCCCTCGTGCATACAGGCACAGAGAGCAGAGCAACTGACAAATCCTGCATAGTATGCTTTAAACTATTTAAATGGTGTGACTGCAAGGATAGCAGTGAGGGGAAACATATGCAGTGGCCCAGTGCAGAATCACCCTTAAAACCACAATCTGTCATTTTTACACTTTGGTTTGTACGTATTAAGCAAAGGAGATATAATGTGTTCATAACTGAGCTTTTAAGGGTGCTGGTAGGGGGTTTCCCTTGTTTCCAGTCTCAGCACAAATATGAGAGTGGTAACAATCTACTCTAACTCTGCTGAGAGAGAAGGCATACTTCTTAAAATTAATCGAAAAGTGTCTTTTTTGACCACTTTGTTTTAATGACTCCATCCATCCCACATCCGGATTACCATTGTGTGACTGCATCTGAATTTGAGAAACACCTCTGCAAACAACATTCTTTGCACCTGAAACAGTGTTGAAGCGCTCCACTGCTCAAAAGTGAAAATGCCTTATCAGTTGCAAATGATCTTCTCTCAGGACCTTCTCCTCATGATAAATTAACAAATCAAACATTTGCGTCATCAATGTTAGTGATTTACTCCCATATCCTACGCACTGTTGCTGTCCGTCTGAAGTACAGTTATCATTAACTGCCTGTCCTGTTTTCTGTGGTGTGTGACATCAGCAGACACCACAACCCCCCTTCATTAAACAAAATAGGTAATACACAGGTCATGTACTGGTTAACACAGACCACAGATAAATATTTCTCAACAGGAGACACAGAAACAGGTCACATATGGTACACGTATTGACACAGAGACACCGATATAATGTTAGCTACGCTCTGTGTGAAGCAAACAAGAGGTCATTTTCACAGCTGTCCTTCTATGCCAGTGGTGACAGCAAAAGTTCAGAAGTCAAAAAAGGGGAAAAAAGGTTTACTAGTGTTTTAACATCCTCTTTTACACCTGTTGCTAACTGTCCCCTGTAGTGTGTGTTTCTGTGGCCACACACCAAGACGCTTGTGGGCACACACATTAAATATGGACACATACACATAAATAGTGGTTTTATTGTGGTTTTCTGAGCCGAGATGGTGCACCAAAGGCAAGCTCAGCAAACACAAATAACATCACACACTGAACATCAGCACTTATTACGTAAGAACTCCTCTTCCACACACAACTCCACAGCACAGTCTGGCAGAGTCAATGTCAAAGTCTGCATGAGAGAGAAAATGGGTATAATTTGTGCATGACCACTCAGTTGCTATGTGTACAGCTGTAGTAGATCGATCTGTGTCTGTTTGTGTGTGTGTGGCTGGCTGTGTCAGTTTGTGGTCATGAAAGCCCCACTGAAAGAGGAAGCTCAGCTGTCAGTAGTCGTCAGGCCTACTGAGCCTCTTCTCTCTCTTTTTCTTTGCTGATCCTGTTGTAGTTAACCTCCCCCCTCCCTCTTTCTTTTTTTCCCTTCCTTCTCTTTTCTGCCCCCCAACAGCAGCTGCCTGAGTTTGAGGTTGAGGTGGAGGCACTGCTCGTAAGTGCAAGCATGTTGCCCAGAGATAAGGAAATGTGGCACAGAACCAACAACCCCCCCTCTGGGCTGAACATACAACAAACACACACGTAGCAAGCAAGTGTCAAAAATATTACGGTCAAAGGTCAAAGGATTTATTCTGTGTTGCAATGTTTAGAGCTTGTTATGATATTATAAAGAGGGCTTTGACCTCACTTCACCCTTGGATTCAACGCTTCTCGCCTACTCACCTCCTCTCTGTCTTTTTGTGCTCTATCCACTGCTCTGTCTCACCCCGTGCAGGGTGTTACCCATGCTACATTAGCTGCTCACATGCAGAATGGCACAGAACAAACATCCTCTCTCTGCAGAGCTTGCTGCACATTTAGGGGGGCTTGAAATAATTTCTATGTGTGCGTGCCGACACTGCCAGACTACTGTGGCATGGTGTGAAACGGACATGAGGAGAGGATGTGTGGCTGAAAGCGTCTGTGGCGCCTCAGCTCTGCTTGCCCTTGGGTGATATGGGGGGTGGGATAGGGGTTGTTGGGGATGGGAGGCAGGGGGTGTCTGAGCTTGTGATTACAGCGCAGCTCTGATGGACCTCCCCAGGCTCCGCTTGAGTGAGACAAACTTAGATCACATTACAGAGCGGGAGACTTTGGATGATCTGAGGGAGGACGTTGAGTGAAAACAACCACTGCTGCACTAATAGGACACACATTTATGATTTCACAAACAGGCACGCACATGCATACAAACTACAACCCTCATATCCACAGTCGCCCAGTTCATTGGGATACACTTAATCACTTCACTTCACTCAGGGGTGCAACCTGTTCCAGCTGTTGCAGCGTCTGTCTTTTTGGTTCATCTCGCCAACGAATCAATCCCTCCTCACTCTGATTTACTCTGATAAACTTTACCACAAGTATCAGTCATGTATAAGCCTATCTCCTCTGCGTCATCTTATTATCAGCCCCAGTGGAAGTGCCAGAAGATGCTGGAGGTGTGAGAGTGGCATGGTGGGCCATCAGAGCAGCTGATAGGAAACAGGCCTGCTGTTGGATAAAGCACTTGTTTCTGTCGGAGTCCTAAAAACTCACTCTGAGCCACAAATATCTCAGTCTTAATCACACCCAGACTCACAGTCGTGGTTGAGCACTTTCTCATAACACTTTCATTGACTTACGTTAACACCTTACACTATCCAGGTATCATCATTCTTACATATAGTATGTACACATCCTAAAATCACTCTGTGTAGAGACAAAGGGACACATTTACAGAAAAAAGAGCTTTAACAGTTTAAGACTCAGTCGTCCAGTCGTACTGGTTGAACCAGCTGAATTCTTCCCTCATTTGAATCATCAGGTTTCTCAGCTTGTTAGAGGTTATTGGGCCTCTGCACTCAATTCAACTGCTTTTGAATTTTTGTTTCCTCATTTCTCTTCACCCATGTCTAGATTTGTAAATTCTTCATTAGTGACTCTATCAGCTACTGTTTTTCTGAGCTCCACTTCCCCTGCTTACAGTTAATCTCATTTGATCTACTTGTCCCTAGTAAGCTCAGGGTGTAATAGACAAACAATGTTAATACACCAAATGCAAACTAATTTGTCTGAAGCAATAGTTTTAACCTCTTCATCTAAAGTCTGTCACTGACAACAACAGACCATCTTTTTTTGTTTTACTGGCCGCCTTTACCTCTGATTCAAACCCGACTCTTTCCAGACCTGTCTAAGTTATCTGGATGGGTTATTAGCGCGGGAAAAGACTCGAGGAGGGAGCATGGGATGGGTTTTAGGGGGGCCTGGTCATTTCTTCTGAGAGCCTGGGTAAATAAATATAGCCTGTATCTGAGTCCTATCTGACACCACAGCACTGACACTGCCCAGGCCCAGACAGACCCATGTGAGACTCTGACAGCAGGATCAAGAGACAGGACTAGTCAGGTGCAGAGTGCCTGGCTTAGGTTTATATTCCTATTTAACAAGGGACCATTCAAGTGAGTGGGCTGTTGGGCTTGACTAAACATTAATTAGTGTCACAAAAATAATGAACTCATAAAATTGCTCTTTATGAGTCATAAAGTACTAACCTCCAAATGAGATAAAACAAGAGGGGATCCCTGACTGCTCATAACTGTTCTAATGTACATCATCTTAATATTTATATACCGTAGCTTAAGATCCACTTTGTTTAGATGCGGTTACTCAAGCTGTTACATACTGCTTAGGAATCTTAGGCATATACTGTATGTTAACCCCATAAGCAAAACAAAATGATCAAATTGAGGTCCAAAGCTTTCATTAAGTAGTAAAAATAGTGAGTAAGTAATGTTGTTTAATAATACAGTACTTGTAATATATGGAGTTATATTTGCGTCACAAGTATGCAATAGGACATTTTGAACAGAGAAAATATTTTTGCAAGTGCATAAATTCTATTTTATAGAGAAATTGTCATCATGAGTTGAGTGTAATATAGCTGAGTTCACTATTAGCTCATTTATAGCATAAAATGATGTGTGGCACACTCTGTTCAACAAAATTAGCCTATATCTTAGATTCAGATGAATTTAGGAGCACATTTCTTTTAAAGGAACTACATTCATGATTACTATAATGGCAGTGTAGTTGGGATCATTAAGTTAGCAAATTAGTTAACTACTGTTTATCTTGCAAAAGCTACCTGCCAAGATAGTTACTGTTGGCACTCAATAGCTCGAGACTAACTTAGAAGCAGAAATTCATAAAGTTTAATAAAACCAGGTATGAAAACAAAACTGTATGAACCATTTACATGTGGCAGTGCTCAGCATTTATGCACAAATATAAAAGCACAGTAATGTTATATGTTCTATTTTCTTTCTTTATTGAAATATAAAAACAATTGTAAGTTCTTCTTCCACAAAATGATCATATACAAAATATTCATCTTACAGTTTGCAGAAGAAAAGTAAAAAAACAACAAAAACAAAAACAAAAAAACAAACAAACCTGAGCTGGAGGGAGTTACTGTTCATACAAAGAATTCAACAAATAAAATTAAAAGATTTATAATTAAGAGTTACCTTCTTGTATTCTAAACTGTGCATGTTTCCAAAATAATATAAAATATTCATCAATATGGTTGTCGATGAAGATACACATGTTATTCCAAGAGTCTCACAAAAGGGCATTTTTAAAACAAGGTTATCCAAAAACACAATGGTACTTAAGTACACCACCTAAAAGTATGAATATGATTAAGAATAACTTTCTTTTTGTCACTCATGTTTTGGTAATCATTTGGATCTGATGATGATGTGACCAGAATACATATTTTACATAAAGCTACCTGAGGTCAACCCACTCAGAGTTGTCTTACATGACGTCCAGACCAAGAAAACCTGAGATGTTAACTTGCCCAGTGACACAGTTTGTCTTAGCCTGGTTAAAGCTGAGCAGAGGCCTGATAAGGTGGGACTGTTTTTAGGACAGTTCTGAGGAATCCCTTGACGTCATGAGTTGCACGACAGAGTGAGAAGCGTGCGGAGAGTGAGATTTGACTGAGCCTATTTTGAATGTGCATGTGAAAGAGGGACTGGGGGAGAGGGAAAAAAGTGAGAGACCGAGAGATAGGCCTTATGGTGACTCAGCATAACAAGGTCTGCTGGGCCTGTATGACCTCATTCATCAAGCTGACACTCTGCTCTGTTTCTGCTCCTCTTCTGGTGTGATTCACAAGAGAGAAAGAGAAGAGAAGGAGGAGAGAAGGAGCATGAAGAGAAACAGGACCGAGAGCAATGAAGTGGGAAAGTGTGGTAGAGATGTTAGGGGAAGAAGAAAACACAAATGACAGGCAGAGAAATTGAGCAAATAAATGTGTGAGTGAGAACACAACCAGAGAACAGGGAGGTGAGATAGTGAACGATAAACAGTGACAAAGAGAAGAGAAGAGAGGGGGACCAGAGCTGCCTCTCTGCACTAACAACCAGTAAACACAGCAACAGCAGAAACATCAATTCTGTTGAATGCAAGTATGTTTAAACATCTCTGACATGATTCAGCTATAAAAACCGCAACTTGTCCTTTTTGTTGTTGTCTTCTACGGCGTGTCCTAACACTGCATGGCTTTTATCACACTTTTTTTTAAGCTTACTTACTGCAAAGCCAAGACATCTTCCCAAACATATCTCCTGAACACAAACACACTCTGCTATCATCAGTGAAAAACAAAAAGCTGATTTATTTTATACATCAATACACCTTCCCTCGGCCTGTTTAAGGGGGACTCCAGCAATTTTAAACATAAATGCTAGTTTACTCCTAATGAGGAGTGGAGTACAACCTGGGAAAACAGTTGTGTTGTGTCTTCTGTGTCTGTAGAGCTGCAATGATAAGTGAATATTTAGTTTTCTAGATAAACTAAATAAATGAAGTAAACTAGAGTAAACCAAATACTAGATAATAGACTAAACTAGACATTGGAGGATCTCAGCTTGGACTCTGGGAAACAGTGATCAAAATTTTTCACCATTTTTGGACCAAACAACTAATTGATTAATTGAGAAAATAATTGGCAGATTAATCAATAATGAAAATAATTGTTAGTTGCAGCCCTATGTGGCTGTAGAGGGAACTGCCTGAAAAAATAACCCTGGTGATGTCATCAGGGTTATCTTGGCTTGGGCTCAGACATGTTTGAACAAGTTTGAACAGGAAGTTGACATTATAAAATGAATTTAAAAGATGTGGGCATTTATCAGAGACGGAGGGTCTAAAAAAGACACTGTCGGCCTTTGCTGCTTCAATTTTGACCTTTTTTTGACATCTGTCTCTGGATGACACCCAACTTAATGAATGTGCAATACTAAATTGCTGGAGTGCTTCTTTAACAAACCTGAAGGATCAGCCTATGAATCATCATGTGAACGGAGACTCGCTGAAATTATAAAAGATACAAAGGCAGGGTTTCCAAAGAATTAAGTGCCGAATTTCATGAGTAAATAGGGTCTGAATGGGTTTCAATCAAAACAAAGTACCACAAACACATCTATTGAACTCAGGGCCATATCGTAAATCATTACTGGGTAGAGGAATTACACCCTAGGTAAAGGACAAAAAGATAATTGATGTGTTTTTGTTTCGAACAACCTTGCCTGTGTTTTGTTCTCCAGGCCTAAGTGGGGTTTAGAAGTGCCACATATTCTAAAGTAGCTGATGTAAGCAAGAACCTGTAGAGATGCTGCTGGGAAACAAACTGAGCTTGTTTAGCAAAGTAAAAGAAATAAAAATAAACTGTTGCCTGCAGTTCAGGGTAACAGGGCTTCAAACCTGAAAGACTCTTTACACAAAACTCTACAAAACAAGCGTGTTGGCCGAGGGAACACCCAGCAACCCTGGCAGGTGGTGGTGTTGTGGCTTGATAAAAGTTTGGGCCTCCTGCTCCCCCTCCGCTGCCCCCCTCCCCCCCCCTCCTACAGGATCTAACAGCACACACAGCCTTGATAAGAAGCACACACATTTAACTGAACCCTGTAACCCCCCCAAGGGTTTCACAGTATCGTCACAGCAGGGTCTGCATTTCAGTTGTGTTGTAAATACAGTGACACCGTAATAACACACCCTCTAAACACAAATAAGTTGTGGTGAGTGACAGAGTTATGGCTCCTTTTTTACTTTTATTTACAGTCAAAGAAAAAGTCTGGAGGCATTTTAAGTACAAATTCTTTATTTTCTTTTTTTTTTTTGGTACGGCTTCTTTGAAGGGACTGCAAAAGACATTTTTATTGAAAATTTTTTTTTTGTTTTTGATGCAACCAGTCATTGATCTACAAACGGGCATCTACTGTAGTTGCCGTGCACCCTGGCAAATCCACTGACATGGTGACAGGACAAAAACATCATGTGTACGACCCCCGTGGATCTGCAGGCATGCCTCTGCAGGTTAAATGACATCAGTGCCACAACTATAGTCATAGTACAAAAAAAAAAAAAAAAGCTATTTTAACTTAGTACCTCTTATAAATACCTACATATAAATATTGTAAATGTACTTGATGACTGAAAACATTTTAAAATGCTGTACATGAATGTCCTTTTTGAGAGCAACAGTTCGTGACAATCTCAGTGAGGAAAAAAAAAAAAACAAAGAAAAAAATAAAAAAAAACACTGGTGTTTGAGCTCAGTGTCAGCTACCTTCTAACATAGATACACAACACGCTTGGTCCCCAC
This sequence comes from Thunnus maccoyii, assembly GCF_910596095.1. Classification (NCBI taxonomy): domain Eukaryota; kingdom Metazoa; phylum Chordata; class Actinopteri; order Scombriformes; family Scombridae; genus Thunnus; species Thunnus maccoyii. Next base: position 8,945,527 of record NC_056535.1, on the reverse strand, counting down.
CACCCACATACTGCATGTGATTATCTACATCCATCTGAAATTATCAAGATCCAAGTAAACCAGATTAATATCGGCGGCTGAAAACAGTCAGGCCAGTTACAAAAGTGCTGTCTGCACTTGGTTTTGTGGTGGGGGGAGCACTTGAAAAATCAGGAGATTCAAAAAGTAGTTCTCTTTTTTATTTATTTATTTTTTTTCATTAAGGCCTCTTTAATTAAAAGAATAAAAAAAGTGTAGTCCTGACATCACAGTCCAGTCTCAGAACAATGGAGCTCCCACAGTCCTGTATTCTGAAACTTTCCATTTTGTGAGGTGAAATCTCTCGCTGTCCTCTGGAGGTTTGTTCATGGGGCAGTGCTTTTCCTCACTGTGGGTAGCACAAGGATGGGACTACAGATATGCTGGGAGGATATGCAGTCTTTACCTTGCCCCCCAATCTCTGACTGTCCCCCAGTGTCTTAAAGCAGCAGTGCCCGTCATATCCAACCCAGATACTCTGGAGTCGGGAGGTTACATGTCCCAGACAGCTCTCAGAACATCAATATGTACCATGGACACACATAACTTCCACTGATTGAGCCAAAAAACATGATAACATTGATAATAATGGCATACAAACAATCATTGACGATGACATTAATACAATAATAAAGGACGATACAAATAATAATAATAATAATAATAATAATAATTAAAAAAATGAAGTGTCAGCTTCTGGAAGCCCTTGGAAGCGACCACATACTTTATGCTGTTTAGCTTCTCAACCTGAACCTTGACAGTCCTCCAACCCCCCTCCCACACTTGACCCTTTAACCAATGAGCAAAGGGCTCATCCTGATCGAATAGTGCAAAAGTCCCACCCCTTTTTCCTGAAAACCCCTGCTGATGACAGCAAGGTCACCCCGTAGGGCATTTTGCCATCCTCTGTCCAAAGATCTGTGACCACTACTCTCTCCTCCACCACCTGTACCACACCTCCTCTTCTCTGCTCCCTTCCCAGCTCACTGCATGCGGTCGGGCTGGATGTGCTGCTGCGGGGCGTAGTGCAGGAAGGTGGGGGCCGGGCCGGCGGCGGAGGGGAGGGTGGGGTGGACGGTGGCTGGGGCTGTGGCGGCGGTGGCTGGGCCGGTGGTGCCTGTGGGGCTGGTGGCGTAGCTGTAACCCAGGAAGCCAGCAGGGGAGGCGGCGTATGGGTATTGCTCAAAGGCGGCCTGGGCGTACTGGGAGTAGGCTGCGCTGTAGTCCAGGTAGGGGCTGGTGCTGACAGAGCTGGAAACCTGAGTGGGCAGCACCAGGCTGGGCTGCACAAAGGCTTGTGGGTAGACGTACTGCTGGGCCAACCTGCACACAGACACAAAGACCAAACAAGGGGCGTCAGACGGAGGGGCTGCAGCAACAGAGCAGAGAAATCCCAAGGCCTGGCCTCTATTGTTTACATTGCTTCCTGAGGGCGAGTGTGTTGAGAATATAAACTCTCTGTAGGTGTTCTGAATTTACAGAGTTCTCACACAGATATCCACTGTTATTAAAAGACTAAATAGACGAGAGGCAGAGGAGGTTGGGAGGTGAGGGTGACTCAACCCTCTGTGTCAGTTAGTAAAACCTACAAAACCTGTTAGGTAGGGCCTCCTGAGGTAGACGGGAAGGGAGGAGTAGGGGGGGGGGTGAATGATAGAGTCAGCCGTTACTGGCAGGTTTTCAAGCTCAGGCATCAGCAGAGTGTTTTAACAGCTGCTGCTGCTCCTCACTCGCTGAACACACACACACACACACACACACACACACACACACACACATATAGAGACAAAAAAGGGAAGTGTGCAAAGGCAGTACAGAAGTAGCAGTCTCCTAGTTCTCACTTAGTGTGTAAATCTCACACAGACTATCACAGGTGATGATGCTAGCTGGGGGAGGTAACGGTGGCGGGGGAGCTCATCAGGGCTGGATGCCAGGCCCTACCGGGCCCCACGGGGTGGCTCTCAGATGTAGATGATTAGAGCTGTGGGGCCTGGGGACTACACTGCCTCTCCTTCTCTCTCTGTCTTTGCTTTGCCACTCCATCCATGGAGGAAAGGGGAGGAAAGGAAAGGGAAGGGGAGGGGAGGGGAGGGGAGGGGGGGGTGGTGGTGGCTTTAGAGGTCTATTTTTACTCTGGACTTGAAGTATCTCTCATGAGTTTGTTCTCTGGAGGGAGGGTGGTGGCAGAGGGTAGTGGCAGAGAAGAGAAGACCCCGCCTTGTCCATATACAGGGTGATGTAACGATGATTTTACAGTTTGGGGGAAAACATCCACTGACACACACCCCAACACAAAGACAAGATAGTCACAACACATGTCACTTTGACTTACGCTCTTCAGCTGCATCTCAGTACTGATAAAAATCTTCCTTTCATGTACTATCATACTGCATTTCATTTTCAGTCTTTTTTTCCCCCCACAGATTCAGTCCAGGAGAAGAACAGGATCAGTAATGAGAGGCTGCCATAAAGTCAACACAGCAAAAGATGGAAGCATGCATGGATAGGGATGTCATCACGCTCTCAAACACACACACACACACAAACACACACAGCCTCTCCAATCCCCAGCCCCCCCTCTTCCACCCACCCACACACCAGTTACCACTGCAAACCCCAAAACCATGCCATAATAGGGAAAGAGTCACACCGCAATCAGCATAACCTCTTCAGTTCATATCACACACACACACACAAAAAGGGAAAAAGATAAAAAGGCACTTCAATCCATCACAGCACACCGCACTGCACTCTCAAGCCATCACTGGCACCTTGGAGAGAGGCTGGCTGAGCGAGGGGGGAGCGGGCGGGCAGGCAGACATTTTCTGTCAAACCCCCTCCTCGGGACTAGTCCTGTACTGTGGGCATCTTCTGATCCTCTGCTGGTGCACTGGTCAGCTGGCAGCAGACAGCAACCGTGGCGGAGGGTTGGATAGGAGGATGGCAGTGATTATTGTCAGCAATAACAAAAAAAAAAAAAAAAAAAAAAAAGGTCCTATTGTGTCATTACGTCAATACAGGGAGTATAGGTGAGAACAGAAGTGCAATCTCTCCATTAAAAATGAAACTGTTGCATAAGCGAGATTCCCTGAAGTTCAGGAAAAATAAAATTAAATATTCACACCTATAATAAGACATTAAAACATACACAAATAGACAGAAGAGGAACCTGCATAAATGGCCTGTTTTTCCCAGCATGAGGAGAACATTTGGAACAAACAGTAGAGCAGAAACAAGTTACAGCAACTCACCCAGACATCTGGCGAGTATGGGTGAAAAAAAGCCATAGTATCAGTGCCCTGAACACATAAAACCACACTACAGTGGCAATGTAGCCAGTAAGCATAAGCAAATGAAGGCAACCCCCACTCATGAGCGCAATCTACCCTTTGCCCTCGCAGTGCTATTGAGCTACTTACAAAGAGGCATTCACTGTCACACACAGCTTTCAAAGATGACTATACATTAACGCTGTGGGGCATATGTACTTTCACTCGCATCATGTATAATGAGCCTGCCTTCTCTGTGGCCTTGGCAGTGTTTTGCCATAGGCAGTTTGCCGTAATCTGGGCTTAAAATCAAGTGACCATGTATAGGTAGAGTGGAATGGAGAATAATGTAAATAATGCAAGCCTAAAGGGAGGTAAAAAGAGACAAAGCGCTCCTCTGGTGTGTGCAGAGAGATGGAGATGTTAGCTGTAATTTTCTATCTAAAAAGAGAAAAGAGTGATGGGGGACCAAGCCAAATCAGGGACAGTAGAGAACTCCCGGGGCCACAGACATGCCAGATGCCAACTGGATTGTGGGATGGTGGCAGGGGAATGTGGACGATGGCCAGAAGATCAGAGGTCAGCTGGTTTTGTGCTGACGGCCAGTCTGTGTGCCACTCTGCGGATGGCAGGCAGAGACACGAGAGAGACACACTCACCAGAAAAACATTGGATGCTATAATAATCATTACAAACACAGGCCCGGAGTAGCCATGATTAATGAAGGCCACATTATGAGTTAATGTGAAAAGCCTGGGCGATATCACACCGAGCTGCTAAATATTTCTAAACGATAACACAAATGACCTTCAGCACATGACTCACTGCGACACACAGTGTGAAAACAGATGGGGTGGGGGAATCAAACAACACCTTACAACACTTGTATGAGGACTTGATATTCCTTCCCCTCTTTGTTCAGAGGGATTGTGAATATTCTTTGAAAGCAAGAGGGGGGGAAAAAAAAGGTGTTTTGTTTGACACCTGTAGAGGTGTGTTTCCTAGGGAACACACTGCCTCATTAAGCATTAGTCCCAGAATACACCCCAATATACCCTCCCCCTCAATCTTCTCTTTAAACCCCCTCCCTTACACCCTCCCAGTCTCACAGAGGTGTCAGTTTTCAGCGTCTCCATATGATACGCTGGTAGTGGCAGCAAATTTAAGTAAAACTCGGTGAAAGAGGAAGAAAAAAGGGATGAAGAGGACATGGGAAATGACCGGGCTGTGGATGGAGAGTGGAGGAGGTGATGCATGAGAAGAGATGAATCTGCAAGCACACTGACAACTCCTCCCCTCCCCATCAAAACAATGTTCCTGGCCTCAGTGACCCCCTCTGGCCCTCACAGTCCAAAGCATCTGCTGACCACAGCTATATACACACACACACACACACAAACACACATAACAGTGGTAAGTCTAAACCAGCCACACCACCGCTACATGCAATACTCCAGTCCTGCTTAAAATCCTACTTCAGACCATGTCCTCACACCATATGTTGTTAAGGGGTTTGGGGTATGAGGGGGGAGAGGAGGGGCTGAAAGAAAAGCCACTTGTGTGCTGTGCATCTAGGGAGGCCTGCGTCTGTCACCCGCCATACAGAGGCAGGCAGACAGGTGCTCCGTGTGCCTCTCTATGTCTCTGGGGTGGTGGTCATGGGAGATTAGTGCCTGGTGCATATTAGAGGATTTTCAAATCTTGACTGATTTTAAAAACGTGGGAGACCACAGACATAACAATAGATTTAACCGATTTTTAATATTTGAATGGTAAGAACGCACACACTAGATGATTCAGTCAAGATGCAGGACCACACACTTTCAGAGCGGTGATTCCAGGGACTTGGAATCTCACAGAAACTCGCATAATCCAATGTGACTTCAGAAAAAAAACAAACATGGAGGCGACTGCCATGATCAACTGGTGTGTGCATTGTTTTGCACCAAAAAAACAAAAAAAAGAGAAATAAACAGTGGATGAAGTCATGGCTGAGAAGATGGAATTGTTATACATTTTGCAGCGCGAGCTGGAGTTGGAAATAAAGTTTTATTGTACGCAACATCCGGTTGGTGACGCTTCTCGGTCATCTCTCTCTCATTGGCTATTGCGGGTTTCTGCTCAATATTCCATCGATGTTCCTTTCACACTACAGGATGTCAAGTCCTGAATATGAAACATGTTTGATATTTAGGTTTCGAAATCAGGGAGACTCCGATTCCAGTCGGTAACATTAAGATTATGTCTGAAAACCCCTCACACTACAGGATCATTTGGACAGATAATCTGTTCAGACCGGCCTCGAATCGGGAACACCCCTGCAATTGTTGGGAGGAGCGAATCGGACCCAAACTCTGTCCAATTACCCTCTAGTGTGGGGCCAACATAAGGGGGTGTAAAAGGCTGTAATACGAGCCAGCACCTGTCAGACCTCAAAGCACCGCTGTGCTCCACGTTTCAATCTCTCGGGGGTTTTGGTGCCATATACGATTGCTATGGTAGCAGGACATGGGAGGGACTTTCCAGTGTCCTTCTAAGGTCTTGGCACATGATGGGATCCTAAATTTATCATTCACACCCTATGAGATCTTACTAAAGAGGAAATGGATGATAGAAAGTCATTGCCAGTTCAAGTGTGTCTTTTTGGGTTCAGTGAACTCTAAAACCACTAAATCTTCTCTGTGGACTATCTGCTGCTAGAGCTGCAACTAATAATCACTTTCATTACTGATGAATCTGTTTGTTAATTTTTCAATTAATCAATAGTTTAGTCTATAAATTGTCATAAACTATGAAGAATGCCCATTGTAATAGAGCTAAAGGTTACGTGCTGAAGTTGTTGCAATGATATAAAACAGAAAAGCAGAAAATTCTCAAATTTAAGAAGCAGGAACAAGCAAATGTTTGACTTGAATGAATGAATGATGCTTGAATAATGACTGAATTAACCAGAAGTGTTGTTGATTGGTTTTCTGCAATCAAATAATGAACTATTCATTTCAGCCCTCATCATAGTTTAAGACAGAAATTTTGTTGTTTGTATGCTTTTATGAGTTTGTATATCTATAAGCACCAAATCTGTTCACAAAACCACTCCATAAGGACAACTTGGCTTTTCTTGAAATCTCCCAAACAGACTGGAGGTCTTGAGTGTAAAATATGAATGGCTTTGAGCTGTAGCTTGAGGGATGATATCTGAGAGCTGCAGGGGGTGAGGAGAGTCATTACAGCAGTGAAATGCTCATTAGCTGCTCAGTAGACCATGGCTCCTAGACGCTATCCAGGCTGTTTCTACAACACAGCCACTTCTAGGAAACCTTCTCGGTGACAGAGCCCACTCAGGGCAGGTACACCAGTCAAGAGGCTCCTGACAGAAGTTAACAAGTGAGTCAAACATTCACCTCTGGAATGCTCCTCTATTATCACAGATATGTGAACAATCTCCCTGGCTAGCAAATCTCAAATATGCTAATAGACAACTTTCTGGAGTTGCACACAGACACAAACTGACATGTACTTTCCAGAGGCCCTGTTTGTCAAAGAAATAGTAGCCCAGTGGCGTTCGCACAGAGCATAATACAAGAGAACACAACAAGCGCCCACTCCCGCTCACTTACCCATACTGCCTCTGGATGAGTGCTGGGTGAATGGGCTGCACTCCGATGGATATGCCTGGAAGATAGGAGGCCGGCTGTCAGACACACACATTTGCATTTACAGAGGAGGACCAGAGAACAATACACAGAGGGCATGAAGAGACAGAGAAAGAGCCTGTTTCAAACTTACCACCAACAAAATGGGACAACATTTTCAAATGTGCAGTAAGCAACAGCAGAAACGTGAATGTATTTGGGGAAACTCAAAGTTATTTGTTATGTAAGTAGGAAATCTGCTGCATATGGACAGTATGGATTGTTGTATTGAACGCAGAGACCGTTTGACTGTTAAACTGTCTGAAATGTTGCGTGATGGGTATGTATATCTTATGTTCTAATCAGCACTGGTTGATCAATACAGGAGCATAGTAATTTCTGTGGTTTTATGGAGGAATAAACCGAGCCTTGAAATACTTCACCTGTCTGTATGCTACGTGGCTTGGCACCCAGGTAGGCCAGGTTGACATTGGCCTTCCTGCCATCTATGATGGGGTTGGGATCCTTGCAGGCTCTCTCAGCTGCTCCTCGGTCTGTCATTGTTACCTGGTGAAAGAATCACACACACACACACACACAAAAAAAATCATTATCTCTCATGTTACAAACCAACCATTGCATGGTGGCCACGGCTGGTGACACATCAACTATCTAAGTCAAGGACAAAACTAGTTGAAACACATAAAACAGGCCTTGGTCTGTTGGTCTTATCATAAAAATGCCCCTACAGGCCGTTCACAGTTAAGATTCTGTTTCTCTGAAGGAGAAAGGAAAATACGAAACAAAGCACAATGATTAGGCTTTGAAAACTGCCCACAGCAGCAGCAGCCAGCCACTTGACTGCCACTCAGCCATGGGCAGACCTGCTGAAATATGGATCTGGGAAGAGTAACAAGGAGCTTATCTAATTAGGGACAAAATATTAAGGAGATTGGTATTAGTCCCCCCCTCCTCTGTCCCTCCTGGCATTAGACTAGCCCTTCTGTTTTGATTGCTACTTTCTGCCAACTCAGAGGGTTCAGTCACCTCGCTGTGTGGACCGAGTGGCAAATGTAGGCCACAGGCTTGCATTGTTTAAGAGGACGTTTTTAAAAAAAAAAAAAAAAAAAAGCAGTATGCCTCTTCATAGTGGAAGGATCTGGAACAAAGCCCACTCCAGGGTTTGTGTTGTGAACACACAGGAAGGACTGAGGCTGTGTTTACACTGTGAAGAGCCTTGCTGTGGGGGGTTCAACTAATCCACCTCTGAAGTGTGTTTAGAAAAAAGGTGGGCTCAGCTTTTGGGGCGCCTCCCGCCCCTCCTGCCAGCAACCTTCCCGACTGGAACGCTCAGAAACAGAATTAGCAGGTTGCCTCATGCCACACACACAAAAAAAAAAAGTTTGCAGAGTATAAAGCGCTGATCACTTCACTGCGGGCGTGTGTGTGGCAGCACCCACATCACCCTGAGCCTGTTCGACCTGAAACACCAGCCTCAAACCTCACCGTTTGATAGCAACTAGCCAGAGTTAGAGGGCCGAGGTATAAACACTATGCAATTGTCTTTCAATTCTGCCTTTAGAAGTAAACATGCACACATAACAGTTTTCCATTCCTTCTTTGGCCTGACAGTACATTAGTGCTGATGTGTCTTTCCGAGGTTTTCGTAAATATTTGCATTTCTTGCACTGCTTCTGTTCTTTGTGTCAAAGGAAGAATGGCTGTCTTTATCTGCTTGGAACGGGATAAGACACCTATTAGTGAAGACTCAATCAGACATCAAGAGGTTCCTGGGATGTTTTTCATTAGTCTGACCATAAGCAACTGTGGTCAAGGATTCATTTATGATTAATGCACTAGTAAATGGAGCTTTTTCCGCCACACACCATCTGAGAAACTCAGAAGGCAGGCAACAGAATAAGTCGTTTATGTTTTACGAAGTTCAAAGAACTTTCTACGGCTTGGACTGTCCACATGCTCTAAAAGATAAGATCAAAGGGAATTTTATCATAAATTTGTAGAATAGGAGAGAGCCAATTTGTTGATATTGGAATTTCTTCTCTTGGCAGCCCAGATTTAGTGTAAATCAAGTGATACGGCCGGCTGCTCAGGTCCTTGTCAATGAAGGGTAGGGTGTGCAAGGTCAACCTCCCCACTTCTCCAAAATAACCATATAAAGCAAGCAAGAAGTGCAGACTGTCTCTCTCTCTCTCTCTCTCTCTCTCTCCCTCACACACACACACATAAGCCATAAGCCAGGCTGTTGAGGGGTGAGTGAGGGGGGACTTCATTGGGGGTTTAGGTGGGGGGACATCAGACATATGTTGAAATATAATCTCCTTAGTTACCCATCAACTTGTGTGATCCCTCATCCTCATTAAGCTAAAATAACAGCCAGTCAGGCAAAAAAACTGAGATGCTGTGGGCTTAAGCTTCACTGGAGGATTGACTTTGACATGGATCTGAATGATTACACACAGCAGATGTTACCAGTATTTATATTTACTCATATACATAAAGAGGGAAAAAGAGGGACATGAGCACATAAAAAAGGTGATTGTCATGCAGACACAAAAGCACTTCAAGCATGTTTTAATGACAAATGCTTGGAAAATATCTGCATCGCGGGAATAAAGCAAATAAGGAACTTAATAATGGTGTGATACTGTTCAGAGTTGTGAATGAGAGCAGCGCGGATGTGACGGTGCATGACTTTTATCTGGTGCTACTTACAAAGCCGTATCCTCTGGATTTACCGGTCTGTCTGTCCGTTATCACCACAGCCTCGTCAATGTCTCCAAAGGCCTCGAAGTATTTTCTCAGTGAGGCATCGTTCGTGTGGTAGGGCAGCCCGCCGACAAAGATCTTGGTAAAAGTGGTGTCTTTCTGAAGCGATGTGGGATGCATGACGTCCAGAGCTCCGTTCATGAACTGATGCAGAAGCATTGGTCAGCCGGACAGAAGACCAGAGGCACGCTGAAGCAATTCACTAAGCGCTTAATGATGTTCCTGCATCGGTGAAACAAACTCTCTATCACGCTACACGATGTTGCTGTAGTTTGTCCTCTCGTGTTACGACCGTCGCTCAAACTTGTAGCAACCTGATGACATCTATGATTCACGGTGCGTCAACTCCTCCGGTGGTTGCTGCTTTGCCCCTGTGAGAAAATGTGCCGGGACGTTTTATATGCCGTAGACGTAACCCCGCCCCCACATAACTCTTGACCAATCGGTGAAGACTCTGAGTGCCAACTTCGGGTATCGGCCCCTCCTATTGGTCCGCCCACCACTGCGCTCTGCTGCACCTGCTTTTGTCTTTTACAACACAAAGAGAAACATACTGTACGGCAGAAAGCGCGGCTGTCACGGTCTGTCGCGAGATTTGCAAGGAAGTAGTAACTTTAATTTTAACCCACGTTTCAAGTGATTATTTTAACCCAAACCACGATGTTTTCCTAATTGTAACCGAGTGTTTTTTATGCAAAAACCTAACCAGCCCTTAACCACAGCGCTGTCACAACATAAAACAGAGAGACAAGGATGTTTTGAAGCGGCTCGCAAGAGTTTTGCAAATCTAGAGTCATCTTGACACGAACCCCCACCACATGGTGCATTGTGCTGCTGTAATGAGGAAGTAACCGGTTTAAAACACCTTTCCAACTTTTGAAAAGTAGCAGTTTAAGTTGTTATTTTGTAACCATGACATGGCACAAACAGCCTGAGGAGAAAGCAAAGATACACAGTGTGCTTTTATTTAAGCCTTAAAGATCCCTCCAGACATGTTTTAAGATGTATGTAAAATACTCTACTTTGAAAAATAATTAGTGTCTGATATGGTTTTTCCACAAAAAAGTTCGAGTATCTTGTTAAAATCCTTAAAATTATATCTAATCCTTCTCCCACATTAAAAATGAAAGAATCTATAAATATGCAAAAATTTCTCATTTCAGAACTTTAACTGCTGGACACAAGATGTTTCCTACTTCACTGTAAAGTCCATTCTCAGTGTATGAGTACTCCAAACTATTTATGATGTGGCAAATCCTGCTTTTAGTCTCACCCTTTAAAATCAGATTTTCAATGAGCGCAGAGAGATTTTCCACTTTCAGCAGATGAATGTGAAACTGCTTTCTAGTGTCAAACACTGCACATACTTCATTCTGCACAATGAAACTCAAACATCCAACTGTAGGAACAAGAGGAAAAACATTTTTGAATGGAGGGGAACTTTAAATTTTTACCTAAACAAAAGAACAATGGTAACATCACCGGCCTGATGAATGAGACTGTAACCTTCATTTTAACCAGTTTGTATCACTTCATATACCTATATGGATTCAGGATTATACTTTACAGTCCAGTCAGTCGATTAGTGATTTTACAGTAATCTTCTAGTAGTATTTTCTGAATCTTCCTATAATCAACATATTGTATTATATTCTGTAGCATTGTGTTAGGTTACAACACACCGTAAGGGTTGCTGTGGTTATTCCTGGTTTTTGGAAAGGTAACGTCAAAGTCATAAGGCAAGTTCACATGACTGTGTCCCTTTGTGAGTGACTGTAGACTGACTAAAGTACAATATGACAAATTTCATTGGGCTTGCCGACCCAGGCTACCTTCAATTACCCTATCATAAAAGCAAATGATTGGCACATTTTGCAAGAATAAGGGCAAATGTGAAATGTGTGGGGAGTGCTTGTTTTCCAGTTATGGTTTCTACATGTTTGACTACTCACAAACACTGATAACCTCTGTGCAGCAAAGGGCAGATCCAATTGGGTTGAAAGTAACAGGTCACTTTGACAGTTAAAGTTTTGAAAAAACTTGACTGAAACAGAAGAAACATTACTCTCACATGTGGTGTTGACCTGGAGCACTTTCTGCTCAATTAGTTTAAAGAAACTGGGTTCAGTTTGTTTGTTTTTCCACAGTGCTTCAGCTGTACTGCTTAAATGATTGAAGAATGGAAACTTATAACATTTCAGGAGCAGTGGGGTGAGGGGAAACAAACACATTTGGACTTAACAGCGGCACCAGTGGCACCCCGTGGAAGTTGAGAGGAGTCGGTCAACTGTGGCAGCAGTATCTTCCCGCCCTCGGTGCCTTGGAGCTCCACTGCTAAGTACCAAGTGTCATGCTAACAGTGAGGTGATACTCTAATGACCTCAATAAAATGGCTTTTAATTCACACCTTCTGCTCTATGAACTGGTTCACTTTTCACACATGGCCTTTGTAGCTGCCCGTGCTGCCTCATTCATATCCTCTTGATAAATCCCCCCTATTTCCAGCTGTGTATCCCTGTCAAAAGGACTTAACCTGGATGAAGAATCCCACTGTCCTGCTTTGATCTTGTTTGTTCTGCTTAGCTCCCGGTCCTCTCTACAGGCACAGTAACTGCTGGAGTTAACACACTGAAAGACGAAATGCTCCACCTGCTGGTTAACTTGGATTGAAACAAGCAGACAGAAGTGGTCGTTGTGATACAGATGTTGCTCAAAGTTTATCTTTTTGATTTCGTGATCATTTCCATGTCAGGGACCCACATGATGAAGAGTTTTACAGCTGAAATATGAGATAGTGGTCACGTTTATGGTTTAGCATGCACAATACAGTTCTGAGAATCCCCAAACAATACAATACAGTCAACGCAACAGGTTTTTTTTTTTTTTTAAACCTACTTACTCCCTCAAGTGGGAATAAACGTTCAAATCTATGAGTATGCACTTAATTATTTATTTTACAAATTTCATGAATGGGACCATGGAGTAACAGCAAATCAAAAGAGAATGAAGAGTCTTTGGAAAGCTGTAAAAAATAAGGAGCTGGATACACTTAAAAAAAAAAATCCAAACATCAATATGAATGACAAATAAAGCCCTCCCCTTCTATGATGACCTCTAAGACCAATTGTCACACAGCTGTCATCAACGCCAGGTTGGGTGGGCCCGTCTGATTGGTCCATGCACAGAATGCAGCACCGTGGCATTGGTCCAGGTGTTTGCCGAAAGGAAGGAGTCTGTCTTGAGCGTATACACACACTAAAGCAGCAGGTCTTCCGCATTTCCCCACAAGAGATGCGACTTGGCACGACGAATCTAAAGACAGGAGGGAGCAGTCAGTCACAAAGAACATCTTTCTGAGGTTTTGTTTTTGTTTATTTCAGAAACTGTGTCCCTTTTTGCACAGACTAAACAGTACAATATCACTCTACAGCAGACAAAAATCAATTCATTGTAAACTATTACTAGTCTATGTTCAATAATTTCAGAATCCTGTCTCTGATATCTCCATAATTTAATAAATAACATTCGTTAGACATCTCTGAGTACACTGTTGAGCCTCACTACTTTTACAAGGTCAATGCTGCAAAAAGCCAGCAAGCTTCATCCCGAATAATCCTGATTGTACAGGTGCAGAGGCAGCTTGTATACACTATTACAGCAGAAACCACACAAGCCTATAAAGTGACTCCACTCAGTTCTGTACAGCACCATTCCCACTAACAATGGCTACATGTAGAAGTACAGCGCAGTACTGAGATCTGAACCATGTCAGTTGTCACTTCCCACATCCATGCATGTCAGGGACGCTCTGAAAGGCCCTGATGCGAGTCACAAGGGCATTGAGGAAGGGAGGCAGCCCCATCCGGCGACCGTGGTCTCCAGGTTTACAGACAGTGGCTGCCCTTCTCTCACCATTTCTTGTTCCGAGGCTTCAGCTCCTCTGCAGCATTCCTCAGGAAGATGTAGTTCTTTTTCTGGGGGTTGTAGTACTCATGGCCCTGAGGGATTCAGAGTGCCAGTTAATGACTACATTGGAGCACAATCATCAATAAAGGCCACAGAGGAAAGGGAAGCGTTGTAAAGTGGAGTAGTAAAATACAAACATCTGGTCACAACTTTTGTGAAGGCTTTACATCTCCTACCTTTGACCAGTCATAACTGGAAGCATATGCGAAGATGTTGCCATTGTGGTTGAAGCAGCAAGCCGTAATGGGCTGGTCAAGCTGCTCCGAGGTCTTCAACTTGGTTCGGGCGTCTTTGTCCCAGAAGCTAAAGCGTCCGTCTGAGCCAACAGTAGCCAGAGTGCCATGGACAGGATGGAAGGAGATGGCGTTTACCTGATGTGAGGAAAGAGAAATGAGTAGGTGAGACATGTGGAAACATTATGACTTAGCTGGTCAGTTTATCAAAGTTACTATATTGTGATGATTAAGTTTCAGAAATGATACATAAGGGTTATTCAAGGTCACAACACCACCATGTCAATCAAATTGTTTTTAAAAAAGGGTGAATATTATAAATCCAAAAGAAAAACACTCTGTTTCTGTTGTTGTGTCACATGTCGATGGTGCAACTGAACAACACACCTGTTAAATGATTGGCTGTCATGTCAATCGCTCTATTATCAAGGGATATGATAGGCTGTTTATGAGCCAGGGAGGGAGCACGTTTGGGGATTGTTCTTGCAATCAAACTTTGCGTATTCATTATGTGCTTTCATGCAGTTTGTATTTAATGCATTTAAGTGAAACTATCGAATATTCTATCGAACAATTTTGTTATTGCTATTGATGAAGTGTCTATCGCTGGTACACATCACTATCGTTTTACTGCACAGGCTTTCACAGTAGAATGTTTACCATGTTCACCATCTTACTTTGGTGTGTTAGCATACTAACATTTGTTAATTACTACAAAACCCTATTCACATTAATATTGATGTCAGATATTAAGCACTGTCCTGGATATCGATATCTGCTCATGGAAAAGTTTCCTATAACTGAAAGTATAATTACTGAAAGCAGTCTCTCTAATCATTGAAGTACATTGTTAAAGAAAAAAAACTTTTTATTGTAATGACAGTAATGATCGTTATCTGACCATCATTATGCACAGACATGAATTTCAGTCTTGTTATTTTGTTTTGGGACACAAAAGTTGCAGATATTTCTAACCGGCTTGTAAGTGTCCACCAGGTCTGTGAGCCTCACATCTCACGTCCGTTTCTTTCCCTGCTCCGCTATCTTTACGCGCCAAGTCTATTTTTGCCAGACTAGCTTACATGGGACAGAAAGAAAAGATCTTGCAACAACACAAATGTATACATGCTACCCCATACACCTGTAGGTGGGGGCGCTGCACCCCTACTGTCCTTGGGGTCATTTATAGGTTGTGTGGAGTACTACTGCATGAGTGAAAAAAGTTGTATAAAGCCTTTTGTGGCTTTATACAGTCTGATGAATTGCTTCAAGTAATGTCACTTTCACAATGTCAACATTGTCTCAGAACAACTTACAGCATAGATGTCCTGTGGAGTGGTTGTGTTGGTTCCATTGGACCTGTGGCACTTGAACGTAAAGTTGTCTTTGGCTCTGATAGAGATCAGGGAAACACATTCATGTCAGGTGTTTTACAGCAAGAGTGAAGCTTTTAATTATGTAAACACAGTAACAACAACAGCAACAATAATAATAACAACAATAATAGTAGTTACTGATAAGCACAACGTCAAAAACTCATTCACTTGTAAGAAATGGATTGTTTTTGGCACTCACGGGTTTGGAGGGTTGATATAGTGGATGGCCACTCGTCCCTCAATGCTTCCCAGTGCAAAGCCTGTTGGCTTGTTCTGCTTGTCCTTGAATATGGCAACACAGCGGTGCTACAGGATGAGGGCGGAAAAGTACATTGGATCAAAAGACAGTTATACATGAATAATAATAAAATAATATACTTACTACTATACAACTTGTATCAAAGAAAATGAATATGGCTGTAGATAAAAAACACCAGGTTAAGTGGCACGATGTATACAGAGAAATATTAGAAGTGGGAAAAGAAGACAAAGAGAAAATAGTTAATGGAGAAGGAAAATTCAATGTAATCACCTGATGTTTAAGAGGAGAGTCTATTCTGCGAAACTCAGAGGGCTGGTTCTCCAGTTGGTACACTATCAGGCCTCTCTCAGCTGTGGCAACCACTGCCATGGGGTAAACCTATATAACAGAGTCACAAATGTGTCAAAATACAAAAATACAAAACCACTCAATCCATCACCCAATCAGCAAGAATTAAAATACATCATAATCCTCAAAAGCCACTTACAACATCTGCACAGTAACATCTCTCTGGCATCTGCAGAGACATCATGGGATTGGGAGAGCGGGTGTCCCAGAACTGGAGTGAAAACCAGAAAGGATGTCATGTTTCTCAGTGCTACATTAAACACCACAAAGTTCAACATACCACTCCTTCATTACATTAATGGACTGCTGAATGCTGTTTTGGAACCAAGTATAATTTCCTATATTGACTTTAATCAACACAATAAATCTATGTTGTAGTCTGTTTGGGAAATGAAAAGCTCAATTTACAGTTACACTGTTCCAGCCCAAAACTTAAGTCTTGTAGCTAAACACCTTTCTCACATGCTCATGAGATCCTAAATATCAAAACTTAAAGGTCTGAGTTAAGAGTATACTGGCAAAGCTTGTTATGGAAAAGCTGCAATGATTAACTGTTTCAAGGGTTTTCCACTGCACTTTTTACAATCTCCACATATGGAAAAAGCTCTTTTACATCTCACTTATTTTCTAAATGTACTGTATGTATTTTCAAGCTCTAACAGATGTGGTGAAGTGGCTGTTGTACCTTCAGTGTTTTGTCCCAGCTGCCAGTCATGATACAGCTGTAGTTAGGAGCTTTAATCCAGTGGATCGCTTTGATTGGGCCGTCATGCTATGAAGAGAAATGATGTGCTGTGAGATGATTCTGCTTCACTATAATGACCACATAGATGATCTAAAGGTTCTCATCCAACCTGTGCAATCTGCATTGCTTGATTGCTGTTAAGATCCCACATCTTGGCTGTCTTGTCACAGGAAGCAGTGAACACTTTACTCCCATCCTGGTTAAAGAGAACAGCACATCATAAATTATTCTATGGCCTTGCAGACAGTGTCTACAGCAGGGCTAAAATGACTCTGTATGATGAGACTTACATCACTCCAGCATGCATCCAGCACTGGACCTGTGTGCATCTGTTGGGCTTTGGGGACAGTCTGTCCGTTGTCCTGCACCTCCCAGCATCGGACCTGAGCTCAGATAATACAGAGTTAAAGTGAATTAACTTGTTCACATAATACAAACAGTATCTAGTACCAAACATTATCTAGCTTTTACCTTTTTATCTCATTGTTGGCCGCTGTAACATTTTAATTTCCCTTTGGGATTAATAAAGTATCTATCTATCTATCTATCTATCTATCTATCTATCTATCTATCTATCCTCCTGACTCTCAACTGTAATCTTGTAACCTTGGGTTCACTAAATCAACCTAATTAAAACAATAACAAATAACCCTCACATCGTTAGCCCAGGATCCTCCGATGAGGAAGTTCCCTGGCATGGTGGGAGGACTGAAAGCCAGACAGCTAATGCTGTCATCAGGTGGTGAAGTCACTTCAACATCCTGTCCGACAAATCGGGAACATAAACAAAGGACATCATTAAGCAGTGAGGGGAACAGGTGAAGGCTTTTCAGTGAGCCAAGCTAACAATTTAAGAAATGATTTTGTCACATCTCCGGATAGTTCACCTTCATGGGATTATGGCTGTCTGTCGTTGTGCTTCCAAAGACACCAGTCCCTCCTGTTCCAAACCCGGAGTTTGTGCCAAATAAACTCATGGTGCATTCCCGTTATTCCTAATCTGTGTTGGACAGACAGAAAAGAGAGAGGCAACATATCAGTCAAATAACAGCAGGATACTTTCATGTAGCTGTCGTCATCTGAAAAGTGCAGCATTACTATCAAAAAAGCCAAAACGTGTCAACAGGTAAACAGACACAGCAGCTGATGCTAAAAACTGACTAAAAAGGCCGATTACTTTTACTACCAGGCTTTGTCACAGCAGACAGTTATTAATAAACGCACAATAATACTATGACATTATTGAGGTTACATATTAGCTGAAGACATGTCGACTCACACTGACGGAAACCAGCTTCACAGCTAATGTTAGGGCTAACTACTGTTATTGGCTTCTTAATGCTAGCAAGCTTGTAAACAACTGTGTATGTATGTAGTTTAAACCTGTGTCAAACGGGTGTGGGTGGATGTAACAGCATTATTATTGTAGCCCCTGTGTGGGTCACAAATTAAACGCTAGCTAAAATTAGCATCCGCTGTGTTCGCTTAGCTGTTAGATTGTAAAGTATTCTGGGCAGCAATATTTTTGAAACGCCCCATTTAAACATTGCGTAATCTGAAAACCTGTCTCGAAACTACATTATTATACATACCTCTCAACTATGGCTACGAGCTGGATACGCTAAAATACCAAGAAATAATCCTGCGCAGCGAAAATGTGGCGCTTATTTCGCCGTGTGTCGCAGTTTGGTGACGTTTGGCACAAGTAAAGGGATGTAATACCAGGATTTACCGCCGGGAGGCAGTGTGTGACAAAAAGAAACTGGAGATAAAGTAGCGGTGGGAGGTTTATCCCAGGAGAAGGAGAAGGGCCAGGTAAACAAAACAAACAGTGCTCCTGCTCATCACTTATGGAGGGAAAGTGAAAACAGAATAAAAGTCAGGCTGAGCAACAATTTGGCCAAATTTATAAGGAATTGTTGTGCTGCAGAGACAGTTTGTAGTTTCACAGTAGCTCTACATATAGTTTTATTTTTATGTCTGTGTCATACCAAACATTTGGTTCATACCACTTGGGATTACAAGACACCACTATTGTACATAACATACCTTTTCCAGTATTGCACATACAAAGCATGTGGAAAAGGGAAAAGGAAAGAAACACTAACAAAATAAAAACAAAACAAAAATCCAAAGTGAGCTGTTCACAAAAAACTGTTACATATCTACAGATGATCTTGCTAAAGAGTTTTTTTCCTCTTCTCCCAGGCTTTCTCCAGCAAACTGGCTAATTTAAATGTTTGATATGTGAACAGCCAACTCAGTCTTTGTACATCATCCATATTTACAAAATCAATATCTATTTTTATCTTATTAAACAAAGCATTGTGCAGTTCACAATAAAATGGACAGTAGAAAACAAAATGTAACTCATTTTCTATATCATCACATTGGACAAATCTGCTTTTCTTCTTCTGGATTTACATGCCGTCTAGTTTCAACAGTCAGAGATAAAATACCAAAAATCAGCTGGGCACATAGAGATCTTTGCTTTTTAGACAAATTATATACAACATAATTCTCCAACAACATATAAATTATATTGTCCATATATTGACCATAAATTATATTATATACATTGTACCAGTCAAAAGTTTGGATACACCTTCCCATTCAATTGAATGAGAAAGTGTACAAACTTTTGATTGATACACTCACCAGCCACTTCATTAGATACACCAGTGCAATCTAATGCAACCCAGTACAACAGATCTGCCATAAGTTCAACATTTATGAAGTTTATACATTTTCAATTTTTGTTGTCATTGTCAGAAAGGTGATAATTCTACTTCATGTTTATTATTGAGGTGGTAGTGGGTGGTGGTGGTGTACTAGAGTGTATTATATTGAATGATGTTCCTAATACTTTGTCCACTCCATTAACATACATGAGGGGGGCAAAATATTAGGAACACTTTTCAATATAATGCACTCCGGTACAAAACCACCACCACCCACTACCACCTCAATAATAAACATGAAGTAGAATCATTACCTCTCTGACAATGTCAACAAAAACTGAAAAAGTATAAACTTTGTAAAAGTATAATTTATGGCAGAGCTGTTGTGTTGGATTGCATTACATTAGTGTACCTAATTAAGTAGCCAGTTGGTGTACACAGTATATAAAAAAAACAAACAAACAAACAAAAAACCTAAACAAAACAAAACAGTTAGTTAAGTTACCTGACGTGGGAACTATTTTCATCACATGGGCTATTATTCAGCTGCTGTGTGCATTTAAACAGTAGGCGATGTGACACACAGTGCGGTTGCAGCTCCAGTGGGAGACGTAATGAGAACCGTATTGCACTGAGTCAGTGTGCAAAGTTGTCTGACTGTGCAGCAGCTAAACAGTTTGTGCTGCTGCAACAGAGTGTAAAAGCTCCTTCAGGTTAAAAGGATGTATGATGAAGAGGCCGGGGTGGAGAGACAGTCACATAGAGGACCTGTTGGCATGCATCCACCCTGAAAAAGTGTTCTTGAGCAAAACAAATATTTACAACCTTAATGGTTATTATTACAGAGGTAGGACAGTTTATAGATGTTTGTAGTGGATAGAGAGGACTCTTGGGTTTATATTGGGTTGCAGGGATGAGTCATGTAAAGTGACCTCTGCTGGGAAGAAACCTTCTTAAGGGACTAGTCTCTGCTGCCAAGGTAACTTTGAATTACATTTTTGGTAGTGTGATTTTTAGTTTGAATTAATCAATATAATGATTATCCCAGTAGTCCATTTTCACAAAGAAGTTGAAAAACAGAAGTTGAGAAGCAGTTGAGCACATTAGTAAAAGGTCATTTTAGTTTGGTGGCTATGACACATTAACCTCTTCCTTTGAGTATTATGTTCCGATCCAGTCAGCGCTGTCCTAAAACCTAAGTAACACATGTATAATCTGTACTTAAAAGTTGGATTCTTGCTTTGTCATGCATCACCCACCCCCACACCCATTAACCCTCTATTAAAGTAGTCACAGTGAGTGCTTTGCACATTGTTGTAGTAATTCATTGGGGCTATTGGCATGTCCCTTCATGTGCCTGCAACTGCTGCTGCTGATCACCCTCAAACCCCTCAACAATTAGGGTGGGCCTGAGTTTATTGTTTGAGTTCAAAGATGTCTGTGTTGGAGACAGGATTATGGGATTTCCCCCCTTTACCTTTGGACTGATCATTTAGGAGGGGTTGGAGTATTCCATGTGCACTGTGTTGAAGCAGCTGAAACCTCAACAGTATTTCACACTGTCTGGATAGAGGAGAAGTTTGAAAATGAATATTAGACACATGACATTTGATGTTGGAAGAGAAACACTGGCTGCCAGGCTAAACACTGCGTGCAGAGAAAAAGAGGAGACTGTCTTTAGAATACAAGGTGTGCTAATCATATATTAATAATAAGATCACTTTCAGTGGCTTAACAATCATGACCAAACAAAGAATCAATTGATTGGACACTTGGATTTGAAAGGTCCACACCCCACCCATCTTATTACCAAGATAGAGAGGTGCACTCCATAATAGGACACTGATCTTTTGTCGCCCTACTTTATTTGACTCATCCCCGCAAACTCTCCCACTCTTTCCAGTCTTGGTTTATCCCGTTCTGAACCCCTCCTGCCCCTCCCCTGACACAGCGCCTCAATAAAACCCATTCCAAAGTTGCCATCAAGAGAAGCGCACGGCTGTATCACACCAGAGGACAGTGCGCAGCGGCAGATGAGTTAATAGAGGGTAGTGTATTTAACCCCCCCACGCACAGGAGGACTGTTTATGAAGGAACCGCATCCCCAGGCTAACTTTGGAATAGTTAAAGCCGCGCGTAAAATTTGGGTAAAATGGTGACAAGCGCCTTGGCGACATTAACGACCCTTCTGGCGTGGAGGTGCTGCGTGTTGGCCACTCAGGTCGCCTTCTCCAACTTCTCCATGGACAACGAGGTGCGCTCCAGCTTCATCCAGCGGCGGCTGCGGAGCCAGGAGCGCAGGGAGATGCAGCGGGAAATCCTCTCCATCCTGGGGCTGCCGCACCGTCCGCGGCCGCACGTCCACACCAAACACAACGCTGCCCCGATGTTCATGCTGGACCTGTACAATACAATCTCTACAGACGCAGAGCCGCCCGGATATTCTTACTACAAGCCCCTTTTACCAACCCAGGCCTCCCCCATGGTGACACCACAGGACAGCCGCTTCCTGGATGACGCAGATATGGTGATGAGCTTTGTCAATCTTGGTAAGTTTCCTATCTAACTTTTAAAAACCGTTATTCTATAATGAAACGAAATTAAAAAATATGGGATAAAAGGTTCAGTCCTAAGATAAACCCTTTATATAATGTGTCTGTGATATTTACAGTATTTCTTTATCATGGCATCACTGACAGCCTCTAACTTTTTAGATTAGTAGTTTAGTATGATACCTATAATGTATTCATAAAAATGTTAAATGATTGCTTTTCTTCTTGATTTTGTTATTAGGATTCTTTGCAAGTACCTAACCAATACAATGATGACTTCATCTATTCATCTTGGTCAGAGATCATCTGATTCAATTAAGAATAAGTTTTCAGTGTTTTCCATTTTGTTGTCCAGTCTTCCACAACAGAGAGCAATATGTATGTGTGTGTGTGTATGTGTGTGTGTATGTGCGTGTGCGCCTTTGTGAAAGCCAGGGTGTCTCTGACTTTGTGGCTTTTGGGTCACTTTCTTCACTTGAAATCAAGCATTATGCATTCCGAGCTGTAAATGTTATGACAACATGCCTGTATCCGATTTCCCCAGAATCCCTTCAAAGCTCTGGGGGAGAGGCTTTAGCATGGCTTTGTTTCGCATGACTAGGAATTGAACGGGCATTTCTAAACCCCTGGGGAGTGAGGGAGAAGTTGACTGAGATCAAGATACAAACTGCATCTAAACACATGTTATTGCTGCAGTAATCTCTATTAGTGCAGGTGTGTGTGTGAGTGCGTGTGTGTGTGTGCAGAGCATTCCTGCATCTATATGTGCCTGTTTGTGTGTTTGTTTGAAGGGCGTAAATCACGGGGGGTCACAGGTGGGAGTCAGGGCTTACTCGGACATTATTGAATTTATAAAAGGCAAATCCTGCCTTTGTTTCCCTTGGAGATCCTACGGCAGCTCTGATATCACTATGGTGAAACAGTAGACGGCACGGTGCCTGTGGCTCTTATCCGGATGTGGGGTTCCATCCAAAAGCAACCCTTATCTTCTTTACGCCCCTCTCCCGCCTCAGGGCTTGGAGGAGGGTTATAGGTCAATTGTGAAGAGATGAAGTTTGTTCATCTGAGATACGTTGCCAAGAAACCTTTTACCTTCCAGTCTGATTTTTTGTATGCCATTGAGATTGAATTTAAGCCTGCAAATGAGGAGCCGTTCAGAGTTTTTTTTTTTCAATCAGCTCATAAATGTGTAGTTAATACAAAACATTTGGAGAAACATTTGGTTAAAAAAACCCGAAAGTGCATAACATAACATTTTATGTCCTCAGTCATGAACTTTTAACTGACAGTCTTTAGCTAATGAGATCTGGAAACGTGGTTTCTGAAAACCCCATAGCAGATTTATGTGGTTCCACATCTGAAGATTTTGATTATAAAGAGGAAGGAGGAAAAAAGACACAATGAGTGTGTATTATTTCTCTCTGGAGCCCAGAGTGGCCTCCTGTGCTGATGATTGTCAGAGTTTTTAGCCCGGGCTCCCACATTATGCTGGAGTGACTCTATCTTGGTGGTCCCTGGATGATCGCTTCAAGACCCAACTGGATTATGGTATTTCCCTTCCAAAGACCACAGCTTCCAGTGTGAGGGAGAGCTGCTGTAGAACTCCCAGTGCTCCCAGGTATATCCTGCAGGTGGACCACACTTAGAAAAATGTCCAATTATTTTAGATAAATCTGCCACATTTACTCAATATACTTTAAGTGAAAACAGTTCTGTTAGAGGTACGGTTTTCTGAAAAGTATCTTTCATTAGTTTGACATTATTTGAGAGCTTTTTGATATTGTAAAGTCTCCACATACGCATACTATACTATGTCACATGCTCATATATCTAACATGACTGCATATGTTTACTTCTGTTGGAATGCCAAACCACACGCCGTACCCCAGAATCACCAGCAGGAAGCATTCGTCTCATTGTCATGCAACATTACACAAGGCAGCTGCTATTGGACCGCGCATTTTTTCTTTTGTGCATTTGTTAATAAACAAATAGATTCCATGTAGTGCCGAGGCCTACACTTTTATCGGCCACTTAGCTTTTTCTGCAGCTCTCTGCTCTCTAACCCTTACGTTAGACCTGCTTGTTTACTGCTGCTGAAAGTCTTCGCCTGGAGACGTGTACACATGCGTTCAGTATGGGCTTCTCTGCATTGACCAAACACACACCTGCGTAGCATGGGAAAAGGCTTAATGACCAAAAATGTCACTGGCTTTCATTAAGAAAGAAAGAGTGCACAATGCTCTCCCAACAGCTGAAGGAAGACTGTGTTGCTGAGGAACAGAGGGAGTATTGTGTTTTCGAGAACTTGTCCTGCTAAGCTGATCTGTAGGTAGCATAAGGAGATCATACTAAGAATTTCTTTTGCCCCACCAGAAAATCTCATTAACCTTCTTATTATTTATACATCCATGTGCAAAATAAATGCTTTCTCTTCCCTCAGTGGCTCCAGCAGTAATTACAGGGTGACAACCCCTGATAAAATACTTTTACCTAATTTCTGTCTAACAAACTTTATTGACGAACTCTGTGTGAGGCTTATAACTCACTCTGTCACCAACAAGCAGACACAGAGCTGCATTCTGTGGCAGATTTATGCATAGATGCAATATTTGTTTAGCCGAGGTATTTTTGGTTGTTCTAATAATCTGCAAGAAAACAGCTTAGGGTTTGAAAAATGTTGTCAAACCTGTCAAAACACGCAGACATTCATTGGTGTGAATGGGCAGAAAATATTCACTTGAGAAATAGACTTAAAATATAGACTTAAACTTGTAAACAGTTGAAAACTCACAAATGAATAGACAGAGCTTGACCGATGCATAGATTGACATTAATAAAACTTGAAGCAATGATTATTGTTCACAAAAATCATATTCCATAAATTTTTGTGACTTTTGTTTTTGTGCAGACATAGTGAACCACCCACACCGATGTGTAAAAAAAAAAAAAAAAAAACTCCACTTACTATAAAATTGCAATAGGTTAATGATAGCTCCGTGGCTGTGTGGCCCTGCAGTGTCAGGAGCAATGTGAAGTGTTGAAATGCCTCCCAGAGGGAAGTTTGCATATCTGAGGTCTGATCTCTGCAGCTAATGGTCCCTAACGTAAACACACCGAGTCCTTACAAGCAATTATTGCTTTCATAAAAACACCCCTCGTTCCCTTCCAGCATTTAATTGCGGTCAAACAAATGACTCGCAGGGTTCAGAATGCACTGCTCTTAACGATGAGCGGGCTGTGTGTGTTTTTGCGTCGTTAGAAATGTTTTTAGAAGACTGAATCGGTTTAGTGCCATGAAATAAATGTTGTGTTTCCAGTCTGGGCGTCGTGCGTGTGTGGTTGTCTGTGTGCTGAAACAATAGTGGACCATCAGTAGGAACACAGGGTGATGTCATGATGATGTCATGGTGTATGTCAGTGGGCAGGATGTGTTTAAGGTGGCTAATCGCTGCTCTGCTCTGCACACCTTCACCAGAGACCTCCACCGCTCTTTCCAAGGACAAACACATTGACTAATGCTGTAAAAACACGACACTGGAAAGCTTCAGGAAGCTTCGGGGTCTTTCTGACCACTGTTCTGCTGGAAAGTCTGAGTGTTGGAGAGCTTCAGCTGGCGTATGACTGGGTGGAAACCCCACAGTGCCACCAGCTACTGCTGATTTACTTCATCCTCTGCAATCAGAATGAAATCACTGGATAGTGGTTCATGGCAAAATGATCAGGGATGTGTGGGTGGTACAGACTCTGGTACTTAAGACACACATGA
This sequence comes from Thunnus maccoyii, assembly GCF_910596095.1. Lineage (NCBI taxonomy): Eukaryota > Metazoa > Chordata > Actinopteri > Scombriformes > Scombridae > Thunnus > Thunnus maccoyii. The sequence continues at coordinate 8,919,889 of NC_056535.1, read as the reverse complement.
ATGTGTGAGGCTCTCTGCACTTTATGTGAGTGTGTTTATAAAAGCACACTGACTGCTGCGGTTTTCCGGGCAGTGCCTTACCAGGCCTTTTCTTGTGGTCAGCACATGTGTGTAATTTAAACAGGGAGCCAAACTGAGCCCTGAGTGTGTTTTTTCTCCCCCATATTGGCATGTATGGTGAACTTGACTTAAGTGATGTTTAGATCAATCACTTGACTGATGGAAGCAGGATTTTTCCTATTTCTGACACAGTGCTTCCGAGATGTGGGCAGAGGGACGCACATCAGAGGATTGTTTGATTCAGCGACAGTTGCGACAGATATTGCAACCGCTGACTGGTTTACCATCTCACAGCGGTTTGCTTTTTCCTCACAATGTAGAAACTTTCCCTCTGAGGGTCAGAAGTATTATTTTACTGTGGATATGTCAGCTGGGCAGAAAACAATCAACCTTTAATCATGGTGGTATCATAACTGAGTGGATTATAAATGGAGCATTTCAGGGAGGCACATCAAAGCCTCAATCAAATGTTGATTGACAACTTGTAACCTCTTTCACTCTACTAGTAAAAAATCACCACTTCTTCCAGTTTGATGTACACTTATCCCCATATTGCTGTCTCTCTTTTCCTGCCAGTTGATCAGGATCAGGATCTTCTGTACCAGCAGCACCAAAGGGAATTCAGATTTGATCTTTCCCGTATTCCAGAGGGAGAAGCTGTCACAGCAGCAGAGTTCAGGATTTACAAGGACTTCATCCAGGAACGCTATGAGAACGAAACGTTCAGAGTCAGTGTCTACCAGGTCCTGCAGGAACCTCCAAACGGGTAAGGGTGTTTTCTTTTCAGCTCTTGTCAATGTCAAAGTTTACAGGAATTTTATAGTTTGGTTTTTGCCTCTGATTTACTTCATCTTGTACCACACATTTCAGCTTGATCTTCTAAGTGGTGTTTAGAATTAAGTGGCCAGTTCAGCAAATTATTAAAAACATATTTTCTGACTTATTATGACTTATTTTAGTGGTATCTAGACATGGAAATAGTTTTTGTTTTAGTCAATTACATTTTGAGATATCCACATCTGTTACCACCCCAAGACAGAGTTTAAAAGAATTTAATTGGTGGTACTCACAGCAATGTGGTGCAACGCAACAGCCATGTGACTTTCCAGAAACAGTGTATGAATTACTCAGGATAATCCCCTGACTATACTCTCAGCAGTTTTTGTAAAGAAAACTGCTCGCAGTAGCAATTTCTCAACATCTTTTGGATGGATTGCTATGAAATTTTGTACTGACATTCTGGTCCACAGAGGATGAATCCTGCTGACTTTGGTGATCCCTTGACAAGCATGAGGTTTTTTTTTTTTACTGTTGACATTTTTACTTTTTAGTGAATGTCTCAACAACTTGGCTTGCCATCACTCTTGGTACAGACATTCACATGCACCTCACGAAGGTCCCTTAACTTTCCAGCTAGCATCATCATCAGGTCAAATTTGAAATTTGTCCAATACTTCAGGGGTTTATGATAATTTTTCTGCAAAAGTAATGACACTCCCATCAACCTCAGCTTTAATTTGTGCTAATTAGCAAATGTTAGCGTGCACGTTAAATCCATGTGAAACAAAGAGAGTAAACATGGTGAACATTATACCTGCTGAATGTCAGCATGTTAGCATTGTCATTGTTAGCATGCTAACATAAGCATTTAGCTGAAAGCTTCACCTAAAGTACAGCTTCACAGAGCCACTAACATGGCTGCAGACTGTTAAATTGTTTAATAATGTGAGCACCGCCAACTAATTCATCTCCATCTTAATGGGGTGGTGCCTGAAATCTTAAAAACCTGAGTGCACATGAAAAACACAATATGCATTGATACCTCTGGTGTAAAGGGATTTTTTTTTTTTGCAGTTTGAGTGAACTAACCCTTTAAAGCCTTTCCTAAACAACCTACTGTACCAAGCCTTCATACTGACTGCATGTTTCATTGCTACATATGATTATCCTCTTATGTTAGTGACACAGTACAAGTAGTGTGGTTGAGTTTAAACAAACACCTCATGCTACTGTGTGTTTTTCTATGAAAACTGGTTGTTAGCTTCATGCACACAGATCTGTCTGCTTTGGCTGCGTCGCTCCACATTTCCCAACCGGTTATTTCTGCTGATGTTAGTGTCAGCTCCGAACCTGTTTACACAGACATTAGTGTCAATTACAGAAACAGAGAGGTTCCCTCCAGAGCGAGTTCACTCTCACACAGTCAGAACAGGACTCCCCAAGAGACCAGCATTCATAATATGCAGCTCCCACCACAAATAACACCTTCAACCCACAAGATGTCAGTTCACTCCTTTTCCCTCACACAGGTGGTTATGCTTTCATGTTTCTGTCTGTCTGATCGTCTGTACATGGTTCTGTTTTGTCTGTCAGTCTCCCAGCTTCTGTCTTGTTACTCTCACAATGTTTTCTTGTTTCAAACCGCATTTGAAATTCGGTAACAGCATGACAAATTTTCTGACTGAAGGATAATTACACTCTGTACAAACCCCTCCTGACAAATCAAAGTTCCACCACCTGCATTATAAAGTCTCTCTACTCCATTTACCTGCTTGCCGCAGCCTGCCGGGGGGGACATGGGTGAATGGAGGGGCAGTAGGTTTAACGTCCTTCATCGGTGACAGCAGGGCTGACGACGGTGTTAAGGGCAACACCATTGTCATTCACAGACACAAATAAAGGCCACTCCACACAGACGAGCAGGCAGCAGGACAAAGACAGACGTCTGCCTGAGGGTCTGAAACTCAATCTGTAAACATACCTATTGTCTGTGAAATCTACCCTTAAGACAACACATAGTGTAGGATTTTTCTTCTGCGATGTTAAGAAAGTGCTCCTTTGATAATTTTTCAGGGTGTTCAAGGTGTTACCTGTTGATGGGGATTTATACTGGATGTTCAGATTGCTACATATTTTCTGAGGCTGAAATGACAAAATTCAACCTTGAATTTAAATAATTGTTTGTATTATTTTGCAATACATATTTCCTTTCTGCTGAATTAGGTTTTGTGTTACAAAGCCTAGGAAAAAGAGAAAGAAAATGCAAAAGACAATGAAAAATGAAGTATTTCTTAATTCTTTTTCTGTTTTGCAAATTAGATTAAGCCTGATTGAGTGTACTGTATTTAGTGTGCAGTCAGAAATAATTCTGTTGGCACATTTCTGTTGTGGTGGCTCAGTACTCCAACACTTTGGTTGACTCACAGCTTTGATTTTACTTTATCTGACAAACAGTGTAGAAATTGTAGCCCTTTTTATACACAGTCTCACAATTTTAGGGGACTGAACATAATTGGACAAGTTATCATGTTCATATTTGGTTCCCTTACAGTCAATGACAGTCTGAAGTCTATAAACTATGGACATCAGCAGACAATTAGTATTTTCCCTGGTGATGCTCTAGCAGGCCTGTTGTACTGCAGCCATAATTACTTCTTACTTATTGTCAGGGCTTTTTGCCTTTAGCGTGGTCTTCAGTGAATGAAACACATTCTCAGTTGGACTGAGGTCAGCTGTCTGACTTGGCTCATCTTTTTCTTCCCCCTTGGGGGCTCCGTACATCTACAACATTCCACTGTTTGGTCATAAAATTTCTTGGTTGCCTTTATGCAATATTTCTGCTGCATTGTCCTAAATTGGGTGAATATGTACAAAAAAATCCTACACTGTTCACTCAGTATGGATGTACAGACAAAAACAAACTACAAACTTTAGTTTTGCATTTTTTTAGCCTATTAAATACTAATTATGTATAATTGACATGACAGCCAAACATACCATTCGCTTTTATGTTGTTTTCCCACCGTCCAGGCTGCCATTGGTTTCTATTAATTTCCATTAGAAATTAGATCAATTTGCAGAAACTTGAGCAAGTTTCTACAAGAAATACATAACTCATCACAGTGGACATTTCATCACTGTTGTGTTTCTGTTATTGTTGTGTGGCAACGCAATTGCAAGCAGAGACGCTTGGAAGTTTTCTTTCTTCATCTTCTTTGATGCTGCGTCCAAGAAAACTTCCAAGAACCTGTGATTTCAGTCAGTGTAAAAAGAGGCATCTTATTAAAGGAGTACACCGCTGAAAACCTGTGTTTTGATGGGGTAGGCACATGTTGGCTGAAATGTGGATCTGCCTTGACTTAATTATATAATTACATATCATTCTCCCCTCAGTGAAGTGGAGCTGCTGCTGCTGGACCAGCGTGAAGTGTGGGCTGCAGAGGAGGGCTGGCTGGTCTTTGACCTTACCGCCACTAGTAACCTCTGGGTGGTCAACCCTGAGCAGAACCTTGGCCTGCACCTGGTCCTGGAGGACAGACATGGTCAGTCACTGCCATACATTAACTAGCAACAACAGTCTAAAGACTACAGCCTTTGTGTAGAGTAGTGATTTAATGTTACAAAGAACATCATCACATATTGAGTAAATCTGTGTAGTGGCTGCTTACAGAGTTCAAGTCATGATTGTGGTTGTTGTGGTCATATTAGGATGAAAAATTTATTGTTAAGTAGAAACTCAGATGTGTGTTATTGCCATATTCAGTGGTTGGTTGAGACTCATAAGTCTTGTTCCCCCTCCTGATCCCTGTCTCCCCCTGTAGGCCAGAGGAGGAGCCCCCAGCTGGCGGGACTGTTGACGGGCAGTGGACCCCAGGACAAGCAGCCCTTCATGGTTGCCTTCTTCAAAGCCAATGAGGTTCGCTTCCGCAGCATCCGCTCTGCCCACGGCCATAAGGGACGCCAGTCTAACCGCTCCAGATCCCAGAAGACTGTACATGATGCACTAAAGGCAGTGGAGGCTGCAACAGGTGTCTGACCCCTTCAAATCACCATAGACACTAGTCATGGCCAATAATGACTTTGACTCATTGGCATTTAATACTCACCAACTTAACATTTGCATGTTTTCAATTTCAGATAATCTGGGCATCTCCAAAGAGGGATGTAAAAAGCATGAGCTGTATGTCAGTTTCAGAGATTTGGGATGGCAGGTATAATACAGAACCTTATTTAATTTCACTTCATCTAAGTTCAAAAAGTGACATTTAACTGAACCTTTGTCTGTGGTTTTATCTTTATCAGGACTGGATCATAGCACCAGAAGGCTATGCTGCGTACTACTGTGAGGGGGAGTGCGCCTTCCCTCTCAACTCCTACATGAATGCCACCAATCACGCTATTGTGCAAACTCTGGTAAGTCCCGAACAGTCCCTGATGACAGTCCCTTTTACTGCAGACTCCACTCTCTGTGACAGCTGATTTATGCTTCTTCTAACTGCAGGTGCACTTTATCAACCCGGAGACGGTGCCCAAGCCCTGCTGTGCCCCCACACAGCTCCATGGCATCTCAGTGCTCTACTTTGATGACAGCTCCAACGTAATCCTCAAGAAGTACCGCAACATGGTGGTCAGAGCCTGTGGCTGTCACTGACCGCTCGCCCCCCTCCCCTCCCATGAGTTCTGCAAATCCAGAGGGACACTTAAGAAAGGAGGACGCGAAGGGACCAGATACAAGAGATGACTGACTGCCTGTCACAGAATGAGCTTTAATCTGGGGATTGTATTTATGACCAGCAGCTGAACCGCCCACGCAGTATTAACCACTACCGCAAACCAATTAGAACTGGTCACAGAGGAAGGTTGAACAAAGGATTTTCTTATGTTTTCCTTTCAGTGTGACTTGGAAAGTTTGCACTAAAATGACCCAGAGAGGTTTCTTCAGAAACAAAACATTTAAGAAAGTAAAAAGTTACTCATATTTATCCCTGTTGGCAGAGATTATATAACACAAACTGTATCTGCATTTGAATTCTGTTGTGACCATCAGGTATGACGATATAAAATGTTGCCTGGGTGAAAATGTGCATTTGATAACAGACCTCACAGCTCATACAACTTTGGATCTCCATCTTCCTGTTAAACCACTGAATCTTGTCTTTCGGAACAGCTGGATAAACTTGAGTCCTGATAAAGAAAAAAATCTGTGTTCTGTAACAAACTTAAGTGGTGTTGAACAGGTGTTCAGCAGGCCAGTTGGACCGGATCAGGAGTAAGACATCTGGCAGCGTGTCTGTGTGCTGCTGATGTAGAGGAGCTCTGTAAAGAATGACAGCCGAGACTGTTAATAACGGTGTGTGGGATTGAAAGGCCCGGCTTCTCCTGGTGCAGACATACAGTATATCATCGGGCTTGAGAAAGGCATACAGTCTGCAAGATGTCAGTAATTCATCTTCATGAGACAGACATCAGGTTTTGCACCATCACCCCCACTGCAGCTGCCTTCTGGCATCAGACCAGAGCTGCAGGAGGGCAAAGAGAGGCTGTAATTTTATTTTGTCAGATTAAAGTAGTCGAATAAATTGTAACTATCAAAGAAGACGTAGGTGTGATGTTTTTACCTCATTTGACCTCAGTAATGTTCCTTACAGTGGCATTCACAACACCCTCTGCTAGTCATTTTAATACATTTTGAGATTGAAAGTTCACTCTTGACCTCACCACAAGGATAATTTAATAGCTGTTCTGGAGCTTTCAATCATGTAACACGATCTTCCTCAACAGAGGAGAAAAATGGGAATTTGAACACGAACAATTGCAAAATGTTCAACTTTATGTATTTCTCCACTTCCTGAAGAAGATTGAGTGATATACTGGAAAGCTCTAGAACAGCTACTAAATGGTCTTTATAGTATTCTGTCAACTAGTAAATTAATCTTTTTTTAGTGATGAATAGTTTATGAAGATTTTTGTAAAACTTTTAAAAAACTTGCAGGAAATTTTACACAACATTTTTATTTCACAGAAAGCAAACTGTTTCACAAGTTAAAGACCTGATCTGTTTGTACAGCCACCTGTGTGCTCTGACTATGACATCAGATCGAGTCCCTGTGGTCCACATTTAAATTTTCTCACATTCAGCTGATTGTCAAAATGTGAACCATGTATCGCACTGTACACCATTCACAAATTGTGCCCTTAGAGTACTTAGAATAACACAAGCATCTCCACTTTTAATATTGGGACAAACATTTTAAAAGGGGCATCAGTACAAAAAGCAAAGCTGCTATATGCTGTAACAACCAAGCAAATGAGGCATTCACACTGACATTCACCGAGAAGCTGAAAGCTTCCAGCATAGCATATTACAACACTGCCCAAACACAGATTTTTACCTTAAATAGAAAATAGAGGTAGAAGATTTAGAGCACTAAATCTTGCTGATACAATCAGAAAGAGAGTTGATTGTCAATGTGAATATTCACTTAAACTGAGGAATAATGAATTGCATTAATTTGGAATGAAATCTATCATGTGGGTTCATGAAGAACTCTTACATAATATTAGGCAGAAGAGAGATAAACTCTAAATGATATCATCAGCAGTGAAAGACCTGAGGGAGAAGCTTTCTGTGCTCTTCAAGGAATGTGGGCTGATTTTGTCAGAACTGCTTGCAATCATTTGAACGCTCACTTTAAACTCAACCAATATTCTTTGAGCCTACAAGATCTTTCTCAAGTTCATTGTCACTGGAACAGCTCTAGGGTTTCTCTCTATGGCAACAAAGATTTACACCTAGGTTCCCCCAGTTTCTCACAAAACTGTACTGAAGAGCTTTTCAACATGTGAATTCTGTCATGACTTGCTCTTTGCTCAAGCTTACTGAAAATGTAATGTTTAACTCAGATTCAACTCACATAGTCAGTATATGATCCCTGACTTACCTTGATAAATACAGTGCTAATATAAGTTTACCTCTAGGGGATCCTGAGATCTTTCCTCTTTAGCTCTTTTTCCTCAGATACAAATTCAAAACACAATCAAGCACTGAAAAAGGATTTAGGAGGTAGAGAGACAATAAATATAGGCTGAATATAGCAGAGCTTAAAAGAGACTGACTTGCTCCCCTCTTCACTATATGCAATTGGTGCCTGGACCTCGTAGCTCAGGGGCTGAATAGTGTCTCCTCCGGACTGCCTCTGCCTCCTTCTTCTGCCCCCTGGCTGGACTCTCTGGCCCTGGGGGAACCTGGGGGCTTGATGCCTTTAAAGACCCACACTCTCCCTCTGATTTCCTGGGTGAGGTTTCAGCCTCCGGGGTGGCTGACGGTGAAGGCTGGGGGGCTGAGACAGGGGTGAGAGCCAGGCAGACGTCCCCCACACTGAGCTGGCGGCACTGCAGGCCACAGAGACGGGCAGTTCTCTGAGGGCTGCAGGAGGACCAGCCCTGTCCACGCACAAAGAATGGATACTCCACATAGACGTCCACCAACTCCTGGAGGAGAAGAAGACACAGCAACAGTGCGATTAGAGAGAAATGCAGCTTGTACATTTACCCACTAGGGGGTGTTGTTGTTCCAGTTTGAAGAGATTACTTGTGCTGATTTATGGTGAGAAAAGTCTTTAATGATTTCATACCCTTTTTGAAACCACCCACACACCTAAGATATAGAGAGACCTTTAGTTTAAATGCAGTCTGGTACATATCAGCTTATTGCTTAAAGGATAATGATGCTGTCATTCTACTTATATTCTGTTATTGTCAACAAATCAGATGAGAGGAGACCAAAACTGAAAATGTGTTAGTCCATACTACTTCCAACTGAAGATGTAAATCTTTAGACATGCGTCACAAATACATAGTTTCAGTTTTTTACAAGGCTAGGTTATCTGGTGAAATAGCCGGGTACTATATTTTTGGGTGAATGCAGCTCAAACAGGACACTGCATTTGTTGGGGACAATTTTCTATTTTCAGGATCAATACACATTTGGTGCTACTATGTATGCGGATCAATTAATTGTTGGTTTTGATTAGGACTGCAACTAACAATTATTTTCATCATTGATTAATCTGTGATTATTTTCTTCATAAATTGATCAATCGTTTTGTCAGTGAAATACAAAAAAAATTGTGACAAAGTGGCATTCACAATTTCTTGGTGACATCTTCAATTTGCAACTTTTGTTTTGTCTGACTGTAAGCTGTAACCAGAGAACATTTGGCACTCTTGCTTGAAAAATGAGTTTAAGAAATGTATTACATTTCTTTCGATCAACTAATCAATTAATCAACTAATCGTTGCAGTCTTAGTTTTGGTCTTTTAATGGGCTTTGTTAACAACAAGGACCACCACCAGCCCTATCCTTTCACATGTTATAGTCCAAGCTTGACTACAGGCCTTTTCTCATTAAAAATTTGATGATGTTAGAATTTGTACTATATATCTTAACCCCATTCATCTAAAAGTGATGGAACATCAAGTTCAAAGACTGTATACAGTCATTTCCAGTTGCAGCATTTGATAGATACACTACTTAATGAGAATAAAGACAGCTGCTGGTGGAGGGTCAGCTATGAATGGTGTAAAACAGTGAAAGTGATTTTCCTTTTCTTTCCCTCTCTTGTGCTTCACCTGGGACTGCTGGTCATGCAACAGGATGAGGAGGCGTGAGATGGAAGAAGGGGAGGCAGAGGGGGAGATGCTCTGCACTGTGCAACAGCTCAGGCGCAAGTCTGGACAGGCCAGTGAACCAAGCAGGAAATCCTCCGTCTGCAGGTGTTCCACCCTTCTCAGTCGCCCGTCCCTGAGCTCGATCAGAGAGCCGGCCACAAAGTGAGGGAGCAGCCAGGGAAAACGGTTCGGAGAGGAAGAGGAGGAAGAGGAGGATGAGGAGGCATTGGTTCGCTCGGAGGAGGGGAGGGCAGGAGATCTTGATGCATCCTCTGTTGTGGACGTGCATGTGTTGTTTAAGTTATCAGGAGAAACTCTTATGAAGGAATGTAATGACGGTCCAGAAGCAGGATGTTTGAGAACCTTTGTTGATTTGTGCAACAAATCATGTTGCAGTGTAAGGTCCCCATATGGAGAGTGAGGTAGGTATGTACTCAACGATGGAGGACTTGGTTTTTCAACTCTTGGAAAATACTCGTCTCTTCTGTCTTTTCTTCTCATATAAGGTCCTTTATTCCTCCCGTTGCTCTGCCTCTCTGTGATAAAACTCTTGTCCCTTAATGTCTTGAGCTGCTCCCAGCTGTATTCTCCACCCACCCAATGGAAACCCTCAGTGACCGGGGAGACTGGGTTGAATCTGGAGGGGTGGTGTGAATGGCTCGGGTGGAGGCTGATTTCTCTGTGGTGGCTGGGCAAGTGACCGTGGTGCTGATAGTGGTGAGAAAAGTCCCATCCAGGATGCAGGGGGTTGAACTCCCTCCACTCTGCCCAGCCATGATGCTCCCTGAACGCTGAGAGGACGTGAGGTTTGGACCTGGTGGATGCATGTGTCTGCATCCATGGTTGATAGAGTGCAGGAACCCGTCTTGGTACGGGCTGGAACGGGCTGGTGTGTTTTATCTTAAACTCACTGTGGCTCTTGTAAGGGTAGGGCACCTTGAATGTTGCAGCATCACACTGCTGCTGCTGCTGCTGTGGTGTGCTCTGTCTTTGGTCCCTCTTTTTGAGTGGGAGGCTGTCCCTGTCTGGGACAAGAGTCGGGTTTGGTGTGAAGTTCATTGGCTCACACTCACTGTCACTCACACTGGCGCTGCATGCTGTCCTGCAGAAGTTGAGGAGGTGTAGTGATCATGTGACACAGATTCCATTAATCTCTTGGCAAGCATTTCAGATAGATGGGTCCAATGTTGTCACGATCTGAAAAGTAGAAGAAACACATATTGGTGTGCTTTCTATCCTCACAAACAAGGCAGCGAGATGGAGAAAATTATGTTTTTTATTCAGACTCTCTGTCTGTCACTGTCTCTCTCTTTAAAATATGCTTAAAGGACCAGTGTGTAAGATTGAGTGGCATCTAGTGGTGAGGTTGCAGCTTGCAACCAAATGAATACCCCTTCCTCCTCCCCTTCCAAGCATGTAGGAGAACCTATGGTGGCCGTGAAACTCGCGAAAAACCCAAAAGGCCCTCTCTTGAGCCGGTGTTTGGTTTTTCCATTCTGGGCTACTTCTGGACGGTGCAACATGGCGGCCTCCATGGAAGACAGCCCACTCCCTATGTAGATAAAAAGGGCTCATTCTAAGGTAACGAAAACACAACGATTCGTATTTTCATTCGATTACACACTAATTAAAACACACTTATGAATATTTTATTACATTCCGTTCCATTCCGCTAGATGCCACTAAATTTTACACACTGGTCCTTTAAAGGGAAACTCCACCGATTTAGGAATACTACTGCATATGTGAAAAAAGTTGTGTAAAGCCTTTTGCCTTTTGGCTCCAGAGAAGCCTAATAAATTAATAAAAGTTGGTTGGGTCTGAAGACTTGAAAATGAAGAAAATCTGGGGTTGTGTAGTTAGAAAGAAGTGAGGTTACCAGACTTCTGTGGCCTACTCAAGGCCGCAGGTGGCGAAATTGCCTGAAATGCTACAGATTTGCCTCTGTGTGTACATGTAAACTGACTTTGGTTTATATTCATATTGCCTTAAAGAGTTTTAGCATTTTGAAACATAGATGTACTGTGTGATAAATCTATGATATAGTACTACAGATTCTGTGATACATTACCACAGAATTTATCTCTGGTTCTGCTGCATTCGATTTTGCATCTTTTTAAAAAAACTGTCCATTGAGAGTGTCATATGTGCAAAATGCTAACTTGGTGGAGTACTATTCTAATAAATGACAAAACTTTTCCCCCTGAAACTGCCACCTAGTGAGATCATTGTCTGTAAAAATCCCTTCGACATCTCAACAGTAACTTTTCCATTAGCTCCAAATTAAAGCTTTCCAACGACCAATTGCTGGGGTATTGATAGGCATTAGTTTGATGGACATCTACCAACTCCTTTGTAAAAAAAAAGACTTTTGTAGCCTGCTCAAGGCCACAGGTGGAGAAATTGCCTGAAATGCTACAGACTTTCTCCTGCATGCACATGGAAGCTGACTTTAGTTTATGTTCATATTGCTTTAAAGAAAAAGCATTTTAAAACATAGGTGTCGCCTACAACTGGCACACAATCTTGCAGGAGTGCTCAGCAGCCCTTGAAATTGAACATTGCCTTGAAAGGTTATAGCATATGAAACCTGTGACCTAGGTTTGATGTCTTTAGCATGGTTATTTTCAAGATATTTCATAAAAAACAGCTCTGACACGTGTTTTTCCATTGCTTACTATGGGACCAAAATTGCTACAAACATTGGATCACTACCAAAAGTCAGAGTACACTTGTTCTCTGGAGATGTAATCCAGTCTTGTAACTTGGTTGTTGCAACCCGCCTCAGCTCCACCTCTTTGCCCATTTTGGATTAGCCAGGAGTTAGGCGGAGTCAGGCACTGCCAAGATGGTGAATGCTGGAGCCACTTTGAGCTTTAAAACCGCTCTTCAGAAAGCTATAATGTCACAGTGGCTGCGTCCATATTTGCGTCTATAGTTTTGACAAGGAAGAGGAAAAAAAGACAATATCTCTGGTTCTGCTGCATTCACCTTTTTTTTTTTTTTTTTTTTTTTTAAAAAAAAACAAAACAAACAACAACTGTCTTTTGTGAGTGTTATACAAGTGAAATGTACTCTTCCATCTGAATCTGCCATCTGGTGAGATCACTGCCTGTAAATATCCCCTCGACATTTCAACAATAACTTCACCATCAGCTCCAAATTAAAGCTTTACAACCACCAATTGCTGGGTATTGATGGGGATTAGGTTGATGGACATTTACCAACTCCTTTGTAAAAAAAAGTTACTATGGTAACAATGTACTGCACAGTGTGGCTGGTGAAAGAATGAACATAGTGAGAACAAAGCAAAGTAAAAGAATGGGAAGGGTGTAAAGTTAGAGGTTTGATTTTATTGCTAAACTTACCTCCTTTGGGTTAATATTATGTTACTATGTCAATCAAGCTTCCATAGTAATATTTTCCACTAGAAACAAAGCAAAGTGTGTGTATTCAGTTTCATGTGCATAGATACAAAACACTAGATGCAACTTTACATCATAACTCATTGGATAGCCATCCACCATCTTACATGGGTATTGTTTAAAATCATAACCTATGGGCAGCAAACTATGGTTGTCGGCTGTACAGAACCTAAATGCCTTACTACAAGAACCAAAGACACCAGGGAGGTTGGCATCACTTTCCACACGTCAGTATAGAGTAGATGAGACATTTATTTTTTATATAAAGGTCAACTAAAACTACAAAAAGTTAATAAACTAGGTATTTTTTACTATTAACTACCAAGTAACGTTAAAGGTTCAGTGTGTAAGATTTAGTGGCATCTAGCAGTGAGGTTGCAGATTGCAACCAACTGAATACCCTCCCCTTCCAACTGTGTAGGAGAACCTATGGTGGCCACGAAACTCGTGAAAGGCCCTCTCTAGAGCCAGTGTTTGGTTTGTCCGTTCTGGGCTACTGTACAAACATGGCAGTGCAACATGGCGGGCTCTGTGGAAAAGGACCTGATCCCTATGTAGATATAAAGGGCGTTTTCATGTGATTATACACAAATTAAAACATACATATGAATATTATATTCCATTTCTGCCAAGTCCTGTCCACTAGATGCCACTAAATTCTACACACTGCACCTTTAATGGACCAGCTGAGTTCTGAATTATTGCTGATTGCTAGCTCTCAACAGCATTGATCTATTAGTTAAACAGATAAATTATATCCAGCAAACATTGCTTTAATGTTAGCTACGCTAAGAGCTTAGAGCTCAAAGGTAATGTTTAGTAACATTATAAGAAAGTTATTATTATTACCCTAACATTTGACTGCCAAGCAGCTGTCATTCAAATGTAAAGTACACATACGACATGTTAATGACAAAGTGAAGCACTCATCTTCACTCCTAAATACCATTTCATAATATCTCAAGACAAATCCAGCAAGCCAGCTACGCTACAATCTACACAAAAAATGAAGCACAGGCATATCAGCACAACATCAACGTTAGCCACATCCTTGACAGGAACACTAACCAACCACACAATCAGTCAACATATTGTTGTTCAAGGCCAAGGGGTCACGCTAAATGTTACATGTTCACCACATCCAACTAACCCTAAATTAGCCACCTTGAATCTAGCAGTCATCACTTGTTGTCAGCTTACCTCATGAGTAGACAACATGCCTCTCTCCCTCCATTGCTCTGTGCCCAAAATTTAAGAACCACTGAGAGAGAGAGAGAGAGAGAGAGAGAGAGAGACAGAGAGAGAGAGAGAGAGGCATTCCCTGAGAGCAAAAGTATTGTTTTTTTTTTTATTTATTCCTGAATTTAACTATGAATTTGAAACAATTAAGTATTTAGCCATGTACTTTAGGATATCAGCAATGTTAATGAGTATTTGCCAGTGAGTTAGTGTGCGTGTGTGTGTGTGTGTGTGTGTGTGTGTGTGTGTGAGAGAGAGAGAGAGAGAGAGAGAGAGTTATTACAGTAAGTGTGTTTCTATCTTGTATTTCTGACTGTAATTGTCTGCCAATATAGGCCATGATACTGAATCTATTTAGGATTTCTACGAAAGATATTGCTCAATGTAGTACATTAGTAGTGTAGACAGTTCTTAAGTTCGGGCAAAATTGAAAAATTAAAATTATTGTATGCAATATAAACGCACAATTATGAGATTATCTTCATGATTGAAAGCATGATTTGTTCTTTTGGAGTTATAATAATCAAAATTTTACCAGAATCTTTTCTTTTGTAGTTCATTCTAGACAGGCATGGTTGTCTTACACTCATTACTTTGAATAAAAAATGATATTGGTGTATTGGTAGAAAAATAAAAGGATTATAACATAAGCCTCTTTCACTATAGGATCCAATTACAGCAAGTTTAAAACTGGACCCAGGTAAGATGGCTGCCATATGGTTCCATCCCAGAATGACAAGTAATTACGACACATCACGTCTAGTGTTTTATATCTATGGTTATGTCGCTAAACAGGGGCAGGGTGTTAAACACACAGCCCCTGCCTGCATCTTTCTAATGTGACTGAAGTGATCTCCAGCTCCTCAAGCTATTCATCTTCCTTGCGTGCATGAACAGTAGTGAGTCAGTTTGCTGAGGGGCTAAATGAAAAGAAAAAGACTCTGCAGACACATTATTTAGACGAAGTGATGCGGGGAGGTGAAGAGCAGCGCAAGACTTTTACAGCCCATCAATGCAAAGCTCAGCTGAATAGTATTATGTCTTCATCATAGCTGAGCACTGCCACTGAATGGACCTCTTTCACTCTTCCTGACTTGCATGTATGTGATATGAGCTTTTCCTCTATCATGTGTGTGTGTGTGTGTGTATGTGGGATCAGACAACACCCTCACACTGACATTCCCGTGCGAGCACTCATTATACCATGAGGCATAAATAGATAAGTATTTGTCAGCTAAATGCCTCCAGTGTAAATGTAAATTCATTCAAATGACTCTGAGGTGTGGGCGACTTACTCAGCGCCCGGCACACAGGTATGGTCAGATCATGACCCAAACAGGCCCGCGCTGGAAGCTTATTCAGGCTCAATCGCCTTATGAGGCGATCAGTTCACTAGGGGTCACTAATCTATGGAAATGAAATGTATACACAACTGTGTTTAGTGTGTTTGGTGCCATCCTGATAATGATAATCTGCACCGAGGACAGGGTTATTTGCATATCAGTAGTGACAATATTGCTCTGAGTCAGCTTGATATTTCTATCTATGGAGCTGTAGCGCAATACAACCAAATTTAACCTCTGGCGCTGAATCTCACAGACCACAAAGAGTTCCTCAAACATGCATGCAGAGTTAGACTAATACACATATCATAACTGGATCTTTTGGTGGTGTAAAAGAGGAATATTGTATGAATTTCTCTGCCACATATATTTTAAACAGGTTTCATGCCGAAGACTTACTTACATGTTCCTCCATCCATCCGTCTCCTTGTGCATCCAGGCGTCCTCATACTGCAAGTCCACCCATGTTCACAAAATGAAGACAGACCCTCCTCACACACCTGTCTGGCCTGTGTTGTCCTCACAGGCTGCAGGTGAAAAGGGAAAAGGAGAGCTGAATGAGCAGAAACATCCAGACAAGCTCAACAGACTGTCTATCAGACACACTCTCCACCTTTTCTCTTCTCTTCTCTTCTCTTCTCCTCTCTCTCTCTCTCTCTCTCTCTCTCTCTCTCTCTCTCTCTTCTCCTCCTACTCGCTTTTACATTTTACACTCCCACTCCACTCAGTCAGTCAGTCCTGTTAACCTTTCTCAGACAGATTTGATGTCTCTCCCTCCCTCTCTTTCTTTCTTTCTCTCTCTCTATCTCTCACATCTGAACTTGTTCACCCTGTGTTTGCTGCCGAGTAGCACTCTCAGCCTCTCTTTCATTTGTAATCACCCTCCTCTTCCTCTCTCCATATTCCACACACTCTCTCCCTCTCTCTCCGTAGCTCTCTGTTGTTGGGTGTATAATTAGAAATGAGACTGCTGTGCAACTCCTCAGCTGATGGTAGGCGTATGACTGCCTGATGGCTTTGGCGTTGTGCCCAGTGTAGTGAGGGCGGAAAACCGTTGCTTTAGACTAGCCTGGACACACACACACACACACACACACACACGCACATGCAGAAAACAGAAATGTTGCTATTGCATCTGCAATTTGGTTGCAAATAGCCCATAGCAGATCAGATAGCCTTCACATATCACTTGTTGTTGTTAATTCTTCATGCTGTTTCTCACTTCCTGCTTTCTCTAACGCGGGTCCTCACCTCAGGGGACACATGTGGACTGTCAGCGTTTCATCCTGACTGAGCGAGACGCCAAAGAGAATGAATGCTTTGAAATGGCTAGTAATTGCTTTTGACCAAAGTGTTAAAGGTCAATATTAAGTACTAAAGCAGAAAAAAGAAGGCCTTTCATGATTGTGCAGACAACATAAATGATGTCCCCTCACCCTCACCCACACCCTGCCTGCCTGCTTTCTATATATTCTCCTTCACTTTCCTCTGCTTTCTTGCTTCTCTCTTTCATCTCACTTTAAAACACAAGAAAGAGAACTTGGCTTTTGCTTCATGGACAGTGAAGCAGCCTCGGTCCCAGCTATTGATTTTGCAGGGCCTCAGCAGGTGAACCCCCTAGTCATGAGAAAGCCCACGCATAATTTAGACTGAGGTGAAGAGGATTTCTCACTTTGAGTCACATCATGCTTCCACTGCCCACTCTCTCTCTCTGTATCTGTCTTTCTGTTTTATCTCTTGTCCTCTGATGTACACTCACACACACACACACACACACATGCTGGAGAAAGTTCACGGCATGGTAAGACGGGTGCATCGAAGGCTTTGCCACAACTAGCTCATGAAAACCACCAAAACCACTGACATTTACAAAGAGTATGTTTTTATTGATTGAAATCGCCAGTCACTCCCACCACTTCCCAACTGCTACATTAAAGCTTGTATTTGCAGTTGCACTTGCAGCTTGGCAAAGATGCCAAATGTTCTAGTAGAGAAAGTTTCCATGCTTACTGTGTGCACTTGTGGGCATAAGCATATAAAAGTTTTGTTGTTCATTTGTTGTCTAGTGTAAAGAACAAATGAACATTTCCTGTTCAAGAGTTCTTGTGGATGATCAATAGGTTAGATCTTGAATACATTTTGTTCTGATTGTCACTAACAGATTCTTGCAGTGACTCACTCTCTAATCTTTTCCTGCATTCAACTGAAGCCTTTAAAAGCCTTTCGCAAATGCCAATACAGTGTTTTGGAAAAAAAGGCAATGATGTAATGCTGCTTTGTGAAGCCTCTGCATGCAAATGTTGTGTAATAAACAAGTCTGGTTTAGAGGAAGTGAAACTGACATCTGTTGTCCACTAGAGGGTATCCAGGACACACAGATGTTAAGATATTATACTGCAGCCTGATGGTTAATTCCTGACTCTGAGCTCCAGTAAGTGATTCAATATGTCTCACCATTTGAAAATTATCTGGAGGAAATGTTATTATATTGTTTCTTTTTAAATTCTCTCTAAATCCTCAAAGATCTAACATGAAGGACTAATGTAAAGTTAAAAATCAATTTGAACACTGAAGAAATGTGAAAAAAGTCTTCACTGACAAAAGTAACAGCAGTATAAACTAAGTAGATGATGTTTTTTTGCTGAATATTTATCTATAAAGATGTCTAACAATCCAACTTAAAAAAAAAAAGTTTATACATTAAAAAAAAAGTTTATACATTTCTTTTACCCCTGTTTTTTAAATACAACCCCCCAAAAGAACAGAACACACATTTGTATGTGTGTGTGAGTGTATATATATATATATATATATATATATATATATACACTCAAAAGACAAAAGAATAAACAAAGAGCCAAATCTTTTTTTTTTTCTACAGCTAGTTACACATTTTATCTGAATTAAATAAATCATTTCTTAAGTCTCTACTTTCAGTTTATGCTTCTGGAAAGAACAAGTTGTTGTTTGTGAAGGGGAAACCTGAAAAGGCTTTTAAATTGCTCTGTTGCATCAGTGTTAAAGAACAGACACAACAATCACAATACAATACATCAACAATGTTGTTGATGATGTTGATGTTTGTGTGCTGTTCTGTCTGAGGAATGTGTCATAACTGATAATGTCAGGGACTTTAGTGCAGTAGATGAGATTCTTCAGTGTTGTACCTTTTTATTTTGAATATTTCAGAATTCTGAGTATCTATTGAAATTGAAGTTTTATCTTGAGTAATTTATTGTCATTTTTTATCACTGTATTTATGAGATGTATGATGTGTAGGTCTGTTGAATTATTTGTTACTGTACAGCAGCGTTACTTTTTTGTCCAAGGCAAATTTCCCTCTGTGACAATAAAGTCTTGTCTTACCAATAACAAGATGGA
Organism: Thunnus maccoyii; assembly: GCF_910596095.1. Classification (NCBI taxonomy): domain Eukaryota; kingdom Metazoa; phylum Chordata; class Actinopteri; order Scombriformes; family Scombridae; genus Thunnus; species Thunnus maccoyii. The sequence goes on along the minus strand of NC_056535.1, from coordinate 8,900,991 downwards.
TATTCTGTGGCAGTAAATGTAGCATTTTCATTTTTCAGGGACATCACTTGACCCTGAAGGTGAAACAGAGGGTTTAAATCTGCAACAAAAAAAAGAAAAAAGGGAACAAGAGACAGAAAGGGAGGAGGAAGGGGTGTAAGAAGACAAAAATAACAAAGGCATGTGCCTGTCTCTCCTTGGTATTTTCCACTCTGTTACATAAAATCCCTCCTTCCCTCTTCTCAATCCTTTCCTCGCTCTCCCTCTCTCTCTCTCTCAGCTCCTCCTTCCTCCCCGTCATTGGTCAGCTGGTCGGCTCCACAAAGCCACAAACTTGTTCTCGCCTCATCCAAGTGGTTCAGAGTCCACGCAGGGAAAGAGGGAAGGAGGGAAGGAGAGCAGTGTGGCAGTCAGCATCAATCACTTCAGGGCACTTTGAGTGAACAGAAGAGGCAGGAGATGATCGGCAGCCTCTCTGCTGAACTCTCACAGGGCTGACTGGCCATCAGAACACTGATTATCTCTGATTGATTATCTCTGTTTCCTCCGACTCTCCAGCAACATGAGCTCATCATCGGCCAACCTTCACAACAAACGCCTACCATGTGAGTAATTTAAAAAACTTCTGTTTTGCACAGTCTCAGTGGATGTGGATGTTTTGAGATGTAACCATAAAGATGTACCGGTTTGCTCCATTAACACAGTTTTTATTTTTGGATATGGAGCAGGATGTTAGAGAGAAGGAAATTCCTCTCCATATTTGGTACACACACACGCACACACACAGATTGAACATTTAAGGCAGAAAAACTCAAGCTACAATGACAGCTTGTGTGTGTGTATTGTGCAGTGTGTGTGCCTGTTTGTCTTCCCACATTATATTAAACATGTCAAACTGATGTCAGTTAAGTGAGGAAAAGGCACAAATGAATACTTTTTGTAACAATGTCTTTCAATTTTCATTAATTGTGATTGACACTGAATTTATTCACAGCTCCTTAAGCTGTATGTGTGTGTGTGTGTGTGTGTGTGTGTGTGTGTGTGTGTGTGTGTGTGTGTGACAGATAGATACAATGTGGAAGCAGGTGTGACAGATCAGCCAGTGTGTTAAATAGCGGCAGCTGTGTTGATGTTGTGATGAAGTGACTGGCCAAAGTGCTGTGCCAGCCAAAATCAGACAGGAATGTTGAATCATCACGCTGAGTAATCTTCACTAATACCAAGTGAATAGGTCACACTCTCTTTGCACGAGAACAGGGATGCATTCCCACACACACACACACACACACACACACACACACACACACACACACACACACATACACACACTGAGGCAAGCTTGGATTGGGGCCACTGCAGAGCTCCATGACAAAGATCTCTTATTTCTAATAGGATTGTGCCTGCAGATCTCATCAGACCAGACTGACTGCGGCGGGGTCTGCAGCTTGTTGCACAGACGCACCAAAGCTGACAGGACGTAGGCCCACAGACCTGAAATTGAATTAGTCCCAGTGAGATCAGTGTGTGACTTCATGAGGCTAAAAAGGATCAGGCAGCTACTCCAAAGAAGACATGTCCCATCTGTTGCTCTGCCCCTGGCCTCTGTGCCTCTGTAGTCCGCTCTGTCACATCTTGATTATTGTGGGAATGTGCCAGAAAGCGGCACGTCGGTGTGCTGCGGAGTGAAGGACTGACCAGCTGTTGAAAGCATGTTACAGACTTGGGTGCAGAAGGAATTGTTTCTATTCTCCATGTATTCATAGCCCAGTCCCTTTGGACATGACCCAGATAAGGCTGAGGACGTGGATGCTGTTTAATGAGCAAATTACAGGGCCAAAAATCCATATCATGTACTGTCTGTATCTGTAATTGATCACACTCTGAGGGATACATAAAGTGCATGCTGCTCTACAGTGGCTGCTCGCCGGAGCTTATTGTCTGAACAAGAGGAGCTTCAAAAGGGACCAAAGTGTTCTCCTTCTATCTCTTATGAATAAAGGGTTTGACAGTCAAAGTTGTGCCAGCATTTGGATTTATATACTTCTCATTCTCCTGGTTTGCTTCTCTTGAGCTTGTAACTACCACTGAAGACAGTGAGGTCAAGTTTTTGGCATTTTTTGGGGAATTTGGGTTTTTTTTTATCTTGCATTCTAGTATTAAGATATATTTTATCAATATTTTATAGGTTAATTCCAGTATTTTTAGACTCAATGTACTTAAATCTGATTGCTTGTAGGCCAAATTTAAAATTAATTGCTCCTAACAAAAGTTACTGCAGCTTCTTTGTTGACTAAAAATTGCTACTAATTGGTTAGGGTGAGCAAAACTACCACAACAACAACAAAAAACCCTCCCAAAAAACAAAACATCTAACTGAATAATGAAATGAAAATAATATGGCAATTCAGCCCAACTATCAGGCTAATTAAACAGTCAACTGAATAATTAAAATCTTAAGAAATCTAAATAATATTTTTGGTGACCAACTCACTGTCTGTATGTTTTAGGACCAAATGTATTTCAGTCGGGTTGAACCAGGCGTTATTTCTCTCCCAGTTTCTCAAGTTTAGATCATACTTTCACAGTTTACAGACATGTTACATAAATACTGGCACTATCAGGATTATATGCTATTACAACAGAAACGTTTCCTTTGGGTTTAGTGTCAGAGGAGGAATTATTGATAGCTGTCGTTTCACAACCAACCCACAGACATTGGCTGTGATTAAAATCCCAGTCACTGTTGTTGGAAGCGAAGAAGTGTTAATACTGTGTTATGCTCTTTCAGAAACAGCAGGTATACTAACAGGATCATCGCTCACCAATGTGAGAAGAGCTCACATGGCGCAAATATGCAGGTTATTGTATTACAAACAATGCCCCATGGCATGTCAACACTTTAAGTTAATTGTATGTGTGTATTTGGGTGTGTGTTTATCCTTAACAACCTTGAATGGATGGCTGAATAAGGTTCCCATCAATTCAACCCACCTCTTAGCTTGGCTGCCCCGGGGACACAGACCAGCTCCTTTCATTAGTTCTCGAACGAAACCATCTACTCACTGTGCAGCTGAATCCTCTGTGTATAGAGTTAAGGTCTTACATCAAAGTGTTCAGGGCTCTACACAGACAGACAGCAGCAATGTATCATGTGAATGAATAGTCCCAAATGTGTATCTGTAAATGTGTCTTACAGCCCCTTGTGGGGGTCCTGACCCTCAAATTGGTTTCCAACCTGAGGGTCAGGACCATCACAAGGGGCTGTAAGATATCAACCACTGCATACTGATGCATACAGGTTCACAAGGCATACTTAGGTAGTCATGTTATCATACTAACATGTCATTTCCAGGTATTTGGTCACAAACCAAAATATTGAACAAATAACCTTTTTGACCCGATGATGGTGCTGGATGAAAAATTAAGTTTAGTGGATGACCGACAAATCGACAGACAGACTAAAATATGATAGCAGTTGAGAAAATGAATCAAATAAAGCATTACATTCAGATAACGAACTCAAAACACTGTTAAAAATATACTTGTCAAATTCAAGAAGGTTAAAAAAGATTGTAAAAATATATATTATAGTTTAAATGGTCAATTAGTGAAAATAATTAATCATAAATTATGATGACATGAAGTATACAATCAAATCTTACAATCCGGCAACTCAGCGCTACAGTAACTTAATGTCAGAAATGTGTTGAGTTTAACTAAAACCTTTCAACAGTTCTTGCTACTTAGTTTCCTGCACAGTGATGTGATCATTATTGGCTTGTTGAATTGCTTGAATAATGGTTTAATCTTATTCTACAGTTCATTAGTTACCAAATCATGTTGGATAACGGGATTTATAAATGTGGCTAAACCATGGATATGTCTCTACTCGGTCAGCTGGTGAAGCCTATTGTGTTGATCAAAACTCATGACAGTCTGCTTGTGGGCTTATGGAGGGCAGTGGGACAGGACACTGACCTACAAACAGTCCTATTGTCAGTCTGGGTGTAATCCAGGGAAACAGAGGGTTAACACTGATGTCATTGTTGTCCTGACAAACTGGGCTGATGGTGCTGAACGCCGCTTTGTCCTGGCAAAAACAGCCAGATCTCCTATGCAAATGAAAAAAAAAAAACACACACATGCATGGACTCAAATTTACAGATAAAGCAGATGGACTCACAAACACAAATCAGCAGCTGCCATTAATAATTTACTCTTGTTGCAACTAGAGCTAGCTAAATTTCAGCTTTTGGAGAGAAAAAGCGGAGTGAGAGAAACCAAAAATAAAAGTGTGACAGAGAGATATTATTGTCCATTTTACCAGTGTGGCCACCTGTCTGTTCCACTTGAGTTCAAGGTATTTCCTGTTTTGTGATGACTGGGAAAATAAATATGGGTCCTGCTGCAGTTATGCAATGCTGTCACATGCCTAGAAAATGCAGTAGAAAAACATAAAAGTAGGAGGAATAACTTAAGAGCATGTGTGCTGAATGTGCTTAAATATCATCTTTTTAATGTTGGTGATAATTTAGCGCTGCATTTTATGGTTACAACCTCGCTCCTGCAGGTTAGAGTGGGATAAATCTACCTGTAGCCATCCAGTCGCTTCGCCATTCCTCATGAGATACTATTAATTACTGTAACAGCCTTTGCAAAGAGACTGATCCACTAATGACCAGCTGTAGACTGTTAACTGCCTGCTGCTGCCGGGGTCAATGTTGCGCTGGAAGGTACGGAAGAGACACACAGTGAAAATAACAAGACATCCTCTTTAACTAATGAGCCCAGGCAGAATTCCTTCCTTGCCTCCATCCTCTCCATCTCTCCCAACCCACACCCTTGTGTTGACTCACTTTTGGATAACCTCAATCCGATCATACTTTAGATTTTTTAAGAAACCCTCCTCCTCGTTCTCTCTCTTTCTGCTAGTCCTCCCTGACCTTTCCTCCTTCTTCGTGCTGCCTTTCTGTGTTTACAGCCGCTCACTCCATCTTTCTGCACCCTCACTCTCACTCTCTCTTGTCGCAGTTGGGATCTCAGCCATGTGAAATAAAATCTCTTTCCTCCAAGTGGCTGGGTGGAAAGGCCAGCCAGTGTATTCAGTGCCTCAGCCCAAACAAGTGTTACTTGGAGAGTTTCAGGTCTGTCCCAGCGATCAGGGATCATGCCTCATCTATTTGATATACAACCAATGTGTTTTGGCGAGGAAGAGAGGGACACAGAGGGTCTTGGGAAAAGCAGTAAGTCTGGAGTTTTTTTTTTGCTTTAACCACTACAGTGTTATTTAGAACTAATGGTGGGATGGCTGAGGCAACACATGGAAATATGGACCACCACCAGAGCCATTTAAACAGGGATGACCTCATCCATTTGTATAAGGAAACTACTTCTCAGAGCCGCAACTTTCTTGAATAGAATCAAACTGAGAGTCTGGCGAGCCGCTCCATAATATGCTCAGACAACCAAAAACAACTGGATCATGTGGAGAGACACTTTTCTGTGCTCCATTCAGCCCTGACCTTCCCATTCCCACTGTCAGAGGGGAGTCTGCCTGTGACCTCACTTTTACATTCAGCACTGAGATGGGCTAATGGCAGCCTGTGGGTGACACTGAGCCCTTCCATTCCGTCATTTAGCCCCCAGATCAATGTGTTGCCTCGGCTGGTTGTGCAGTTGGTGCTTCTGAGTCCTGTCCTTGAAAATGTGTCAGTGGGGGGAGGCACATGACGTTCAGAACATGCAGATACTGAAAAGATATACAGAGAGTCACCTGATTTGAAAAATGTTAGAAAAATATATAGTCAAATTAAGAAAAGTAGAGCATTGAATTATCTCTTTATCATCATGTGGCAATGATGCATCATACTGTTTGGCAGCTGGCCCTGGGTCTTATGAGAAGTCTCATCATGACACAGTTTTCACGGAAATGTAACAAAAGTAAAAAGAAAAGTGGTAAAGGACTGCAGAATAAGAGGAATTTAACAAGGATGCAGCTCTACTGGCCAAATGAAAGGCTGAGTTTAAGAGTATTCACCCTCCGCTACATCCAAACTGATTTCCTGTAACTGGCATCATGTCTAAGGAGTGCAGGCCAGTCCCGTTCCCTTACATCTCTGTCTTTGTCAAGCTCTGAATGGGCTCTTTCTCTCTCTGCCCCCTGAGCGGAGGATCTGGGTTTGTCTTTATGTGGGGAGGCAGAGAGGCATGCAGACACGTCCGGGCTGCTCTGTCCGTCTCCATCTCTGTCTTTCTGTCTGTTCCAGTCATTCTGCATGTCCAGCTGGTCCTCAGCCCTGATCTATGACCTTTTCTTCCTCAACTCCCAAAGCCCCCAGAGGAAGGAAGGAGGGCGAGACAGAAAGAAAGACAGAAGGAGAGACAGGCAGAGAGAGAGAGACAGAAAGAGAGACAGAAAAGACAGGAAGAGAAACAGAACGAAAGACAGTAAGGACAGAGAGACAGACGAAGACAGAGAGAGAAAAAATACAAAGAAAGAGAGGCAGAAAAAAGACAGTAAGACTGAAAGAGAGACTGAAAAAAAGACTAAAAACAAAAGAAAAACAGAAAGTGAGACAAGCCTGTAGGTTGTTTATCCCCTCTCACCCTCTCTCCCTCCTCCCTCTTGAAGCCACAGGCCCTTCAGACGTCTTGTGGTATGAAACTAAAGACTCAGGGTTGTGGCAGGGCTGCAGCAGACTGTGATCTCATCAGCAGTGGACACTGTGCCCATGCTTTTCTTGCGACAGAGGATTTTCCCGTGTGAGTGGTTGCGCTAATCAGAGGTCACCAGGGTCGTCCGCGGCAAGGGGAGCCGCATCGATCAAGGTGATTCAATGGAAAAAAGAACTGGTTAGGGAAGCAAAATCAATGTGAGGATATGCATCTGTAGCTAACCTTTAGCTACTCCATGGGCCTCAGCCTTTAAGTAGAAACAATCAATGCTGTGATCAATCAGTGTTTAACTGAGTAGGAAAAAAACAACTTTGGGATGAGCATTTTGCTTAAACCTGTAGCTTGTAATGAAAAGCATCATTTTCTCAGAGAATGTTGGAGCACAAACATGCTGTCTAACCCCCGTCTGCTCTGCTTTAAAAAGAAAAGGAATGATATTCATTCATCCAAAAACAAATCTTGTCTTCTCTCTGACATGATGTCCTCGGCCGGTCACATGAAACAAGGGGCTCTTTTTCATTTGAGCAAACATGTCAAACAGGCAGCTCCAAATTGTTACTGACATCTTGCTTTGTCAGCGTGGCTCCCTTTGCTCCCTTAAGACTCTGTAGACAATAGCATTTCTGATTGTGTAACAGTGCAAGGAGAGGAGAGTATCACACACATTTACACACACAATTGACAACCTCACACACACATAGACAAAGACAGAAACACTGCATAGACAACTACCATAAAGATGACTACATGACAATTTGTAATCACTTGCCTGCCATTTCAGTACAGTACCATCATTCCTTTTTAAGATTGCAACTAGGAAATAGCAGTTGTATCTGGTGACTCATTAATTGTATATTCTAATAACTAGCAGACACACCTGTTTTCTGTCTGTTTCATACAGAGCGATGGTTGAAATGACTTAAGCTTCCAAGAAGAGAAGAGGAGTAATAAATCACTATAGTTAAAGGGGAACCCCATGAAGAGTACGACTTAGCCTGTGAAAACAGTAAGCGACAATGTCCTTTGTGGCTTTAGAGGGAGAGATATGAGAGGGATAAAACTTGACTATTTAAAACAATTACATTCCTCATGAAATTCTTTTAACATACTTGAATGACTGATCTGTAGGATCTGGTGCTTATGGAGCTTTTGACCATTCTCTTTTAACATTTAATCTTGTGTCAAAGGGACAATGGATCACATTTTTTATGAATATCTTCTGCTGTAAAAACTAAAAGGAAGGAAATCAAGTGAAAAATAGCAGGGATGCCAGTATGATCCAACAAATGAGAGTTTGCAGAGGGAGAGTGAGATGAGCATAGTTAGAGATGAGAAGGATCACATCCTGTCTGACTGGCCAGAAAAAAGCCCTATGACAAAGTTTTATATATGCTTATCTTTATCTAGCTGATTAGAAGATGAATCATTCAGACCCTGCAGCACACACATGATGTCGTACAGTGGAGTTTTTGCATGTTTGAGACAGTTAAATAATGTTACAGTGTCTTAATGGTTCAATTCATTTCCTGATGCCCCAAAAAGCACATGATCCAATTAATGGCTCATTTTCAAATATGAATAATCAATTAAAGTATGTATGAAAACCTCAATTTGAAAAAAAAAAAACAAAGCACAATGATGCCAATTCATCTCGTATTTCAGCTCCATAACTTGAACCAAACACATTACAGTGTGATCACTGTGTGAAGGCAGATATTGTCAACTCATCACTTTTTGCGGCCAATTTGCTTGTAGATTCTTGTGTTTTCAGTCTGTGGGGACTCCCGTCTATGTTTCCGGGCTCTGTCTACGCCCACATACTGTACGCCCATAGCTGGTGTCAGCCGGTCCAGCCCTGGGGATTGAGTTGTCCTCTTCCTCTCTTCCCTCCAAAGCTGTCTGATCCCAGAGCTGGCGAGGCCGCTGTGCCCAGGAGGCAGGCTGTCAAACAGGGCAGAGCAGAGCTGCCGTGACAGGCGTGTGTCCTGCCGTTACCGCAGACATGTGCCTAGGCTCGACTCATGGGGGGGGGGGGCTGCTTTCAAATTTATTTAAAGTGTTAGCAATTTTATCCTGACTGCAGCAGTTATCAGGTAAATAGTTCATTATGAGGACATACCAGAGAGGTTGTGTAAAAAAAGACAGTCTCTTTGTGTTGCAACAGAGAATCCCTGGAATTCTTCTCTTTCCTGGTATTGTAAAGATCCTGAGCTGAGTGTCTTTCTATTCTCCATCATTCACTGGTGTATTTATAGAGCTGCTGTGAGTGCTGCTCTCAACACAGACTAGATAATCTTCACATTATTCCCAGTTTAGACAAGGCTTGAAAGAGTCATCCAATTAGCTCAATTCCCGGCCTGTAGGTTGTAATGGCTCCTAAAAAATCAGACATTGTTCTAATGACTGTGCAACACATGGATTCATAGTAAAGAAGGAAATGGAGCAGAAATGCACTTTGTAATGAAAGACTATCGTTTGTCGGTGCAGAGTAGGCTGAAATATGCAACATGTACTTTTCCCTGTAAACTGAATTTAAAGCAGTAGTTTGAGTTTTGGAAAATATTAAATTATTATAAATTGACTTCTTTGTGGAGTCAGACAAGAAGATACCACTCTCTTATCTGTACGTTAAAAATGAGGCAACAGCCAGGAGTTTAGCTTAGCTTAGCACAAAGAATGGAAACAGGGTGAAACAGCTAGTTTGTTGGTGTCCGGAGACGACAAAATCTGCCTAAATACATCTCTAAAGCTCACTAACACAATTAACAACTTGTTGTTTTTATGCTTCAGTCTTTGTACAAATGAAACAAACAAGATATATAACATGTGGTGAGCTTTTTTGTTAATTTTGGACAGAGCCAGGCTAGCTGTTTTTCCTGTTTCCAGTCCGTATGCTAAGGTAAGCTAACTGTCTCCTGGCTGTAGCTTCATATTTGGTGTACAGACATGACAGTGGCGCCATCATGTAACTCTCAGCAAGAAAACTAATTTGTCTGTTTCCAAAAATGTTAAACTCAGTTGCTTCCTTTGTATTTCTATCTATCTATCTATGGGTTTTGTCTTTACATTCATAGACAATGTAGGAATCATTGTCTCTTTGCCCTCATTTCGTGTGTTTCTTTCTCAGTAGTGGCCATATTTACAGTATTTACTGAGCCCAGCATTTTTCCTCTCCTCATGCCTCTTCCAGTCACACTGCTGCAGTTCACCCCTTCACTCACACGTTGGATGTGCACTCAGCTTTATTACAGTGATGCTGATGGGGGGGAAAATGGGATTGCATGGTATCTTAAACCAGATTAATTTAGCAAGAGATTCGACGGCTCGCCTTTGCAAAGCAATCTGTGGATCAGCACAGATTTAGTAAATGTATAGGCTAGAACAGTTTGTTTAATCAGTGTCCTGGATAAACAAACAGTTTGTTTTATCAGACAAAGCAGTGTGTTGGTGGAATTAATCATTATCCACAGGAACGAAAATTCAGAGGAAAATGGAAACAGATTGTTTACAGTTAAGATAACAACAGGATATTTTACTACTTGTGATATATGTGATTGACTTTTTATCCTTGCTGTGTTACATTTCAAAAGTCAATCTAAGAGTCCAGAAAAAAGGGAATTCCACCTCCTTACACATCTCACTTAAAGCTCAATGCCTCCCCCTTCTGGCTACCAAAATTTGACTGTAATATGGATCTCAGATCATGTGTCACATTATACAGCACCAGGTAATCTCACTGACCAGCACCCCAACAGTGCCAGAGTGGAGGAACTTCTCTGTGTTTTGACTAGGATGCAGCCTTTTATGCTGTCTAGCCTTGAGGCTCCAGGTATCAGGTATAAAACATCATGAGCTGGTATCTAAACTTCTGTCCTGCTGTTGTGATTTCCAGCGGAGACCGAGCGTGGCCAGAGGCTCCCAGATGTGGACGCAGCACAGCAGCTCAAACTGAGAGAGAGACAGCGTTTCTTCGAGGAGGTCTTCCAGCATGACGTGGACGTCTACCTGTCCTCGGCGCACCTTTGTATCAGAGACTACAAGAGACGTGAGTTGGACCTGTAGTATTTTTATAAACCAATACACAAAGATGCACAAATGCACATACATAGAGTGTAGAGATGCATTTAATTTCTAGCTTCACCTTTCCTCGCAGCTCCCATCGGAAGCATCTCGTCCATGGAGGTGAACGTGGACTTGCTGGATCAGATGGAGCTGATTGACATCTCTGACCAGGAGGCTTTGGATGTCTTCTTCAGCTCTGGGGGGGAAGAGGGGGTCCTGACCTCACCTTTGCCAGGTATTGAAACTAGGAAGAAGAACAGAAATGACAAAAGATAAAGTAGCACTTTGCATCCCTAACAATGTTTTTTATGACTCACAGTCCAAGGAAACAACAACAATGACGAAGTCATCAGTAACGGACTCTTTCAACATGTACTTGAGGGTCTTGACGCCAAGTCCCGCATGTCTTCCACATCTTCTAACTCCTCCTCTGACAGCCAGATCACCAATGCCAATGGAGGAGACACCCCTGTAGTCGGGTCAGACGATGAAGAAACACACACCAGCACAATCAAGCGGAGAGCCGCATCCCCAGAGACAGAGAAGGTGAAAACTCAGACTCCATCATCATCTTCGTAGGACGCACTCTCCCCACAATGATCTTCACCTGCATCACAGTAGTTAACACCTTGGCCAGAGACGAAAAGTCGACTTTGCAATGTGAGCTATTGAAAGTGGCCACTCCACACACTGGCTCTAATCACTGTTACTGTTCCTTGATTTAGGAGTTGTAGGTGGGGTTCTGTGTGTGTTTTGGAGGTGGGGACAATGAACTGTAAATATGAAGATTTCCTTTTAATTCTCACCAGTTTCCTTTCCTGTTTTGGCATGTTTCAGAGGACAACATCTGTTCCCCTGTTTCTGACCTCACCGGACTTGTAGTTGATGTATGATGTTGATGATGTTTCTAAATTTTGTACAGTATTAACACAACCCAGGACAGTAAAACAATGACGGGAATTAAACATAGTCATTGAGTCGTGTATGACTTTGGGTAAATTTGGTTCTGATCATTAAATGTACTGTTTTTTGAGGCAACACATTGTCCTGCAAATGCAAATTCTGTTTTCTGGCTCTAATTTCAAATTAATCTCTAACAAGATTTCTTTGTTTTACCAATAAAAGAAAAGAAACTAAATTCTTGAAACTAAGAAACTAAGTTCCTGGTCATTTCAAGTTGTGTTAACATGTGTAGATAAGTGCTCTTCCGGACAGCATTTAAATATGATGCCTGAGGGAGAGCAACAAGCTGAACCTGCAGGGCAGCCTCATAAAATGATCTCTAACTATGTCAAGTTTGCACACTGCTGGAACCACAACATGTATGTTGAAAAGAAGAGAGGGAAGACTTTTTTCAGATACCACACATCATGTACAGTACAAGGAAGATTTCAGAAAGATTTCGAAAAGTCAGATACCTGCATGAATCATTCAAGTATTAAGAAAGTTTTGATTAAACAGTGACGTGTCAAAGCTTATTATCACATGCTCACGCACGCCGTAAACTGTGATTATTATATTCATGTATGTGGGTGTGTAAAGCAGAAAAGGCAGGGTCTTGTCTTCCTTTTCTCAAATGTCAGTTAGGCCATTCCTCAAACACTCGAAGCTGGACGTACTGAACTCGCATCATGCTCGGCTTCTTACTCCTGGTATGTAGCAACATCAATTTACATTCTTTCTGAAATGACTGTAATTGGAAATGTATACAATTATGGTATTTAAATTTTATAGATATAAGTTTCTGCTACAATACAGTTTTACTTAAACAGTAATATTTCTTCTTTCTTTATTTGTTGAATGAAAATGTGACACAATATTACTTTAGGTAATAAGTTAAGAAGGTTTATTATATCACCTATAAAATCATTCTTAAGCCTGTTTTTTTTTAAGTTAATGTTATTTTCTAGCAATCTGCTGGTCTATAGGTTCAAGGACAGTTGATCTTTTAGTTTTGGTCAATGTCTCCCTGTGAGAGAGTTTAGATCAGTCAGTAATGGTATAACATCGACTCATTTAAAGCATTTATACAACAGGTGAAAAAAATCATTAGGTACAAGGTACAAATTTATGACGTAATACTGTGCTGTGGAATTTCCCGCTCCATTTCACAAGAGCTGGTTAACCATGTATGCGGAACTATGCTCGCCAACTATCAAGTTTATTCCCAAGTGTAGAGATGGCACACATTATAACCCCCCCTCCCTCTCCACCTTCCCCCACCCATCACCTCGAACAAACACTCCTACTTTGCATGTTATGACTTTCTTGTGAAGATCATGTTCCTCAGGTTTTGGTTGGTCCACTTTCAGATTTATTATTTGTCAAGTGTGACATGTTCAGAGCTGCTGAGCCGTCACAGAAGATCATGGATCATTGACTCCTTTACAATTGAGGAGGAGCAAACAGGGCCATTTCCGTATGTGCTGGGCAAGGTGAGAAAACCACTGAGTAAAGAAAAACTGGTCACACTGTGAAATCACTTCCTCTAAGAAGTCTTTGCACACATTTTCATAAATGCAACTACCAAACATTACCATTTGTAAGCAAAGCTCTTAAGACAATCAATTCTTTAACTAGTTGTCTTTACCTGTCTGTGATAAGCTTTAATTTGACACCAGCATTTTTTTTCTTCAATTCCTATCTCTTCATTCAAAACGTAGCTCATTAATTCTTGCATATAGCAAATGCAGGGTCCCAAAAGCCAACTGTAAAGTGTTTGCTGTTGTGTTGTAGGTTAGTATTGCGCGTGACTATCGAGTATACTTTGATCTCTATGGGCAAGGAGTGGATGAAGAGCCAATAGGAGTCCTCTCCATTCATAAAGAGTCTGGCAACGTGTCTGTCCACAGGGCCGTGGACTATGAGGAGAAGACAATGCTAAAGGTTAGACTCCACATGTATTACATACCAACATCTAGTTACATCAACTCATTTCTTATCCTTACTGGTGTAAACTTTACTTAACCTGATCTCTGTGACTTACTCTGAATCATATCATTCAACCTGTAGCTAAAATTTGAGGCCAGAAAGACAGATTTATCAATTGACACTAAATTAGGCCTTGAGATTTCCATACTGGACATCAACGACAACCCACCACGCTTTCAGAGGGATCTGTATGAAGTCAGTGTCAAAGAAGAGAACATACAAGGTAAAGAAACAATAAACCATATGCCTCTACATTTTTTACTCCTTTTTTGGGAGCAGTCTAAAGGGTTTTGTCATTTACCAACAGGCTCCAACCTCTTGACTGTGCTAGCCTATGACAGTGACCAGAGTGGGACACCAAACTCAACTTTCCATTATGAAATCAAATCTGTGTCTCCAAACCCTCCAAACACTGAATTCTTCATTGATGAGTCTGGAATGATCTCATACAAAGGATGTTTGGACCATGAGGCAAGTCTCCCTTTATTTAAAATGTCAGGATCATATGACACATGCAGTACATACCTAGATTGAGTAATAGTACCAATCCCTGTTCTGTGGGGTCTGATAGGAGAATGTAATATATGACATGTGGTATCTGTGAAAGTATGTACAGCATACTTCTGTATCCTATGTGAACTAAAATGAGTTGCAGGGTGAGTGAGTTTATCTATATGTGTCTCAGTGACACCGCATGTGTTGTTATATCACATTTTATGGATTTATATCTAAAAAAGGATACATGTTAGAACAAAATGATGAAGCTACTTTGCAAGGAAATGGGTGCAGGATACATTTATCAATATGGAAGAAAAACTATCAATCAAAATTAATTTGCTTGTATTAAGGTGGCTGAAATGTTTACTGTATTGGTGGAGGCCAAGGACCATGGTGAAGTGGTCAGCCTTTCCAGTTCAACCACTGTTGTGGTTCATGTCCAGGATGGCAACAACCACCTCCCATCCATCATCGGACAAACAGTAAGCAGTTGTCTCGGTTAAAACATGCTCAACAACATCACAACACACACTTGCCTTTAATGTTACAATGGTGTATAGTGTCATCACATATTGCTGTTACCATCTGAAAATAAGACACTAAATCAAGTTTTAGCCATCTTTCTGACTGTCACTCATTCATCTGTTGATATTCTATAGTGACTCTTCTATGGCTTGATGTCATTGTCTATTATATTATAATTGTCCATTGAGATTTTGCAAGCAAGCAGAAAACCAACTATACAAAACATGAAAAAAACAAAACAAAACAGAGTAATGGGTAAGTCAAAATAAAGAAACAAATGAAATAAAAAAGAAAAGGTTAATAAATAATGAACAGAGAAAGAATTCACAATATGTCTTAGAGCTGCATAATGACTTCACATAAATGTTCTTTTTTTCAGTGTCATTTTATAGGTCAAACAAATATGGATGCAAATGCATGTGGGTTTCTTTTTTTTTTCTTTTTTACTTTTTTATATCTGCTTATCTATTCTCCTGTGGAGGTTTTATTCTCGTTTAGCCAGTACGCAGTTATACAACCAAAAGAATAGTCTGCAAATATGAGTCTACATTCTCCAGGGATCATTCAAAATATTGCAACCTTGGGATTAATTTGCAAGAACTCACCATAGAAAAAATGTTATTACAAAGAATAAATACTTGTTTTAACTGAAATTTTAAAAATCAGTGTTGCCAGTGTTTATACTTTTCATATTATAATTTTACGCTTTAAATAAGCCATATCAGCTCTAGTGTGTAACAGTAACAGTATAATTGATATTTGTCCAAACAAACACTTCTTAACACAGGGTGTGAACACTTTCACTAAGAGCTGTAGGAAGTACAAGTTAACTAGATTTCTTTTGCACCCTGGATTAATACTTTAGGGCCCCAGCAAAGTGAAGGAACATGAGACTGGGTCCTCTCCTCTGCGGCTGCATGTGACCGACAGAGACACCCGGAACAGCTCGGCATGGAGAGTCAAATACACCATCCAAGGTGACGAGGGAGAGCACTTCAAGATAGAAACAGACCCAGACACCAATGATGGAATCCTGACTGTAGTAAAAGTAAGTGCTGTTTGGCTGCATGCTTCACATTACAGTGACGCCCACTTCTAGTCCTACTACAAGCTTGTTTGTCATAATATGTCTGCTCCTGTTGACGTTAGTATTTTTTTTAAAGTTGATGCTTACATTGAATCACAAAATGTGTTATGAATAATAAATATGAAAAATCAACAATTGAATTGAACTTCATATGGCTTAATTTCAGGCATTGGACTTTGAGGAAGGAGCACAGAGAGAGCTGTCCATCTCAGTGGAAAATGAGGCGCCATATTTCTCCTGTGAAGTGAAGGAGAAGACGACCTCAGGCCTCTGGAAAGTTGACACCATCAATGGTGATGATGCCGGTGCAGTTCAGCCTCCTTCTGTAAAAGTCATCATCGAAGTTGAGGATGTGAACGACCCCCCAGTGTTCAATGTGACTGTCAAAGAGGCCATTCTGGAGGAGAACTCTCCCACTGGCACCTGGGTAGAGAAAGTAACCGCTGTAGATCCTGACACCAGTCATGCAAGAGACTTTGTGTGAGTCAGATGTTTGTGTTAACGTGTTCAGCTCTTATCTATGATCACCTATAATAATGCACATTGTATTTTGTGCACAGGTACTCAGTAGGACATGATCCTGATGGCTGGGTGACAGTGGATCCCCACACTGGCAACATCACTACAGTCAAGTCACCAGACAGAGAGTCTCCTCATGTCGTTAACAGTGTCTACACCGTCTTACTGCACGCAGTGGACAATGGTAAAACTCAAAGCGTTGCTGGTTGGCATGGACACACATACTAAATATTTCTTACTTTCATGACCTAAGAAAGGTTTGATTCACATCTAAAACACTTTTGTGACACCATTTTTAAAAAAATTTTAACAGGTAAGCCACCTCTGACAAGCACAGCTACACTGAACATCCATGTGACTGACCAGAATGACAACGTGCCACAGCTGACATTAGACTATGTGGATGTGTGCTTGTCTGATGATCCCACCACCATCAACATCACAGCCTTCGACCTGGATGAAAATCCCTTTGCAGGGCCTTTCACATTTAAACTGCTGGGAGATGTCAAAGGAAAATGGACACTGAATCCTTCATATGGTACAGAAGACTATGCTATGTAGTTAAATATCACAGCGAACATTTCAAAAAACAACCATTACATTATTATTGTTCTTTCTCTTAGGTTATACAGCTGGCTTGGTGAAGGAGCCTGGTGTGTATGCTGGCAAACACACAGTTGATCTAGAGATCTCTGGCATGCAGGGAGAGTTTGGCGTTTACAACCTCAGTGTGACCGTGTGTGATTGCTCTGTGACACCCAACTGCCAAAACCGCAACGCTGAAATAACAGCTGCCTCCAGTTCAATAGGCATAGTGTTTGCCTCACTACTTTTACTCCTGTGTAAGAAACTGAAACTTCTTTATCCCAGAAAGAAAAATATAGAACATAGTTTTTCACAGTCAAACACATTTTAGCTCTCAAATCCCCCCGACAATCTGAAGATTTCAATCATCAGTCTCACCAATAGACTTTTGTGTAACTTCACACCTTTACTCAGCATTAGAACAAGAAAGAACAAGGATATGGTAAAGGAGTACACCAACAAGAAGTTACATTTCAAAAACCACTAACTTATTTTGTCATCTCTTTCTCACTGACAGTTCTTCTACTGATAGCACTTGTGATCACCCGCAAAAAGGAGTTCACTGCTTTGCCGTATGATGATTCCTATGCAGAAACCCTCTTCCCGTCAAACATTGAGAAACCAGGAATAGACTGCAAGGTCACTGCTCAGAAACATTTGAAAACAAACCAGTTATACATTTTCAGATTTCCCTTCATGCAAATATCTGCTACAATTTCTTTTTTCAAGGTTCCTGATGGTGTCCTGGCAGTGTCCACTGCCACGAAGCAACAGGATTCATATAAAGGGCAAAGCCTGCATGATGGAGTGCAACAAATGAACAAAATTTTAACCAAGGTGGGTACCGATGAATGTGATATAGATGTAAACATCTTTCACCAGGGCTGAGCAAGGATTAAACTACAAAACCTGAAATAGATTTTTCTCGCATTTTCCAGTTTTGATAACATTGCTTGTAAAAATAGACTTATTATATTCAACAATAGGTGAGCATACAACACTTTAAATCAGCTGTTTATCACAGTTGCTCCTGTCAGTCTGTTCAACAGGATGCGGAGCAAAACGTCAACTACAAAGACGAAACAGATTACAGAAAGGAAAACGTTTCCCATCTGTTCAACAGTAACAACAGGAAACAGGTAATATCCCCAACAGTTGTCCAGGTCAATTGAAGTGAATTCAAATATTCATGTTCCTCTTTGCTCCCCTTTTTTTCTCTATCAGTCTTTCCTCCAATCTAAGACAAACTGGAATTCTCTAATAGCCAGTGGAAGTAACCTCAACCACCAGGTAGAGTAACAATTGTTGGCTTGAACACACTTTACTTACTTTAATTACTTTGAGGCAAAAGCAGAAGAAACTTAATTGGGTTTTTATGTGTACAGGTTCAGGGCTGGGGCACGATGAATCCCCTCTACAAAATGAACTCTAGTGGTGTATCGGATACGGCTCTCTTAGCGCTACTTCATTGGGTTGGTATTGCACACACAGTATCTGCTGTAGTTTAAGGGTAGTGCAGTGACTTGTCGAGTCTACTCTGCTAAATTAGGTTATAAAAGTGCATGTATGAGCATGCAGCAGTAAACTGTATTCAGTTTGACATTTTCCTTGTCTGCAGAGGCTTTCCTCACTTGAGCAGAAAGAGGAGGATCTGGGGGACTATCAGCCTCACCTCTACGCATATGAGGAGGACTCAGACAACCTCTCAGAACTGGAGAACATCACCATTCCTGACGACGATTCATTCATGAAATTGCTGACAGACCTGGGCCCCAAGTTCAACCAACTGGCTTCCATTTGCAAGCCACCACATTTACAAAACTGATCTCACTTTGATCTGTAAACTATTTGATGTTTGAAACTGTACAGGTTATGTTTTAATTAAGTTTTAAGGTTAATGTTAAAGTTTTATATATTTTTTTGCATGCAGAATGTTGATACTGTTTCCCTCTTCAATATGAATTTAGTACGAAAGAAAAGAATTTCCATTAATCACATTATTTAATAGCAACTGTTAAACACATGTTTCTCCACAGTTCATTTTACAAGTAGGGGGGGAAAAAAAACAAAAACAAAAGTACAGCTTTCTGTCCTTTCAACTTTGAGAAAACTATCCTCTAGAGCAATCTGGAGTTACATTTGAACAATAAAGCAGACATAAGACTATAATACATACAGACATTTAGCAAAAAAATTAAATTACATGCCTGCTGGTCTGTTCAAAAGACAAATTCCACATTGCATGTTTCCAAACTAACTGCTAATGAATACATTTGCTTCTGGTGTACAGCTGCTGGATTAAAAGAAATTTTTCTCCCATTCCATATAATAGAAGAGGTCCAAAGTACAATATTCCCATAAATGCACATTTGGGATAATGAAAAAAAAAAAAAAGACATCTTTGCTTCAACTGCTTCAAAAGTGGAAAAAAGGGAGGTACTTTTTAAATAAGTAGAAAACTACAATATTCATTATTTACAGAAAATGTTAGTGCAAAAAAAAAAAAAAAAAAAAAAACCTTCACACCCTCCCACTACCAACTTTTGGGAGGGGTCGCTGCTCAGTGGTGCTCTGCCCTCTGCGTGCTCGGCCCCTGAACCCTCTGCCTCTCAGGAGGCGGCCAGGCACTCCAAATGTTTCCATGTTCAACTTTTTCTCCTCCGCCCATGTGGTCCTCCTGAGGATGTACAGAAACAGCAACTGAGCATCACAAAACCCCCTGACGCAACACAAAGACAGACAGTGAAGGCTGAATAATCACCTGGGCTTAAGGTCTGATGAGACGTTGTCAAAGAAGCCTTTAGCTTTGTCGTAGTACTTATCCCCAGGACTTTCCTCCTCCTGCATACTCTGGCTGTCCAGGTCCTCCCCAGAATTTACCTTCTCAACTGCAGCAGGTTAAAAATGTCAAACACACAAAAAATGATTAATATTTTGTTGTACACTGAAATGGAAATGACTGATATCCTTTGAAATAAACATGCATACCTACAACCTCTTTCGTAAGATCATCTTTAAACTGTGCATTTGCAGTCTCAAAATCAAAATCTGACTCGAACTGCAAGGTTGTAGCCTTCGAGTTTTTCACAAGAAGCTGGCCTCTGCTTCGGGTCCTGGACCTGCGACTGCCTGCACGCAAAAAGCACCCAAAACAAAACATTTAGACACACTACAAAACCCCACAGAAAAACTGGTTTACTGACCAGATAAAGCTGGTTTATCTAATCATGGATATTTAGTTTTGCAACTAACAATCTTATTGACAGATGAGACATTCGTTCACTGGACAGTTTGTTCTGCATTTCTGCCCTCAGACATTTCTTGGCAGCAGAAATTTCAAAACTAATATAGCTTCTCTGTCAGTAAGAAATAGCTTGAAAATCTGATTTTTATTTTGGATACCTTGTTTCTGCCTTTGTTTCTGGTTATCCATGCTTTGGCCTTGAGTCTTGGCTGCACTTGGCTGGGATGGTGTCCGACCTAAAAAAAAAAGTAAATTAAATGTTAAGATGTTTCTCATTTCAGCTGGATTAAATAAAAATGGAATGCAAAGCAATAAATAAAAGATGAGTGACTTGGATGTAAGAGACACATAAGTAAGCTTACCGGTGGAAATATTCTCCTTCTGAGCCCGGGAACCATCCCGGCTGGAGCGTTGGGTTGGATGAACAGTCTGTTTGCCCTGTGGCTGGGTTGAGGATTTCCCCCTTTTCTGGGCAGCACTGGCCAATGGCACGGTTTGGACAGCCTGCTCAACTGTGGGAGCTCTTCTGGCTGGGATTCCTTGAAAACCTGGTACTGCGTGAACAGAAAAATACACAGTGGTGCAGATAAGAAACGGCCACAGACATTGCTCCAACAGAAAGCTTAAATATACCATCACTGAGACATCGGAGGGGTAAAAAGAGGTCACTATACTTAGGCCCAGTGCTGCATTGTACTGCTGGTTGAGTAGAGAACTAGCAGCCAGCTGGTTGTAGGTGGGCATCATGTCCCTGTATGGACTCCAGCGTGGGTGATACGCAGCAGAAGAGCTTCCAACAGATGACTAAAACAACAACATTTAAGACAAATGCACTTGATTTATCAGTTGTGATTATGACTTAATACCAAATACCTCAGCAAAGTGGAAATGCAGCCACACACCTGTACAATAGCAGGGTCACGGGGCAGTCCATGGTATGGTTTTGGTGGTTCGGACACAGTGATATCCTTTATGTCACTTCCTCTAAAGATGATGTATTCATAAATTTCATCTTTGGGTGGCACTGGTTTATCAGTGTGCCGGTCCTCTGTGCCATAGGATTTAACTGTTGAAAAATAAAGATAATTGGGAAAAAAAAAGTTAAGTTTTGTTTAATCTCCAGCATACTTACTTCAGAACTTAATATAATTAAAGATAATTGTCAAAGAGAACAAAAACCCACAGGTGTAGCCAAGGCCTGGGCCACACTCTGCAAATAATCAACCTACCTTTGGCTAAAGCAACCGTGGACCTATCTGTGTCGACAGAGGACAATATTCCTTCATAACGAATCTGTGCCTTGGATATCAAACTTATTTTACTGCCAATGTAAGGAGTTCCTGCTCTAGCAGTCATGTTTGCAGCAAAAAAAAAAAAAAAGTTTTCGATTTGATTAGCAGCAGTTAAATCGCAGAGCATTAACCCACGGCACACATCAGACATTAACTAATCGACAATGTGCGCAATTAGCTGGCACCTGTGCGATTTATAAGATTGGCACGCGCCTCTGCTGGGTCACCTGCGTATAAAAAGGGTTAGTTTCTTTATCCAACCGGCGCACACCGTGGAAAAAAGTCCGGTGATTCATGTTGCTGCTTATTTCACTCTATTTGATCATTTGAGCATAATGACAATTTGATTATGATGTACCTGCCCCACTTTACCTTCCCACACCTCAAAATGTATTATACCCTAAATTAATAGAATATGGAAAAGATGGAATGGCAAATTATAATGTATTTAAGATAATAAGACCATAATCCAATATTAAAAATAGACTGAAAAAATACACCGAAATGACAAATGGATATAGTGAAATGGCGATCTGAAAATAATAGGCATTTACATTTTAGTTTAAATTTTACTCACACTTTCATTTTTAAACTGGGACTATCATTTTATTAGTCTACCCTGGGTGTTAATATAACAAAGTTTTTATTATGTATTAATAGTTTGTGGGTACAATTCTCACAGTTGTGACTGATATTGATAAAAAATATTAATGAAACTCTGCTTGAAATCCAAAAATGTCATACCCACACTAAGATTACATACACACGGACTACATAGCGTTCAGATTTCATATGAAAACTACATACCACTTTACAGTAGTTAAATCTTAAATTTTTCGAAATGCCTTTCTGCTTATGCACCTCGTAAGAGCCATTAAAAGCTATATAAACTCCAAATTTGCAACTTTTGAATAAGTTACATTTGGATATTTCAACACATAAATGAAAGAGAACACTCTATTTATGTTTGTGCATTTATCTAAAAAGGGAGTATGACGGGCTGACAGTAGTGTTTCCTCTGTAAAAGGAGGGTGTGGCGCCCTCAAACGCCTCTTTACAACAGCAAGCCACTTCACTTGCTGGCCAAAACGGTGGAGCCATCTTGCACAGCGTATCGGCAGTGACTAAACTCTGAAATTCGGACTGTTCGCTTGTTGTAAACCACATTTTTACTTTACTAAAACCCGCACGGGACAATTCTGTAACGGACCAGTTATCGTGACAGCGTAAACAAGCCAGCAACGATGTAACATTTGACGAAAACATTTCGACTGCGCTGTGATGTTGTTCCGTCTCTTGCATCCGTTGGAATGACGGTTGAAGCCATTGGTACCGCCTTTTAGAATGCGGAGCAGCCAATCACATCTCGCCGACACGCTTCCACGAAGACGTTTTAGTTGTTGTGCGCATGCGCAGGTCAACTGGTAAATACCTCACTTCTCACAAGCTCGCAGGAGAGTGTGAAGATGGCGGTTGGCTCCGGCCCGCTGGATGAGCTTTTATTACACACAGAGGTGAATAAAGCGGTAGTTTATCATCCTGTACGGTCTGTAGAGTCACAACTGTCGTTCTTTGTCACAATAATCACTGGTAGGCACGAGGCACCCAGTAATTACATGGCTATAGTTCCGGGACAAGCGAGCTAATGTCCAGCTGGGACTTGGTCAAGACGGTTGCTGAGCAGGTACGCTGTAACTAATGTTGTTTTGCTCTTTAGTCTCTCTGAGTATACATGAAAAGCAAGCACCGGAGCAGAGAAAACCAGTAGTTTTGTCAGAGTCTTGCCCCATCACATCCAAGATTGTTTCTGCTCCTTCTAAACAAGTTGCAGTGCAGGGGGTCTCATCATAACCAGGTCCCCATGGTTCAACTACGGACGCGTCGACGGCCAGCACGGACGACCCTGGCAGAGCACTTGTTGTCAGTGGCGGTGTAACTTATCTCCCTAATCACCAGGAGAAAGTTGGCTCGTTCTCGGTGCGGAGTTTCAATGGGAGGCAAACTATGAACTCGCACAGTTCAGGAAGCGCTGCTGCCCCTCTGGTGGGGACGACAGTGACAAGTGGCACTGCGACATCTGTCACAGCTGTCAGCAGTGGACTCGTGTTGTCAAAAGGGCTGGCCAGCGCGATAATGCCCCCCTCAGTGTCAAACAGTGTAATTCAGACGCCTCTCATGAGCTCACAGAGTGTTGTCGCTTCAGCTGCGACTGTGAGCCAGGCAGCAGGACCCACTGTGACGCTCGTCAGGCCGCCTATGCAAACAGCGGGGTCGGGTGCAACTTTAAATGGGAACAATAATGCGAGCCCCGCAGTGGTTTCCAGTACAACAGGTATCGGCACGCAGTCTCCGCTTGTTAACAGCAGCCAGCCGTCCAACTCGGTGTCTGTGAGCGCAGGGTCGCACATAATCAAGGCAGAGCCACCCACAACAATAATACAGTCAGCACCGCAGCAGGCTGTCACTCCCGGTGCCGTCAGCGCTCCCCGGACTCCGGCTGCCGGTCCAGGCGGGATCCGACCCCCGATGCCTCAGATGTTGGCCCCAAGGCTTCCTCAGACCTCCCCGGGACAGCCTAGTGTACATAACATCCAGCTCCCCCCGGGTGAGTGAACTCACAATATTGCACTTTATGTGCATAGACAATTATTTCTACACTGGACAAGCCATACCAAATAAAAAGTAATTAATATATCGATAGATTGATTAACATCAGTAGAGAATACATAGACAGTGTGTGTCCCCTTAGACTTATCTATGAATAGTACACCCACTTTAAATAACACTGATGTAGGGCTGCAACTAACGATTATTTTCATTATCGATTAATCGATTGGTTGTTGTCTATAAGATGTCAGAAAATGGTGAAAAATGTCAATCACTGTTTCCCTGAGCCCAAGGTGACATCTTCAAATGTCTTATTTTGTCTGCAACAGTCCACAACCCAAATATATTTAGTTTACTGTCATAGAAGAAGCTGACATCAGAGAATTTGGACATTTTCTTTCTTAAAAAATGACTCAAAACAATTAATCAATTATCAAAATAGCTGGTGATTAATTTAAAAGTTGGCAACTAATCCATTAATCGTCTAATCGCTGCAGCTTTACACTGATCTATCGTGATTTACAGTGACTGTTTTACACAGTAAATCACTAATACTAATGTACAACATAAATTGATCATGTTTACTCTGCATAGTGGCTCAGCTGTGCACTGTTTAATTTATATAGAAGACCATCGATTTTGACTCTAGCGATTTCATGTGATAATATAATTATAATCAAGCTGTCTCATATATTTTCTGACTTGCCTCAGGGATGGTGCTTGTACGCAGTGAGAGTGGACAGCTGTTGATGATTCCTCAACAGGCCCTGGCCCAGATGCAGGCCCAGGCTCAGACTCAGGGAGGCATGGCACCTCGGACTACTACGCCAACAAACATGCCTCCTGTCCAGGTGAGATCACACAGTTTGACTAGGAAGGCCTTTGTATTGGCAACCATTATTTTTCACTTTAGTGTAAAGGTCAGTATTACAGCCCATGTTCAGGTTGCCTGCCTCCTGCAACACAGACAAGCACCTGTTGAGTAGAATATAAGATGCGATTTAGCTCATTTATATATACATATGTGGCTAGTAGTGTGTTTGTATATTATTGTGTTGTTAATTAGTCTTTATTAATGCAAACATATTCATCAGAATGAGAATCATCGTTAATGGCCAAGTATGTTTACACAGATAAGGAACTGACTTCAGTTAAGTGGCTCTCAATGTACTTACAAAGAGTAACAACAAAACATAATAACACAACAATCTTCAGAAATCTACACAAGAAATGACTACATACAGGTGAAACTGTTTCTGTGAACCATAAACAGGATATAAATAGTGCAGATAAGTGCACCAAGTGCTGAGATAAATATTAGATGGTAAAAGATATAGTAGGTGGTTATGTAGAGTATATGCAGCCTGTTCAGGTATACAGTAGTGAGTGGAATGTATTGCACATTTGTTTTTTATAGATATATACTGTATATAATCTAAAGGTGCAGTAGTTAGTATACAGTATCACAGTGAGTTAACTGTTCACAAGCGTGACGGGGGGTGGGGGGACTGTTCCTGTGTCTGGTGGTTTTGGTCTGTAGCACCTGCCAGAGGAGAGAAGTTGGAACAGGTCATGTCCAGGGTGTGAGTAGAGCTGGGCAATATATCAATATTTTATTGATATTGTGATATGAGACTAGATATTGTCTTAGATTTTGGATATCATAATATTATGATATGCCGTAAGTGTTGTCTTTGGTTTTAAGGGCTGACTTACTGTAAAGTGATGTAATTTTCTGAACTTACCAGACTGTTTCCTTTACTGTTTCCTTTACCCACTTAGTCATTATATCCGCATTACTGATGATTATTTATCAAAAGTCTCATTGTGTAAGTATTTTGTGAAAGCCCCAGTAGTCATCCCTGCAATATTGTTGCAATATCAATATTAAGGTATTTGGTCAAAAATATTGTGATATTTGATTTTGTCCATATCACCCAGCCCTAGGTGTGAGGGGTCTGCAGGGAGTTTGCAGTGATTGTGGGCAGGTCGGCACGATAATCTTTTCTGCAGACCCGACTGTCCGTTGTAGTCTGTTCGTGTCCTGTTTAGTGGCCGATCTAAACCAGACAGTAATGGAAGTGCAGAGAACAGACTCGATGACTGCAGTGTAGAACTGGATCAGCAACTCCTGAGGCAGGTTTTACTTCCTGAGCTGGCGCAGGAAGTACATCCTCTGATGGGCCTTTTTGATGACTGTGTTGATGTTGGACCCCCACTTCAGATTAGGTTTAGGGTCAGGGTTAAGGGTTAGATTATAGATCCCAGAAAACTGAAGGAGTCCACAGCCAACACAGTGTTGTTGAGTATGGTGGGGGGCTCCTCCTAAAGTCCACTGTCATCTCCACAGTTTTGAGCGTGTTCAGCTCTAGGTTGCTGTGACTGCACCGCAGGGCCAGCTGTTCGACCTCCTGTCTGTATGCAGACTCCTCTCTGTCTCGGATGAGGCCAATGACATCTGCAAATTTCAGACAGGTCTCCTGAGGTGCAGTTGTTTGTGTAGAAGGAGAAGAGCAGTGGGGAGAGCACACATCCCTGAGGTGTGCCAGTGATGACTGTCTGGGTGCTGAAAGCGATTCACCTGCTGCTTCCTGTCAGGAAGTTTGTGATCCACTGACAGGTGGAGGCGGACACAGTCAGCTGGGTGAGTTTGGTGAGGAGAACTTCTGGGATGATGTTGTTGAACGCCGAGCTGAAGTCCACGAACAAGATCCTTGCATACGTCCCGGGAGAGTCGAGGTGTTGCAAGATGTAGTGCAGTTCCGTGTTGACTGCATCATCCACTGACCTGTTTGCCGGGTAGGCAAACTGCAGGGGGTCCTGCAGGGGGCCTGTGATGTCCTTCAGGTGGGTCAACACCAGTTGTTCAAAGGACTTCATGACCACAGACATCAAGGCAATGGTCCTGTAGTCGTTCAGTCCAGTGATGGAGGGTTTCTTGGGGACCGGGATGATAGTGGAGCTTTTGAAGCAGGAGGGGACTTCACACAGCTCCAGTGATCTGTTGAAGATCCGTGTGAAGATAAGGACCAGCTGGTCAGCGCAGACTTTCAGACAGGAGCATGACACACCGTCTGTGCCTGGTGCCTTCCTGATCTTCTGTCTCTGAAAGAGCTGACACACATCCTCTTCACAGGCCGTCAGTGCTGGTGGGGAGTTGGGGGAGGGGAGGGGTGATAGCAAGGGGATGCAGT
The DNA here is from genome assembly GCF_910596095.1 of Thunnus maccoyii. Lineage (NCBI taxonomy): Eukaryota > Metazoa > Chordata > Actinopteri > Scombriformes > Scombridae > Thunnus > Thunnus maccoyii. Next base: position 8,873,793 of record NC_056535.1, on the reverse strand, counting down.
TGGTTGTGTGATGTCTGAGTTGGAGCGGTTGAGGGGTGTGAAAGTGAGCCGATCAAACCTGCAGTAAAACACATTAAAGTCGTCGGCCAGCTGATGGTTCTCTACAGGAGATAAAGGAGATTAAGGAGATATAGCCCTTTATTTCTGAATTTAGAAGAATGGAATAGGTAGATTTCTGGTTTGATGAAACTACGTTTCTCTCTGTCAGGCTCCTGGAAACACCATCATCAGCAGACAAGTGGCTCCCACCACCATCGTCCGACAGGGCTGTCCAACTCCAACGTCACTGTCTGCGACTACCACTCTTCACAGACCTCCTATCCTTCAGGTAACCTCATCTGTTTGTGTCAAATCATTTCTGATAGTGTTTATTTGGCTTGTTGAACATTGTTTTGTGTCCATTACTTGTATGAGCTGCAGACTTTTACACTTGCACATATTATTAGGCACTTAAACCACAGAATGTAAACATACCTGATTAGATTGATTGATTAGAAATGTAAAACAGGGTTAGCATATATAATAATATTACAAGTTCATGTGTCAAAGTGACACTAGAATGATTTTATGAGTTTTACATTCTCTAGAGGATATGTTAATTTGGTGCTCAGTGTGAATAAATGTATTAATTCTACTTATTTATACTGTGTTAAAGTATGAACCTACATGTGCACTTTCTTAGATATCATTTTGGGGCGAACTGTGAAGATCTTTTGTTTTTTTTTCACTTCAGATAATTATAGATATAAAACTAATACAATTAAGTTACTTGTTTTTAAGGGTTGCTACAAGAAATTAATAAAATTATTAGTTTTGACTGTTGGACATTTAGACTAATTGCATAGCTATAACTTTGTTGGCTCAGTCCTCTGTCTGAAAAAAAGCATGTAGACATCAGATAGGAGTGGATGGGTATGACAGAAATATGGTTCATGCAGATCTCTTCCTCTAACAACCTGTTTAAGTTTCATGAGTTTCACCATGCTCTGATGAGGGTTTCATACAAAATGTGTCTGCAGATTTGCCAGTTGTAAATAAAATGATCATAAAATGATTAAGGCATATGACCAGAGCGCTGCATTTTCCCCTAATATCTTTGGGGAAAACAAACACACTGAAGTTGGTTTTTGAGGAAGAACGTCTAACCGAAATTCAGTGCAGCAGGAGCACACCTGTTTCCTCTTATGAACTTTAAGTTTCTTTGATGTATTTGAGCGACTTTGAAACAGCTCTATAACACACTCCGTGTTCTCCCATAACATTAAAAGCAGCCTTTGAAACATTTCAGCAACCTAAATAACATGTTATGATGATGATTTCTCTCTTCCTAGAGCTCAGTTGGGGCTGCAGTACCAGGAGTGACCCCGAGGACAGTCAGCCAAACAGCTGGGACCACGGTTACATCAGTAACAGTGAGCAAAGTGAGTAACGCCAAACTCAAGGGATCAGATCAGAGCTGGGTGTCTGCAAGTACTCTAACTTAACTGTAGAGTTCATGACATGAGATTTGATGTATAGCATATCCTTTCATCTACAAATTAAACTTTAATTTCCTAATTTTAATGTGATCTGTGTTTCTGGCAGGAGACAATGGAGAATGTAAAGAAATGTAAGAACTTCCTGTCTACATTGATCAAGCTGGCATCCACTGGGAAGCAATCAACAGAGACTGCAGCCAGTGTGAGAGAGCTGGTCAAGGACCTGCTGGTGAGTGACCCTTAAGAACAGGAGAAACACTATTTATGGTGGTAACCTGTCAATCAACATATTATTGAGGACTTTTTCTAAAGGAAGTTATGAGATATAATGTTTTATTTAAAAGAAAAAAAATCCCTCTCAGTAATTAAAAGTGTAAAATCTTCAATGAAATGAAGCATCATCCGCACCTGCCAATATTACAACTCTCACTCCAGCTTTTATGTCCATATATTGTACCAGGAGGGCAAACTGGAGGCAGAGGAGTTCACCAGCAGATTGTACAAAGAACTCAACTCCTCACCCCAACCTTACCTTGTGCCTTTCCTCAAGGTAAGACGGCTTATATTCTACTGTTATTTTCATTGATATACCTTCCAGCAAAGATCTGTAGAATGAGTGGTACATTTTCTTGGACTTCAGAAAACAGGGAGTCATCTTTGATTGCATTTTGTAATGTTTGTCTGCAGAGAAGCCTCCCAGCCTTGAGGCAACTGACTCCAGACTCAGCAGCCTTCATTCAGCAGAGTCAGATCCCCCAACCGGCCTCAAGTCCAGTCTCCTCCACCTCACCCACCCCCACTACGGTGGTCCTGGGCAGCCCAGCCCCTCGCCTCACTGCTCCAATCAGCAGGCCTCAGCTCCAGCCAGGCGTCAGCAAACCAGGACAGACCCCCTCACTGGTAACTCAATATTAAATATCAACTTAGATGTTCAGTTTTGCTCAACTCAACTCCAGTGATGCTCTGAGTAATAATGACACAATCTGCATTTGAAATGTTACCCTTTCAGGTTCTCCAGCCTCAGCAGCAGAGGGCAATATTGAGACCTCAGGTAACCTTACCGACGACCCCCATGGTGACTCTCAGGAATCAGGCCCCTGGCCGCATCGTGCTGGGACAGCCGCAGGTCCAGATTAAAGAGCTGCATCCAGGTGAGGATGTCAGTTTAACGGTACCTCTGGCTTTGCATGTGCATGTGTATCTTTCACTGGTTGGCCAGTAGTATTTACTGTGATTTGATGTAGTCCATCAACATGTCGCTTTCCTTGTCTGCCAGTTCCTGTGAGACCGGAAGTGCCACTTGTTTCTAAACAAGTCTCTGCTGCAACCTTGACTCCAGCTCAAAAGAACAAGCTGAAAGAGGCGGGTGGCACTTTTAAGTAAGAACAAAATAATTCAAATCAGTTTTACCAAATATATTTAATTTGTAATCACAAAGGTTTTAGTATTAGCCTTACTTGTAGGTAAAAAATTAACTTTTTGGAAACTTTGGAAAATAAAAATGAAGGTACATTTGAATATTATTTTTGTTAGCATATCTTTTATAACTTAAGAAAAAATATGAAGCAATATGTAGCTGTCATAGAGATTTCTCCACATTTAAATTTTGTCCGTTCTTCCATGAGACATATCTGGATTCAATCTAGTGTTTGCTTTAATGCATATACGTTTACAGAGATGATGATGACATCAACGACGTGGCCTCCATGGCCGGAGTGAACCTATCAGAGGAAAGTGCTAATATCCTAGCAACCAATTCAGGACTAGTGGGAGCAGTGACACATTCCTGTAAGGACGAGGCTTTTCTTTCCTGCGCTTTGCTGCAGAGGAGAATGCTGGAGATAGGTGAGACACTGACATCATTGTTGACTGTACAACATGCATCTATAAGCTCTAAGCCCTAAGGTCTCTCTGTGTTTCTGCTCCAGGCAGGAAGGTTGGGGTGACAGACCTGGGTGCAGATGTGGTAAACTATGTCTCCCATGCTACTCAGCAGCGACTCCAGAACCTGCTGGAAAAGGTTTCCCAAGTAGCCCAGCAGAAAAATGTCAATTTCAAGGTTTGTTTACAGCCTTGTTATGGATAGAGTTGCATTAGTACAACCTTTCCCCCCCATTGTTTGTTAAGATTTAGCATTTACCAGATTCTTGTAGATGTTGGATGTCGGTACTAAGACGTTAAAGAGATCATGTTATGCCCCTTTCCCAGTTTGATATTTTCATATATTTCATATCATATATATTTTATATTATATATTTATTTCATATATTTTCATATTTTGCATGTTTTTATGGTAAAAATCACCTAGTTACAGCTGTACAAGCCATGGATGCAGCCCCTCTGTCTCAGTCAGCCTGAAACGGGCTGTTTCCTGTCTGCTTAGTGGCCCTCTCTTCTGATTGGCTGACTGTTTTCTGAGCAATGCATGCCCATGCCAACCACAGATAACGGATTGTAGCACACTGTAGCTAAGGAAAACCAGAGCTCTGGGTAAATCTCACTGGTAAATTGCGATGGTCATTGAGGATAATGTTATCACTGTATATCGAACATGGTTTTTACCTTGCAAATGACATATATCTTGAAATGTTTTGAGTCCTTATATCTGCAATAATCTCTCATACTGTCTTATTTTCTTTTTAATCTTTTGGTTCTTTCATTGTAATACTGCTGTCTGTTAACAGGAGGATGAAAATTATGAACAGAGCAGCGACGTTCGTGCTCAGCTGAAGTTCTTTGAGCAGCTGGACCAGTTAGAGAAACAGCGGAAGGAGGAACAGGAGAGAGAGATCCTCCTAAAGGCAGCTAAGGTACAGCAAGGCACAGACATAACAGGATATTGTTGAAATTCTGTTGAATAAAATTCTAATTTTGTTACAAATAACTGCTTTGATTACCTGGCTAAAAGATTTTTGGTAGATTGAAACAACAGTTAATACAACCATCAAGACATGCACTTAATTACCTTGATTATAGTACATACAGTATATTACATTCAGCAGACATATCATTAAAGTTCTAGGTTGAAAACAAACTTTAAGTAGTTCAAGTTATTTTCTGGTCAGAATGAAACATCTGTTACTTTTTAGTAAGTGTATTAATAAAAGCAGGTGTGTAATAAATGATGATTTCTTTGGCCTACATTTAGTGTTTTGGTGTCTTAAAGCTTTTCTACACTCCAGAGGTACTTTAATATTCTAGAAAGTTTGACAAAAGGTCGCCTGCGATTGATTTGGACTCACCCTCAGGTTGCCTGTTATGAATATAACTCATAGGGCTTCTAACAAATGCACTGTGTGATAAATCAAATGGCAGCAGGGACAAATTTATAAAATCAAATAAACTTGCAATAACGATGTGACATTAAGAATAACATGATACATGGATTTAATGGGCATAACAAAATAAGTTAAAGTAATGAAATAGGTTTTCATTCAGTCTAAAAACCTTTCAGCTCTAAATGTAAATATTGATGGATATGTAATATTCAGCAGACTTCTGGCTTAGAATCTGCTTCACAAATTCTGAATGTTTTCCATGTGACTGTAGATATTCATCAATTCAAATTCCACAGTATCTCTAGTTCTACACAACCTGGTCTTTGGTCTTTTTTCTGCAGACATCATTTAGTAATGTGTCTCGCTTTTGGCCTTGCAGTCTCGAGCTCGACAAGAGGACCCAGAGCAGCTGCGTCTGAAACAGAAGGCAAAAGAGGTAGGACGAGAGGAGGAGGACAACCCACAAGTCTCCGTTTCTGTATGTTTATGCACTCTATGGTTCATCTCCACCTTGGTATGTGTGTGTGTGTTGTCGTCCAGATGCAGCAGCAGGAGCTGGCTCAGATGAGACAGAGGGAGGCCAACCTGACGGCTCTGGCAGCCATCGGCCCCAGGAAGAAGAGGAAACTTCTGGACTCTCCTTCCTCCTCTGGTACAGCGGAGGTAACATTCACCACAGTACTTAAACTGTGCAGTTTTCTTTATTCTGGGCCAGTTGTCATATACTGTATCACCATGTACCTTTCTTAATCTGATACTCTTCTTTCCTATGTGAAGAACATCTCTTTAAATTACTTAGTGAGCGTGAGGAACAGTTGCCACTATGGCTAAACAGAGACAGTAAAGGGGAACTCCTTATGACTGACACTTCAACAGAAGACATCAACATAATGTCGGGAGCTGAGGTTGTAAATGTCATTGTCACTTTGTCAGTATAAAATATCGTTTATAGAAATAGCTAATGTTAGAGCTAACAGTTCTGTCTTTCTCCTGGGTGACTGTAGAATCCAGACAAAGTTGATTTAGTGACGAACTGCGGCTGACAACCCACACTGCCCTGACAGAAACCTGCTGTCAGTCATCTGTGCTCTTCAGAAACCTGGAGAAAATAATATAATGAAGCTTCTTATTAGTTCTGGCAGATCAGTGAACTCATGCACGCTGTCAGCTGATTATTACATTCACACATCAAATTTAAACAAGTTACAAGTCACATTCAATCAGTACAATGAGGCGGTATTTATAATGTGACACTTTCACTTATGATGCTACAGCTGCTGGTTATGCTTGGTTCTACCTGCTACACATCACTGTTACTGCTTGTGTTGATTCATTTTCTCCTTTGACCACCAGACCTCCTTCTGCTCTAGATTTTTGTTTCCCTTAGTGACAGTGGACGTTGCCTTGTTGTATAAACTGCATATATACAGTAAATATTGAATGCATGGGCTGGGGTTCTGCTCTGTTAAGTGTTTGGGAGTTTCTTTCACTCCCCGCTGTATTTGTTGTTTGGATATACTGGGGAGCGCCAACAAGAGCAGAGCTATTTTTGTGAAATAAGTGTCTAACCATTTGCTGTAATAAATGGCCCTGTGTCCTTTAAGCGTCTCTGGTGGGAATAGGCAGATAAAAAAAACTAATGTCCAGGTAACAATATGTCCTTTATTTACTTGCTTTGTGAAAGCTTGCAATAATTTAATGAGTGTCTATTTGTACACTCGCCCTCACCCCCCAGTGATAATGCTGCTTCTTTATAATGTTCTTTATAAATACAGAAAACAGTCGCACAGTTGTGTTGTACTCTTTTAAGTTCAATGCAAATTGCTGTGGCAGCGATTAGGTAGTGTGAAAGTGGTTACCAAATTAAACAAATACATCTTGTGAATTACACATTACCAAACGGTGCTGTACTTCAACAGGATTTTAAGTAGTTTCTTTTAGCAGCAACAGAGGCTATGACTGCAAGGCTTCCTAAATAATCTACATAGCATTACTAGCTAAAAAAGATCCTTTACAAGGTTCATGGTGATTAACTATATGTATCAAGAAAGAGGCTAGAAACATGATTACATAAAGAATTCGCTCTAAAACACTAGCCACTTTCTTAACTCACCCTCATATAAAATTTTCATTTTCCCAATTACTCATATTTCTCATGCATTGTGTCCGGGGCGGTGGTGCCCAATACACTTTGACATGTTACAATGTCTTTAAAAGCACTAACATTTATAGACAGACAAATCTACTTGCACCATTCATACCTAGAGGCAATTTAGAGTTTCCAATTCACCTGAACTAGTGTTATTTCAACCATTTATCCATCACTTTTAGATATTTCTACATTTTATCCATTACTTTTAGCTAACAATTGCATCCACTTCATTACTTCTACTCTCTTTTTCAACCATTTATACATTATTTTAGCTACTTGGCTGCTACTTCTTTACCTAGCTATTTGAATCCAATCAATCCATTAGTTTTAGGTAACTATTTTAACCACATAATAATACCTTTAGTTATCTATTTCAACCATTTATTCATTATTTTCAGCTGACTGTTAAGACTTGCTGGCTTGCTAACTAGTTTCAATGCACTCTCAGTTGCAACAAAGGTTCAGTTACAGCTGATTCAAAAGGTGTATATTTATTAAAAGCAAAAACAGGTTTCTGTTTTTTCAAACTGGATAAGCTACTTTACAATCTTTCCATGAACTCTGCCAAATTATACTTTGGGTCTACTTCCTGACACCCTCACAAATTTCAAATATCACATACCCACTCCCTACTCTCACCCTTTATTTCTGTCTGCTATCTGTCTCTCTTGGTGCAGGGATCAGGAACAGGTCCCTCTCTGTCTGGTGGTGCTGGTTCGTCAGGCTCCAGACCCACACGGCAGCGCATCACACGTGTCAATCTCAGGGACCTGCTCTTCTGTTTGGAGAACGAGAGATTCACCAGTCGCTCCCATTTCCTCTATAAGGGCTTTCTCAAATAGGCTTGATGTCAGAGAGGAGAGGAGGAGGAGGAGGAGGGGGGGGTGAAGTCTGTGGAGAGACCAACCACTCCCACTACAGAGCATAAGAGACTCTTACAAGTGAAGAGGAGGAGAGCAGTGACTTGGCACATGTTAAGGTTGTTCAGATATACCTGATAACCTAAAATACAAAAGTAGCCATATTGGATGGCCTCTCTACCTCCCTCCTCAAATAAGGCCTATTTTCTTGCAGAGCAGTCATGGACTTACTGTACAACTCCTTTTTGCAAAAATGGATTATATGTTTTATGAGGAAGGGTTTTTGTATGAACAAATGACTTATTGTACAATTATGCACTGTAACAGTAGTTTATTTTCTGATTATTTTTATGTGCAGTAGGCTTTAAAGCAATGAAAATCGACATTTGTTTTAATAGACCGCCAACTAATTTTATTAAATGATGATTTCTTTTTCGTTTTTGTCAACTGAATTAGTTTGAACTCCAAACTGTGTAACCTACTGAGTTGCCTTCCTGACTATGAATAAGCCATATAGCCACCCCGAAGCAATTAACTCTGCTGTAACTCACAAAGCAGTAACTCGCTCTGTATCTGTCATCTCTGTTACCTTACTTGATTTTTTTTTTTTTTCAGCATATTTATTTACTAAACGCAAGCTTAAATTAATGTTTAGTTATTTATTTAATTTCATGTGACACCTCAGTTGTTTCATGTAGCTTAAATTCAAAACAAAATGTGTGTTTACCTGCATAGGACATGTTGAAAATCTGTTTTTAAAAACTTTTGTTAGGTGTATAGATTTCAGTGTGTGAAGAGAGTTTTTTTGTTGTTTTTAAAAAATCAGTTTGAATTGTTATTTGAAATTAGTTTGACTTGTGTTGATTTATAAAACTTAAACAGGTTTTCAGAAGGCTTTTAACCTGTATTGCTATACCAAACATACATCTACCTGAAACTGATTTCTATTTTTGTAGCTGCCCACCAACACACATTTTTACTCCTTCAGTGGTGACTGACAGTGTCCTCCAATCATTTCTCTACCTGCTTATATTTTGGTGTGCTACTGGACAGACTTAGACTTAGATTTTTTGGTATCTATGACTTAAGAAAATAGTTTCCTCATGTATATTTGTAAATGTTACAGCTAAAGTTTTACACACAGTTTTGTATAGACTTGAGAATTTACCCATCCATCAAAAGGAAAAATGCATTTTCTCTATTGAAAGGTTTGAATAAACAATGATTTTACAATAACTGGTTTTGGTTTGATGTATGCAGTAGATTTCAGTGGGTCACCAGCGTTGTTTTGAATGTCATTGTAATGCACTAGGGGGCAGCATTGCATCATTAGAAGACCTGGATATGTGCTGCATGTGGCACTGAGGATACTGAGTGTGGCTTTGTACATGAATGAGCTGAATGCCTTTAATTCCTTCTTACTCTACCTGTACACTGATAATTCCAGTTAATCCTCTAACATCTGTAAAGCCACATGCAGCACACGGTGTGTGTGTCCCCTGGGTCCATACAAGCATCTACTGAGCACAACTCCCATGTGCAGAACACACGGCTCTCAACCCAAAATGGAAACACACACACTCACACACAGTCTGCTACCAGTGTCCTCTTCTTTGTTGGGCTGTCTTGTTTGAGTCCGTCTCCATTATCAGCCTAACACATGGTGCATTGGCAACAGCTGCCACATCAGCTGCTAACATTCAGTACAACCATAGGCTGGAAATAATTAGGCCATTCTGCCACTGGGAGAGTAGCCTGATGTTACAATGATTGGGAGCAGCTTTCGTTTGCGCACCGACCAAAGAGGAACAATAAGTGTACATTTGGAGCCATCGGTGATGATCAGCCACAATTTCAGTTTCTATAATGAAAGTACATCTGGGAGCCAGTAGGTGGCAATAGCTCATTTTACCACATTACAGGATTCTGCTGTGGTGGACATGGACTGAAACTGCATCTTCATGTTCTTCTTTGTAGTTAATATTACCTAGTTACATTTGGTTGACTTAATTGTTCACATGCTTATATTTTGCTCTGCTGGGCACCCACATTACAGACTTCTAGGCCAAACTGTCAGGCATTTTGCACAACATTTGGCAAAAAAGAAACAGTATGGATTGTTAATAATATCAAAGCATTGTCCTGCTGTGAAAAAGCAGAGCCAGATAAAACCTTGGCTTTCTGTTGTGAGTACAGAACCAGCGTGGCCTGACAGTCTCTCATGGCGTCTCTGTCTGGTGGCAGTGGTGAAGCAGGTAAGGCCTCGCGCCTTGTGCCTCAACCCAATCCAATATTTTTCCTGGTAATCCCCCCTTCCACTCCTCAACACTACTGCTCTTTCAGAGTTAAGTCCACATAAGCTCCCACTTGAGTGCCAGAGGCAGAGCAGCAACAGGGATGGTGCGGTTGCCTAGCGACGTCTCAGTCACTGCACCTGAGGGTGTTGGGTAAACACCCAGAGCTTGCCAGAGGGAAGAAGAGAGAAGTAACATCAGTGTTTCCTTCCATAACATTTATTAAAGGGGCTGTTATTAATTTGTTACATACGGTGTTGTCATTTTTGCTTTCACCCTAGGGCAAGATTATATAATAAACCATATCTAAAGCAAGTTTATTTGTGTGTGTGTGTGTGCAGGCACACTCATGCTTGTGAATGTTCGACTGCTCGTCTGTACTTCTGTACTTAGCTATGGGTGCTTTTGTCTGAATCCAAGATGGGTTTTGACTGCTCTGATAGTGCATCTCAGCAGGGTGTTCCTCTCGTGCTTTTATGATAAGTCTTCAGTCTAAAATTCTTTGCTTGTTTACGCTCACTGAAGGGCTCAGTTTTAATGATGGTTAGAGGCAGATAAAAGCTCTCCCAGCCCCCATTACCTACATGAAATAGAAGGTTATGAAATTCTTTATGAAGGTAAGACCCCTATAGCTAGATGAATAAGAAGGTTGTGATATTTTTTTCATTGACATTACTTTGCAAACCAATGAATTCAAAATTCCATTTGTAATCCCACCGTATTCATGCTGTGAGACAAATGCAACACTAAAAGTCAGTTAATTAATTTGATCCCTTTCAATGCCTCCTTGCATATTGTTGATTAAGCTCTGAGCTTATGAATAAAACTCTCTCCTAGGAGGGACATGAGAATGTGATTTGGATGAACTGATGTGGCACACTGTGATTCAGTCACTGCACTTTATCATCCATTAAGATCCACTAATCCAGTAGCCTATAACCATTTTCATCCTGAAATGAAAGAGAATGATTTTCAGCCTCTCTTGAGGAATCAAACCCTGAAATATAACATGCAACAACAGTTCATTAGTTTACACCTCCTCACAAGTCCATTTCCTGTGCGTCCCTGACCCTGTTCCACCCAGGTTAATGCTGACTTTAGGACTCTTTTGTTATGGGGTTGACCGGGGCAGTCTGCTTTGGCCCGGAGATACTATAATAAGGCCAGTGTTTATGACCGCTGCTGAATTGGGTTTGTAAGCGCAGCTGAACCTGTGAGGTATTGACGCAGGGGTTAATAGCCTGTTGGCCTCTTTAATGGAGCTGAATCAGGCCAAGCAGCAGGCAGAGTCAGCCCACAGGAGAAGAACATCTCGTTTTACAAAGTCATCTCCTATATGAGGCAGGACAGGCACCAAAATGTGTTGAGTGTACACACCTGTGGTTCACACAGAGAAATATGTGACATGCACTTGAACACACACTTGGACAGACAGAGGAACAAACATGCTGAGGTGCCAGACTCCACCTTTTTCTACATGACATAGGTTGATGTGAAAGTCAGACTGACTTTCTGCATTTAAACCCACTGAGCTTTTATCTGGTTCTCAGATTGGAGCACTTTCTCCTTTTTCTTTCTTTCTTGATCTGATTATGATCCTCAAGAGTCTGCACACTTTAATAACTTGCTCAGCTAATGCAAACCCAGTGTAATGTCAGGAGATATTACACTTTGACACTAAAAAAAAAAAAAAACAAAACTAGAAGAGTCTACAGCTATGCTAGCAGCTCTGTGAGGCTGTATTTAGGCACAACTAGTGTTAACATGCTGATGTTTAGCAGGTTCAATGTTAACAGTACCATGGCCACCATGTTAGTTTAGTTTACAAATATGCTAACATTTGCTAATTAGCAAACACTAAGTAAAGCTGAAACTGAATGTTGTTAGATGTAAACCAAAGTATTGATCAAAATGAAATTTTGACCTGATGATGGCACCAATGTTATACAATCAATCAATCAACCAATCAACCAATCAATCAATCAATCAATCAATCAATCAATCAATATATGATATATGATATATGATGATGAAAAGGTACTCTTAGCCATACTGGTCAGTGATGTTCCCCATCAGGACGCTCTTGATGGTGCAAGAGTAGAAATTCTTCAGTATTTGAGGGGATTTCCGGAATTTCTTCAAGCGTCTAAGGTGAAACAGTCTCTGCCTTGCCTTTCTCACCACTGAGTCAGTATGCAGCCCCCAGGTCAGGCCACCAAGTTACTTGAAGCTGTCTACCCTCTCTACCAAGGACCCATTGATATTAAAGGGGGTGTAGTTCCTTCCCTGATTCTTCCCAAAGTCCACTATCAGCTCCTTAGTCTTGCTGACATTTAGAAGTACGTTGTTGTCCTGACACCAGCGGGTCAGATTCTCTACTTGCCTTTCCATGTTATCTGTGATCAGGCCTATATGGAAGTCCTGAAAGGCAAGTGAGATAAAAAAAAATCTGGAGATCTATTTTCTAAGTCTGATCTAAATTGTTTTCTCTCCTGTGTCCACAAGAGGCTGAAGTGCACCACTACCCCTTGTTCTCAATAGGATTAAAAGCATTCATGTTTTCTTCCAGGTGAGTTTTAATTTCTCCATGCACTCCAAACACGAGGTACATTTATTACATGTTAGTTATCTAACATTACTCTCCAGACTCCACTTTGAAAACCAATGACTTAGACCAATCTAAATCACCCTTGAGTGAGTACAGCAGGGGGCTCAGAACACAGCCCAGGGATGCTTGAGTGATAAGGATGAGGGTAGAAGAGGTGAGTCCACCTACCCGTCAGGAAGTCAAGGATCCACATGCACAGTGAGGTGTTTAATCTAAGGTCCTTGAGCTTGATGATGAGCCTGGAGGGAACTATGGTGTTAAACGCTGAACTGTAGTCAATGAACAGCGATCTCACATAGCTCCCTTTCTTGTCCAGGTGAGATAGGGTGGTGTGGAGGGATGTATGCTATGGCGTCTTCTGTTGATCAGTTGGGACGGTAGGCAAACTGTAGTGGGTCCAGTGTGCTGGATAGTGAGGAGCAGATGTAATCTTTGGCCAGCCATTCAAAGCACTTCATCATCACTACAGAGGTGAGTGCCACTGGGTGGTAGTCATTCAGGCAGGCTGTTCTTGTTTTCTTGGGCACAGGAATGATGGTGAACTTCTTGAAGCATGTGGGTATGACAGACTGAGCCAGGGACAGGTTGAATATCATTGTAAATACCGGTGCTAGTTGGTCAGCACATAGTTTGAGGACCCGCCCATTGATACTGTCTGTAATCTGTCATAGTTCTCAGACCTTGCCACATGCTTCTGGGATTGCCCTCCTGGAATTGTAGTTCCACTTAATTCCTGTAGTATAAATGATAAATGATCTAAATTGTTTTCTCTCCTGTGTTTATATATATAAATGAAAAAACAAATGTTCATGTATGCTGCTACAGCTTTCAATTACCTGTACCAATTCAACCTTGCACACTATATTCTTTATATTTCTTTCTTTATTTTATTTATATTTTTTTAAACCTTAATTTTAAATTAATCATTGAATCCTATACCAAATTTCATGGCAACCCATCCAATATGATGAAAACCAAAAATGTCAACATCATGGTGGCACTAGGTGGAACAGTCTCCAAGAGTACGTACAGTTCATCTTTTTGCCACTATGAGTGTCTGTACATGATTTGATTTGATAGCAATCCATAAATTGTTGAGATATTTCAGTCTGGACCAAAGCGATGGACCGACTGACCAACGTTGCCATAGAGCACCACTATCATGCTAGAAATTGTCAAATTCTGCCAAAAAATATATCACTTTAAATGAAATATCTGCAAATTCTGAATCAGAAAAGGCATGAAAAGGAATATAAAAGACCCTGAGTCTTTAGGTCAAGAAATTCTCCTCACCTTGAATCACTTTAAGATTCACAAAGACATGAATTATTAAAAGTGTTACGTCTTTAATGAGGAATCACCATGAAACATGTGTATATTATGCTGTATGAGTTTATGAATATAGAGTTGATATATGACACACACATAGCCTATAACAACAAAGTCATCAAGCTGTGACTAATCAGCTTACATTACGCACATGACCAGATAGGTTGTCGTTCCTCCCCATCATGTTACTGTAATATCATCATAACATTTACAAGACTAATGCTGTTACACACGTGTGGTGTTCAATTATTTATTTATACTAATGACTGTGCTATACATCTATTATTCATTGTGAGCGCTGGTCTGTCTTCCTGAAGTGATGCTGACAGAGGGAAATGGAGGGGCAGATGGGAATGGATGCTTGATTGTACCCTAAAGGACACCAGAGACAGACTTGGCTTCAAAGGAATCATCTCCTACCATTTAGAGATGTAGCCAGTGTCCCGGGGAAGGCACTTAACCTGTGGCGGAGGTGAAGAATTATATCCAGTTGATTAGAGCAGCCGCTCTGCTCGAGGATGCAGCTTGGATTTCCCACTGCACTCTAGCATGTAATCACACAGAGAAGTCAGTCTCTACAGGGCTGCTCAGCATCAGGAGCACAGGTTTCAGGTACTTGAGTTGAGGATGACTGTCAACAAATAACAAAAGGGCAATCCCAAGATGCATTTTTCATTATATAAGTGTTCCTTTACCTTACGAGGCAGCTGGATTTGCGAAATCACAACATCACGAGATCACATGAAACCATCTGGCACATCAGGTTAGGTGTTCCTGAATATGATAAGAGTATTTGGGCTGTTGTGTGAACATTCATTGTTCAAAGCTCTTAGGTTCATTAGGTTCATTAGTCAGTGGTACAAAGTATTCAGATCCTTTACATACTGTAACTTACTAGTTTACATAATATCACAATATGGAAATGCTTGATTACAAGTCCAAGCTGATAAAAGTTTTACAATTAAAGTGGTACTGCAATTATTTAGTATTGTATCTCCATAAATTTTGTTTGTTTTGCAGGATTTTTGTAATGAACAAATTCAAAATCTGACCTGATGAAAGAAGTCAAAGGATCACCAAAGTTATTACATTTTATCCTGAGTGGAACATGAATGTTTGTATCATAGAAATCAACCTCATGGTGGCGCTATAGGAAAAGTCAGGTGATCACCAAAAACATTAGGATACATCATCTGGGGAAACCTGAATGGGAACAAAACATTTTGTGCCAACAGTAGACATTTTGACAGCTGTAAGTAAATATAAAGACTAATGATGGCTCAATTACATTAAGCATCTCAGTAAGTCATGTTAGTGAATGAGCATGTACAATACCAGAGCCCTGAAACTGGCTCACTTAAATGGAATGCAGCCATCATTAATGTCATTAATTCCAGCTTTTGCTTTTTCTGCTTTCAAATGTCAAAATGTCTGCTGTGAAAAGCATCTATCCATCCAGTAATTCACACATAGTGAACTGGGGCTTTCGTAGTCCCTGGAGGTGCCTGCTGTTGCCTGATTTGCCAGTTTAAGAATCCAGCGGTGCTACTACACTACAGCCACTGTACCAGTACAACTCAATATTTTTAGGTAGTTTAATATATATGATTGCATCCTATTATCTCATCTCATTTCATCTTATCATATGTCTAACATGTAAAAATGTAATTAGTGAGATAGTCATTATAGTTTTCAAATAAATGTAGTGGAGTAAAAAGAACAATATTTCCATCTGAAATGTAGTGTAGAGATATAAATAAGCACAAAATTGATATACTCAAGGTATAACTACTTAAAAATTGGACTTTAGTACTTAAATAAATGTACTTACTCCTCAACTCTGAATAAGTTAAGATTTATCTTAGCATTTCTATGTTTATTTCCGTTTCTTAATTAGTTACTCTCTAACAAAAAAACTAAATGATCTCTGCAAATGCTGTTTGATTGTGTAGATATAGTGTTTCAGAACCTTACTGAAAATAATTTCCTAATGTTGGTATTAGCTGGACCAGTCATCCATATCATGAATGGCTGGTCGTTAACAAGGAGATATTCTCTCCCCCACATGTAGCGGGAACATCAAATTTATTCTGCTGCTTTGATCTCATTTTAGACTGAGTCCTAAAATAGCAGGAAGCCCAGAGTGGTGTCAGCAGAAAAGCAGGCAGCAGAGCCAGCCCGTGCTGGGCGGTACCTTTGCTGAATAGCAACATCAACACTAAACTGTGAACAGTTGGCATCAGAACCAACATCCGGTGGTGTTTTTCAGATTTGGACCATTCCCAGCATCAGCCCAAGAGACAAACTAGCTATATGGAAAGTGAGTGAAAAGAGCCAGGCTTGGACATGTTTGAAGAGGAGAACTTTATTTACAACACACAACGCACTGGCTGCAAGCCAGCAACAAAGCTCTCAGTCTATGTACGCCATTTATCAAGGGGAGAACTTCACTTTACTTTCTTCTTTCACTTTGCCTATCTGCCACAGGGAAACCAAGTGAACCTCAGATAAGCCCATCAAAGAAACCTTCCATGAAGTTAATCTCCTTATCTGGCAACTAGCAATGGCCAAGATGACTTTTTTACCAACTTGATTATCATTCCAGAGCAGTAGAGCCCACCACTGATGAATCTCTTATTAACATGGGTCCACTATCCTGCCAAGTCTGTAGACAAATTCATTATTGTACCAAAGGTTATCTAGTCCAGTATGCTCAATCAGCTCTGCTCATCTCTACCTAAATCTTTCTGTTGCCCACTCCTCTAATTTATGGCCATAATGCACAATACAAGATTAACTGCACTCTTGTTTCACTTCCTCATATCTAACCTTTTGTTTCAAACCATTTTCTAAATGTTATGCATTGTCCCTGCTGTACTTGAATCGTCCCTCCCTCTGCTGACCCTCTCTTCCATCCTACTAATCACTTCTCCACACGGCCTACCTGCATCTTGCCACCACCTCATTTTTCTCCCTCTCTCTTACTGCCTGCCTCTCTGCTCTCTCTCTGGGTGTCTCATTAAAGGCGCTCTATCTAATGAGATTACGCCGTGGGGATTAATGGTGTGGCTAATTGATAGACACACAGCCGGAGAGGATTAAATCCCTTTAAGTCCCCAGTGGGTTTTTTGGCGCTTCAGCTGACTAATTGAAATCACAGGAATGGACACAAATATAGTTCTTGACCCCATACACTGCTCTCAGAGATGCAATAAAAGGACGAATAGCGAGTGTTTTATTAAAAAATGAAGCCAGTTCCGAACAATAGGGTCAAAGATTAACTGCGTAATTCCAAAGGGAGTCTGCTCCACTTAGTGACTCTTTCTAACAATTAAAATACATACATTCTACAGTTAAAAATAAAGAAGATGCAGCCAGTGAATTTGCAACTATACAAACTAATCATTTCATGAACACATAATGGTGGAAAGGCAGTGGATTTAAAGCCACCATGTATAGAATTTTTATATGATTATAGCATCTTAATTTATTATTATTATTATTATTATTATTATTATTATTATTATTATTATTATTATTATTATTATTATTGTTATTATTATTATTATGACAAATAAGACAATCCATGTGAAAACCGATGCTGTCTCTGCATTGCTTTCATCCCATTCATCATCAGTATTTCCTGGTTAGTACATGTGGGTGGGGGTAGTGGAATGCAATGCTGTCTGCCATAGTACTTTATTTGGTACTACCACTGGGGGGCGCCAAAGTCAGAAATATTTAAATCCTACATGTAGCGGCTTTAACAGTGGCCAACTCAAGATAAAGCTGTAATAAATAATAACTCTCAAAACAGGATCACTGTGGCCCATTATCATTTGAAGCTTTGAATGACATTGTTAAATTACCACTGTTGAACCAACCAGGCCTCTTCACACAGCATACACCTGAAGATGATGCATGTAAGCAATATTCCAAAAAAGATGGCACCTTTTCAAAACATGTCTTTATTTTCTAAAGCACACATCCAGTATCTAGATGAATGAATAAAAGAATTCCAGTACACTTAATAATAGAACAACTATCAGCAGGCATGGCTAATGAACCTTCCACTGTCCCAAGGCCAGAGGCCAGCGGGAGCAACACTGTCAGAGACAATACAGAGTGAAAGGGGAAGGCTGTGTTTTATATATAAAAGGAGTATAACAAAGCGTTTTTAAAAAACAATCTGCAAAATGAAAATAAAAGAGCAAAACCGAAACAAAGAATGTGTAAGCAGGCATCTTAAAAAATGGAATCATATGCTTCAACAGAAGAAAAAGAAAATATCTACATATTAAAAATGAACGGGCCAAAAATCCCCTAAGCCCAGTGAAGAGCTAGAGAAAGAGAGCAGCAACTTTTATGTCATCAATACTTCAAAAATAGGTATCTTACAGTATTTTTATTTTCTCAGTGTCTTTATACAGAGTATATTCATATAGTTTCTGCTGACTACTTTCACATTCTCACCACATAGTAACAAGTGCTTTGAGTAAAACATTTTGGAAAAAAAAATCATGCACCTTTAATACTTTTGTTGGCCTATAAAAAACGGGAATGTTCAAGGCGACAAAAAAATCTTTCGGTACTTGTCAGAGGTTTTCGTTCCAAGTCATTTCAAGTTCCACTTTCTTACACTGTCTGACTGATCAGATCATGCCTACATAAGCTTTACATTGTGGAGAAAGCAACACAAAACCATACAGGGCAGGCAAGCGTCTCAACATATAGGCTCCTAAATTCATGAGTCCACAGAGGAAAGGCAGGCATTCTCCACTAAATTAGAAAACCCCCACATGTATAAAAATGGTCTCACACAATGTCAGCGTGTCACTGCAGTTGTGTCGACAGGTGATGCTTGTGTAAGTCAAACTGAGCAGGTCCTTGGAGAAGAGGTTTGTCCTCACTTAAAACTCTTATTGGCTTCTTTCAGGCCGTATTTCATTGGGTTATGATATCTGATAGTCTGCCCTGGTTGTGTCCTTCCCTCCTGGGACTGGCTGCTGGGGTTCATCTGCACCACTGTGAAGGGGAGAGGAGAGTGACAGGCAGGGCTGGTTTGAGGAGTGCAGGGGAGGCGGCGAGAGAACGTGCCTCCACTGTACTGCACGAATGGCAACCGATCCTGAGATAGCAGGAGTCTGATACAAAAACACACCACAAAAGGCACTTTATAAAATGACAGTGCTTCTGTTCTAAGGAAATTCAAGTTGACAGAGTGAAAGAGAGAGTCCGAGAGCATCTTCCCAAAAAACATTCTCTTCAGTGTGAGACTAAAGCAAGAGATGGTATTGTTTTAACAATCAATCAAAGCACAAATTCACTACTCGTGTCTCTCACGACCGCCTTGATTCGTCCCCAGAGAGCTCCGGGTCCAGCACGGTGAGAGAACAACAAAAATAAAAATAAAACATCACACTACAAACTCGCCACTAAAAAATATAAAGCCAGAATACAGTTGCGTTGCAGCAGAATTCATGTTTGCGGGCTCGGTCGCTGTGAGCAAACTAACGCAGCCCATGTAAGGGTCCATTCCTCACATGTCTACCGTGGAGCCTGCGTCATGTTCGTGGCCCCTGCCCATGGTTTTGAGGGGCATCCATCCAACCGATCCCGCCTCTCCCGACCCCTGCCACAGCCCTGCCCAGCCCCCCCCCAGCGCCGCTCTCAGTCATCGTCCCCTCCTCCGTAGAGGTCAGCCAGCTTCTTGAAGCGAGGGCCCCAGTCGTTGAGGTAGTCGTAGTCCTGGTCCCCTGAGCTGGTGGAGTTGAGCGAGCTGACGGAGCCGGCAGTTGAACCGCTGCCCTCGTAGTCGAACACCAGCAGGGAGTCGTAGGGAGGAGCTGTGGGGTCGTTGTCTGCTGCCCTCAGACCCTGGAGACACAAAGACATGAAAGATCGACGATGAAATCTTCAACCAGGACTCTCAGTGACAGTCTGTCCTGTTCTGTGTGGTTACCCCGTTATGTAAACATAGCCTTATAAACATGGATGAAGGCATTGTTGTCCACCGGCCATATAATAGAGGTGATGATTGTACTGTAATGGGTTCAGGGTGCACCTGCAACAAAACCTGTCTCACCCTGCTCAACCGCATGAAAGATTTTCACGAGTTTTTTATTGAGTGTTTTAATGTTCCATCATGGCCTGAATACTGTCTCGGTGCCAGACATTGAGCGGTTTACAGGGGGCCAAACATTTCTACTAGTGCTCCTGCTGTCAGGAATACAATTCTGGGAAAAAAGAGTGAAATTCTGCCTTTTTTCCTTGACATATTTAAAGATAATCCATTCTGGGTATTGTTGTTCCAAAAACACAGGAAATTTTCAGCTCGCAAAATTCATGTTGTGTAAAGCTTTTGCATGAGTCACATCAATGAGGTAACAATAACACTGTGTGAACCACTGCTAGACTGCCTAGCTTTTAAATAGAAACAGTTAGAGAAACAACAACAAAATATTTACATCCATTCAAACCTACATCATTAATGAAATCTCCGATGTCTCCAGGGTGGGGCAGACTGGGTCTGACGGGATACTGTGACTCAGCGATCACAGGCCTCTCGTCCACCCTGCGCACCCCTGCCGGCTTATTGATGATGTGGTCCAGAGACTCAGGCTGCTGCAGCTGGCTCAGGTCGTAGTCCTGGATGAAAGCCGTGGAGAGAAAAAAATGAGAATCAGTTTGAACCTTTTTTCTAATCTAGCAATTCCCTAAATATACATTGTGTTTGGAATGGAGCACAGTTTCCAAGTTGGGATATATTCTCGGATCAGGACCCAGTGTGCGCCATCACAGTCTCACGGACTTTGATGTGCGTTCCTGTTAAGTCTGCGAGGGCTCAGGAGCGACCTGCTGTGAAATCTGTGCTACAGGGCTTTCTAACAGACTTTGACAGTTGACAGTGCTGCAGACTTTGCTCAAGAAAATTCCCACAATTCACAGTGTTCTGATGTTAAAAACAAGGATGTAAGAACATGTTTACATTTAAATAGCAGCTGTAGTTTGACTGAACATTTCTGACAATAATTACTATGAGTTATCATTAAATTCATAAGTGAACAACCAACACTCAATTTTATGAACACCTGAGAGCCTCACGCTTCATTCACATCACTCTTAGAGCATGCAGAGCTCCTGCAACCTCTGACTCATCAATACTCACTCTTTCTCACAGAGACACACAAACACTCACAGATGCTCTCAATTTGCTGATATCTATGTACTAATTTTTCTGACTGTACTTTGGGCTTGCCGTTTTATTTGTATTCATTGCTGATTTCAGTGAGTCTAATCTGAGTCTGATTTGTTAGTACAAATGACTACACTGTATGTTGTAAACAGAGCTGGTCGATGAGTTCTTTTTACTGCTTTGCTGCAGCTGATAAATAATTGCACCTAATAAATCCTCACAGAGGTACTTAAGATTGAAAACATCCCTATACACACTGCAGCCATCTGATACCAGCGTATGTGTGTGTGTGTGTGTGTGTTTTTTTTAACTCATTTGGTGTGTGTGAGTGTTTGCAAATAGCGAGTATCAATAATAGCATAATTAATAATATAATAAATTAATCAAACATGCTAGAGCTTATCAGTGTTAAAGGTTTGTGTTTTTTTAGAAAATAATATTAGATAAGAGGAGGTGGTGTGCAGTAGGCGTTTAACTTATATAAAATGTTTTTGGGCAGAAAAAAGCTCATCATATGGAAAGAGCTGCACAGTCAACTATATGTGGAATTCAAGCTAAGCAGCATATTCAGCCTGTAAAAGAAAACTGAATCACAGGTTATCATTTGATGTATTTCTTCAATATATCATACATGTTTCAGACAGTGTTTAAGTTCAGTTTAGTGTTAGTTAGTGTTTCACACATGTTCTAAATTCCTCTGTGCTATATATATTCTAAACTTAGTTCTTTGCTGTGTAAGATGAGGCAGTTGTGTGTTTAACAGTTAAGTCTATTCTGTTGTACCCTTACCTGAGCCAGTGATAAGATAAACTGTAGTTATGTAGATGTTTATGTGTAAAACTGATAAGCTTTAGAGGATAGTGTGGTTTGTCCTTAA
Source organism: Thunnus maccoyii (assembly GCF_910596095.1). Classification (NCBI taxonomy): domain Eukaryota; kingdom Metazoa; phylum Chordata; class Actinopteri; order Scombriformes; family Scombridae; genus Thunnus; species Thunnus maccoyii. The sequence goes on along the minus strand of NC_056535.1, from coordinate 8,851,722 downwards.
TTTAATATAGCAGGGATGTTATTTTGTGATGCTACTTGGTGCATGCTTATGTACTGTCATATATGGTCGTAAAGAAAGACTGTTCCTAGGTTAGCTGAACTTCTGACCTATGTTTCTATCTGAGGGTTGGTTGCTGACCTGTAAGGTTAGTAAGCAGATGTCATAAATTCTGTACAAGTAGTATTTAAGGGACTGGTTAAGTGCCAACCTTTCAGACAAAGAAAAGATAGCTAGGTGGTACGTATCTTTGTCTCCAGAACTATGATGCATTATACTTCTGATTGTATTATTTGATTACACTATTTCATAACCTGACAATGCTCTCTTGTGTGTTTATTGAGTGATCAGCAATTTCCCATTACATTTGGGGGCTCGTCCGGGATGCTAACCTGCCGACCTTTTCTCGTAAGACTGACGGACTCCACGATCGGGACAGTCCTAGGAGACTGAGGAACCTCGACGCCCAGTAAGAAAGGGTTTTTTTCGGGACGCCTGACGTCTTCCTTTCGAGAAACGGGACGGCAGTAAGTTGAAAGAACCACTTTTATGGGGACTTGTATTGGCAACTGTTGATCTGATTATGTGGAAATTGCATTTGTTTGTTGCTTTTAAATTCTAAATTGGTGGGTTTGACTATGCATTGTTGGTTGTTGAAATAGTGGAGTCATAAGGTTGGTTTGGGGTTGGAGTCCCCTGTGTGCACTGTAAAAAAGGCAGGGTTAGAGTCCGCTGCCAGGGTCCCTTTCAAGGTTAGAGTCCTTGATAAAAGCTAATAGGGGTTAGAGTCCCCAAGGCTAAAAGTGCGAGGTAAGATCGGGAACAACAAACGTGAGCCTGCGTACAATACGAGGTGAGAACAGAGTTCCATCAATATGTGAGCCTGCGTAACTAAAAGCCAGATAAATAAAGGGGTTAGAGTCCCCAAAAAGGCCTAAAATACGAGGTGAGATCAGAGTTCTATCAATATGTGAGCCTGCGTACGATACGAGGTGAGATCAGAGTTCTATCAATATGTGAGCCTGCGTAAATTGTTAAAAAGCGCTTAGTACGGTACTGTTTTTCTTTGTTTGAGTTACTGCATTTCCCTGTGTGGTTATGTGTCGGCGGCTTCTGTCTGCTTGATATCTGGGTGTAGACCAGTTCAGGAAATTTTTCCCCACATAAATGCTAACAATTAGTTGTTGAACTCACGAGGAAAAAAGAAAGGAGAAAAAAAAAAAAAAAAAAAACAAAAACAAAAAAAACAAACAAAAAAAAACAAAAACAAAAAAAAAAACAAGATAAATAAATGGAATAAATAAATAAAGACGAAAAGTGAGTTATGCTGAATGCATAGACTAAATGAAAATAGTTCGATGTGGACTGTTTTGTATGAGTAATTAATGATGCCTGTCCACCTTTTTGGTGATTTACATCGCATGCATTATCAATCTCTTGATGAGCAAGGTCGAATTTTCCTTTCTCCTATTGAAATTATTGAACGCACTGCACAGTTGGTGTGGCGTATTTTTTTAAGTTCTTTTCAACAAGGAAAGGACAAAAAGAAGTGTGAGAAATAGTAATTTGTCTGATTAGGTTAGTGGTCAGACTAGGGAATCAGACAGCTGGTACATATTTTGTCTCCTCTGTTTCTACAGCAGACAGTTAGTCTGTGGGAGATATTTTTGTCACACATTCATTCAGTCCCTGAGTGCATGTCAGTAGGTGAAGAAAAGGGATAGTTTTTTTTTGAAGGTTTCTTTCCTTTTTCTTTTTCCTTTCTCTTTTTGGAAAAGTTAATATAAGATTCATTAGAAGGTGTTTATTTAAATATCTTAACATAGTATTATATAATTGGAACAGAATCGCCATGGGTGCCATTAACAGCAATCAGAAAAACCTTCAAAGTCCAGCAAAAGAAATGTTTGATAAGTATGGCTCTGTTGCCGTACAATTTTTGCCAAAGTGGCATAAGAATTCAGGATTTCCTCAATATGGGAGTCTACAACATGCTTCTCTTAGGAATCTGAGAAAAAAAATAGCAAAGAGATTTGAGGATAAAATTAAGAAAGCTAAAGTACGAGCTGCTAAGAAGGTTAATGATAGATGGACAAAACAAATTGAAAGTTTGAAATTGTGGGAAAAAGAAGCAGACAATAGAGAAAGAACTGAAAAAATGTGTAAAAGTGTTAGAACATTTGTTTCCTTGTGTGTGGATGACACATACAACAAATTGGCACAAATGACGCCAAAAGCCCTTGTTGAAGAAATAACGAGTACAACTTATTACACAGTGCCATTTTGTGATCATGTAGCAGATTTTGACTCGCGGTGGCCACGAAGTGGTTCTTTTGAGAAGTCTCAGATATTGTTGTTGCATGAGTTAACAGCTCCACCCAGTCCTTTAGGCCCTTCTGATTGGGATTATGGGTATATGATAGAATGTGTTGGGGTATGGGATGCCATCAGTCGAAAGATTTGTCACACGAAGCAGATAATTGGCAGTCGTCCTAAAATAACACCGCCCTCTACTACTATGGTCAGTGTTCATAAGGTGGATGATTTGTTGGACTGTCCAGCAAGAAGTCCTCCTCCACAGTTGGGAGATGTGGCTCCTCCCAGTGAGCAACAATATCACCCACAGCTGGGAGAAGGAGCTGTAGGAGGAGCTGTAGGAGAGGTATTTATAGAATCAGAGGAAAGTAAAGGAGCTGCTGTAGTGTCACCTATCAGCCGTCCCCCTCCACCATATGCTGGGTTGCTGGAGCAAGCCATGAAACCACCAACACTAACACCTCAGAGAACACCACGTCTTTGTGCTGCTGAATGGTTGACTCCAATGGTGGTGAGGAGAAAAACAAGTTTCAATCCAGGTGGCCTAGCTATGACAAGGTCAGGAACTGTTTATCAGCCCACAATGTCAGCTTCAACATTGGATCTTCCGTCTGCTGCTCCAGAGGAGGGAGCATGTGGAGGTGCTTTTGGAGACACATTTCTTGGCCCAATGATAGAATGCCCTAATGGAGCTGGGGGTGTACAGCATGTTTATAGACCATGGAAGATAACAGAATTGCAGGCTATCATTGACAAACTTCCAGACCCTAAGAATAATGGAAAAGTCTTTGCAGACGCTTTGGCAAAGATGGTAATACAGTGTAAACCCACTGCAGCTGAATTGGAGCACGTTTGTGCTACTAAGATGGGTCTTGCCTGGGGAGAAGTTAAGCCTGCTAATTGGGATCCAGCTGCCCCATGGACTGTTGCAAATGGCGCCCCTTATCAAACGCAGCTGGCAGCTTTGTGTCAAGCATTGGTGACACAATTTAAACCAGTCATAAATATGACAACTGTAAATGCATGTGTGCAAAAACCAGAAGAATCGTTTGATGATTATTTCTTCAGAAAGCTCCAAGTTTTTAACACACATAGTGGAAATGAACAACCAGCTAACACTGTCGATGATACTGTGTGGGAAAGACAGTTTGTACAGGCCTTGGTGGATGGTCTGTCTCCGGAAGTGAGAGCTATTTTTGTCAGACACTGTGTGGCATGGCAAACTGCCAGATTGAATGACATTAAAAGATATTGCATACATGCTGAGACTGTTCTTCAGGATGAAAGAAACCAGCAAAAGAAGAAATCTAAAGTAGTGGCTGAAAGATTGCAGATGGTTCAGATGGCTTATTATGCTCCACCTGTAAGAGGCAGAGGTCGAGGACGAGGAAGAGGTAGAGGCTTCTCCTTTAACAATAGAGATGGAAGCGAGGCCTGTTGGAAGTGTGGCCAAATGGGCCACTGGGCCAGAGACTGTCCTGTTGCAATGTCGGAGGAATGGGATGGTGGACAAGGAGTGGCACGTCCACCACCTGGCAATGTGTCTGTGAATAGACCATTTGGAAGAAGGAATCAACTATCACAGAGAACATGACTGTCTGAGCAAGTCTCGAATCCTTCTATTATTCAGGAGAAGGAGAGTGAAAAACCTCAAATAAATAATTCTGAAAACTCTGATCTATTTTACCTTTCTCTTTGCTTCAAGTCTAAAGAACTTCCAATGTTTAAAATCACAGTCCACGGCACCACCTATGAAATGCTGGCTGACACAGGAGCTACTGAATCAACATTAAGATCGGCAACAGAAGCTTTCCATTTGTCTCAAAAAATTAAGACTTGCATTGGAGTCTCCGGAACACCTATAAAGTGTAAGGTGACCAAACTGTGTCCAGTAGAATGTGAGGAATTTGGTGTTTCAAAAATACAGCATTCATTTGTCATTGTCCCAGAGTGTCCGGTGAATTTGGCAGGAAGAGATTTGTTATGTGCTTTGGGCTTGACTATTGAGTGCACAGAAAAAGGTTTGGTGTTGAAAAAATCTGATCATTGTGACGAAACTTTGGCTGTTATGGTGTGTCACTCCCCAGCTGTTGAGTATTGTTGGAGCATAGACCCTTCTTCAGTTGTGCAGGAATTGCATGATTTTGTTGAGACTCATAGTGATGAAATGTTTTTTAGACAGGATTTATGCAGCTATAAGTGTGTGTCACATGTAACATATGAAGGTGTAGATGAACAGTTCAAGGAAGAGTGGAACAGACAAATGCAAGAGGAAAGGTTGCATGGTAATGGTATTGTGGTCACAGAGGATTTTGTTGTTTTGCTTGTTGATCTAAATGAAAGGCAGAGGAAAGTGTTTCGGAAGATTGGTGTCCCTTATGTTGTTTTGGCCAGTTCGCCTGCGCTTTCAGATTATGATGTAGGGATGGTACTACAAGGCATGGATGTGTCCTGTTGTGACACTAATTTAGCTATAGGCCAGAAGGTGAACTGTGAAAAGGGAGTCATTCTCCATCCTTTCCACTGTACATTTAGCACCCACAGGACAATTCAATTGGCTGATCAGTTTCCCCTTGTGGTCCATAATTTTGTGATGGACAGTTTTGAGTCTAAAGAAAACCATCCAGCATTGGAAGGTGTTCCTAAACAATTGTGGGCAACACATAAATATGATGTGGGTCTGATCAAGGATGCCACTCCATTAGTAGTGGTTCCTAAATCAGATTACAGGCCTAATAAGCGACAATATCCTCTGAGGCCCGATGCAGAAGAAGGTATGACTCCTATTATTGAGCAACTCTTGAACGATAAAATTATTGTTCCAGCTCCAACTTCTCCATGTAATACCCCACTCCTTCCAATAAAGAAAGCTGATGGCAAATCCTGGCGACCTGTTCATGATCTGCGTGCTGTGAATGAAGCTGTGTTTGCCCGTGCAGCAGTTGTACCCAATCCAGCTACAATCTTGTCTTCAGTACCTGGTAATGCAAAATGGTTCACTGTGATAGATTTGGCAAATGCTTTCTTTAGCGTTCCAGTTGATCTGGCTTCACAATATTGGTTTGCTTTTACTTTTAAAGGTAAAAAATATACTTGGACCAGAGTTCCTCAAGGATTTGCAGAATCACCAACAGTTTATTCAGCTGCATTGCAGGAAAATTTAGCAGGTTTTGTATTTCCCAAGGGAAGTACTTTAATTCAGTATGTAGATGATTTGCTTGTGTGTTCGATATCTGAGGAAAACTGCATCGCGGATACAAACGCCCTTTTAAAATATTTAGCTTTGCAGGGACATAAAGCATCGCTAGAAAAACTCCAGCTGGTAAAACAAGAAGTGCACTATTTGGGACATGAGATCTCACAAAATAAACGAACAATTGGCAAAGACAGAATTCAAGCGGTACTGTCAATGCCTAAACCAATGACGAAGAAACAGGTGCTATCCTTTTTGGGATGTACAGGCTACTGTAGACAGTGGATCTGTGATTATGCTAAAATAGTTCAACCACTTTCAGACATGGCGCATGCGACTGGACTGACTGCACATGACTTAGTGACTTGGACTCCTGAAGCTACTAACTCTTTTGTAAAACTGAAGGAAGCCTTGGCTTCTGCTCCAGCCTTAGGCATTCCTGATTTGTCAAGGGATTTCACTTTGGCAGTGGATGAGAAGAAAGGGTTTTATAGTGCTGTTTTGCTTCAGAAGCATGGTGATAAACTTAAGCCAGTTGCTTATTATTCTCAAAGGCTTCCATCTGTTGTGAGAGGGCTTCCTCCTTGTTCTAGAGCAGTGGCTGCGGCTGCAGCGGCTGTGACAGCTTCTTCTTCTTTAGTGGCTTACAGATCTTTGACTGTTTTGGTTCCACACGCTGTGGCTACTATTCTCCTTCAAGCTAAGACGGCTCATTTTACCCCAGCTTCTACCCTCCATTATTATAACATTTTGAGTCTTCCACATGTCACCTTGCAAAGGTGTAATGTCTTGAATCCAGCCACCCTTCTTCCTATTGAGGAGGATGGGGAAGCTCACGACTGTCTGGCAGTTATTGCTGAAACAGTAACTCCTAGACAAGATCTTTCTGTTGAACCTCTTCTTAATCCTGACCTGATTTATTATGTGGATGGATCAGCTAGAAGGTTGGAAGGAATAGGGGCTGTTGGTTATGCCATTGTTACTGATCATGAAGTGGTGGAATCAGCAAGACTTCCAGCTCATCTTTCTGCTCAGGCTGCTGAGCTTTTCGCTTTAACAAGGGCATGCATTCTTGCATCTGGAAAATCTGTTACTATCTATACTGACAGCAGGTATGCTTTTGGAGTAGTACATGATTTTGGGACTTTGTGGAAGAATAGAGGATTCCTTACGTCACAGGGTACCCCGATTCAACATCATCAACTTGTTGGCAATCTTCTTGAGGCTATCTTGCTTCCGTCTCAGATAGCTGTTTGTAAGTGCCAAGCACATGTTAGGATTGGAGATGCTGTTTCTAAAGGAAATTCTCTTGCTGATTCTGCTGCTAAGTCTGCTGCGGTTTCATCTGAAATGCATTCGCTTCAAATGTACCTTGCTTTTCCAGCGGCTCAGACCCCTTTTGATCCACACATGTCCCTTAAAGACATCCAATCAATGGCCAGTGCAGCAGAAAAGACTGCGTGGAGGAAACATGGTCGTTGTGATTCAAAGGGAGTCTGGAGGGGTCCACGAGATAAACCTTGCTTGCCTAAGCAACTTTTCCCCTACATGGCGAAGCTCTCCCATGGACCGGATCATGTTTCAAAGGGTGGTATGACTGAATTCATTGCACAAAATTGGGACTCCATTGGCTTTAGCACCGTAGCAGAAAACTTTTGCAAAAGATGCCTGGTGTGTGCTCAACATAACATAGGTAAGTCGCACAACACGACACAATCAGCATTTCCTATTCCTGATAGTCCGTTTCAACATCTCATGATGGATTTCATTGAATTAACTCCAGCTAGAGGATATAAGTATTGTCTGGTTGTTGTAGATATGTTCTCCAAGTGGATAGAAGCTTTTCCCTGTAAGCAGGCAGATGCAAAATCTACTGCTAAACATTTGTTGCAGGAAATCATTCCACGATGGGGGATTCCGGAAAAATTGTCATCGGATAATGGCTCTCATTTTGTTAATAACACAATCTCATACCTGGCGGAAAAAACAGGTATTGATTTAAGACAGCATTGTGCTTACCATCCACAGAGTGGGGGTGCTGTTGAGAGAGCTAATGGAGTGTTGAAAAACAAGCTCACGAAAATGATGGAAGAAACGCAGTTAGATTGGGTTTCTTGTCTCCCCCTGGTGTTAATGTATATGAGGGGAAGGCATCACTCTACTACAGGTCTCTCTCCACATGAAGTTTTGACAGGAAGAGTTATGCCTATAGGCCAAAATCTGTATAAGGGAACACACACAGATCAAATTCTTGTAGATGAGGCTATAGTGGCCTACTGTAAGAAGTTAACTCAAGTAATGAGTTCAATTTCTGTTCAGGTGAAAGCAGCTCTTCCATCGCCTCTGAGGGAAGGAGAAACAACCCATCCTTTCCAGCCAGGAGATTGGGTTTTGGTGAAGGATCTGAGGAGACGACATTGGCATTCTCCGCGGTGGAGAGGTCCATACCAGGTCCTGCTGACTACACCAACGGCAGTAAAAGTCAAGGAGAGGACAACTTGGATCCATGCGTCCCACTGTAAGAGGGCACCAATACCGTGAGATGCCCAAATTCAAGGTTGTGGGATTGCTTATGCTGGTGCATTTGCTACCATCTTTTGGAGGCTTAATGACATTAAATGCAACCCTGGAAGAGCACATTGCAGACTTAGTGGAAACAACGCAGACTCAAGATGTCTCATCAGCGGGAATTCATGGAAAGGCAAAGAGGCAAACTCTGCTGGAACCAATACAGACTGATGATGTAAATGAGCTAGATGATAATTACCTACAGCCATTGGGTGAGAAGGGTAATACATGGTATGAAATGATGGCCTATATGGTAAAGCACACATATCCAGATAGAAGAGGAATGATAGCTGTGGTTACGCCTCCTTGTAATAGCATAGACATGTGTTTAAGTCCTGTTGGAAGACCACTGAGGAAAGATGAAATGAAGGGTGTTTCTTGTGAGTATGAGCAGCAAATTGGGAAGCAGTACTTTCAGAGTTCGTTCGATGTTGAGTGTGATAGTAAGTATGGCAAAATTATTCCGATTCATAGTGCTACAGATCTTAGGAGTAGACCGGAGCCTGTTGGTCAGGTTCGGGTGTTAGAAAAGCCACCCTATTGTTTTTGTTACCAGGATGGGAATCCTCCATATGCATCTGGACAGGATATGATTGAAACAGTGTTCATGGGTGTGGCAGAATGTAAGGAGTATGGAGGGAGGTATCCTGGTGTGTATAAGTTTCATGGAAATGGAAAGACTGTAGTAATACAAGAGGGTCCTACTATTGGATATTCAGCCACAGGTGCTTTGATAGATCTTGTTTTTATGTGTGGGGGTCAAAATTATTATTATTATTTGCCTAGGTTTTGGTCAGGATGCTGTTACTATGTTCATTTGACAGTACCAGTAAACTTAATTCAGATGACAAGACAATGGGAAAATACTTCTTCGGCTGAAGCAAGTGAGTTAAATAGTACACATGTTAGAAAGCCTAGATCACTTCCTACAGAGCTTACAGATATAACAGCCTTTGGTCAGCAAGCAGCTTTTGGTCAACAAGTTTCTTGGTATGATAAGTTTATGAGTTTCTTCTTTCCACAAATAGCAGTAACTGCTATGTCTTTGCATGTAGATAGATTATCTTATACTATGTGGGGGTTTGCAAATGCAACAATGAAAGGGTTTTCACTCATAAAGGATACTTTAAAGTCTCATAGATTGACCTTGTTGAAACATCAACAAGCTTTGGATTTTTTATTAGCTAAAACTGGAGGTTTGTGTGCGACTCTAAATTTGACTGGTGGTTCTTGTATGACTTTGATTCCAGATGTTACGGATAATTTGACAGATGTTATCACTGTTTTAGGCCGTTTTCAGTCTTCTTTGTATTCTAAACCTAGAATTGAGAATCCTTATCGCAGTTGGTTGGTTAATATCTTTGGATCATGGGGAGCAGGTATATTACAGTTACTTTTGCCAGTTGTTGGAGTAATATTGTTGTTTTTTGTAATGATTATGTGCGCTTTGAGTTGTGTTAAAGTTATGATTCACAAGGTGGTTAACACCTCATTGACTGCTGTAGCAATACAGTCTGATATGAAAAGACCTTTGTCTAATACGTTATTGGACACCCACTCGTATCTAATGGCTGAGGGTAATTGTAGGGATATTGGTGACGAAAACTACCTTCAGCAACTTCAACTTGACTTGGAAGATTTCGAGGATGCATAAGCATGCAGCGCTGGCCCTTTGAATGAGCTGCAAGAGCTATAAGGGTGAAGAGGACGTGAGAAGACTTTTATCCGTATTGATATTATGTGTAGGCCTATTTGTTATATTCTGATGTAGTAATAAGTGTGAAACTCATTATCTATTTTTGTTTGTTTAAATGTGTTTTAGTCATGTTGTTTAGTTTTTGAGTTTATTCTGAGCTCTGATATGTACGAAGGATTATCAAATGATAAAAGGAGGGAATGTAAAAGAAAACTGAATCACAGGTTATCATTTGATGTATTTCTTCAATATATCATACATGTTTCAGACAGTGTTTAAGTTCAGTTTAGTGTTAGTTAGTGTTTCACACATGTTCTAAATTCCTCTGTGCTATATATATTCTAAACTTAGTTCTTTGCTGTGTAAGATGAGGCAGTTGTGTGTTTAACAGTTAAGTCTATTCTGTTGTACCCTTACCTGAGCCAGTGATAAGATAAACTGTAGTTATGTAGATGTTTATGTGTAAAACTGATAAGCTTTAGAGGATAGTGTGGTTTGTCCTTAATTTAATATAGCAGGGATGTTATTTTGTGATGCTACTTGGTGCATGCTTATGTACTGTCATATATGGTCGTAAAGAAAGACTGTTCCTAGGTTAGCTGAACTTCTGACCTATGTTTCTATCTGAGGGTTGGTTGCTGACCTGTAAGGTTAGTAAGCAGATGTCATAAATTCTGTACAAGTAGTATTTAAGGGACTGGTTAAGTGCCAACCTTTCAGACAAAGAAAAGATAGCTAGGTGGTACGTATCTTTGTCTCCAGAACTATGATGCATTATACTTCTGATTGTATTATTTGATTACACTATTTCATAACCTGACAATGCTCTCTTGTGTGTTTATTGAGTGATCAGCAATTTCCCATTACAAGCCCAAGCACTTGTTTTACCGCAGAGGGCAGATTGAACCATTAAAAAAACTCTAAATCTCACTTAGTTTTAGAAAAACTGAGGGGAAACTGGTGTGAGACTTATGTTCAAGAAAAGTAACATTCCTCATAGATGCCACTGCTGACAGCTTTTTATGACTTTGGTTTATATTATATACATTTACAATCAACAAACAATACCTGGTCCTCCTCTCCTCCTCCTTCCTCATCGTACTTGAGGATGTTGTCTCTGACGTCGTCCTCAGGGTCGATCAGCAAGGGTTTTGCCTGCCGCTCCTTCTCTCTGCGCTTCATCCACACCACAAACAGGAGAACCATGCCTGCGAGAAGAGGAAACATGAAGGGTTTATGAGCAGTGTGGTGGAGAGAAAAGGTGATAATATGCAGTGTCACAACTAAAATGTGTCATTTTTCAAGCTCCTGATCCATTGTTGTACTCACTGAGCAGTATGATGATACAGATGAGTATAGCGATGATGGCCCCTGTGCCGAGGCCGGCGGCCGCCACAGCCCCTGTGGTGCTGCAGTCCCCATTGTCATCACAAGGACACACTTTGACTCTGATCAAGGAGCGGTTTGACAGAGGAGGGTTCCCTGAGTCAGACACAATGACAGGGATCTCATACACACCTGCCTCCAGGTAAGGAATCCTCAACCTCAGCTGAGCATAGTCACCTAGAGAGTGGGAGTGAGACAGTGTTGATGATGGAAAGCAAACAGTGGAAATGGGAGGAGGACATTAAGAGACGGAAGGGAATGTGTACGAAGACATGAAGGAGGAAAAGAAGAAGAAGAAGAAAGAAAAAATAAGATTGGACAGTGTACTGCAGAGAAATTACATTTTGTTTACTGCAGGATATCATGTCATCATGTGTGTAGGTACAGGTGAAGTAGCAGCACCCCTACCCCAAGGTGCAGCACCTCCAGGTGGTTGGCTACCTATAGGCCCATTTGTGTTTTTGTAATAATTAATTTTTTTCTGTCATGTGTGAGCCGGTCCAGCAAAAGTAGACCCTGCATGTAATTGTAGTGGAGTGGGGAAAAGACGTGTGGCTCATGGACCCGGTTGACACATTCTGGTTAGAATTGTCTCCGGCAGCTCGACAAAGCCGTGATGTGACGCAGTCGCTTACTGTGGACATTACACTCCACCTCTACCAGAGCCTGTAGGCTACATTGCTTTTTAAATTATGTCAAGCAGCACAAGCTTTCCAGGTGATTTCTTTATTGTGTGTCGTATTGATGTATGAGTGTTTTCTTTAACGATTCACTTTAAAGATTAGAGAGGCTGCTTTCAGTAATTGTAAACGTTTGCATGTGTAGCTAATTAACCTGACGTGCCAGATGGTTTGTTACACAGAGCCATCTGAGAAGTCGTCCTTGGAAATTCTTTGGAAAAGGGCAGGCACTTTCAAAAAAAAAAAAATACTTGGCAGATGATTGGATGAACCATCTGTCTATCACTGTCTATCACCGTCTTACCTTGCGAGGCAGCTGGATTCACGAGATCATGAGAGAATCGTGATAGGATGCTGATTGACAAGATGGATTCTCGTGTGATGGTGTGTTCTTGCAAATCCAGCTGCCTAAGTAGCTAATGTCACTGCAGCGAATATAGTGGGACATTTAAGCAGCAAAGCTAAATACTGTAGTTATAAACTCGACAGGACAGAGGAAACTCTCCCGGGGAAACAGAATTAAACTTTTAGCTTCTGAAATAAATTTTTTAGACCGCTCTGATGGAGCTCAGGATTCATCAGGACGACGGCTGCTTTATTCCAAACATTTTCACTGTATGAACCTGGACTGTGTGTGTGGAGCAGCTGACCTTTAGGATGTGTAGAAGAACACAGAACATTAATTAACATTAGATCCTGACTGATCGTGTCGGTGTGTCTGGGGATTTAACCCTTACATACTGTTATATTCTGACCCTTCTTAGTATGAAGTGGCTCATTTTTGACTCGGCTCAAGTATCCCTTTATAATTAGTCCCTATACCAAATTTTAAACCACAAATGTATTTTGCATCCATATATAGCATATCTTATCAGTCATTAATAAATAGGTGATTAATCCTTCATTAATGTTTCAGAGAGCAGAGAGAGCGTTTTCTTTAGGTTTGACACTATTCATTTATAGTGAAAATATATTCACAATCACACTATATTATGATCTCATGTTATCTAAAACATGAGAACAAGACAAGGCATAATTATTTCTATGAATTATCACATTCTTAAGTCTTAAAGAATGTCATTTAGGGTGTTTTTAGCGCTTTCAAATGTCAAAATGGGTCAAATTTGACCCGAACAGTATGTAAGGGTTAAATAATCAATAATCAAGTTGCTGTGTCTTGTGTGTGAATGGGCTCTCTTAAGCGTCTCTCTTAATGGACTTAATGTACTTATAGTTTCTGCTTCAGGGGGATCACTGCATGGAGTAAATAGTCAGTACCCCCCACACCCCCAACTGAAATCATGTTCTCGTAGCTATAAAAAAAACTGCAACCAAACAAATTGCACAGCAGTCATTCTGACATGCATGTATGCGAAGAGGCATTAAAGATATAAAAAACCCCACAACATATAACCCTCTGCATCTATCACTCAGTCAAGCTATGACAAGAGTCTCAGTGGGAGAAGAATCCAGGTATGTGATCAGATTTGTCCTCAAGACAACTGCTGTGATACATCCATCTGGGTGGATTAGGTGACAGATCGGCTGCTCGGGGGACAGGGAGATGAATGGATCTCATTTGTCACAAACGATAGATCGTATGTCAACACTGGATGGCACCCGCGTCTCTCACTGTGAGCTTTGTGAGACATTTTGTTAAACTTGGACTTCTCTCCCAGCTCAAAGCAATCCCTGGTCCCCCGATTGATGTCCCCAGTCATCCTGCAGAGGGATTTTGCATCCCATCTGTTAAGTTTATGGTTTAATTCAGCTGAGGATGCAGAGCATTCATATATCACTCCACCATACCTCCTAAATTTTACTTTACAATGGTGCATTTCAAGGTAAAATATTTGTGAAATGAATGTTGTCAAGACAATGTACAGTATTTTATTACCGTTGAGTCTGGAAATGGTCCAGTTGCGGCGAACGCTGGCGGGAAAGGAAGGCAGCTCAAAGACAAAGGGCCCTACATTGGGGTCAGCATCAGCGTCCGAGGCTGTGACATTGATCCTGGAGTTTGGGCGTGCACGCTCGCACACTTGGGCCTCCCTGGGTATCAGCACCGGCGCGTTGTCATTCACATCGATCAGGTAAATCTGGAGGGTGCCTGTCCCACTGGCTTGTGGTGAACCTGAGGGGAGGCGAAAGGAAAGAGAGGAAGCAAAGAGATCAAAGGAGGCAGGAGGATAAACATTAGAGAGGAGGATGGCGAGATAATAACGTAGCGATCGAGAGAACAGCGAACAGCGGTGAGGCAGAGGAGCAGAGATGAAATGATTGGAGATGGAGCAAGAAGCAAGAAAGGGGAGTTGAGAGGCAGTGTGATCAAACAGTTACGGTAGACATGTGAGATGGCAAAACAATTCTTCCATTTGAATCACATTTTTCTGGTTGATTTATGTGTGGAACTGAGAAAATGAGGAGTACAGGTAAAGAAACAACTGGGAGGAAAAAGGTTTTGTTTACTGAGGTGGTTGGCTGTAAATGGAAGGACAACACTGTGTACTTTTGTATTGGAGCACCCAAACAAAACAGCCAGAATGAATGAAAGAACACATACATTTTTTAGTCCGTGTGTTTAGAAGTGGATCCTTTGTGAAAGACTGAGGCAAGACTCATATTGGAGAGGACAATGCTCACATAGAGGTTACTGTTATGTGTACTCCGCTGAGAAATGACTCAAACGCTAGTCCTCACTACATCCAGCAACACAAGCTCATCATAATGTCTTCAGGATTTCTTACTACTGCTACACCAGAACAGAACCATCAGCTTGGGAGACACATTTCTGATGTTTTATGCATTGTTAACAGAAAACCTCTAATGTGCTTTGATTACAGAACACACAGTAACTGAACTGTTGTTTTCCTCCCACTGTTTATGTTGCAGTCAATGCTGTACAACAAGGTGCTGGGAATAAGTGCCTCATTGTTTTTTAAGTGCATTGCTTACCTTCAAAATCAAAGTGAACTTGAACTCAAGTATAGTCATGAAAACAGTCAAAACATTTGTGATGAGATTGAACTCTGGTGCGAGGTTAAATACTGAAGTCTAAGAATGCCTCTTTAAAAATGCATACATCAATGTCTGTTGATTAGAACAGACACTTCATTATATATATATATATATATATATATACACACATTCATATTTATATAAACACAGACATATGGGCAGCGCTAATATGATCTAGGCTCCACTTCTGATCGTAACATTAACACTCTAAAATACAGATGCAGAAAGTATATGTAATGCTCTGTTGAACAAACAAACTGCAGTGATATATTGTGGCCTTGATATTCAGTTGACAACCCCCTGCACACAGACTGTCAGCAAGCGGAACTGAATTACTGATGCAGTGCAGCATAGATAGAGTTTACCGCAGTAGCTCATCAGTGTTGTACTTCAACTTTTTTTCTCTATCAGACAGTAACTTGGTGCATCAACTATGTAAAGGTCTGTTGCCCCGGGCCCCAAGGCCCATCGACCGTCTTGTCGGTTATGATTGGCTGGGTGCTTTGTTGCTTCTTACGCTTCGCTTGAGTAGAATAAGTAAAGAGAATTTCAATCAAAGTGGAATATATCCCCTTGTTGACACTAGGCTCCAGAATCAATAGGCAGTCAACACTTTGAGCTTAAGTTGGTGTGCTTCAGGGCAACCAATCCCTCATTTCTCACTGGAGTCAAAACACCTTGGTCCCTCCCACTTACACAGAGAGCTAGCACCTCCATTTGTAGTGCTTTAGTTCTTTAGCTTTGTACATTGTTGCAGCAGCTGAGGCTGATACTCAAGACCTTTATTGACACATATTACTTATTTATTATTTAAAGAACAATGAATGTTTGTGAACTATATATGGTATAGTACCCACTATATGAGTGCACTGTCCCACTTATTCAAAACCCACCCACACTATGGCTGAGATATGGCAGTAGCAAGGGTATAGTTCCAGCATGGAGCATTATTCATCTTTTACAAGAGCTAAAGTCTACTGACATACTTACAACTTTACTTTAAAATACTGAAAATGTCTTTTCAGTTTTGTTATAAAAAGTTTAGTAGTGCCAACTTATGCCATCCGTCTAACCTGCATAAATGAGTATTTGCTTTGGTTAAATACAGAAGAGCAAAGAGAGCTGACAAATATAAGGCAACCCTAATGTGTTTCTTTAATATTATGTGTGCAGGATATTTCCTGGCTTAAGCTGAGGGAGAGAGACTGAGGTATGATCAGTACTGAGGTGAGTGAAAAGCTTACAAGGCTGTTATTTCAGTGTATACAAGCTAGTGCTGAAGATACAGACCCAATATATACTGTAATATATAATGTTACATAATGGGATCATAGTTTTAGATGATCAGGGCCTAAGCAATTATAATAATTATATTGTGCCTCATACATTCCTTCACAACCTCTGTATTGATCCTCTGCCTGTTCTACTTTCATTCTGACGATGAAGGATGATGAAAAATGGCAATGCTTCTTTTTTGGTGTTTCTTATCAATATATAGCTGATGTACTTGTAAAAGTTTAGTAAGGGGCTAACCGAAGTCATTATGATTTATACTTTGGGGACCATGAAAGTCTACACCAAATGTCTAAGCTATCTTTCTTGGGGTTTACTTTTTATCTGATCATAACAACATTATAACACATAAGTCATCCTGACTTACCAGACTTACCATTGTCGAAGGCCAGGAATGTGGCCTCATACATGTTGTTTTTGACGTACATGGACTCTCGGTCAAGCAGGGCCATGGTGGTGATTTGACCATTGGTCCTGTTGATCTTCAGCCAGTTAGCAGGGTCTGATAACTTGGAGTACCTGTACACACATGCACACAGAGGCAGGGAGACAGAGAGAAACACAAACTTAATAAAATCCTCAGGCGCATATACAAACACATAATCAATCAATCAATCAATCAATTTGATTTAAAATGCAGAATCATCATGCAGCATGATATCCAAATACACATTACAATTAAAGAGAATACATAGGACAAAACATATAGCAAGCAAATAAAATAATTAAAAATTAAAATAAAACAACTACATTAAAAACATCTAAATGGATGTTAAAATGTGATGGATACCTGACTAAGTTCTAGGGTCAGCTGTAATGAAGTGAATAAAGGTAGGCTTTCAGTCTTGATTTAAAGATTTCAGCTGAACTTGCTTCTTAACATGTAATGGGAGACCATTCCAGAGATAAGGGCATGGTAGGCAAATGCTCTGAACCAAAGTGATTTTTTGTTAACTGACAGAATGTGGTGCAAGTCCATGCAAGGTCTTATAAGTTAAAAGAAGGACCTTAAAATCAGCTCTAGCTTGCACTGGTAACCAGTGAAGAGAGGCCAGAGTAGGTGTTATATGGTCAAATTTTCTAGTTTTTGACTCTAGCTGCAACACTCTGAACAAGCAGCGGAATTCTAATAACACAACTCAGCATCACACAATGATAGAACAGGTCAGATTTTGGCAATATTAAAAAATGCTGTCTTGGTAATAGCCTTGATATGAGACTGGAATGTCAGATGAGAATCTAAAATCACACCAAGGTTTTTGGTGGTTGAGCTTTCAGAAATAATACAGCCATCAATGTTAACACTCAAATTCTCATACAAATGCCAATATTTGGCTCATCCAACAACTAATAGCTCTGTTTTATCAGCATTTAACAGCAAAAAGTTCATACCCATCTATTTTTTAAATTTCTGATAGACATACCTCTAAATTTAGGAGTTGTGAAGGGTCATTTGGCTATACAGGTAACATATAGCTGTGTGTCATCAGCATAGCAATGCAAATTAATACCATATTTGCAAATGATGTCACCAAGGGGAAGCATGTAGATAGAAAAAAGCATAGAGCCAAGGACTGATCCCTGGGGTACACCAAACTTTACTTCAGAAACTTCAGAGAGTATTGTTGTAACTTACACGTTGAGTTCTATTTGATAAATATGAATGAAACCATGAAAGCATCATCCCCTAAATACCAAAATGCTTCTCCAAGCGGCCTAGAGGTATGCGGTGGTCCACGGTGTCAAAAGCTGTACTCAAGTAAAGAAGCAGCAACAATGATGTTAAGTCAGAATCAACAGTAATTAGTAGATCATTGACTGCTCTGGTCAAGGCAGTTTCAGTAGAATGATGGGACCAAAAGCCAGATTGAAATTTATCAAAAAGATTGTTGTTGGATAAGTAGGCAGTAAGTTGATCAGCGACTGCTCTCTCAAGTAATTTCAACATAAAAGGGAGATTGGTCTCGAATTGTTCAGAATTTGTGGATCAATATTAGGTTTTTTAAGCAGCAGTTTGATAATGGTAGTTTTTAAAGCGGAGGGCACTGAGCCCATGGAAAGCAACTTATTTATAATATCAAAAATAGGACTAGTTAAAACAGGAAACTGTTCCTTAAAAACATTAGATGTATGGGGTCTAATATGCAGGTTGTAGGTTTGGAAGCAGTTACCAGGCTGGTAAAGGCCTCAGGGGAAATTATTTCAAACTGTGAAAGAGTGCACTTGGTCCGAGTCACAGTACCTGCATCGATCAAAGTATTGGAGAGTGCATCATTCTGAGAGGATTGTGGACCAGTGATTTTATCTCTAATTGAGTCAATCTTATTTGTGAGGAATTTCAGAAAATCATCAGCATTGAATCAAGAGGTATTGGCAGGGATTCTGTTTGAGTTTAGTAACAATATCAAACAGAAACCATGGATTATTTTAATGTTATCCTAGCAGCTGAAAATACACGTTTATACTTGTTAAAACTCTCGACCCAGGCAAGGCGATAAATCTCTTGTTTTGTCATGCGCCACCTGCTCTCAAGCTTTCTTCAAATCTGTTTAAATGCACCGGTGTCATCTGAAAATCATGGTGCTGATTTCATAAGGGTGTGTTTTCTGGTTGTAAGAGGAGCCTTTGAGCGAGGCACCATTCAGATTCAGACTGCTTTTTTTTTTTTTTTGTCCTAGGCCTACTTCTTTGATGTACAGTCTAGGCACTAGCTTGAGTTCTATTACATAGGACAGGTATGCTGTGGTGGAGGTCACTGTGTGTAAACTGGGAGAGGCCGTATTGAGGTTGATATGACCAGGATGTGGTAGGAAGCAAGAGGTGGTAGGAAGCACAATTACCCAGAGATGTGGTTACCTGAGTAAAACACCTTCCTACAACAGTGGAGTATCAGGGGGCAAAACAGGTGGAGATATCATCTAGCAGGAAGTGAGAACCTAATTCCGCATATTAACTTTTGCAGCCAACTGTTACTTGAATTCCAGCAGCTCTGAATCTTTTATTTGTTGATCCAAAGTACCCATTATCAGACTGAATGTTCATTACCATAATAAGCAATAGCAGCCAAGCACCTTTGAAATATTACAGTGACATGGAGAGCGGAACATATGTTCACCGAGCTTATCATAGCAGCAGCTCATTAGCATGAAGACCGATGAAAACTTGACGACTTTCCTGCTCTATGTACCCACACAGTAGTCACAGCAACTCTCATAGTCGTCAATGGTCGATACATCAAAGGAGTGGAAAGTGACAGCTGCAATTAAAGTCTATGAATTCCATTAACAACTATGACGAGTCTTAACTATTGATTGAGTTGAGGAAGTGCTTCTCTGTCAGTCCTAATGAAATATGGTTAATTGTGGACAAGCGAGAAGTCTCTGGTAGGTAGATGGTCAGCGTGTCACCGTAATGACAGGTGGTGGGGGTCAGAGTCACAGGCTGACAGGGAGAGAAAGTGAGAGAGATCAGAGGCGTGTTTCTAAATCTAAGCATGGTCAGTAGAAAGCGTGATGAGGGGGAAAGGGGGCTTAATTAAAGCAGTGCGTTGGAGGCTGACACTATAGTTTGCAAGAGCCTCACAGGCATTGAGAAAACTAAGTCCATCTCCATCTAATGACACACACTGCTGGACTAGTGCACACTTAGCAAACAGCTGAATTAGACAGAGAGAAGACATGTTGACAGGCAGGAACACTCTCTATCATATTTTTTACAGTTTCCCTACTTGAATAAAAAACAACACAAATAGATGAAAATAAATACAATTTCCAGTAAAGAGACTGTCATGCTGTGTTAGTCAGGATTTGATGCTGCCTCGCAGGTTAGATTGTGGTGTTTGCGTTGCATGCCTGGCACTCTCATTTCCTTCCTGTGCCAACAAGTTGTCACCATCTGCTGTCTTCTTCTGCAGCTGGCAGAGCAAAGTACACATGAATATGTCTTACTATACTTGTGAGGACTTGCTCCTGATAAGATTCATGCCAAATTTAACCCTAAATCGTAACCCCAATGCTCTCCAGCACATTCTTTACCATAAAACACACAACTAATTTCTAACCTTGAAGGAATAGTTTGATTTTTTTTGGAAATACTCATAATACTTTCTTGCTGAGACTTAGATGAGAAGATTGATACCAATCTCATGTCTATATGGTGAATATGAAGATGGCGCCCAATCAGAAGGCTTCCTTTTTGCTGGATCATCCAATGAATAGCAGTCAATGAATAATGTTTCTATTATCTGACTATATGACCAATAAAAATAAACCAATTCTTGTTTCTTGCTTCTTGTTTACCATGTGATGATGTTAAGCCAGATTTTTTGAGTGGCAGTGCATTTTGCAAATATCAGATTCACTCAGTGTACAGCCTGCACATTGCACTGAGAGACAGAAGCTTACTGTCTGCTAGCTAGCTGCTTTTAATGTAGTTTAAGATAAAAACCATGGCGAATCAAAGCAGTCAAAAAAAGACACTGTGAAGAACAGGAGAAAGAGAAGTCAGCTCAAGTTCAGCCATTATTCTCAACCCAGACACCTATTCCTGCGCTAGTTTCTCCTCAACAAGTGCCAAGTAGTAACAAAACGTATGTGGCTGCTAATACAGCCCTTTCTCTATCAGCAACAAACTGTACTGTTGAAAGAGTCTTTTCAACTGTCAGTTGGATAAAAATTGGCAGGGCATCAGTGATGACATACAGACTGAACTCTTTGTCCCTGCTCTCCTTTGAAAGAGAACTGACTGAAGCGTTGGACTATAATGAAATAATTTCAGTGTTCAACACCAATAAGCCCTGTCGTCTCCTGCTGTAATCATCAAAAGTAAGCTAATTTACGATTTTAGACTATAGTAGCCTATTGCCTATTTCAATATTATTGTTTACTGGGTATAATGTTTGTTGGGTGTACAATTGGATTTTATGCTGATGTTGCTGCATCTGCCATCTGTGTGTGTGTGTGTGTGTGTGTGTGTGTTCAGGTGTCATTGTAAACATTACTCAGCATGTTGGTGCTGGTGTGCCTCTATCCATACATCGTGCTGTTGCGTCTGTCAGCTGTGTGTGTGTGTCTGTGTGACAGGTTATGTGATGCTCTTAATGTTCGTCTTGGTGCCTGTAACATTACCTCTGATGATGTATAAGGCCTGTATGATTAAACTGTGGTGCATTCAGGCAAGTATAGTTGTAATGGCCTATTTTGGTTAAAATATGTGTTTCAGAACCTATTAAGTAGGATTGGTCTTGGACGGGCTAGGCCCACCTCATTTTCTCTGTGCCCACCCACACTTTGATTTCTGCCTACGCTACTGACATGAAGCTAGAACCAGCAGCTGCTTAGCTTAGCTTAGCACAAACACTGGAAACAGGAGGAAACAGCTAGCTCCTTCCAAAGGTAACAAAATCTGCACCTCTTAAGCTCACTAATTAACAATTATTATATATGGGACTATTTCTTAGCCGGGCGTAGTAACATCCTTGAGTGTTTGTTGGTTGCCTGACATACTCATAGTGATGACAAGATCCCTTGTAAAAGCACATATTGTTGTTTTAACATATCAGTTTTGTAATGATTAAATAAATGACATATAATGTGTTAGTGAGCTTTAAAGGTACTGAAATAAGCTGTTTATTAGTTAATTAGTGAATATCTCAAAATCCTTAAACCCTTGACCCAAGCACTAAACTTAACTTTAGCAGTAAAGATTAACCAACGGATGACATCAGAAAGAAAAGTCTTACTGCATAAAAGCAATATTCTGATATTAACCAGGGCAGAAATACAAGAGCACACACACACAGACAAACACACATAAATTCACTCTTGCTGCCACTTAAATCACATTTAACAGGAAAATCAGCTGGCAAACGGCCTCACATCATCTTCTCTTCCCTGGAGGAGCCCACAGAGAGAGATAAAAAGCAAGAAATTCAAAACATAAGAAAAGCCGAGCTGGCTCCTCTCCCATCTACTGCTCACTCACGCACAGGCCTTTCATCCTCTGCGGGTGCTTGTGTGCATGCTCATGTGAGTTTTGTGAGTCTAAGTTTGTGCATTTCTCTTTCTTTTGTGTGTGGGGGTTCAAGCGAGGTCATCTAGGGAATACAGCAGCAGCAGAGATGAGGCTGTCTAAGCATGAGCTGAGCATCTGCTGGCAAGCTGCTTTGGTGAAGACAGCAGCTCTGAGCTCCCATCAATAACAGACACACAGACTGACAGAGAAGAAAGTGACAGGGTCAGCCAGAGCAAGAGAGGAGAAAGGATGAGAGAAAAGAGAGAGTAAAAAGGAGTTACTTCTCTAAAGGTGCATAGGAGCCCACTTAGTTGGCATGTCTTTTTGGGAGAAGAAACCTGAGATGTAGATAATGTTCTCTCTCTATATGTGTAAATCTTGCACTACCTCCCCCTCGCTATCTATTCAGTAACATTTCCACTGGGTTTGTTGGTGGAAGAGGCCGTCTCACTGACATTAAGAAAAATCAATCTCTCTCGTTGGAGCTGGCTATGGAGTGGAACGGTGCTGCTGGACCTTAGTGGGCATGTGGGCGTTTCTGTAATACAGGGTCGATGCCTGGATGGCACAATGCCCACTGTGTGTCATCCCAGTTAGGAAGGATGGAGGGAGGGATCAATGAGAAGGAAGAGAAGAAGATAGGGATCTAAGGAGGGCAGACAGACAGTGTCCAACTCATTACAGGATGACCTCTTCACACCAGTCACCAGGTAACAAGGAGGTAACTGGAGCCCGGCCTGTGGGCGGAGGAGGGTCAGTTGAGAATGTCACAGAAGAGGGATAAACCTTGGAGAAAGTGCTCACCACTGATTGAACACTGGTGGCAGATTCAGAACATTAAAAATACTTAAAATATATTGCACCAGATTTTGGGTGTAGACTCTATGGTACTGTTGTAAGAAGGGCTGAGTTAAGATTTAGGCTAATTTTTTTATACGTTTTATATATCATTTCACTTACCCACAACCCCAGAAATAGTCTTAATGCAGTAACTATCAAGTTAATCATTAATGCTAACTGTAAATGACCCCAGTACAGTGTGTTTCATATGTCTTAAGTTTGCATTCGTAAATGTATTTCTTATCCTGCTTTTATTTTATTTACCATGAACACAGAAGTGCTTTATTTTGAAAAGACACTAGAAGCATGTAAAATGTAGAAACAGACAGGAAGTTACACTGGCTACAAAATGCAGATCTCAACAGTCTCCTTCGGTAGGTAATTGTGGCGCTATGCTCTCCTGAAAAAATATTAAATCTTAATAAAGTGACAGATTAACAGTCTACAGAAAAACTCAGACAAAACTAAAACCTTCTTGTGCATGTGCAGCATCTCCCCTTCACGACCTCACACATAACTCAAGTTCATGGACAAAATAAACAAAATTTTAGACAAGATAAACATTTCTTGAAAGCATTGTTTACTAATGGGGAATGCAGTCAGGGGCTGTAAGTGCTGCAGATGACAGTACCCCCAGTTCTCTCTTTGCTGAAGCCATGAGTGCACATTTCAGTGCCCAACAGGCCGTAGATCTGATTTTTTCAGATGTCCAGGAGGAACAAGAGAACAATAATTTAGAAGAGGAGAAGGTATCTGAGGAAGAAGATGGGGAAGAATACAACCCAGAGAACAATGCATTATCTTCAGATGAAGAAGAAATCCCCCAAGCTGAAAGAGAGACATTTTTGTCAAAGAACAGCAAAATAACATAGTCCTTGTCACCATATGACAACCAGGGTATGATGGCAGCACAAAACATCATAAGGATGACCCCAGAGCCCTCATGACATGGAGTTACCCTTGCCTAGGACATCGCCTCAACATTTTACATGTTCATCAGGCCAGCCATTGGTTTCCATAAATATGGAGACAACTGGAAAATGGATGAGATTGACCTACATAGGGCTGCTAATCTTAGCAGATGTGTATAGTTTCCGTGGCAAAACTACATCTAGTCTTTCACACTTTCTCAAGAATGCCACGATTTAATAACTGTGAGTCAAGACCTCTAAGACGTGTGAGAGACAAACTGATGGCCAGAGAGGTCTGGGAGAAGTGGGTGGAGCTTCTGCCAAACCTCTACAACCCTGAGCCTGAAGCAACAGTGGATGAGTAACTGGTTCCATTCAGAGGTTAATTTTTTATTTTCGTATCTGTAATGTAAGAGATTTTCACTGTTAATTTTATTATGCATTGCTGTAATATCATTGATTTATGTAATTGTTTCCTGTGACACTGATACTAATTACTGATAGTAATCTCTTTTGTCAAAAGGTCACTGTCCTTTCTGGCAGTATATGCCCAGCAAGCCAGTAAAGTATGGCATCAAGATATGGGTGGCCTGTGATGCACAATCCTACAACCGTTAGAAGATTCAAGTCTACACAAAGTGTAGACCAGTGGAGGCCCACAGAAGAACCAGGGAATGCGGGTTGTGTTTGATGTGACAGATGGACTGAGGGGGCACAGTGTCACTTGTGACAATTTCTTCAGCTCTTATGAACTCAGCCGGCAGCTCCTGAAGAAAAGGATCACCATGTCTGGCACAGTTAGAAAGAACAAGACTGAGCTCCCCCTTCACTCCTAACAACAAGGGGGAAAGAGGCCTTCTCAAAGTTTGCCTTCACCCCACCACCACTCTAGTTTCTTACCTCCCAAAGAGGAGCAAGAATGTGGTCCTCCTGAGCACACTGCACAAAACAGCTGAGAGCATTGACGGTGAGGACTGGAAGCCAGCCATCATCCTGGACTACAACCACAACAAAGGAGGCGTGGACAACCTTGACAAGGTGATTGGAACTTATAGCTGCAGGAGGATGACTGCCCGCTGGCCCATGATCATCTTCCATAACATCATTGATGTGTCCTCATACAATACCTTTTTGATATGGAACAAGATCAACCCTACCCGGATGCCTGATAAGCGGAACAAGAGCAGAGTGTTCCTGGAGCAGCTGGGAAAGGCACTTGTAATCAGTCAAAGAAGGGAGCACCTCCCCCACAAAGCAGCCTCTGCAGCACTTGTGAAAGCTGTTCAGGGGGCTGAATCTTGTTCTGATTCACCTGAGGCTGCAGCTGGGGCAGGCAAGAGGACATGCCAATTCTGCGCCCCAAAGAAGGACTGTAAAACAAATACTATGTGCTGCACATAAAAACCTCATTGTACACTACCTATCCAAACAGCAGACAGACAAAGTTACCAACTGCAGCTGGAGAACATATGATGAAACATTTAGCAGATAAAGAACTAGATATTTCCGTCAGGAGTTGGTGGAGACCAAAAATGGAGCTAAAAGGAGAATGAATATTGTGTAGAAACTTACATTCATCAAGTGGACACAGCATGACTCAAATGAATGTTGATTTATGTGTAAATAAGCAACTATTTGCTAACAAGTTTGCCACCTTAAAATGTAAATATATGTTGACCCATGACTAAGTGGCCAAAAATTTCTTTACTGCAGGTTTAAGGATACTGATCTTACCATCTCATTTTCAGATGGTTGTCTAAAAATATGCTGATCAGGAAGACCAAAGTGTACTTACTGTATGTTGTATCACATTATGAGTACTGATGTACCACACTCAGAAAATACTGTGAGTGAAAGTACCTGACAGTCTGGTGGATGAAGTGGTCAGGGTCCTGAGCAGCAAACACAGTAAGAGTGGTCCCTGCTGGAACACCCTCCTCAAAGCGGATCATCTTAGGGTTGACGGGGAAGACAGGCGGCTCGTTCACATCCTGAACAGAGATGGTGACTCCAGCTGTGGACTGAAGCGACGACTGGATGCCACTGGCCAGGTGGGCCTGGTTGGACACCACCACGGTCAGCATGAAGGCGCGGTTCATCTCAAAATCCACCGGCTAGAGAAGAATGGATGAGTTAGGAGAGAGCAGAGCGATACAGATGACCAAATAAAGAGAGATGGGAGGAAAATGAATGTGGCTGATTGCAAAATTAGCTCTAACTGTCTTACAATTTGAGAAATGACATATCATTCAAAACAATGGAAGACAAAAGTGCTCAGTCATCAACAGCTGGCACTTCAGAGCAGCTGGAAACATGTGAGATGCAGAGCACAACTTATGCTGAATATTAATGGACAACAACACACTTTCAATTTAAAAGACTTAAACATCAGACTTACAGTCGTCACACATCTCGGGATGTGTGTAAAGCAGCCAAATGTAACGCTTCACTCTTACCTTGATCACTGTCAGCATGCCCTCATTGGTGATGGGGTTGGTGCGGATGGTGAAGTGTCCGGAGGGGTCCCCGCTGACAATGCGGTAGACGGCATTCCAGTTGGGGCTGTGGGGCTGATCCCTGTCCACCACCGTCAGGTTGGTCACCACCACATTCACCTTGTTCTCTGGCACTTCCCCAGAAAACTACAGAGCGGGAAGAAGGGAGGAAGAGAAGAGGAGAGGAGGGAGGGGAGGTGACAGCAGGGAGGATGGGAGAGATAACATTATGCTGATGTTGTTCCAGCAGTCGGCTAATGCATGTTAATAACTTGATTTATTGAGACTTGAAACTTTTGCTTGTGCCATCATCAATCTTTTAGCATTTTCCATAATTGTTGTTACAAACTGCTTTTTGGGTCATGCCAATAATGCTCATTACATTAAAACATGAATGGAAAGTGGTAGCTAAACAAATTGGGAATTGGAAAGATGGGAGAGGGAGAAAAAAAAAGCAGACGGCAGCAAACATATTTGTTTAAATGTGAATAATAGAGAATCATATCTCCCATTATGTTAATGCAGTCCCTTACTCCACGCCATGTCTGCTCATATGAAACTCCTTATTTGAACTAATGGATTTGTTCAATTAAGTGTTTACCCATTTAATTTAGATTCTGTGCATTCACCAAATCTCGGTCTTAATAAGCAATTAGATAAGTACTGCAATTAAAGCAGCGGTAGGAATAATCTTTGGCTAATGATCTTCATTATATTGCAATCTGAAACAACTCCCCTCTGAACTAACTCTGGAGGAAACTTGGTGACAGCTGCAGAGCCTGGAGAAGAATTTCCAGTGCAATAGGATACGTGTCCTTCTCTATAGGGATTTATCTAGCTACAGAGGGATGGGCACTCAAAGGTAGACACACACAAACACACACACACACACACGGGCACACACTAAAAGCTCTCATTGTCAAACGATAATCCGTGTTTCCTCTTGTGAAGCGTTAACTTGTTTATGGAGTGTGTCTGCCAGCTGCTGTTCACTTTAATGGCTTCATCATCGTGGGATTGAAGCAGCGTCCAAGCCACCCGATTCCTCTCTTCCTACTTCTTTTCCCTCCCTCCTGCCCTCCCTCCTCTTCTCCTATCCCCTGCAGTACAACCAGGCTGATAAGCACAGAACAAATTAAATATGTACTCTCAGTCTCTGGTGTGTGGGCTCCTCCATTTCCTTTTCACCCTGAGCTTTAGCACAACACCACCACAAACCTTCCAAGCTTTTTGGCCGTGCTGTCAGACAGCCAAATGGAATATGCTCTCTCAGAGGCATACACAATGGCGCTGACTGTAGGGGAGGGTGCTTCCAAAATGGCAACTCTCTCTAAAATGCAATGTGGACCCATTGATAAGACACTAGAGACAGAGGCTCTGAGTTTCTGAAGGGTTTTGTAGTTGTAAAGAAGAGGGGAAAGAGTGGGGCAAATATGAATCAATTGTAGGTAAAACAGGACCTCAGTTTACTTAACCAGTGAATGTAAAATTTAATGAGACAAAATAAATCATACAACTTAGCTATATGTTGCAGTATAGCTATTGTCAACATTACAGATTCTGGCTTTACATACAAATGTTAAGTGCTCTGCCTATTTAAACAATCAACAATGAAAACTTTATTGCAAATCTTGGGAACAGTGTGACGTTGTTCAACTACATTAGGTAAAGACATTTTCTGGAGGCCTGCAAAAAGGATGAGAAGACTGCAAATGAACAGTTAAGATTTCTGAAACAAAATGTTTTTGTTGCCAAGCTTTAAATCTCTTGGCTTCAAAGTGAGACTGTATAACAGAGGCTGGTTACGGGATAATAGTGAATGCTAAAATATAGTATAACAGTGGCCCACGTGGAGTCATACATTCCAGTTAATGACCTGATTCAGTAATGTCACAAATGTAATGTTACAAAGCAACATCTGTCTAACGTTTGCTAACTTTAGCTAACATTAGCCACCATAAGCTACTGGTCAAACAAGACCAAGTAAAGTTGTAGCGACAAAACCCCTTAGTGTATTGAATTGAGCGTGGGTTTGTTTTATTTCTTATTAATTCCTTTTTCTTACAGTTTGAATGTGTTTTGTCTTCCTTCAAACATTACATAGTCTTGCTTTGAAGAACTATGTAATAAGAGATGAGGACATTACAGGCCAGCAGTGGTTGTCCCCGGGGACAAAATTACTTTCATGACTATAACTTTTAACACCATCCAAGGCATAAGCATCATCAGTGACACTTACCACCGTGTCTTATTTTATGAACCTCCATCACACATGTATGAAGGACAGCATTAAACAAAACCCAGATAATATAGGGTCCCTTATGCCGGAACACTTCCATTTATTGCTTTTCACATTTCAAACTGTCTATAGACATAACTAGCCTTCTGATATTTGAATTGCAGTCAAGCCAGGGGAAATTAGTGAGAATACAGTGCTGTATAGACCCCAAATCATTTTAGAAAATGAATCTATATGAAGGTGTGCTGCACAACAGGGGAAATCTACTATCTTCTTACTGAAAACTGACTCAGCAAATGAAAATGTCCCCTTTTAGATGGCAGAGCTACAGCTTAACATGACTAAATGAGCTCTTATTTTCCATCATATAGGGTGTTGAAAACAACACCAAAGGGTAATGGCAGTATTACGAGGGAATAAAAGTCCAAAAACAGACAGACATCAGTTCACTTAAGATGGCTGCTATGTCTTCTCTATGGTGTAATAAAGATATAGCTACTGGCAACAGGCGTCTATCTTCATCCTCATTTTTCCTGTTATACAGTCATATCCATCTGCCTTTTCTTGGAGCCTCTACTCCTTTTTAACACAAAGTCGTGGAGTTGGAAGCATAGGTAAGTCTTGAATGCCAATAATCTCAGGCACTTCAACTCTTTCAGGTATTTAGAAGCCACAGCTCTACAGGTTAATCACAAATAGCACTTTATTCAGATCTGTAAGCCTGTGTGTCTGGGAGTTTTTCAATCAACTCCCCTGTTCCTCATCATTATTTGGTGAATGACGAACTACTGGGTACACTTTCGCGCAGGTGTGATACACTTGATTAGATAGTTTGATTAGATAGATTGTGGCAAGTACCGTTGTCTTTTTGTTTATCACATAATGATGAGCATAGCACTAACATAGCCCATTCGGGCCCATGTGGTGAAATGAATAAAACATTTGGCTTTTTTTTTTCAAATTAGATGCAATATATCAGCTTGGTTTACACCCCCCCTGCAAGCAATTTCACTTAATTAACGTGCTTATGTTTTCTCTATGACTCCCATAGAGAGCAATGAATTCTTCTTGTGTCTGTCATACACAAATAATTATGAACTGCTCCAAGTTTAGTTGCTTGAGTGGGAAGCAAAAGATTGACAAAGCAGTGGTAAAGCATCTGGCAGAGAGCAATTTCTCAGCCATGGATGTTCATGTGAACATGTGTGGCAGTTTGTGTCTAAGTGACATCAAAAACACATTTTTATTCCTTTTTGCTCATTATCACCTTTGAGTCACACACCAAAATATGGTCATAACTGTTCCTTCACCAGCAAGCTCAGGCAAAATTTCTACAGTCGTTTATTGATGAGTGTTGCAGGGAAAGTAATGAGTGAGGCCCTGTGGAGATGAGAAAAGTGACATTTATTACAAGGTGTGTGAGCATACATGCATGTGCATGTGAATTGTATGTGTCAAGGACATATGTGTTTCTGTATGTTTATTGAAGTGAAGCGTGGCCTTCGCTTGCTAGCAAGAGAACTATGGTCCAGAGCTCCTCCCCAGTGTAGAGCGGTGACGGAGCCAGCTCCGCAGACGGGGATGGAGCAGTTCTGAGTGGAGCGGCAGCCTTGTTCGGTGAGCTCTACCCCTGACAGCTGGGGAGCTCTTATCAGAGCATGCGGCTGGAACTGTACTGGCATGCATGCTGACGACGGCCCCGCCGAGGAGACGGGGATCACAGTGTGTGACGCTGACACACTGCTCGGTCTGCCTCTGAGCTCTGCTGCAGACAGCATCTGTCTCTCTCTGGAATCTCAGAAATCCACATAAAGAGAAGCTCCAATCCTGTAGGTCTGTCAGGCTGCGGTCAGCATTTGTTTCTGTTCTATGACCGGGCTGAGAGTAGAGAATACAAGCTATAATGGGGAAAGGCGTGCATTCATGCAGCACGCAGAGCTTCTCTTTTCAATTGATGTTTCCTTGTCAATAACCTCTCATAAAGTAACCCTCATTCTCAAAAAACAAACAACTCTCAACTTAATCACACTCACACACTGGGAAAGTAGGCCAGCTGTAGCCTGGCTTCCTGTCAGACCAGTGTGGAGGTATCAGGGACCAGGGCCAGATGCCTGCAGACAAACCCTGGCCACCAGAGGCCCCGCTGGCTGGGATAACACAGAGAGGGAGGGAGGAGAACCCCTCTCATCACAAAACTCATCTCAAACTCACTTTCAGTCCCAGTCTCTATCTTCACCTTTTTCTGTCTCTCCATATGTTATTCTCTCACAGTGTGTCTTAATCTGTCACTGCATTGTTTTCTATGCCCATTTTTTGTCCCCTTATGTATCTGTCTTTATCCTACATCTCTGTCAGTTGTTCCCCTAATCTCAGTTTTCTCTCAAGGCGTATTTCAGTAAAGGTATTTTTCTAGCAATATCTCAGAGAAGTCTTTCGCTTGTAGATCTGTTGAACCTGTTTTGCCTACAAACATAGCCCACATAGTGACTAAAGGTGAAACTGTTTGGTGGCTGAGTCTGACCTTTGATGCCCACAGGCATGATGTGCTCCTTACAGGGACGAATAAAATATCTGTGGGGGAGTGTGGGACTCACCGTCCTGACTGTCAGTTCTGGGGGGTTGTCGTTGATGTCCGTAATGGAGATTAGGGCTGTGGCTGTGTTGGACAAGCCAAAATTCAAGTTGCCTTCCATGTCGGTGGCTTGGACAATGATGGTGTACTCAGACACTTTCTGCAGAGAGAGGCAGACAGAGAGTAAACATGATTAAAGATTTGCATATCAAATTGCTTCAACAAACCTGGATACAAACCTGGATTCTTCTTTTTTCATATATATATGTATATATATATATATATATATGTATTTATGTGTGGCATATTGAGTCATATGAGTGAAAGAGTGCATCAATGAAAATTTATCCAACTCCCACCCATACATACACATTTTCTCTCTTTTCACAGCTGCCCACTCACTGGAGCAACAGAGTAACTGGAGACTGCTGAAACACCTTATTTGGTCAGTACCAGATAGTAAACAGCACACACACACACACACACACACACACACACACACACACACACACACACTAACATGCACAGCCATACAAGGAGTAACAGGGAGGGAGCAATGTGTTGGTAAAAGGCCCATCCATTAATGCCTCCAAGTCTTGGCTTTCCACTGTGTGAACAGACCTGGATCATCACTCATTTTAATGGAGGCGCCGCCACTTTAAGAAGTGCCACAATGCTGCAGATAATACCAGGAGGTGAACGGGCCTTCTTTAGTCCAGTTACAGTGAGGAGGAGTTGCCCCAGAATGTACTGCAGTACCAGCTGAAATATTACAGAGCTATGACAAGAGACACCATCAAATATTAGGCTTTAGACACAAGTGAATGAAACAGTTTCTAAAACAAAAAGGCAGAGAGACAGTGTATCCACATCCCAGCATGGTGTCTCTGTCCATGGTGCTGAAAGTTCAGTCTGTCCTCCAGACTCACCACTTGCGAGAAGACTGTGTGTGTGTATGCGTGTGTGTGTGTGTGCATTTCCATCCTAGCCAATCCTAACAGTATAAGCCTCCCTCTGCTTTGTGGTATTTTTCTCTTCTTATTAATCCATTTGGCTTAAGCCTCCAATGCGTCAGTGTGCAGAGACGGAGACAGAAAGAATGGACGTCAAGGACAGGCCAGTGTTCTGAGTTCAGAGTCTGCTGCTTTGTTCAACCTCCACATTGCGTCCCATCGATGGTCTTATGTTTATTTGTTGCTAGGCTAGTTTCGCTGTGTTCATCCTGGCGTTGTGCTTTCTACTGACTTGACAGCCAGTGGCAGTGATGTCA